>NC_079553.1:10873003-11487734 GCF_015846415.1 Triplophysa dalaica
TTTTCTGACACAATAGACTGGCGTGTCACCATGAAGAAACATTAAAACTATGTTCTTGTGATTGAAAGGCAATGTTTTTAAACAGGATTTGAAAAGTCAAAAGACGGCCTCATGAGAGTGAAAAATTACAGACTTTGTTTAGACAGCTAAATGATTCTTGCTTTGCTTGCTCGACTGGTCTTAGAACAACAGTGAAGCGATTTAAAGGAATAGTTCACCCCAAAATATTTTTAATAAAAATAAAAAAAATCTGTGTTCTGCTGAACACAAAGGAAGGTATTTGAAAGAATGTTTGCAATTTTCAGTTCTGGAACATCATTCACTACCATAATATACTTTTTTCATTATATTTTTTGTTCGGTTGAACACAAAATTAGATAGTTTAAATAATTTAGAAAAGCAAACCGTTCTGGGGCACCTTTGACTATACCATTTTATATATTATCTATTATTGAATGATATGCCAGAAAGGAAAATACTAACATTCTTTCAAATATCTTCCTTCGTGTTTAGCAGAACAACCATTAGCAGCACCATTTGACTAGTGAGTACAAACTTTAACCATAGTCTGTATTCCTCTCACCCAGCTGTTAAGAATGTTACTGTTATGAAAGTTACTGCTTCCAAATGCATAGAGACTGTGTCTGTCCCCCGAATAATACGAACAAATAATAATTTATGTAAAAGTCAGATAAAAAACCTTATCGTGATTAAAACCAAAAGACAATATATTTAATGAGCAAAACCAACGCCTAAAGTTTGGCCTTCTTAATATTAGATCACTAAATCCAAAGGCAGTTATTGTAAATGAAATAATCACAGAGAACAACTTACTGAAACCTGGCTTAAGCCAAATGAATATTTTGGTCTAAATGAGTATACTCCACCAAGCTACGGTTATATGCACGAGCCACGTCCGGTTGGTCGAGGTGGTGGTGTCGCAACAATCTTTAGAGACTTTCTCACCGTAACTCAGAGAACAAAGCGTACATTTAAATCATTTGAAGTGCTTACGTTGAACATAATTGTTCCAAACAAAAGTAAAAAAACATTACTTTCTCTTAAATTGGCTACTGTGTACAGACTTACACTAATTTTCTGATAGAGTTCGGACCTATTGGTTAACGTCGATAAAGTACTGATTGTCGGAGATTTTAATATCCACTTAGATAGTGCTAACAATCCATTAGCTGTGGCGTTTAAAGAGCTACTACACTGGTGTAACCCAAAACATCAATAGACCTACTCATCGACGTAATCATACACTAGATTTGATTATATCTCACGGAGCCGATCTAACCAATATCGATATTATACCTCAAAGCGACGAGTCCGGCTTGGCCTTGTTTTGTGGTCGTTGTCGGACAACAGAGGAATAAAGCTACAACATGCCATTACTATTTTCTCTGGTTGTTCCTCTGTTTTTGCTGGTGTCGATCGTGGAGTGGGACCGGGTTGAACCTGCACGGTTTTCGTTGAGTGGGACTTTCTGGGTTGCAGATGGTGGGCTCTCCCGTTGCAGATGGTGGGCTCTCCCTCTTCCTCTTGGATATTTGCTCGGTGGCTTTTGGTCGGGGTCACTGAGTGCAGCTATGACACGTCGAAGGGGATCTGGCCCTCCCGGCTGAGCCTGGTTTCTCCCGAGGTTTTTTTCTCCATTAATCAATCATTGGAGTTTGGGTTCCTCGCCACAGCAGAGCAGTGTTGGCTTGCTCACGGGGAGACTGCATTTATTTATTTATTAATTAGATATTCTTTCTTAGAATGATCTTGCTTGTTCTATAAACACCATGCACTGTGCAGTGTTTTACCTTTTCTGTTTTTTCCTGTTTGCCCCTGTTTCACAGTTCCTTATCTGTGGAGCCTGTGGGATATTGTGTGCCAAGAAGAGAACTGGATTAACAGTAAAATGATAAGTGACAGAAGCAGCAACATTATAAATATTTATCATCTAACCTACTGTATACACACCTATACAGAGATAAAAGCAAGTGCCACCAACATCTGTTTGTAAACTTTACTCTCACCTCACAGATGGTCCTGTTTTCAGCCTGCTGTATCTGTGCACTTATCGGGGGAATTCTCAAAGTCAATTTCTGCGAGTGATGGTGAAGCGGGTAAAGAATCTGCATTCTCTGCATCTCGTCTTCCTCTACCTGGCCGCCCTGGGCATCTTGGGCTGCACCCACTCCACCTGGCAGATTTGCAGGCGCAGGTGTGAAGAGAAGAGAATGTTTCTGGAAAGAGATTTGTCCTTGCATCATTCATTGGAGATGAATGAGAAGATGAAGTCGCCGTGTGGTAGTCCCGTTGGCTCAGTTTAGAAATGTTTATTGTAAGTGCGTTCATTGTGTTTATTGTTATGCACCTTGAGTCGGATGTAGAATGAATCTGCTTAGTCATGCTGGCTCAGGTCAATGTTTTATGTCAATGTTATGTAAAACAAATCCTGTAATGATGAGCCATTTGTGTTTGTGGTGTAAGTTTAAAGTTAGGTAATGGTATAGTGGTGAAGACAGCCTTCTTCATTGTGACCAAGGATTTTGTGATTTTTTCATTCAGGTGGATTAACATTTTCTAGCTGGGATTACCTTTTTTTGTACGTCCTTAGGGTAGCAGACTTTGAGTGGCTCCTCGTGCCACTCAAAACACCACCTCATTGCCAAAATGCTCCCAACCTTTGTAACTGACGACAAACAACCACGTCAATGAAACGGTGAATAACATCTGAAATCACGATACAACAGCGGCATCTGCTGGTGAAATGTGTCAGTACATGATAAAAATAGAAGGCAGTGCAGAATTAATAAAGCAGCGTATGTGGAAAAAAATATCAGAACTCTTGTGTTTGTGTTGTTTTAGACTCAGTTAAATGTATGACAAACTAATGACTGGGCAACCTACACTTTTACGTAATCCATACATAAATGATATACTTAATCGAAACAATTGAATATAAATACAGGGTGTTCTCATTCATTAGCACACAAATCATTCACTTTAAAACAAGATTAGTCTTTAAAGTTATTGTTCATCCAAAAATAAAGTTATGTCATCCTTTACTCACCTTCTAGTCATTTCTTTCTTCTGCTGAACACAAAAGAAGATATTTTGAAGAATGTTGGAAACCCAACAAGGGTGGTACCTATTGATTTCTAATGTATGGACACAAAACCAATGCAAGTGAATGGGTCCCGCTGTTGATTGGTTACCAACATTCTTTAAAATAAAATGTAGGGTTCTGCACCTGAAAGGGTGAGTACATTTTAGTCATGTTTTTATTTTATTTATCTTTGGCTGATACCTCAGAGCCAGTGACAACCTTGCCCCATGTCAATCACTTTTAAGGAGAATAAGTATTAAAATGTGTTAGGTGTTTTGGACATTCTGTCGTTTTCAGGCAGGGCATGCTTCATTGTTTCTTTCTTTCTTGTTTGTTTGTTATCAGGAGAACATTCATTCCTTACCCATATTAAAGTCTTGCGCCAAGCATATATTATAACAATATTTCTAATTTTGTGTTCTGCGGAAGAAAGAAAGTCTTACAGATTTGAAATGACAAGAGGGTAAGTAAATGATGCATTTTCATTCTGAAGGTGAGCAAATGCTTTATTTTCATTATCAAAGTATATCTTGTCTTCCACTATGTCTCTGAAGCTCAAGCTGACAGCCTAGGGAACGGTTCACATAGATAGTGCACATGGATGAAATTGATTTATTATGGGTTAGAAATAAATGTTCACTTGTTTAAAAACAAATAAGAAATAAAGAAGAAGAAAGAAAGAAAGAAAGAAAGAAAGAAAGAAATAACGATGCCTATCTATCAAATGAACTCTTTTGGAATAATGCCCAAAATGTTTTAATGGAAAAAAGTTAATAGTTCATAATAGACACTATAAGAATTTCTGTGATGGTTATTTTTTATCAGCAAGGGCTAGCTCACCCAAAAATAGACTCTAAGGTGAAATATTTCTTTAACAGCTACTGTGAGGGTCAGAAGATGGCGCACTCAGCCCTTATGCTTTCTCGTTTTCCTTCACTTCATCAAGTGGACTTGTATGGGAGAAATTTCCCGCCAAAAGTATTGAATAAAAAGTATATTTAAAAAACGTATAAGTGTAAATCAAAAAATAAAAACCATGACACAGAACTTTAAACACATTTAATTTATAATGCACAAAATGAATACATAAAGATAAAGTTGTCTAAATCGCACAACAAATAATGTTTCCCTTGGTTTTTTTACAAAAAATACATATATATAATTTTTCCCTAGCTTGTTTTTTCTCGTTCTGCACTTGCTTTTCTAAATACTGCGTCACCATTGGTACGCTACTTCTAGATTGACAGATTGACAGCTTCTCCTTGATGTCACTCTAAGCGGGACTTGAAGATGGGTAACCATCAGCTGCAAATCCTTTATAACAGTTTATAATTAACAACAAATAGACAATAACAACATTCCTCCTCCAGAATCTGTAGTGAATTGTACACCATAAGTTCCCTCATATATTATATAAACAAATGAAATAATTAAATGAAAAATAATTTAAAATCCATCTTCAAGTGTATGACACGATTCCTGATTGGAGTTATGTCAACAGCCTCTTTGTTTGATTTGATAGAGGGGGAGCTGTCAATCTAGACCTGCGGACCAATGGTGACGCTAAAGCCCGCCCTAATTAGCATGAAACTTGAACTGCAGAATTTGGAAAAGCAAACACACTATTTTAGCACAGTTGAATTGGCCAATAGGACATTTCCCACACCTTATGCAGGGGGAAGCAGCCAAGTATATGAATAGAGGAAAAGAGGTCTGAGGTTTCACTGGTTCGTCGGGTAGGCATCCTCTGTATTTGGGGTTGTACAAATGATTTCAGAAATACATAGCATACTTACCTTTCCTTGCCATTATCAGAGATACATCTCATGAGTTGTGTGTCCCAATTTCATCACATTATACTGAGTGAAAAATGCCTTTTAGTGAGGTGCTGCTGATAATGCCCCTTTGTATGGTTCCCCTCAATCACATCATCAGTTGTGCACCTTGGCCTCATTGGGTGTTTCGGCCCTATATCACAAGACACCCTCAGCCTAAGGAGGCCCACCGCAGGATGATCAGACCTGGGTGTGTGTTGCATTGTTACAAGGTCATCTGGCATCCCATGCTGTGTCCATCCACCTAAACCACACCCATTAGCTTCTTCTTTCGGCACCACTGGCAAGTTCTTGATTATCCTCCACTGGACCTTTGAGAGTGACGTATTTGTGGGCTATGATAACCTCTGCAGTTAACCCGTCCAGTGAGTAGTGAACTCACGCACTGCAAGTCGTGAACATATACTGTATACACCATAAGCAGTGGACAGCTATCACTGAAGTTGAAAGGCACCACAGACGTTACCCTGGCCCTAAGAATCGAACAAGCAACCTTCTGGTCACGAGTCCGACTCTCTAAGCAGAAGGCCACAACTACCCAAACCGTTAATGCGCCATCAGTGCGCCTGGTCCCGTATGACATGCCATTACAATTAATTCAATTAATAAGACATTACCATAATCAAACGCAACCATACGCGCCAACCCGTTGGCTAAGGCTATTAAAACCCCAATGGCTCCGTTAATGCAAGCATAGTGCCCTCTGTCCCGAATGGCATAACATTTAAAAAAATACATATGGGTAGAATAAATTAAAATATAAGCAGAAAATATCAGAGAACACAATTTTTTTATAACGAAGTTAAACATTATTTTGTGTGCGATTTGGACAATTTGGTCTTTATGTATTCATTTTGTGCACTATAATTTAAAAGTGTTTAAAGTTCTTAAAGTTTTTATTTTATGATTTACGCTTATTCTTTTTTTCAATATGCCCGCAATACTTTTGGCAGGAAATGTATCCCATAGACTTGGACTAAATTAGTGAAGTTATGTAGGAAATAGTAAACAAAGGGGTAGGCTGGGGGTACTTTCTAACACAGCATTTTATACTTTAGAAGACTTATACATTACCGTCCTGCAGAGTTCAGCTATTCAAACAGACTTGAAGCAACTTATCAAGATCCTATGGATTACTTGAAAAATAAAAGGCATGTGTATTTTATGAGGGTTGAAGCTGAATTGTTGCGGGATTGTATCTCGAGGAGCATGATTGCGCACCCATGCATGAGTGTTAAAATAAAATTTAATCATGAAGAACGTTCATGCATTTTTTACAGAACTTGACAGTTGTGCTCGATTCCCTTAACATCTCTCAAGCATTTTGGCCTATTCTGGATAAATTATAAACACACCCTGCATTCATGGAAAATGATTTATGCATAATTATCGATGGGCTGTTACTGAACAATGGCTCTTTAAATCAATCTTTTCTCTTGCCGGTTGCTCTCCACATTTGCTCTATTGGATGAACAGTGTCCTTGTTCCACTGACTCATACAAGCAAAGATTTTGTGACTCATTCTTGGCTGTGTTTGAAGGATGAGCTGTCTAAATCATCTCTCTACTCCCCTCACAGATCCACTGAGAACTCGGGGTAACCCGCATTCGTGTGGATGTTCTCTCCATAGTTGTCTCTGTGTGCAGTAAACAACACAGTGATGTCAACATGAGTGAGGAAGCTTTTGGAGATATGCAGTAGTCTTTTTCATTTGTTGGCTCATCGCTCTAGAAATGTCAATGTCATTGTGTGATTCATTTCAGAGGTGTCACTGACTGGATTTTGAGCTCAGAAAGTTCTGCCGACCCGAGTTCAAAACCAACAATTGCCTTTGGCCATCACACTGTGCTGGTGTATAAAGTAGGAAAAATGTCTTTGTTCTGTTGCACATAAAAGAAGATATTTTGAAGAATGTAGGAAACCAAACAGTTCTGGGGCACTTTTGACTACTATTGTTATTTTTCATACTATAATAGAACTGTTTGGTTACAACCATACTCCTAAATATCTTTCTCCATGTTCATCAGAACAAAGAAATGTATACAGATTTGGAACAACTCGAGGGTGAGTAAATGTTTTTTTGTTTTTGGGTGAACTGTCCCTTTCAGAGTTGGCAAATTGTGAATGAATACCAATCAACAAACATCAAATTAGTATCTGACAATATCGATTCTACTCCAATACACTCTCTTCCTCTCACTTAAACACCTAAGCTACTAATAATTCATATTCAAAAGTATTTTTAAACAATACATAGAATTCTGTGTTTCATTTTAAAGTCCTCCTGTGGTAAGAATCACGTTTTAAAGTTGTTCATACTTCTATGAGATGTTTTTAAGATATACCATGTAAAACTTAATGTAAAACCATTGCTGAGTATTTTCTCCATAAAACTGCATTTTCAAAATCATAAACCTCCAAGCAATCGCGTCAACACATTTGACCTGAAAGGATCAGGTAATCGTAGTCCGAGTCATAGATTTGTAACGTTGGCAGTGGCGCATATATTAACCTGTCATGATTCTGCCTCCTTGATCATGTTTTTCTAGTCTAGTGGCAGAATCATGACAGACCCACATGTTTAGTGTAGAGAGGGACATGACATTGTTTGTTTTGACCTGTAATGCACTCTCTCTGGTCTCGTTTTTGTCCCTGCCTCCATGTTTAGTCGATTAGCCTCCCGCCTGTGTCTCATTACCATACCTGCTCATTGTTATCTTCTTTGTTAGTTCCCTCATTTAATGCACTGGTGTTTGCTGTCTTGTGCAGTTCGTTTGTGCATTTCCGATGACTACACGTCAAAGGTTTGTTCCAGTCCTGCTATTTGTAGATCTGTCAAGTCGAGTATCCTAGTCCAGTTATCCTAGTTAGTGTTCTGTCATCTGTCTTGTTATTTTGCCTCCTTGTGGGTTTTTGCTTTGTCTTTTTATGAAGTAAACTGTTTTGTTATCCTCACACGTCTGCATTTAGGTTCTGCACCCACAATCCTGACATAACCGCACTTGCTCATCGTCTCCTTCATAGCTAAATCATTCTCTATCCCCTATAATGCTCACTAGGAGCTTCATTTTCATGTAGGGATGCTTCAGAGCTTCAGAGTTTACAGAGCACTCGATTGGACAGAAAGTGTTGATTTTTGATTGATTTTTTGTTTGTAGCCTTACCAACTGGAAATTGTATTCATGCCACATGACGTTTGCGAGTCCGGGGTGCGGCTGACGAGGCATGTAGCTGTACATCTATAAATACAAGAACTGTAAGAACAATTATGCAAACATTCAAGCACTTATAAAAGGAGAGAATTTGTTTAACTCACTCAGGTACAGGAACTGGTGTCAGTTTGGTCTTTGCAGACACGTGTAGCCCTTCCAGCAGACCGCATAGCTCTTCGACACCTGAGTCAGCTATCAGAGTCCTCCTCTGCTTCCGTGGAACAGCCGCTGAAAACAAATCAGAGCAGCTAAATGACCAGTTCATCAGATGACTCATATAAAATATGAGGAGTTTCAGTTTTGAAAAATAAAAGCGCATTGATACTGTACTCTTTGTAAGAGCGTTCTGGGTGTTCTGTGAGCTGGTCTTGTGGACACTTGTAGTCCCTCCAGCAGCGTGCATTACTCATCAATCTCCGGAAACGCTGCTGAGAACAAAGATTGGGTATATTAAATATTCATCCAATGATTATTAATGTAAATGAATATAGAAATGATTTAAAATCACATATAAAATGAGAATTGATAGTGTTCGGAAATCAATGTAATGACTTAAGAATTACATTTTTCCTCCTGTTTCAACTTCTTTTCATCGAGCACTCAGATGGTTGAGGAACTGTAATGGACACAGGAATCAATTTAGAAGGTGCTAGGACACAGACTCCGGTCCATACTTCTGCCTCCGACGAGAAGGTGCTGAAAACAATCAAAGCAGATAAATGACACACCTGATGATGCAATGACTGACATCTTGAAACCCAAAAATGAAAATTCTGTCATCATTTTCTCACCTTCCACTTCAATGGTAGTCGAAAGTCCCCCAGAACAGTTTGCTGTTCTTCATTCTATAAAATGTCTTCTTTTGTGTTCAACAGAACAAACATAAAAAAATTATCAAGTAACTTTTCCAACTATGGGAGTCTATGGGGGGGGACTGTTTGGTTATAAGCATTCTTCCAAATACCTATCTTACAACATAGTGACATGCATTTATGTAATGCCAACATGAGTGGATTCATTAAACCTTCCAAAAGGGAAAGTATATTTTTTGGTGTAGCAGCTGAGGTCTGCCAACCCCGCCTATAATGGAGAAGACAGATACAGTTAAATTCCCTGAAAGAGGAAATCAGAGTTACAGTGGATGATACTTTCCAGCTTTATTAATGACTAGATAATTGGCTGTATAAAGTATGTAAGAGACGATTTCTCATATTAGTACACCCAAACAAAAGCGCTACCCGTTCACTTGCATTAGTTTGGTGTCAAAACAATGGGCACAGTCATTGTTCAGTTATCAGTATTCTTTATACTTTTGTGTTCTGCAGAAGAAAGTCAAACAAGTTTAAAATGTCAAGAGGATGAATAAAACAGTATTTTCAGATGAAAACAGATGACAGTATTTTCATTTTTGGGTGAACTATCACTTTAATAACAGTTTTTTAAAATACTGTTGCATATGTGACTCACTTACCTACTCCCCTACGTAGTTCCCCATAAAAAACAAGCCCCACATGTGCTGTGCTGCACGTCAGTCGTCTCTTCAGCAGACAAACAGCGACCCAGCGTCACCTCTTTAATGCCCAGCAGATGGCTGTTATAGGCGTGAATTGCAGGTGCACATACAAATACCTGCTTTTACATACACATATACCCATGCATGAGCACACATAGGGTCTTCTACTTCTTCTTCTACTCGGGGCTATGTGGACTTTATAATAGACACCTTCACTGTTTTTTTTTTAATGTCTGATATATTAACAGTCATAAACATTTGAAGAGCATTAAACATAACTAATGGTAAAAGTGTGGAAGACAGTAACATGCCACTTTTATATAATGAAAAAAAAAACATTTGAATCAGAATAATAGGTAACGCTGTACTTAAAGCACATATGTATAATGCATTACAAAGTAGTTTTAATGTATTAATTTTGCCTTGTAATGCACCTTATAATGCATTGTGGCAACTTCTGAATAATTGTAACTATACATTATAACAGTTTTTTTTTTAATGTACAGTATTTGGCAGACACTTTCCCCAAAGCGATTTACATTCCATAATCCTATACATTTGTACATAGGTAGATGCAATCCCCTGGGATTGAACCCACAACCTCTGTCAAAATCTGTCTGTTATAAGCATTCTTCCAAAAAAATTCTCCGTGTTCATCAGAACAAAGTAATTTATACAGATTTGATTTTTGGGTGAATTATCCCTTTTAAGTAAAGTGTAAACCGTTTTTAAACATTTTATTTATAGACATTAAGACATTAAACAATTTTCAGTATGTACAGCAATGCTTTCTACCAAGACAGTAGCACAAGTAGCACAACATTCTTCAATAAAATTCACTTCACGTTTTGTTCAGCGGACCCTAAATATCTCCTGTGCTAGGAAAAGGCATCTATGGAGTAGAGTTCAAAGTGGCGTTTCCAGGAACTGTGGCCTGGAGATCACCCAGGAGAGGTGTAGCTTTCAGTGTCCTGCAGGGAAGGGCCGAAGGGTGCTGAAGTTCTCACTGCTCACTCTGCACCTCTTTCCTTGTAGACTTTTTCTCTCTCTCTCAAGCTGCCTGTCTCACTCACGCTCTCCCTTCCATGAGCTGTTTGATTTCCTCCAACTCTGTTTGTTTGTCTCACAAACTATTTTTCTTGCGCTGTCTGTCTTCGTATTTCTGTCTGATGGTCTCACACCAGCCGCCGAGATGGACGAGCTTCCTAGTCATGCTGTTGAGTCACTTCATTAAAGTTAAACAAACAAGCTGCCAGAAGCTCGGAGAGGTAACACGATATTCGTCCCAATATCATGAATTGAGATTATTCTTTGGGCTAAAGAGAGTTTTCACCGCACATGTCTGCCAGTGCATAATAAAGCAACTGTGGCTGCCTGCACATTGTTCCAAAAAAAACATTGATTGGTGGGCCGGTGATAGTGTACTGACAGGCAGGAGTGGCTCGCTGGGAGAACTACGCCTGTAGGTGAATCGAACGGTTAGCACAATGGAAAAATCGTGACGCCGCAGACATGAGGAGAGATATTATTGTTGCACCCACGCATTTTTGGAGATCTCCTGCTTACAAAAACCACCAAAGAATTTATCGCCTGCGAAACAAGCGGCCTTAAAGCTGACAAAACCAAAAGTTTTCTCATGTCTGCAGTTCTAGCCATTCCAAACGTAAGGGTCACGCAAATTTTAATACTTCAGACAACCAGTGCGAGACGCCTCTCTCTCTCCCCAGCTGCAAAGAGAACGTTAAAGAGCGCTGGTGGGAGGACGTTACAGCAGAGCTTCCCTCGAGTACGGACTGCAGAGCCAGCAGGAGCATCCGTCCCCTTCCTCTGTTGATTTTGGCATGGGGCCATCCGTCCCCTCCCCTGCTCGCACTGCACCCTGAGTCCACATCCCCCAACCTCTGTATGTTACCCCAACATCCCGTATTCATCCGTGTATGCAGCTGTAGCACTCACAGTGACCCTGACGGTCAACACAAACCAACAAATACACAAAAGCGGTGGGATAAAACTTGAGTTCAAACTGATAGTTGTAACGATTAAACATTGAGGATTTCTCTTTGATTAATAGCATGCTTAAGGTACGCTATGGATTTGCTGAAGGATTATGTCGCTGTTAACTCTGTCTTCACTAAACCCTCAGGTTAAAACACATGGTTAACTGGCAACTTAACTAGGCACCTTCATTGTTTAAGGGAATTTTTGTTGCCGTGCCACAGATGGTCTGCCGCTTTACTACTAAAAACCAAAACACCATAGCGTATGTGTGTGTGTGTGTGTGTGTGGTCTGGCATGACATACTGAGTAATGATTTGGACCTGGTATGGAGGGACTCAGTGGCACCAGGAACCCTGAAACAATGGAACAGTGTCTGATCTTAAAACACCAACTAGATCAGGTTCTCAAAATGATTATCCTTGTAAATGTCTTTAAAATAAAAATATATCTCAGGCCTGTCATCACATACTTTAGATGTCAGCATGATTCCTGGAAAAGAGGAATCTTAAAGGAATTGTTCAGCCAAAAAACAAAAATTAAATCACTATTTACTCACTTTCATGTTGTTCAAACCCTTTGATTGTTTTCTTTGCTCTTCAAAATGTGGATTTTTTTCCTGTTCTGCTGCTTTGTTTTTATGATGGGAGGCCAAGCGATTTGTGCCTTATATTTCAAGTGTCCTGAAAACAAACGAATGGTATGAATGGTAAAAAACAAACTTACCTACAATGCAATATTTTATGAACATCTGGACTTGTGCCTCTTTTCTTGCAAAGAGAGTACACAAATGGCACTTTTTCACTGCATATAGTACTACACGGTACGGGGCGGTAAAGCTTACTTTTGGCGGGTTTCGCACTGGGTACAGTAACTGATTGTATAACTGATAGCAAACCAAATGATCGTTGTCTGGTCTTTGCTGTAAGATTTTCATATGACAATAAGTTTATAATACCCATCCACTTTGAAGAGGTATTACTCTGCTGTGGCAGAGCAAACTAAGCTGAAGTGAGCTGCACCGAGTCGTACTAAACCTGTCGCTGCCATGCAGTGGAAAAGCGCCATAAGAATGCAGTTTCTCTATTCGAGCTGAGGATATCGCATTTGTTTTGGTCCTGTGTCTTTTTGAAGCTTCAACAAAGGGTCATCATCTACTCACACTATAATCGAAAAGCACAAAACAATACTTAAAACCCTATTTATAGAACAAAGAAAGAAATCAGGAGACAAAGCCATCATGACAAACTTTTAATTTTTGCATGAACATGCACTTTAAGGCTTCGATCTGCTGTGTTGTGCATAACAGCCTTCAGCCATGACTACATTCACAATGTAGCACAGCTATATTAAAAAAAACATATTTTAATTAAATCAGTACCTCATTGTTTTTTTATTGCTTTGGCTTAGTCTCATTAGTCCACCAAAGGAAAATCAAGCATTTTCAATGCTCGAAATCACCTTGTTTCACGTCTGTAATGGTAATCCAGCCACATCCAGACGCCTGATAAAACTTTGACAGCCCCCCTCCTCTCCCCTCTGAAAGCTCTTATTCATAGTCCAGTCTTCTGCTCCAGACAGGCAAGAACTGTCTATATTCATCCTCACCTCTCTAATCTTTGCTCGTATCCTCTCCCTTTCGCCAGCCAGACAGGTCCTATCTGGAGCCGATATGATGTCTGGAGTCTGCCTCTCATCATGACGTAACTTTACTGAGGCAAAAGCTGTAAGGCAATGAGAATAACCAAACCTTCAACTAAAAAGCTCTTAAAAAAATCATAGAATCTTGCACCCAGCTTCAGTAACTAAATACCAGTTTGTCCTTCCAAATATACACAAAAGCAAGATGGACTAAGGGAGTGAATTGGTCAATAATATCTCACTTAAAAAACAAATTTATTGGCTTGTTTCATTATTTTCCCAGGTCAAAGATTATAAGAGAGGAGGCAGTTCCTTCCACAGCCCACATGATACATAATAAAGCAGTCATTGGGGCATTACTGATGTGATCTGGCTTCATATCCGTGCTGGATCCAGTCCTGCACTCTGTGCGGCAGGAGGAGCTGTAAAGTATCCGATTCTTGGACCACTAGATGTCTGACTCAGAGCATGAATCATCATCACATACTTACAGCAAGTCACAATCCTCACTCACTAAAGTCCTGTGCAGGCAAATCGATTATATGTCATGTGTGTGGTGTTAGATGTGTGACAATCTAAAGTTTGTCTTTTAGGAGACCCAGGGAGCTGAAACGGCTGCTCAAAAAGCCGAAATTAAATCCCCTAAAAGTATTATCAATCCGTCTTCATATGCAGACATTGTGCAATCATTTTAAATCATGCAAGACGTGAATATTGTTCTAATTTATCTATTAGGGTTATCTTTTCATTGTTGAAAGGTCTTCTGTTAGTTATGGTCTGTAATGTTATGCCTGGATAAGGAACATTAAAGCATCATAGGATACAAATTTAGGATGTGATGTAATCGAAAGAAAATAAATCTGGTTTTATAACTTGATTTTACGCTTTTAAAGGTGAACATTTGAAAGGTGGGCTGCCTGCCAGTCTTCAAGCTCTGTAAGTATCTTTGACATTTATTCATCTTTTTACACATCGTTAGGTTACAATGCACTACAGCACATGAACACGTTTATTCCTGAACTGCAAGTTTGAGATAAACAAAAGCTAAATGAAAAAGAAACCACGACCCCTTGCGGACAATGTTTATCAGTTACCGTTATATAAACAAAGCAATACAATAACAGTTTTTTGCAGTCCTTCAGGACGAAGCATTATATTTGTGTATTAGAAATATCCAATATAAATACTAATATTTAAACATACCAAAATCTTTTGGTTTTACGGGTTTACACACACACACATATATATATATATATATTAGGTTTTTTTTTGTATTTCATAGGGAAAAGTTTATAGGGCCTTCACAAAGTCCATGTCGTATTGGAATATAAATACAATCTAAAATGAATAATTGAGACGTGGAAATATTTCTTGTTTATAAACAAAATTAAAGACAAAATTAAGCTAAACCCGACACTCAGTGTCGTGTTGGCGTTTTACGTCTTTTTCATTAAATGAAAAGCAATCTTCTAAAACAATTAAATTAACCAAAAATCAGTTTGTACATTTATATCACACGGGAAACATCAAGCTAATTCTGTAATTTGTTGAGGCTGAACATGTAGGCTAATTTTAAATACTTTTAAGTTATTTTTGTTTGATAAAACCACAACAAAAACTTTCAGTTGAACATGCACTCGTGTTTTAAAGTTCACCAAACAATCATCGAACTTGTCAAGAAAATAGAGTTTAAAAGAAGTTATTAAACTGTTTTCCCTTCGCGTTTTTTAAAGATTTCCCCCACCCTCCTTCTCACGTCTTGAACTTTCTTGGCCAATCACCTCTCTTCCCACAAACCCTTAACCAGGCTATAAGAGCTCCCCAACTTTTTGCTTTCAACCTAAGTCAAAGTTTCTCGGAATCGTGGATGTTTAGATATTTTCGCTTGGAACTGCATTTCACTCTCATGAGGGGATAGCATTTATTCGCACGCGCTTTCAGACCTGAGCGAGATGCCCGAAGAAGCCGCGCGAGACTCATCCAGCTCCCCGGTATCTCCAGCGGACAGCCTCAGCAACAGCAACAGCGACGGAGAGCACGAAAGGCCACCGAAAAGGTGCGCGAGGAAAAGACGGTCGAGCAGGAAAAACGGGGAGGATTCCGATAGTTCGACCCTTGGGAAAAGGGGGAAGAAGTCCAGCAATAGCAGCAGCAGTCCTCAGTCGTTTGAAGACCTGCAGACTCAGCGTGTGATGGCGAACGTGCGCGAGCGACAGAGAACGCAGTCGTTAAACGAAGCGTTTGCATCGTTGCGCAAAATCATCCCCACCTTGCCGTCCGATAAACTGAGCAAAATACAGACGCTCAAACTGGCCTCCAGGTACATCGATTTCCTCTGTCAGGTTTTACAGAGTGACGAGCTGGACTCCAAGATGGCAAGCTGTAGTTATGTTGCTCACGAGCGCTTGAGTTACGCGTTCTCGGTTTGGAGGATGGAGGGCGCCTGGTCCATGTCTGCATCTCACTAGTGTGCAGGGAAACTTTTTGGAGTGCAAATGGTACGCTTTAGATTCTATCACACTACTCAGATGCTTAAATAATTGTTAATATAAATAATGTTTTAAAAGCTACACACTGAAAGCCACACTCAAGCTTTAACATCACCAGTTATTGCTTACTTCTGATCGGATGAATTCGTTTAATGTCGGTAATGGGTTTATGCTTCCACACTTTTCTCTTTTCCTTATGAAAAAAGTATCATTCATTAATTATTCTAATTATTTGGAGAAATGTATCATATAATGTATATTTTTAGAAATACCAGCTTTTGAATTATTATGGCCTATTTGCAACACACAGTGGTTCATAAAAAGTATGCATTATTTTTTCTTAGGAAAATGTGAGTTTCTGTCAATAATGTCTTATTATGCTTTGCAGGTGAAGTTCACGCACTGGTAAACACTCGTGGAGCAGTTGTGGATATGCGCATTCCTTCAGATTCATGGGGGAAAATGGCAAACGTTCAACAGAGGTCATGGCTTTTATCTCGTGAAGGCCACGGACAGAGGACTGTTGCACGTGCGCTGCATATGGACTTCTTCGCAAGTGTTATTATTGACGACGAATGTTGGAAAGGTGTGCTTATGCATGATTTTTTATGAATTTTATAAAACACTCGGTCGTGCAAAGCTTTCTTGGAGAAAGTGAAATTGCATCACAAGGACTCAGAAAATGGGAAATTAAGCCTCTAGTTCTTTTCCTGTGTAAAATATAAAGTTTTAGTACAAGTCTATTTATTTATTGATGACACAATTATTAAAATGAAGGCAAATGTATTCTGTGTCAAAATGCATTCTTATTTTTTGCTACTTTTGTACATAAATATGTCTTTGTGTAATAAAGATGAAGAATTTAAAAATTAATATTTGACTAGTTTCCAAATTATTTCGCTATTTTTAACTATTTCTGCATTTAAGCAAGAAATATTTGTGCATGTTCTTATACCCTTTCTTTATTCAATTGTAACGAATAGTATACTAATTGTAATATAATTACATCTTATTGGTTAACTTTTTTTTTAATATAGCCCCACGAAAAAAGAAACAATGCATTCCTTAAGTAAAGTGAAATAAAAAACTATTCACGAATAAACATGTAATAGGATTGCCTTTAGTATCACTTTACTATTAAAAGTATTCATGCTTCATTCATTTAAGACACACTACAATATTTAAAATGGAGAGAAAGTGAAAAAGTTTATGCTGGACTGCTTCGGAAGAGAGAATATATGACAGTAATTGCTTTTACAAGAAAAAGGCATTTTTTTCTATGTGTGTGTGTGTAGTTTTTGGAATACGTTTTATATTCTTCAACTATTGCACAAGACTGTAATGCTTTATTCCAGGAGTTCTGGTTAATTTCGACTTGTATGGCTTTGGGTTTTTGGCTGGTATCATATGGTATTATTGACATAACAATGTGTTGAAAGATTGACTAAAGAAAATACACAAAATGAAGGAGGGGTGAAAAGAGCAGTATGGATAAATGCCATGATTTCATTTTTCTAACAGTTGAACTAAATATTGGCATTTTATTCGGTTGATATTACAAATAAACACATGTGCGTCATAGGGTCACATCCCTTGGGACTTAGCTCAATGTGTATAGCCACAGGCTGCTCCAAAAATATTGTGTGCGGGAAAAGCACAAAAACAGGATCTCAGACTAGCTTTTTATTTTTAATCCATGGACTCATTAATAAGTATTTAATAATTGTCATCGAATTGTTCGATCGAGTTAAATTACAATTTTTAGCAAATAAATTTAAAACTGTATTTAGCCTATACTCTTTTGATTGAGAAAGACGTGTTTTGTTATATTCGTTTGGGGAGTATGTATACAGATAATACACTTCGTGTCGATTGCCTTTAGTTTTATATAAGATCTGGAAAAGTATTTTGAAATCATGGAATATTTGGAATAAAGACACGTGCACGTTTGAAGGTGTGTAAATGGGTTTTTGAGGCATGTGTGGAATTCCCAGATGTCTATGAAATTTAAGCTGCCTTCAGCAGGACATAAAAGGTGGGGTGGATGAAGCTGGTCTGCACGGAGTGCAACTGAAACGTTAGCCTTAATACTATTACTGTAAAATCCCCCTAAGAAACATACAAACAAACAACAGAGTTTTTTGTTTTTGTTTTTTTTTTGTTTTGAAGGATTAATGTGGGATTGATTTTCGTATTCATGTTGGTTTAAATAATAGTGCTAATTTCTACACAAACATCATATAGATCTAGTTGAACTTCAAGGGAAAACTGGGACAAAGTTTGAGTTCATTTCCAGTTGTAAGGCGTTTGGCAGATGGATGTAAGAGGCACACGAATGAAACTTATTTTGAACAGATGTTAACATTTTAGAGTCACGTGAATTGAACAGATGTTCAGGTCCGCCTTTAAATAGACTATACTGAAAAACTTAGAAACAAAGCATTGGCTTTTATTAAAGAAGCAGAGCGCGTGGAGATTCGAGCTCTGCGTGATTTCACATATTTGCTCGAAAGGCCTGAATCACGGCCCGTGGGATCCCATTTTGAAAGGAACACGCGTGGGAGCTTCCCACACAAAGAAGCCTATTGCTGTATGAACAGGTACTGTACATGTTTCCAAGAGCAAAGTCCAATTATTTGCGTTTTTGCGTGTTTGACGTTTTTTATTATTATTATTATTTTGTGGAAACCTGTTATTTGTGTAAAAATCGTAGCAATTGGCCTACTTGACAAGAACGAAATACACGAAAAAAACATTTTCGTGTATAGCTACAAGAAACCTTCTCAGAAAATAGTAGGGAATTGTAGCAAGTGATCTTTAGAAGTTAAACTGTTTGGTGTCATGTCATAGTCTGCCTCGTTTGATCAACTTCAACTTTTGACCGACACATCATTAGCCTACTATTATTAATAGCCTAGTTATTTCTCCAATAATAACAAATAATAATAATATTAATAATAATGATGATGATAACAATAATAATAAACAATTCTAGCTTTTTAAGGGAAACTATTATCTTGCGTTTAAGGTCAAAAAAGTATTTATTAATATGGTATGTTAGCTGCTAGCTCTACATAATATTATAAAATATGTATTAAATAACTCATTGTATTGACCTTTTGTGGTTGTAAAGTGTTTTATATTAACTGAAATCATCTTAAAACGTGGGCCTATATATTTATCTTTCAGAAACGCATATAGATTAGCTACAATAAACGTTTAGCATTGTGAAATGTAAATAGGGAATTGGGTGAGTTAGTCTAATCACAAGATAAATGTGTTTTTAATACAGCTTATTTAACGGTGAGGTGACATCCTGGCGGCAAATAATTAACTGATCTTTCACTAAAGATGTGTAGCCTTATTCTGCTCTTTAAAACAGTTGCTCTTTCCAATGCGATAAAAATCATTATGACCGACAAGTTTCGCAGTAATGTGAATCATGTTGTTTTGTCAGCTGAATGTGGAACAATTCGTTTAATTTTTAATACTGTTAATTCCTTACTCATAATTCCTGTGTTGTCAATCATTTCCTATTTGTCCCATTTTAAGCTTTTATGTTTTACATTTAAAGGGATAGCCTACTGTCATCATTTACTCTGATTCAAGTTGTTTTAAAAATGTATAAAAAAAATTCAACAGATTTGGAACAACTTTAGGGGTGTAATTCATGACAGAGGTTTTATTTTTGGGAGGAGCATCCCTTTAATATTCTACAATACCTGTATCAGGTAGTACAGCTGTCACAGACATAAGTTTTGACCTTCTGTCTTTGTTCAATTTGTTAACCTTAATGTTGTAATACTTAAGATTATAAAGAAATAAAAGCATTTTTGAAGAACACCTGCCATCTATCATGTTGTATTTCCTATATTAAAGGCTTGTGCCCATTTGGGACATTTCATTTGACACAATTGGGAACAATATGGTGAGAGCTGAAAAAAGAGGGTGAAACTAGGGTCGGAGTTTAATGTGCAGGGTCACAGTTAGGGTATGTCTGGGTGCAGAAATAAGATTGAGGGCTATAAAACCTACACCTTGATACCAGTAGCTTAACATTCTATCTCCTATTTGCGAAAATATATTTTGAATAATAGTAGTATGAATGGTCCATAATTGGTATTGTACTGTTTAAAAAAATGAATACAGAAGGGAGCAAAGGACCACCAAACTATACTAACAAGCACCTGTTATACGTAACATGAAAAGTTGACTAAAATGTGTAAACCTGCCTTAAAATTATGATTATGTGCTATAAAATGGAAAAACTTTTATTTCCTATAGGACACAATTTCTTAACTCAAATATAATTACAGTTTTCTCGTAAAAAGTAAAGAATAAATGCTGTAAACTAATTATGCAAAGAAAACAGCTGTTAAAAAAACAAAATTTATTTAATCCATATAGTTCTATTTAATTAATTTATAAAGTAGTTTAGCAGTGTATTTAAATAGTGCACAGTCTTATTGTCACATAACAAGTCTTTCTGCAGATTATCCCAGATAGTTTGAAATAAATGTATGCCTACTACATTTAATCTTTTAACCCATTAGATTGAATAGATTGAATAATATAGTAAAGTGAACTAAAATAATGGAAAAGTACATCCCTTTGGAAACTTCAATGCAGTCTTTTAGTTTTGTTGGAATAAGGCCCTAGTGGTGCAAGTGTTGCATTGAATATGACAGAGTATCAAACGTCTCCATTTTAAACTCACTCAACAAAGAGAGCGCTGAACCCCATGTTTATGGAATGCTTAGCACACGCCACCCAGAGAGCAGACAAGACACGCATCATGCTGCCGCTAGGGGATACACAATGATGTCACACACAGGAAATGGCTGGAGAGACTTGGCACCTCACGGTGGTTGGCCCAGCATCCATTGGCTCAGGAGGGCCGCTGTGAAAATAAACAGGCAATCAGAACGCTGCACGAGAAGTACACAAGCCCATTGTGGTGTTTCATGGATAATAAAGTAGGGGACTGTTTATTTACGCAATCTGCCTTTCCATAAATAGAACTGTCTGTTTTAGGATGGATAAACATGAAGTGGAAGTTAAAACAGTTGTCCGAGGAAAAGCTTTCAAACCTTCTGCTAATGTTTAGAGATGTTTATTAGATGATCAGCTGTCAACCATCAATAAAATAGCATAAATTGAATTTCAGTTATATTATATTTGACCATAATTCCAGGATTATATTTATGAATTTTGTTTATTCCAATTCATTAATAACATCAATGTGCTGTTCGTTTTTGCATATATCGTCATTAAGCTTTTGGTATGTATGTTTTGTTTGTATATTAAAATAAGTTTTATTTACAGTATACAAAAAGCATCCCCTAATGTAAATAAGGTTCAGAGATTTCATAAATACTCATCTCGTATCACTTACACCATTTTGCTCCAGGAAACTCTCTTCTGTTTGGCAGAGAGACACCCCATCTGGATCCAACCTGTTAGGAAAGAGAATTTCTAGTGAATTTAAACCTAAAATACTGCCGTTTAGAACTGAACTAATGGAACAAAAAATGTGCAATTGTCTGAATAAAGGAAAGAATGAAATCTCAACCTTTGTTAAAAAGACTAACCCATTAACCCGTTATGGCACATTTTATGATAGCCCTGTCAAATAAGCACACGTCATCATCAAATGTTTTCTAGGCACTTTCTTAACATCCACAGATGTCAAATTAATACACCGCTCCAAAACCAGTTAGTGTTAATACAAAGTGTGATGTGTTTTCATTGGCTCTTCATTAATGTTCTCCAGCTCTGTATCGGACACAGTACTGAAGCCTGCCAGGACACTATAGAATCTTTTATACATTCAGAAATAGACAATGTGTGACTGATGGTCTTACCAGTCAAATGGCCTATGCCACTTTCTTTGACCTGGGGGCATTTGGCTTAATGACAACCCCCACTCACGCTCCTAGGGGTCGGCTCCTGAGCAGCCACTAATTTCCATACAGTCATTAACCTGCAGCCCACCGGTGCGCCCGAACACAGGACTGTTTTCAGTGCTGTGCAAGGAAGATAAGTGATGTGTTGTTTCTCGTACATTACAATGATTCCCCTTTTCCTTCCTCTGCATGTCACTGGGGCTAAAAGCCAAAGCCTTAAGGTTTAAAACAGGATCATTTAACCTCTTCAGGTTAAGCATGTTGTCAATGATTTCATGCTTTAATTGTTCATTTGGAAAATTGTGGAGAAAGAGAGAGAAATAATATAGTGTTGTAATATTAGGATTATATTTTCAGTTTTTTTTTATATGGAGGCCATGCAGTTGTTTTGACACAATGGATTACATTTAGAACATGAAAAATTCAGTTAATACCAAAATAAAATTTGTTATGGCTTATCATGAAAAACAGTTCACTTGCAAAAAAATATATATTTGAAAATATTATATCTCAGGGCAAATATGTAAGCAGAAGTGACACATCCAATTAAACATAAGAAGTAACATAACTCAATCTTTGAGCTTTGTTGTGTTAAAAACTGTTGTATTAATATCAACACATCTCTGTGTCTAGTTAAGGATAACACATTCCCTCGTGTAGTCCCTTTTCTTAATTTATGTTACACATAATGTGATAAAATATTACAAAAAATTTGTTATTATTCAATACATCGTTTTTAAAAGTGTTTAATACCTCTTTGAACACCCCTCTGTTAAATGTCATTCGATGTCATTTCATACAATTTCTTTAAAAATTATCTTAAACAGTATGCTTATGTGTGGTTTGTTTCAGTGGAGTTTGTGTAAAAAAAGCATACAGATGTATCGTCTTTGACTCAGATACAGTCCATTTCCGAGCAGCATGACTTATGACTTACAGTCAAATGCGTCACGTTTTAGTGAGGGTGTGTAGTGCGAAAACAATAGTATTTCAAAGAGACTGGAGGAAGATGTCACCTTTCATACGTCAGTGGCTATTTTAGGTCTTTTATTTTCTTCATGTAAATTTCTGTACACATTATAGGCTATGTGAATGAAATATTTGAACTGTAATTGGCAAGAAAAATATTTTTTTTCGCCTCAAGTGTAAACATGAACAAATAGGGCTCTTTTTTTTCCAGTAGCATACTCATATGACCTCTTATGTTAATTACATTACATAATGAAAACATGGGAATGTTATTCTTAAAATTTCCTAAATTCGAAAATCCCCTGCATTATTTTCATCATCATGTTTTTCTAACCTGTTTTATGGAACAGACAATGTCCACACTTTTTACTTTTATTAAGTGGACTCGTTTTAAAAAGCAAAATTTAATACACTGGTTAAAATCATATCAGCATCTGGTCGAAATCTATGACATGACCTTTCGGTAAATGATACATATCAACACTGCATTCAGAAGTATTCAGGTTTAATCAGACAGCACCTGAAGTTCCGATAACTGAAGCTCATGGAATTGGAATGAAGGGGCATGACTGGATGAAATATCTCCAAACCACCACATGAAAGAGCAGGAACTGGAAATATTTTTCACGAATCGGTTCAGAGGAAAAGGTGACGCATCTATTTTTCATAGATCAAGAAGTTTCGATGTGATCTGACCGCTTGGCTGTTCTGTTTCTTATTCCGAATAGACTTTTAAAGTCCTTTTTCCAGAAATCTCGCAATGACATCGGAATTTTGACCGCGTATAATGCAACAGCGTAATGTGCAGAGTCTGAGTTGTATAACTCGAATTCTGCAATAGGGCCAAGATGGAACTAAAAACATTGCTGTGCATTGTATCTAAGGTCACAGCAGGGCATCTTGTTGGTTGATCGGAATATGACATGAAGCTCTCACTTATCTTTCTGTACGAGATCGGCGTCTCCAGGGTGCTGGCTCCAACCTGCAGCGAGGCGAACCTGGTCGTTTGTGACCCGGGTACTAAATCAAGTTCAAAGCATCTCTCCGCACGCTCGCAGGTATTGTGTTACGCGTACGCTGTTGGGATCTGGCCAGCCTGCCTTATGTTTGGTCAACCCCTGGGTTGCTCCTTTGACTTCTTCTCACAGCATGAAGTCTGCTGGAGTGACATTTCTACAAGCAGGAAGTACTCATTTAACTCTTAAACTATTCTAGAGCTCCATGTGGCTTGCATATTTAAATGGAAACACAAAACAAGCTCTTTGAATGCAGAGCGATCAAAGCCTGTGCAATCGCCATGTGACAAATGCTTGAAAAATGTGAGAATTGCATAACTCGGTGAGAATAAAACAGGGCCTTTAGAACAACAGGAGCCCATTAAGACTTTCTGTCTGCAATCAACATGTTAAATCTGCCCGCTGGCACTGTTATCTTGTGACTGCAACATACCACATGTGAGATAAGAAACTGTGCAGCGGGGGAACTATGTAGAAGAGGCATGGTGGAACGTAACGCTGTTTTGAAGCTCAACTGCCTGGCACCATTGATGGAGTTGATTACATGGGCCAAAGAATGTGGACATTCACGTAAAGTGTGGTGTGCACTATTCCCAACTGCGCATTAGCATGGGACAGTAATAACTGCCTTTTCCCCACAACACACCTCATTAACTCTTCATGGGCTGTGGACGGTTGCAAACTTCCCGCCTTGAAGGCCATTCCAAACGTGGTTCGATTCTCCCTTCGTGACATTTCACTGATGCGATGTGTAAAATTGAGTGAAAAGCTGTATTTGAATCATCAGGGCCATTGTCTGGAGTAACGTTGTCCCAGGCCCTATGACAGGGACCTAAGAAATGCATCTTTACTCTACAAAAATTTAATTCCATTCATAACTAACAATAAAAAAATATTATTAATTGCAGGAAAACATTATTGCTCATTGTTAATTCATGTTAGTTAATGATTTTTTTATGTTAATTAATAAAAGTGCTATTTAAATGTAACATGTTACCCAAGACTTATTTTGAAAGACACTACTTGGTTTTAACCGATTATACTCAATAAGGATTGTATAATTAAAATAACAGCTTATTTCAAAAACAAAAAAAGAACATTTGTTTTTTGTTATCGATTTACAATTCAAGTTTAAAACTAAACTGTAAATTAATAAAAACTGAAAAGATCGGTCACTGAAAAACTAAACAGAATTTTAACACAAAATTTAAACTTAAGAAAGGAATTAAGAAAGCTAACCCCCTAGAGAACCAATGCAAGCACACACTAAAACAAAAACAAAACAATATATATGTCGAAACAGGTCACATGTTGCCAGCTCAACTACTATGATTAAACACAGATTGTATCATAAAACAACTGCTTATTTTATTTTTTGTTTCACATAATGCGATACATCAAAACATTGTCACACCCCTAGTCAGAAGCATTGATTTTGGAGAATGATTCAAATGTTGCATGTTGGTGACATTATGTGTGATTATTTTGCATTATTTTGATCTTAAGCCAAAACAATCATGTCCCATACCCAATCCCACAAAGCCATCACTCATTACAGTTCTAATATCACTTAACTTTTTGTGTAAGCGATATAGTTCACTGAAACGCACACATTATTCTCCAGTTTTTACTTCCACAAACACATGTGTGATTAAACTTCTACTTGAGTAAAGAAAATCAAGTGTGTTTGAGAAATACAGTTACATTCGCTTCTGTCACCAAACTTCGTTGTTCTAATCGTGTTTAAAATTTTCAGATTAAACTAGTTCAAATGACCTTTGACACCGGGCCAAAACCACGCGAATGCCCACGGCACATATAATGGCTGCTTTCCTTCGTATTAAAGTCAGCAGTAAAGTCTGCAAATTAGAGAAACCATGGCAACCGAATTAGAAGGCCAACAGTGCTGCGAACACTTTTGCAACTTCAAAAGGTCTGCAGCCGCAGACTCCAGGGGCTGGCAGAATAAGGCCTGGTTTAAATTAAGAAGCGACTTCCACACGCCTCACAAACGCAAACTCAGGAGGGATAGAAAAAAAATAATAAAAGGAAAACCAAAAAAGTGAGAAAGGTCCTGGGGAAAGCCTCGCTGAACAGGCTCTCTGGATTCTATTAAAGCCAATTATCTTATCTGTTTCATTTCAAAGGCTGACCCAGGGGGCTCAATGGCATTTCAATACTGTGTTCATAAACAGACTGCAGCCTGCCGACTGGGTCATTACAACAATCGGACCCCCTGCCTGGGGTGATCAAATATTTGTGCGCTTTTGTAAATAATGTTCACGTTTTTGCTTTCCCAAAGGAAACAAAGGTTCGGTTTTCGTGCAATTTATTTCGATTGATGAGGCATGCATTTTTCTTATTCGACTTCTTACATCTGTTACTGATGGTTCATACACATTCATTTCCGTTTATTAAACTATACGTACAGTATGCTTATTTTGTGTAGGAACCTAAGTACATTCTTTTTTTATCCTTCCTTTTACAATCTAAAATTCACAGATGATTTGTACAAGCTGCTTTGTATTGTAAAAGTATTCTGATATGATTTTGGAAAAATTCCCAGAGTCACTGTAATTTTTCCCAGTTCATGCATCAACAGTATCAGTGCGAAGGGAATGCAGTCCCTACACAAATCGATCAGTACAACAGTATACTAGATGACAGTTCAAAGTTTCCACCCAGTAGTTACATAACACTCCTATGACTTACGCCCCTTGATTTTCCACCCACAGTATTCACATTGCTCTGATCCTAAACCAGCACCCCAAAAACTTGCGGGGGTTATTATTAATATATCTCATTGGACAACAACATGAATAATAATAAGAATGGAACGGAAAAATGGAATGCAACAAAAAGTGATTTTAACTGTTATTTACAGCAGAACCTGCATGTTTAGGAGTATAAAGAATGTTTTTTGGAGGGCTGTCAAATATATCAGTCATGATTGATTGGTTCCAAAATAAATGTTTGTGGTTATATTATATATATGTGTATATTTATATGTATGGGAATGAACAAACATACGTACATACACATATTTTATAAAATATAATATTTTTTAATATAAATTCATCACAGTTATATATATCAGATATTTTTATCTTTTACATGCTGTATATCTTACTTTGTGCATCAAAACTACTAAGGTTCGAAGTAACATGTAAGTTAAAGGTAAAGTTCACCCCAAAATGAAAATTCTATCATGTTTTACTCAGCCTCAAGTTGTTCCAAACCTGTATACATTTCTGTGTTCTGTTGAACACATATTTGGAAGAATGTTATCAACTGAGATTTCCGGGGCATCATTGACTACCACAGTAGAAATAAATGTTGTATTTTTTTGTGTTCACACAAAATAAAATTTGTTGAAGAATTGAGTTAAAGAAACAGTTTTGGGGCATCTTTGACAACCATTTTAATGGTAGTCAATTGTGCCTCAGAAATCTCAGTTGCTAACATTCATCCAAATATCTTTCTTTGTGTAACTCATGACAGAATTTTGATTTTTGGTGAACTTTCCTGTATGTCACAAAATAAAATTAATTCTGTAAAAAGTAAGAATACTTGAAAC
The DNA here is from genome assembly GCF_015846415.1 of Triplophysa dalaica. Lineage (NCBI taxonomy): Eukaryota > Metazoa > Chordata > Actinopteri > Cypriniformes > Nemacheilidae > Triplophysa > Triplophysa dalaica. The sequence goes on from NC_079553.1 coordinate 10,900,260, forward strand.
GTCTTTAGCATTTTACATTAGCATTTTACAGCTAAAAACATTTACATAACACATCAATGGGCATCAATCAGATACAGATAAACTAGACTTTAACTATGGTTTAAACGTGTGAATTATAGTATATTTGTTCAAATTACATTCTTCAATGATTCTTTGTTTAAACACAAAGCCGTGATGATACAATTAGCTACTACAGTGTAAAAAAACACCACTTTGTCAAAAGCTGGTTGAGCTGTATAGTATACAAAACAGCCTGTTTTAGCAAGTGCCTACGCAGTGTGCCATGATATTATCCTTAACGTAGCAACCGGCCACCTGCCCAAGCAATACATGAATCATTTAAATCTGGATTCGTGATGGTTTAGAGAAACACCATCCCAGAAATAACAGTGACTGGTCATGCTCTCTGGCCAGCATCATCAAACAGCACATCAAGCAAGAGGCCCTCGTCATGAGTCCTGACAGGGCCCTCTCCGGCTCTGAGTGACACCCGGGTGCGGTAGGGTCCCATAGGACAATTTGGGTAATCATACAATTAAGCAGCTCTGTCACAGATTTTAAACAATGTAGGTCTAATCAGCCAGGAGCTCGCTTGTGATTGAACAGTGCTGGGGGAGGGGGTCTGGGACTCAAAACTGAAATAGAGACCCCGTCTCATCACGAAGATTTTTGCCCCTGGAAGAGCCTCCCTTCATCACAAGCGCACCAGGAAATGCAAAGGACGGTGGGGTCACCAGCGATCGGCCTGCTGTGTGCCGTTGCCATGGCGAACATCCCTGGGGCCAATGAAAACAGATGACAGGAACAATAATATGAGGTATAATCACCGAGGTCAGTTGCCTTATACATGTCTCCGCTTCAGCTCACCTCACCCTCCTGTCTGAACAAACCCATCTAATATTGCCATTCTTCCAGCATGTTGCAAGACGTTTGGACAAGTTTTATGGACGTGACTAACAGATTCAGTATGAGTAGAAACTTTCTTCGAATTTATGAATAATTTTATGGTATTATCAAGTAGTGTCTGTAGCCTCACAAATTGACTTATGAACTATCAAAAGTTCGCAAACCCCAAAACAATTTCTGGTTTTCTTTCATGGTCCTGCAAAAACTGCATAATTTTGAAAAAGGGTGTGAGAGTATTTACTTGTAAAACGACGGAGTGTGTTATATTGTCGTTGAGTTCAAATTCAAACATTCATATAACCCATAGTTCATTGCTATTTTATGAATAACGGTAGTTAGTTTACTTTTGACTATTTATTTTTGTCACATGACCCAGATCAAATTGTTTGTAAACTACATGCAATTATAGGAATAATACTGTATAATAAAAGCCTATCGTTCTGACCCAAACCCCCTGATCATATAGATAATAGTTCAATAACAGCCTCCTCTAAACGCTTTAACGCTCAACATAAAAACGTATTTAATCTTTATTTTGTCACGCTGCCAAAGCTTTGTCAATAACTGGATGGTTTTTTGGAGCATTGTTTTTGCCTCGAAAAAAAATGATGTCAGAGCCACGCGGCTAAATCTTTTATCACTTGCCAAAAAGACGGAGGGCAGATAATTGCATCCAGATGCGAGGCATTCTCATTGATAGCAGCCTTCATTTCCTGCCTCTGCTTTTTCAGACAACCTATTACACCTCAGAGGGAACTGCTGTTAAAATATACCGCCGTCTTGTAAATCAACACTAACTTTGGGCGAATGTCATTTAGAAACATCTAAACACGTCTCCACGTCTGGAGTGTTTCACAGCGGGATTTTCTGGGTGAGCTGTTTACTATCAGTCATGGACGTGATCAGGCCTCTTCATCATCGGGATGCTAATCAGATCTCGATTAAATAACTGGAAAGTCATCATGCCCTATTGCGATCCTTAAAGGGACAGTTCACCTAAAAATACAAATTCTTTCTTCATTTACTCACGCTCAAATTGTTCCAAATCTGTATAAATATATTAGTTCACAGAAGAAGATATTTTGAAGAATGCAGGAAAGAAACCAGTTCTGGGGCACTTTTGACTACCATTGTAATTTTTCCTACTATGGGAGTCAATGGTGGTCAAGATTTGTTTTGTTACAAGCATTCTTTCAAATATCTTTCTCTGTGTTCATCAGAAAAGAGAAATTTTTTAATACTGATTTTTAACAACTTAACAACTGTAGTTGTAGTTTTTTAACAACTACAGGTTTTTTATTTTGGGGTGAACTGTTCCTTTAACAGCTGCACGTGTGAAATGGATGTGTGACATAGTGTTTTGCATGACTTTGAAAATATGTTTCATTTGGAAATATGCAGATGGACGCCAAATAAAGCTTAAACGCAGAGTTTGTTTGTGAAAGGAATCGAAATCGTTTACAATAAAAAGCCCATTGTTTTTTTCAGCTTTTTGATACTCGTGTGGCAACATTTTAATTTGCTTATCTTTTTATAAAGTGCCAAGTCCTGTTTTCAATAGTTTTGCAGCTGGTTAGACAATGTTTGTTATGGGGGTATTGCGGAGTTTGAAATTGTTCAAAATAAATTAAGCTTATTTAGGGAGGAAAAATCATGCAAATAAGAAAAGGCATGATTTATATGCAAGCTTCCATGTGTGAAATGACTCTTTAATATAAATGTCTATAATTACCATTGAGACTATCAAACTCACAAAACAAGTCCTTGATCCCAACCTTTGGGCATTCAACGGTATAAACGGCTTCTTTATCCAGTCTGATTTCCAGATAGGCCCGTTTTTATTCTCGAAAATAAACGGCCCACAGGCAAAATTCCATCTCAGACTGATGTCAAGATTGTTTGGACCCCAACGTAAACAATACAGTGGGGTTGCCTATTGACTCAGATGTCATGTTTAGACTGTGATTAGTCTTCACGAAATGAAAATTCCTGACAGAAGTTCTGAGACTGCATGGCATGCTAAAATAAACGCTGTTCAAGGCAAGTTCCACAGACCATAAACTTTAAAATCCATAACCCGGCCCCCGCGCTCATCATCTAAACGGGTGGTCGTCCACCTCTCCGTCTCGCACATTTCTACAGGACCCCTCATTTTCTCATCTTTAAGCGCATATACACACTCGAGTCCCTCCACCTCCTTATTTCCTCCTCTGTCCTCACTCACTTTCTCTTTTTGCACTGCCATTCTCCCTCATCTTTCACCGTAGAGCTGGCCTGTATTTGTGTTGTAGCTTCCTGCTTCTCTCCCACCCACTGTGTGAAGGGGCTGAGAGCTTTACCTTCACTGCGTGATACAACTTTTGGCCATGCACGGGGAGATGGTGGAGCATGCTTCACTTCTAACTGTGTCGCTATCCACCTGAGCAAACACATTCTGACGTTACAAGAGAGAGAGAGAGAAACAGAGGGAAAGGGTGCTGAGGGACCGTTGGTGGATGACTGCCGTTGGTCTAGCCAGTATATGAAAACATTAGTCTTGACAGGCCCAGCTGAGTTCTTTTGTATTTTCTTGAGAGCAACTCCCTCCAATGGAAACACATACTTGTCATGCTTCACTGCTGTCCCCTGTTTGTATTTCTCATTACAAACACCATACATTTGCCGGGTATGACGCTGGCCAACACACAAGAGCAGGATTGGCACCCCCGACAGTACGTTCAGTTCCAGGTTCCAGGGAATCCTGGTTTCCACTTGGCGCGGAAACGAATGTTATTAGACACAGAAGCATAGTAGTTCTCACACTTAGGAGACAATCAATTCGCACACATTCATCTTTTATTTAGTACATTCATAGTATATGAGTGTGCATCTGCGAGCTGCTTCAAGTATGAACTTTGTCATGCAAATTGAAACTTTCCAATGATATGAAATAAAACTTTACAAGGCAATGTTGTTTATGTTAGATGTGCATCGTAAAGGCCTAACAGGGAGATATTCAAAAGCATTTCATTCAAGAGTATTTGAGACTGTAAAGAGATCTTTTGCTGAAAGCTATTAAACATTGGATATACAATTGCACTTCACGAATGCCAGCTTTTCATTAAAATCAGTACATTGTTCATATTTTGTTCATTTATGTCACATTTGCCATACCTTAGAAGAAAATAACCTGTCTGTCAAAACAGCTTTGAAAAGCCTCATCTCCAGGAGCTGTGGAACATTATGTAATAGGGAAAAAAGCCATCATAACTCAAAATAATGGCAGTCGAAAAATGTCTATCATAAAAAAACACTGTTAACCTAAGGGATACTTCACCCAAAATCGGAAATTCTGTCATCATTTACTCATCCGTACAGATATCTCCCTGTGTGTTCAGTAAAACTAAGAAATTTATACTGGTTTGGAACAATCTGAAGGTGAGTAAATGATGACATAATTAAATTTTTTGGGTGAAGTATCACTTTAATGTTCATTTATGAAAAGAATTCACCATTGTGATTTTTACGTTTTGTGACCCCCTTTAATGGAATAGTTCACAAAAAATGAAATGTCTCATGTAGTTAATTTGATTTAATAATTTAAAATGATAAAATTTTGCAGTGGAATACAATTTAAAGGTGCAGTGTTCGAAATGTAGTGACATCTAGTGGTGACCATCATTGGCTCACTCCAGTCCTCCCTTTCTTAACACTACAGTGGCTGACACAGAACAAAGATGTCATCACGTTTTTGCTTCTTTGCCGATTGAGATTTTTTATGAAACATGCTCTGTAGGTGAATTCCATGTCAGGAGACCCACGGTGTATTTAAGGGATAGTCAACTAGTGCTGCCACTGGTCCAATGTTGCCCGGCAATTATCTTTTCCTGGCCCACCTTAAAATTTCTAATAATTGGAGAGATTTAAAACGGCAGCTATCCCAGATAATGCACTTTTAAATGTTTATCTACCAGAAAATGAGTCGTCAGCGTGTGTGCAGAAATACTGTGTAATTATACAAATTCATCTATTCTTCTTCTGGTAATCTCCTTTAAACCACAACAGTGACACAAAACAGGCTGTTGGCGATCCCGTATCAATCTGATGTCACATTGTTTACGTCTGCCCATGACCGCTCACAGACTCCGCCATATGAGCGCATAGTTCCACCTTCCGCCAAAGAGCGGAACCCATTTTTAGGCAAGAGCCGATGTAGCCACTAGCCAGCGACAAAAATTTCTAAGAAACAACAAATGTTTGCTGTTGTTGGATGTAAAATGGAACATAAAAGGAGGCCGGGGGTAGACCAACGTTACAACACCTGGTTGGTGATCTTTACATACCTGTAATATACAAGTACTCTGAATCCATGTTTATGCCTATATCCGTGTTTATGTCTGTTAGTAATATGCATGCACATGATTAATCATCAATGCCCAACATTTCATACAGCAATGGGACAGCATATATGTTTTTGTATTTTACATTTACATTTACATTTATTTTACTTTTACAGACGTGGAGGGGAGCAGAATCTCATTTGCATTTAAGGATACGCACACAAAAATGCCACATTTTTAATTTAAGCCACAAATGGCCATGTTCAACATATTGTAATGTAAGATATGTGGTGTATTTTGAGCTGAAACTGTACAGACACATTCTGGGGATACCACTGACTATTTCTAAATTGCAGAAATCACCTGGATTAGCAGCCCTTTAAGAATGGAGTGGGCTTTAAGAAATATACTTCCAGAGAAGCCACATCTGTGAAAATCAAAAACGCTGCTACATTCAATAAAAAAGTAATTCCCGTGGCTCATAACGATTGACGTCTTATAAAGCGTTTTGATCGGTCTTTCCTAGAAGCATAATTTTACAACGTTATATTCAGCAATCCACAGCCACAGGCAGTCGTTTTGCTTACGTGTTAGGTCGCATTCCAAAACGCGTCTTTTGCCCTTGAAAGGAACTGCAGGGAGGGTACTACACCACGTGAACTGTTGTTTAAGATAAGGGAAAGCTATGTTGTTTTTATTACTGCATTCATTATATATAATTTAAACAGCTTTATTTACGAAAACAGCTGTTCAGCTCCCTCCAGAACTTGGGCTTCAAAGGATCTGCCCTGCTAAGTGCCTGGGGCACATGAATGCGATTGGCATTCACCCTGAAGATGCGATAATAGCCAAATCTATGAAAATAGCGTTTAGTGTCTTGCAAAAAACAATTAATTCTCTTTATAAGACGGCAATGCAGAATGTATTAGTGTTTCTGAGTTTTATGCATTTGACTTTCATTAATCCAACCAAATATCTTCATAAATATCATCTTGAAAACAAAATGCCTTGCACCCACATCTTGGAAGTACTGGGGGACTTGAGGTGAGTAAATGAATTAGCAATTTCATTTTGGGGTAAACTAACGCATTAAGGAATATAAAATAAAATTAAAAAGTTATGTTTTTAATTTTTTAAAAATTAATATTCCTTTTAATTAAATATAATGAAAAGGCACAAATTCTGGATGCATTTTTACATCACACATATGCATTTGGCAGAAGCTTTTATCCAAAGCGATTTACATTGTATTGTATTATACATTTTGTAATATGTGCAATATTTCTGTGCATTTTTTTAGAACTGGGTATAGATAATTTATGAATTGGATTGCATGACAACATTTGTAGTCAGTAACGTAATCTATTAGATTGCATATTTTTGGATTACTTTTGGATTACATTTAGATTAAGAGCTAGCTAACAGTAAGTAGCAACGCTGTTAAAGGCATTTGATCTGACAGCAAAATAGCAGTTAGGAGTAAATCAGTAGACTTTTCCCCCCCTTTGTAAAGTCAGGGACAACCGGACTCAGAACCACAGGATAGAGGGAGAGAAAGAGGAAACGCGCTTTTTAGAGCTGTTTTTCTGATAAGGGCTACTGTACAAATCATGGCAGCGCAACATGGCGAATTCAATGTATGTAGGTCAGCTCTGTATGTAGATAGAAAAAGCTTATTCTAAGGTACAAACATAGTGGTTCATTACGTAAGGTGGAATGGAAGAAAAAGGAAGAAATAGTTTTGTATATTATATTGCATTATTGCAGATCCTCCTAAACAACCCACAAGTGAAATGTCACAATGCACCTATTTTTGCATTTTGGGATTTTCCATTGAATAAAATACTTTTTCCCATATATTACATCATTGAGAATTACTTAAAAATAGTGTAAAAATTGTGCATGTTACAAAATGGACACGCGTCATATTTACACTTTTAGAATCGGCCCTCAAAGAAAAGTAGTTGAAGACCCTTGGTGTATGTAGATAGAAATTCTAAGGGCTTGTCCACACAGGGACAGGTGAGTTTATCGTCAATGTTTAACGCCTTGCGACTAAACAAAAGGGCACCAATGTGAGTTTGCACACCAACGCGATAAACGCCAGCCGTAAAAGCTTTTATATTTTTAAACGGCTCTGGCTCGTTTTATTTTGGTTTGACGCGTCTTGTTAAAACCTGGCCAACCAATGAAATTGGCGCTTTTAATCACTTGAAGTTACAGGAAAAACACGACTTGGTGGCGCTCAAGCACAAAATGGTCTTGCCAGCACACATTGATGAAGAGGAAGCAAGATTAATTCTTCTTCTGTTTGACAAGCAAGTGTCAGAAGCATAAAGTTGTGCAGCGTCACCTTGTGTACCGGGGTGTTTGTTTTCATTAAGCGACATTTATGTCAGGGAGTGAATTTGCATGTTCACTCGACTCATCACCAGAGGAAATTGTTGGGTATGACGCCGAAAAACACTTGCAATAAGTGTGTGTGATTATCGTCCCTGTGTTTACAAGCTTTTAGACAGGGCCGGCCCAAGCCTTGACGTGGCCATGAGCAGAATTTTATTTGGGGGTTCCGCTTGTACCTCCATTACAATAGACTATTGTGAATGTTTGATTATTTGCATGCACACTTTAAATCTAACAATTTGATTAGTTGTAGTTGTGTTTGGGATGTAGAAATGTCATAAAAACAAAATCACATAAACCTTGCATTACAATTGCATTGTGATTGTCAACATCTAATCATTTCATTACTTCATATTTTAGGGGAACTGTCCCTTTAAATTTTGAGCTTAAACCATACATGGACCAATCAATCAAAAATTGTAGAATTTATTGTTAAATGCATTTAACTATTTGCTTTTTATATAGACTATAAAGATTTTTATTTTTATTTTAACCACAACCAATAAACACCCTTTTAAAGCCACTTGATAACCATTAAATGAATTAATATCCCATATAATATAACCATATCCCAAATAAAATGCTGAATTGGTAGATAATTATAAAATACATATTTGTAATGTGAATCAATATTTTTTCGTTTGCATCAGTGAATACTGTTGGTTGTTCAACATTTCTATTGTTAAACACTAAACCGAACTAAAACTTTAAATCTGAAGCGTCTTGCTGAACTACAGCTGTAGATGTTACAGTAGCTCGGTCTTCTTTGATTTATTGGTCACTGCTCGGCTCTTTGACCAGTAATTCCTGCCTCCTTTCATTGGATTGGCCACCTCACTTATTTTGATACTGAAATTCTGCATTTTGTCAGTAATTTCATACATTTAACACACACCAAAGAAAAAAATGGGTAAGGACCTGCAATTATGTGTCGTCAATTTAACACAAGAAAGCTGTCTTTTCATGTGCTCTTGTGGGCCCCCTAGTGGCGATGAGGCCCTAATCAGCAGCTTAGTTCACTTATAGGGACTGCCGATCCTGTTCTAGATAATAAAAACATAACGGTTCATTTTGTAAGCTCTTTATACACCTCTAAACACATATTTATGTATTTTATATAGCATTTCTGTCAATAGAGCCTCTAAAAAATTACACATTGGACCTTTTGGAGAAGTTTAAGAGAATGTTGTTCTCTTTTCCATATAATAAAAGTGACCAAATGGTGAAAAAGTTATCGTATGAGTTCAGATGAGTTAGAATGTATATGGGTAGTTGGCCAAAAAATCACATAATTGTATCCTGGTGTGACAGCAAATATTTAGAAAAGAACTTACAATTGCTTATGCTATTTTATATGATAAATATTAATAATATAAAGCAATATATTATTAACAGGGTATTTCGTTCAAAATTATGCTATGTCATTGCATAGGACACATACAGTTTATTTGTCAACTGCCCATAGACAATAGAACTTGTTTATTTTTTAAGCTCTTATAGTCATCATTGACCTCTATTGTTTGGAAAATAGCTGTGAACATCTCTTGTGGTCTATGGAAAAAATAAATCATTCTGGGTTGGAACGGGTGAGTAAACGATGTCAGAAAAGTCATTTTTGGGTGTACTGTTCCTTTAATCATCTGTTTGCATCGTGCAGCGTTTCAATGCCATTTTATGCTCAAACCTTTGAATTCTGTCCCGCTGCAGATCTTCATTCCACATTCATAGAAAAATTACAGTGTCTCAAACCTTTACCCCCCCTCTTAAAAAAATACAAAGTGCCTTCTCTTTTGGCACAGGATGGATCCCAAAAAAATCTGTTATCAATTTAAGGCTGTGCATCCAGGGAAAGCACATGATTCCAGTCCAAGATATAAACGATAACAAACGTGCCTGAGGTCCTTTGAAGTTACGGTGACGACATTCTTAGAAAAAACCTGGATCGAGCAAAACACATAAACATATGGAAAAAAGAGTTCCAGGCCTTTATTTTTTTGTCAGGTGAAAGTGCTCGCGTGTGGAGGTGGAAATTGGGAAACTATTTTTAGCTTGCGCTGCGATTTCTGTGCATTTTCCACAGAGATAATACAGTGAATGGAGAAAACATCTGCCACTCTGTTGACATGAAATAAGTAAATCCTACCGAGAGACTCCAACTAATCTTAACACCTCCTTTATTTTCCTTGGCGAGAGTTTTTACTGTCATATAAAAAACAGCAATGCAATCAAATTTTGTGCATAAAAATTAAGTATCGGGCCTTTTCTGCCAAAGTACCACAACACGACCAGGAACGCAGGCGTGCGTGTGTTGGCAATGTAACGTGTGAAACTTCAGGCATTCGTTCAGCATGCCGGAGGCCTAAACAAAATTCTAAGACGAAAATTCCAATCAGAAGAATGTCAGTCTCTCCATTCATACGCATGAGACCCACACTAGAGCTCTGACCATACAGAGGGCAGCTGTGGAAGAAAGCACCTGTTCCCTCGCCAATTCCCAGAGTTCTTGGCATAGGGTGAAATTTTTCATGGCAGAGTACCCTCGGGCCATACGAGGCAATGGTGCCAGCTGAGTTTCCAAACGTAAATAAGAGCAGTGTTAACTGCAGTACATTGAGCGCCGTGGCATTCAGTAACTGAAATCTGTTAATCCCCGTTAATAAAGAGCATTTCCCATAGCGTTACTGTTGGTATGCCATAACCAGCCTTACCAGAAAGAGTAGACCTGTGTTGTTGTCTGGGTTGAAGCTGAAACTGGTTGTATCTCACTACAGCTTATGTATAACTACACTGCCTTCATTACATTTCAACTACATTTTATGCATTTGGCAGGTGCTTTATCCAACAACAGACTGCATTCCACCTTCACACTTACAAACAAAAGATAAAATAAATATTGTCATACATCATTTGAATCTTTTCAACAAAGTTTTTCAAAAGTTTTAAACAATGAATATTTTGAAAGGCTATACACTTCAGAATGTTTGGAAAAGTCAAAAAAATTGTTGGTATGATACATATGCACATACAACAGAAAACACAGAGAAAGGCTGAGGGACTTAAGACTCTTTTCAGGTCACTTTAGCAGGGCGTCGGGCAGATGGTGGGGCCAAGAGTGCTTAGTCAGCGCTGCTAATTCATCTAACAGATGTGAACAACACTCTTCCCACATATTATGTACCTTTGCATGGGCTTATGTTCATTTCCACAACAGTAGATTGATCATGATTTACTTGCTCGTTGAATGGTGCTTCATCTTTAGAAAGCAACGTTGCGGTGGGTGGAAAGCTTTACCATTTACAGTATACAAATCTTTGGCAGGCCACTTATAATGGAGGCCTTCAGATTCAAATATCACTCTATTTACATTTAACCAGGTTTGTCTCTGAAAAGCTCTTATCTGAGATCTGCTTCCTTTGCCTATATGATTCAATTAACTTAAATGGAATGGCAAAAACAAAATGGGGAAACCGGGCCTCATGGGGAAACTGTGACATAGGTTTGAAAATGAGGTTTTGACACTAAAATGATGGAGAGATGCTTATTGTATCTTCGAGGTAAAATTTTGCAGCAGCTATTGTGTAAAAAAGTGAAAAATAAATGCACACTTTAACACATTCTGGCAAGGCGTAACAACTGTATAAAACCAGAAGTTGTACTTCCCTGTTGAACAGCATTACTATAATTATTCTGTGTGAGAACATTTACACACAATTAGAAAGCTTACATTGAAAGCACAAAATAGGAGCAGATCCCTCTCTCCCTTAGCACTTTATCCACAGCCACGCCCACTCCTGTACCTCATCATGGCTCATTACAGTACAAAGCACATAACATTATTATAATAATGAATGTGAACAGCTTATTTACAGTTATTGCTAGGGTGCGTGGAGTTAAAATTTTAATACTACTTTTCTTTAGTCATGCTACAGAGCATGTGAGCAGAGCGTGCAAAATATATTCGCTCCGGTTCAGCTCCGATACTGCTCACACCACGAGTCTAGGGCATGCACAAATCCACCCAGAATTTGCTGTTGTGTTTGTTTGAAATAAATATATGTCCTATTTTGACTGATGTTGTTGTTGCTGTGAGTTCTTTACCCCTAATTTACACTGCACTTGTGTGCCGGCACTTTAAGGCCGGATTCACATTTCGCATCAAAAAACGCGCAGAAATGCTAGCTGTGCGGTTTTCTCCTTATTTTTCAAATAGCCTGGACTTTGCGTTCTCCTGGCGTCTATCGTCGCTAAGCAACTATGGGCCACGATAGCTGTTGAGACGAGGAGTTATAAACAAAGGATATATGGATTATATACATTGAAAATACTTTGCAATAACTCTGCTTCTAGATTTAGTTATGCTTTGATCATCTGTGTCTCCACTTTCATTAAGCTCGTCTATATCGGCTTGTTGGTTCTTGTCACATGACCTGCGGTGCGCTTGTCTTTCTGAAAAGTTGAGATAATTTCAATTTGATGCTGTGTCGAGTTTAAAATGTGAAGCACTTCTTATGAAAGGTAACTTTGGTTTTACTATAATTTAAGTGTAATGATCATGTTTTTGGGGGACTGTTCTGTTTCTATTACCATAGTTTTAACAAAAACATCATAGCTAATACTCCTGTAGTGAGAAATGTCAATGCTTAGCTCCGCTCACATGTTCTGTCATGCTATCAGGATACAAGGAGATTTTAAAGGATGATTGTGTGATTTTTAGCGGCATCTTGTGGTGAGGTTGTGAAATGCAATCAACCGCTCATGCCACCCCTGCCTTTCAAAGCACTATGGTGGCTAAAAGAGGACTAAGATGAGGTCACGTTTTACGAAGCTTATTCTGTAGAGCAGTTTGTCTGTTTAGGGCTACTGTAGAAACAACATGGTGAATTCCACGCAGGGGGACCTGCAGTGGAGATACAGATATAGGAATAACTCATTCTAATAAAAATATAACACTATGTGTCTTCATACACCTCTGAACACATAGTTAAGTATATTATATTGCATTTCTGTGAATAGATACTTCAAAAAATTTCAAACAGCACCTTTAAACCAGTATAACAAAAAAGTGTTTGTTTACCTAGTATGGTTTACCTAGATTTAATATATATATAAATGTGCATAGCGTTATCCCCCCACATTTCCAGCCCTGATCATAAGTCTACACAAAAGGTATGGGGAAAAAGTGAACAACTTTGTACCGGAAATGTTTATGTGGAGTTTGGCTGTAATAGATTTATATTGCACACTTGATGTGATGTCCAGCAAATTCGACTGCGCACAAAAACGTTCCTCTTGGCCAACTTTGGTTGTTCAGAGTGAGAGAAACCCGCTACATTTAATATAATCTTCAGCCCGAGGCAGGCGAACGTGAACTTTACAGATTTTTATGATCCCCCAGACTCGCGCAGTGACTTGAAATTGTAGGAGCGTTGTATAAATCTGGTCCGGTGCTTATTCCTACCAACTGCGTGATGACGTTATTTACACACCCAGAGGTAAAATTCACCTGGTAATGACAGTAATAGTGTTTTGGGCCTGTGTGTTATATGTTTGAAGTATGGTTTCTGCACCGATTGCCTTATCTTTTAAAAGTTCACCTATAAGCACATGGAATGAGTCATTTTGGAAAGTGTCATTCTCTTCCTTCCTGCTATGCTATACTGCAAAGAAAACAATCTAGGCTGTTGCCAGATGTCACTGCACAAACTCAACCAAACTTGACAACTCCATTTATTATATTTCAACCAACACAGTCCCAAAACTCCGAAGCCATTACGTATCTGATGCTCTGTGTGTATATACTGTACCTGCCAGAGCTTGCTAGAGCATTTACATATACGCATTTGTGTTTAGGTCTTTTTTATAATGTATCATGTACTGGAGATGAAATGATTGTGACATCATTCCCCACCGTTTCACAATCATCCGGAGGAACATTGTGACAGTGGAATTACAGCACACCTGACAGACCCTAGCACAAGTGTCACATTCTATTATAACACAAGCTTGAGACCAGCACCGTGACTGCTCCCTCAAACACAATTACGGTGGTATGATGATTGCTTCTGAGGTCACAATGGAATGTGTTCCATTTTTAATAGACTGTGCCGTATGTGGCCCCTCTGCTCCGTGATCACACAGGTTGCAAACGACACATAGAGTATAGAGCTGGAAGTAGCGTAAAGCTCACGCCACCAGAATTCACAGCGTTAAGGGCCCTCCGGGTGCTGTTCTGCCTGGCCGTGCATTCAAGCAACACTTTCAAACACGTCCTGCCCAACTAACTCCAGAGGTCCACACAGCCAAAAGTTAGCTTTATGAGCCCTGGAGCACACACACACAGTCAGACTAGGGAAAGTAGGCCCATAAAAAAATGCCTGGCTATGGATATCAAAGCACCATAATCCTGAAAATACCTTCTGTACTTCTCTCTCTCTATCTTCACTTCCACTCCCTGTGTTGCTCTTTTCTGAAATCCAAAATGAAGTGCAGTCAGCTCTTCCCATGGGGGCCCTTTATCACCGGGCCACTGCTCTTCCTCAGTCTCACCTATCAGCTAAACCAATCAGAACTTGACAAATAACAGATTCTACTCTTTTTGCATCTCCTCCCTCCTCCAGTCATCTCATAAAACATGACGGAGAACATCAATGCTGTTAAAGTCACAATAACAGACATGATGACATCTACTTTACATGTCACGTCTCTGAGGGTCAATGTCACCGCAGCGGTTATGGGTGGGGGACTAATGGAACAGAACTGGCTGTCCTCGTGTCGCACCCTACCAACCTGGCTGCTTTCAATACGCTGACGTCTCCTGGATGAGGTCTTGACCACACAATGTGAAATGTTGCGAAACCACCAAATATCTTTACAAAATGGGTAATGATAACCCAGCGTGAGCCAAAACGTCCCCATCAAGCAGTTACCACTCTTTTATTTTGCTTTGCAGATATATTATATGTCTCCCGATGAATCCAATGACAGAATTTCTCCATTGATGTAATGCCCGTGATCTGTCAGTTAAGCAAAGCGTGGTTTATAGCCAGTCAATCATAGTCAGCAAGCTCGGAAAAAGTGGAACAATTGGACGGCAAGCCATATACGTTTGCTTTAACAGGCTGCAAAACACACAGCAACACCGGACCCCAGAGACCTGGGCATAGACATGTCTCCAAAATAAATGATTCAACACCAGAGAGAAGGCATAACAGTTCAAGCTCCCTTTTCTGTTTTATTTGATATAAATTTGGAACCGGGGTGGGTGTTTTATAACTTTTACTCGAAAATAAATGCTGCTTGCTTGGTGCCAGCACTGTCTCCGTGGTCTTGACACCTTAAGTTTGATCAAGGCCAAAATAAACACTGATTTCACTGTCAATTTCACACATATATCTACTAACAAAACTCTCCGTTCAACATGAGAAAGAGAAATAAGGCAGGGCATTTAGTTTGGTTCACTAAAATGTTATTTATCATCTTAAAAACCTTTTGATTTGAAGGTTTGAAATTTGTTATGTGGAGAAAAATGCAATTTCTCAAATTATTCCAATTTAATGTAACTTAGTAAAAAAACTTTAAATGGATGACATGTATAATGCTAATATAGACCACTTTGCAAGATGTAATTTCTGGTTCAGAAGCACTTTCAGTTTCCGTTTTATTTGTTTATGACTTTATTATACATATATAATTAAATCTTATAGAGATTTGTTTAAGATTTCAAATGGGTTATAAATATTCTGCTGGTTGTATTTTGTTCAAACGTTTGGAGATCATTTCTGATTCCTATATCTTTTCTACAATATATTAAAAAAAGCATGCTTAGATAAACTAAACTTGGCTCTGTACACTAAAGGCTTTGTGAGAGATGTTTTTTTTTGCTCTTATGCTTTTTGTTGTCCTAATGTTTAACCCAATTGAGAGCACTGCGTTCGTGAAGTTCAGCAGTGTTTGTTTGTTCACAGCATTTCGGCGAGGAATGTTATACAAACGGTGGATATAACGCTGGATTTGGAAATAGTTTGAAACAGATAACGCTGGATTAAGAGATCGTTTGAAACTGATAGATAGAGCGGTCCCAGCGCTAAAAGATGCCAGACAAAAAACGCACGCGGTTAGTGAAACTGAGTCATATGTCTATGTTTTGTTGGCAATGTGTGTGCACATGCTCTGGATTCTCCAGAGGTTTTTTTCTCCACTCTAGTTTTGGGTTCCTCGTAGGGCTGGGCGATGTGAAGATGTTATCGCATATCGCCGATGTCTCGTAAATATCTCCATGTCCATTACAACAGACAGGTACCAAACGATAATTGATAATGGAAAATACGCGTTATTATAACATTATCATGCAATGTATAGGATTTAGCATGAACGTTAATGTTCATATGCCAAGGCAGTCAGTAACAGTGACAGAATTTTGGATACGCTGTTTTGTTCGGTCAAGCTTCTGTTTTCTGCCGTCACTGCAGATAGACCAAGAGAAAGACGAAAAACCTCACGGTTGCGTGGCTGTACCGGTGTTCAAATTGTCCTACCCTGTCAGATTTTCCTACCCCAAAGCAAAACTTAATCTAAACCACATCTACAAAATAAACAGGTAGGATGATTTTTAGAATGCAAAATACCCTGTCAGATAGTCCCACCATTTTAAAATAAACACATAAATTAATTTTCATCGTAAATACCCTGTCAAATTATCCTATTAGCATAAAAAACACGTGGGATTAATTTACAGCGCAAAAACCAATCAAATTGTACCATAGGTATTAAATAATATGTAGAACTATTATATGTAGTATAGTAACAACGAAAATACACTTTCATATTCCCGTAGCAGTATAAAAAAACAGGTAGGATGGTTTGATAGCGCAACATTTTTCTACTGCATAAAAGTTATGGTTTATCTAAGCGTTTTAGCTGGTGAAAGAAGTCACTGCAACGTCTGTGCGTGTGCACTTGGCGCGAACCAAATTCCCTCCCGGTCCGTATCAGCAGATTGATCGTCTGCGCAACGTTGCATGAAGTCAAACACACCCGATATTATCGGATATCGCGATTATTTTAATGTCGATTATCAATTTATTTTAAACACATCCCGGCCCTAGTTTCTCGCCACTGCTTGCACACTGGCTGCACTCGTTTTGCTTGCCGCGGCAATATTAATAATAATAATATTTTTAAATGTAACATTTTGCGTGAATTATTATATTACCCCATATATGAATTGATATAGTGTGCGTTAGTGTGTGTGGACATTTTTAGTAAACATCAATTCAACAAAACCAAGTAGCATCAACAAGCATAATGCATCATAAAGCACGAAATGGGAAATTATTCAATTGCTACGTTATTTTTAAATATCACTTTATTTCATAGAGAACTATCGCTGATTAGCATAGGCTAATATAGCACTGACATATAGCTTACTACAACAATTTTACAGTGTTTATTGATATTAATCTGCACGTGTGTTTCTGTCACTCACCAGTTTGTGATGTTTTTTTAAGATTCTCCATCTATAAGACTGTGTAGAACATGACAATAATAGATTCACCCATGGCCATGTTTACTTTTATCGGACACTTGCTTCGTTTGAGACACAAGATGTCGCTAACTAGCCTATTGTCACTTCCGTTAGCATAAAACAATGCAGTGGGAGGTAGATCCGCGTTCTATGCACAAAGTTGCCATGGACACCGGCGTCAGTGTAGTAAATCTGATCTGAGTGCAGCGTTATGTATTCTAGGTTTAAAGGTTGTGAACATTGAGACAGAAGTCAAAAACTGAATGTTCTGAAATATCAAATCTGTTTACAGGTGGCAAAGAATAGACTGTTATGTGCTCCGCATATTCGCTCGGACTGGAAATTGTCAGAGCTCAGGCTAAGCCTACCCTGCATAATTGGTTAAACTTGGCATGGTGGCTTTAACCCAGGTTATATATCACCAGCTTGAGGTTCACTTTATCTTAACAGCTTTAATGCATACTTATGAAAGCTCTCATGTTCACTTCAAAGGCCTGTTCAGAAAGCCTTCAAAGGCAGAGTGTAAAACCTCTGTATCGCCCTCAGAATCAGAAGCCGGACTCTGGCTGAGTGTGGGAAAGTTTGTCAGGGATCGACAGCGCTTCACTTTAACTGATTCTGATTCTTGTTATTTGTTTATTTTGGACCATCGCTCTGACTGTAGTCCAGTGAAAAGACTGTCCAAAGAAGTGTGCGGGATGGAAAAAGACTTTATTTTATAAAAGGTGACAAGGCAGGAAGGGAAAACATACGTTACAAACTAAACGTGACGTTCTATCGTGAGTGGACAGTTCCCATAAACATCCCAAACAGTTGAATAGACGACAGGAACGAAAAAGGCCAGCTCAGGTTGACTCATGGGCTATTTGTAGACAGTGATGGCTCACACCAATGCAACATTTTCCCCTACAAGTTTTTTTTTGTTGTTGTTGTTGTTGACGTTTTCAGAGGATCACATACACGAAACGAACAATTAAACATTGAAAGTGCAACATCAAAATAAATGACAGAAAAGATGGTTTGATAACCTGAATAATACAACAGAACTGTTTTTGAACCTATTACACGAGTTAAAGAAAGACAGCCGTAAAACAGCAACACTGCCTCAGGAAAGGACCGAATGAGAGAGCGAACAGAACAATTACCCTTTTTTTAACATCGAGCCTGGTAAACACATCACGTGGGAATACAGAGGAAATGATTGGTTGTAAAATGGGGCTCCCACCACTGTCTCCCCACTCACTTTGTAATATGCCTCAACAGTAAATCAGAGCTCACTGCTGGGCCCTCTTACTTCAGTGTGGAGCTGTCCTCTCCCAGCATTCCTGCGCTCATGAATCATTCTGATTCCTGGCTTCCACCAGGCATTTCCTCTACGACTCTCTCCCTCTCAAAATTCTGCGCAGAGCGCAGTCCCGCTCGTGATCCTGGGCAGCCTTCGGTTTGCGCCACAGGAGACCGAGGGATAAAGAATGTGATTCTTGAAGTGTTCCCAGAGTTTTCGTGCCTGAATTTAGGTGGTTTTCCACTTTTGTTTATCTTTCAGCAGACAATGACATTGTTTTCACCTCTTACATAAACATAGCTTTATATAAAGCAAAATAAAATCTATAAGGAAATCAAAGTGCTATGGGAAATCACAGAATATCCTACAAGATGGTGGGTATAAGGTAGATACAGAATTTCTTAAATTATTTTAACAAACTTGAACAATCAAAAGTAGCATTTAAAAGACGCAGTCAGCTAAATTCCCATCAGCTTCAATTATATACAACACATTGAACATACGATACGGAGATCACTTCACAAGTTCACAAATGAAACCACTTCTGAAGCTCCCAAAACGATGGCCCTGTGTTACGCCTGATCATTTTAAGCATGATGTGTGTGTGTGTGTTTGTATCTGCCGACGTTTCTCGTTTCATATCATGGCCCGAATCACAACCCTCCCATTAACCTGGTTAATGTAAGAGCTATGCTTGTCAGCCAGGGTTTCAGTGGCCAGTGTTTCATCATCACTGGTATTGGGCTCCTCTTTCACCCGGATGACCCCAGGATGAATGTCCATTGGCTGGGTGGGTGAGCCGGATCTCTTTGTGCCATTCCTGTCAGGGCTGTGCCTCCAGATGACGCCACCAGAGGGCGAGCAGTCCTCCAGCATGGCCTGTTCATTCGAAACCTCTTCCTCCTCTGACTCCTGCAGGTGGACGTTGGGCTGACGCAGCTGCTCAATTGATTTCGAAAGCATCTGTGGAGAAACGTAACGATTTGTTGGTGGATCTGCTGCATGTGTACACGTATATGTGTGTATACAAACCACTGTCAATTATTCAGAATAAGATCTCACATTTAGTGTAAAAATAGCCAAACTATCCAGAACGAACCTATTGTTTGAAAATGCTTTCATTTTTCTGTGGAACACGAAAGAAGATATTTTGAGAAATGTTTCAGTGGTTTTGTGTCCTTACAATGGAAGTCAATGGGGGCCCATGTTGTTTGGTTACCAACGTTTATCAAAATATCTTGTTTTGTGTTCTGCAGAAGAAAGAAAGTCATACATGTTTGGAATGTCATAAGGGTGAGTACATGATGAAATAATACATTTTTGGACAAACTACCTTTAAATTGGTTATTTAGGGTTTTTAAACACAGTTTGCTACAGTTTTTCGAAGCCTCACATCATTTCAACATGCAAAACAAATCAATTAGAAACTTTCAAAGTAAAGTCACGCACACCACCCAGACCAGCCCCTGGTTACTGAGGCCATAACAATAATAGGCAAAACAACCGCTCTCTAGGCACTTTTGATCTTCGTGTCTGAAAATTGGTCTTGTAACCTTGAATTTCCCATAGCACTCTCAGCAATAATAAGGCAGATCAATCTGCAAGCTCGCGCTAACAAAGGAGTCTTTCAGTGCGCGAGCCTCCCGTGTCGCAAACCTTACATGCGCGGCTGAATAATTGCACTTAAACGGATGGCCAGGTCACGGCTGCTGGTGCACAGAAACACAAATATTTCCACAGGGGAACAAAAGTATGTATTCTATCCACTTTGGTGCCCATTTGAACTTGTCCCTGTGCAATTTTGTGATGTAAGCATGCAACTGATGCCTTAAGCTATGCTAATTCAAGTGCCACTTCTAAAACATACACAGGTTTTTTCCTCACATAACGGAGATGGGCTGTCAACTAAATGGCGATTCAGAAACATTTTAATCCTTCACAGTCATTTTCCCAGGATAGA
The DNA here is from genome assembly GCF_015846415.1 of Triplophysa dalaica. NCBI lineage: Eukaryota > Metazoa > Chordata > Actinopteri > Cypriniformes > Nemacheilidae > Triplophysa > Triplophysa dalaica. Next base: position 10,920,656 of record NC_079553.1, read on the forward strand.
GCTAAAGTCAAAACAAAATACTATGTGGTTGCCTTGGTATTTTTATGTTGGTTGGTTTAATGGTTGTACCTTGTTGATGTGGACCTGTTGCTGATATTGTTTCTGTTTCTCCAAGAAGTTCTGGTGTTGCTGTTGAATCACCAGCTGAGCGAGTGTGCTCTGGGGCAGTGGTGCAGACTGGGTGCGGTTCAGGGGTCGGTGACGTGGGAGCTTGGGCCGGGTGCTTCCAGGAGAACTGTCCCTCATGGCCAGCGGAGAGGGAGGATGCAAATGACTTTGGCCTATGTGAGTTAAATGGATTTTGTTTATACAATGTAAAAGATCAAACAATTACCCCTTAATGTCATGAACAGTCATACACTGTAAGAAAACATCCTCAATTTTCTGGCAGCCGGGGTAACCTGAAAAATACTGTAAAAAATTTGCATGCCTTCCAGTAATTTGACTTTTTTCTGTAATTCAAAATCTGTAAAAACAGTAAGATTCTGTAAAACTATTTTTTACTTGTTTTCATGAACCATTATACACCTTTAATTTGACTCCTAAAATGTAATAATCCTTAAATAGTGCTACAGTGCGTTTAAGAAACGTAATATTCAATATGAAATGAGCAACATGGTTCGCAGATCTTGTAGATCACTATTCCTTTATGCATGTCATACTCAACTATTTAAATTATTTTTGTAGCTTAGCTTTCCTTTGTAGGATTTGAGTTCTAACTCTAACAGTATGTTTTCACTGTACAACAAACTCTTTCATCTATAAAGATGAAGGAAAACTTGATCCCAGAAAAAATGGGGCCAAAAAGCAAAAGGTTACAGGTTCAAACACCACAAGGGACAATCATGAGCTTTCACCACTGTGCCTGTGAGCGAGGCACTTAACCTCAGGTTGCTCCAGGGGGACTGAACCTGTAACTTAACATGCCGGTATTGTGTGAAAGTTACAAAATCAAGTTTCACTTTTGTCATCACAAGCGGACAGTTAGATTCCTGTATGTATGTTTTGCTAATCCTCCTCTGAAATGGGAATGCTGCTTTGAGGTTCTTACCTGTGGAAAGGATCTTTTGGTGCCGAAGCTGCTCCTTCTGGAGGAGATGCTGCAGAAGAGCCTGGTGGCTGATGCTCACTTTGGTCTCCATGGCAACAGACAGGGGCACTGGTCCCAGAAGTTGCGTGGACAAACCCTGCATGACAGCTGATACCCCACCACCTTCAACATGCTTTTCCTGAAGTCCTAAAGCAGCCTGAGATGTGATAGAGAGATATTTTTTAGACTATTTGAGTTGGCTCGATAAAAGACTGCAAGAAAAAGATTCATATGTGAATCTGTCTTCTGTAAACCTAAAGAATGACGAATAGTCTTGGATTGCTCAGATCCATCATTTTACTTAACATTACAGACATCTCAAATAAATTACTATAAAAAAGGTTTGTAGTTGCTTAACTGTCTCTAATAAACACTAAGCTAATTAATTTCAAGGCTAATCTTTTTAAGAATCTATAAAGCAATTAAACTGCAAAATTACCTCATGATTAAACATTGTTTGCAGCTTCACTTGATTATTCTGGCTTGGCTGGACTTTAAACAGCAGTAATGAATGAGGTGACCGGGGGGAGGCTGGAACGCAACCGACACCAGACACTTAAGCACAATATTTATCTAAGGCCTATAAAATCCCCCAAGGTCAAAGGGCAGAACCCTGAGGCTACACATATCATCCAGTCAGCCCGGGATGGCTGCTCTTTCAACAGTCAGCACAATATGCAGCTGAACCGAGGCCGTAGATGACATTTCCCCTCATTTATCAGTATAAACATCCACATTAGATTCAATCAGTATAGGTGACTCTTAAATGAGAGTCTACAAGAGACTAACCTCAAGTTAGAGAGAAAAAAGTATTCCTATACGCATGTAAAGATGCTTTGCAAAAATTCTAAATTATGAATAGTGCCACAGAAAGAAAATGGTATAATATAATTTATTGTCTGATGCAACTAAATATCATCGGGATTATTCCGAAAACTCAGATGTCCAAATTTGCTGTTTTTCAGGAAATGGAGAAACCCTGTATTTTTTAATTGATTAAATACTGTGTTATCAAAGTTGGCAAGCACTTAACACTCTTTATTGCTAAGATATTAGTGAAACCTAGTGACAATGGTGACTAATAATGATTTATGGCGAGTACAGGACTAAAAATCACAGTTTCATAAAGACAGCAGCGATATGTAAATATTCGCAAAAACACAAAAACTATCAATGTACAACAATTCAAAAAATATTGCTCATAAGACAAAATTAAGCAACTCTTTAAATAGTATAATGATTTCAAATCAAATCTAGATTGTTCCAATGACGTGCACAGATTTCATATTTATATACAGAAGTGCATTTAAACAATGTATATGAAATAATGCAAGGTTTCAGCAATGGATGTCTGGTACTGATTTTTGTTTATTCACTACTGAATCCAGATATGGTGTGGACAGGCCTTAATAGAGTTTCTGAAAGAGATTTGTTTGACTTACACTGATAGGAGGAGAGACGGCCGAGAAACCCATTGATATATTGGGTAGAGAAGGAGATGTATAGAGATTTAACATAGACATGGAGCTTTCAGGACCTAGTAACCTCGGCTGCGATGGCCAACGCTGTGATGGAAAAAGGGAGCAAAACAGAGGGAGGGGAAAGAGAGACATTTTGAAATCCCACTATGGACCATTGGAAATAGCAACAGCAACAGAACAATAAACTTTAATGTACTAAGACGAATGACGGTTTTGTTCCTGCCGCAGTGGAGCTGTATGAATTCAACTGAAGGAAATAAAACCAGGGCCGCAGAGACGCCCACAACAGCACCATCGTATCCCAAATCATTTGCGGTAATAGTTTTTGAGAAACAGCGTATGATCTTCTCATCAGCTTTAGCTATCCTGTTTACCCATAATCCCTCCTGCCTATTTACTGACCTGTATCTGCCTTTATTTGACCCAGAAGACCAGTTCGCTCTGAAAGACGATACCCAATGTAACGGTTCACAAATGTGGTTCGCTTTCGTATGTAGCACGGCGTCTGCAGAAAGCGCCTCAACCCGCCAGTCCAGTCGGCTAATGTCAATACAATAGTGATCGGGCGTGTTTGTGTTGTTAGCGTGTCTTTGGCTACCAGCGGCTGGCAGATCAATTAAGCTCAACCACCCACCACTTCGGCAGTGGATCAGGGCGCACTACGCATTCCTTGTCAGCTATTGCATTGGAGGTCCATGGGAGTGTAAACAGTGGTGCTGAAGAATAACACAGCTGCTAAGCCGAGGCTTCACAGAGACATGTCACATTTGCCCAGAACACACCTCTGTGTGAGCAAAGTCCACAGGGACCCGAAGCAACCGAGCCATGAAGCCAACAGGAAGTGAGTCAGAGGGAGCTAATGAACATTAGGGAAGTGCACAAGACCTCCACGATAAAATATAAAGACATATGAGGTTATTATACACACTATATTGAGGGCTAATAGTGAGAACGTTCATCTCAGTGATTTGGAGGAAGTCCAAAGGTGAGCTCTGAACTCAACCCCGCCGCCTTTAAAGCACAGAATATCTGATCTACTCTTTCTTGGCCAGAGCTTTACGAGACCTGCGGGTACAGAAAACCACACAGCTATGCCAGTAAAGGTTAGTGGTAGAGAACAGGAAGTGAACGGACTCTTTATTGTCTACGCTGGGAGCAGTTTTCATTGGACTGAGACGAACAAGCAGGTCACGGGCCGTAGAAACAGCGTTCTGTTTTCATAGCTGCACAACGACAGCCTGGGCTTGTGTCTATGAAATTTATGTGTGCGGCCTGTTGGCCATCAACGTTTTTAAGTCTAAGGGCTCTAATGTTTTAGAAAAGCTTTGATGAGAAGTCTCGACTGTTAATGGTCTTTCGTATCTGCGGTTAAACATTTATTCATTTTTTTTATTCAGTCATTTGGCAGACGCTTTTATCCAAAGTGCAAATGTGCAAATGTGACATTGGAGCAGTACCTCAGTGCGTGTGGTGACTGGTAGAGAGGAGGGTCCGTTTTCAGCCCCCAAGGCACTGCAGGCCCCGTTAGGTGAGCTGGGACCTGATCCAGGAGCACTGCTGCTGGCTGTGGACTCTGTTGAATGTAAAATAAATGGGAAAAAAACATTAATTTTATAGGCCAGTCTATGATAACATGTTGAGTATGCTTGTATGTACAGTTGGGGTCATCGGCTACATTTACCTCGTACAATCTGAAAAAATAATATTAAATTTATTAAGAGGAAAGAATAAAAATAAAGTATATTTTTTTGTTTGTTTTCAATTTAGTATTGCCCTCAAGATATTTTACATACTGTAGCAGATGTTCATACATAGTCCATAATACAACACAAGAATTAAAACGTTTGTCCATCTTATCCATCTTTCATACTGAAAACAACTGAATGAAGATGATCTCTACTCTAATGCTGTAAATAATGACTGATATATGATGGTCTGCTATAAGTGAAGCATCATAATCAAGCTTCGTTATATTAACCCTTGTATGGCGTTTATGTTTTTGTTACATTAGTTTTGTTGCTTAATCAATACAGCCAAAATGTATGTAAAATACTTTATACTGTAGTTGTTGTTTACTTTATCCCAATTACAAGTAACATGGACAGTATATATGATTGATACAGTATGTGTCATCTTCACCGACAAATCTCCTTTCTGAAAACTCACATGTTGAAATTCGCTGTTTTTCAGGAAATTGAAATACTTTTAAAATGATTAAAATCTGTGTTGTCAAAGTTGACAAGAACTTTTTTAATACTTTCTATTGGTTACATTTTGAAAAACGAAGTGACAAACATAAAGGGTGACTAATATAAATGATTTATGGTAAAAAATAAAAATCACAAAATATGGAGATTAAACTCTGTTAAATCATGCAGTATTTATGAAAAAAGAGCTATTTGTTTTTTGTAAAAAAAAAGTGTGACGTGATAGAGGTAAAAACACTTTTCGGTAACACTTCACTTACAGAATATATGTAAAATGCATGATAAAAGTAGTTTTAATGTGTTAATTTTGCCTTTTAATACACCTAGAATTATGAATAATTGTAGCTTCAGTTAACACATTATAACACTTATCAATGCATTGTTAAACTTTGGAATATAATTTGTTTTCTTAATTATTTACAACAACATTTAATGTATTACAACACACATTACGAACCATTATAGTGCATCATACCCTTTAATAAGCCTTTATAATTCATTATACATAAAGTCTTTAAGGAAAGTGTTACCCACTTCTTACTAAATAAATGTCAAAGGTTAAATAGAAAATAAAAAATATAAAATACGGATCTTAACTATCTGAACAACATTGAGTTAAATTAGATGTATAGGATAGTTATCTTGCCACTGCTTTCGTAGAAAAAAATGCTACTGTTATCACTTTTCGTGTATAGCTCAACTGTTTGGGCATTGTGTTAGCAGTGCAAAGGTCATGGGTTCAAACCCTGTAAATACACATACTGATGAAATGTAAGCTTAAATGCACTTTCAGTTGCTTTGGATAATAAAGTCTGCCAGATGCATAATTGTAACGTTAATGTAAAGCAGACTTTCCACTGATACATAATAAACATCCGCAAGCAAATTTTATTCTATGGAAAAATCCTTCAACCAGCGAAGCATTAAAAACCACACTGGATACCTCATTGGATGTCACCTGTCAGAGCAGCTGTTACATAACTATACCAGCAGCACTCAGAGCCTCACAGACGGTGGACAGCTGCTGTGATTACTGTGCTGTTAGAAACTACCAATGGACAGACAGCCAATAGGAAGTCTTATTTTTAACGCCAAGGATGTGTTGTCTAATTATGACATGCATAATGGGATGGCACTCCTACCCATAAGCTCCAGGGCTCTCTTTTTAAAGGGTGTCATGATGCTCCCCTCTTTCCTCCTGAGCAGCGGGCTGCTCCTCCTCTCCGCAACCTTTTGCTTTAACCTGGAGCGCACCTTCAGGTTGGGCTCTGAAACTGAGGACAGAAAAACACACGTAAATCAAATACGAAGTCTAGAAGTAGTTCCACTGCGAGTTTCCTCTTTTTGGCAGGTTAAGTCCAACATTTTTTTGAGCCAAACTATTTGTAGCAACGCATGTTATTAAGCCGGCATGAATGATTTTTATCACGGAGAGGCAAATCCACGCTGTTGTGGAGTAGCATTCTTTTGCCGTGATGCTTTAAACTCTGTGGCCATTTACAGGTTGTTTTCAAGATCAGAGTTTCCTCATCATCTGGAATAAATTAGGCTATGCAACACTCAAGAAACAAACTTGACCTGGACGCAAGCTGACAATACTGAGGTGGAAGATGATTTTAGAGGGAAGTTAACATGCTTAACTCCCTCCGATGCAGATGCAAAACATCTGCAAAACAAATGTAATAGAAAGAGAATAAAACAATATACAGTACATCTTTGTTTTCCAGTCACACCTCGTGGAGTATTTTGTAATGATTTACATGTTCCTGAATTCTGGAGCAGCATCTGTTTGTTTAACTGTAATGTACAGTACAAGTGATTCTAAATAACCCTCTTATGGGAAGTGAACGACTAAGCCAGCCACCCACATTCAGTGCCTCCCTTTGGGAAACACCCACATCACAAGCAGCAGCCAAAAATACAGAAATCTGGTCTCATTATAATGAGTTGTGTCTGTTAAATTTGCCCTTCAGTTCCCCATTGTGCTATAGTAACACCATCATGTAGCCCACAGTAGTGTGCAGCTTATTTGCTTAATTTCTGGATCAGCGGTGCTTGACTTGTTTACGTTGACAGTACGTTCACTAACCAACACTACACAATTCACACATGTCCTCAATTCAAACGACTACAGAATCAAACACAGCTTATAAAAAATAATTTGCAACAATAAATATGGGACGCGTTATAGCTTCTTGAAAATACAGTAAATAAGCCTTTTATTTTGCTCCTTTACAAACAATACTAAAAAACAAAATAAAAATTGAATGAATTTTTTTTTAAGAGGCCCTGCTTAGTGAAAATCATTTTCTTTTCACAATAAGAATAAAAAAAATACATGGCTTTTTTCAGTGTCTTTTATTTTCTTTGCCATCCTTAACTCTATCAGAAAGGATCCTATTTCTTCCCTCAGATGGGAAGCCCTGTTCTGGAATACAGTATACTGACAAAGCAGATGACCATTCAGGTTGCAGTCAGGAAGACCGAGTTAGAGAGCCGGGAGTCATGGAAGACACAGCTGTAAGTGGTAATCTCAAAGGAGAGTGAGAGAAAGAGAGATGGACCACAGGCAGAGCTGCTATTTCAGACATCATCGGCAGAAGCGTCAGCTCTCATCCAGCAGTGCGGTAATGGGATGTAAATCCCGCTAGCGAAGTGGGCTGAGAGCGAACTGCAGGGAGCCTCCTCCAATCCGCCTTGCACCCCACACTGTCCTGATTGCCTTCTATTTTTATTTCGTGCTACAGCCTGTCGCCACGGGAACAAAACCCTATAGCTGTGGAGGTGGAAGCTCGGTTGATGGTGGGCTCAGTGGGAGGCTTCGATCATGACGTGATGGGAGAACACGCAGCTCTGCTCCACAATTTCAGTCAAAAGCAGTGATCGTGAGCAATGAGTTTCACACCTGCTTGATTTTTCCCGGTTCTGACATCTGTACTGTATATGGAACCAGAAGCCAAGCTAAACAAGAATATGTATGAGGTGCAGACTTAACAAATCAATCATGTTATTACACTGGAAAGCAGTTACAGAGGGAACACACTGTTGAATTATATTTATTGTAGTGGTGGGCATAGATTCATTTTTTTAATCTAGATTAATCTAGATTAATTTCAAAATTAATCTAGATTAATCTAGATTAAAATGGCTCATTTGAATTCTGCCGAAGGCATTCAGAATATGTGTGATACCCAAATAATGACTAAAAGTAAGTCTTTGAGAACGGGTTTCTCAAGCCAGGTGGCGCATTAGACCAGGGGCTCATCTCCTGTTTCCAAAATGCATCACAAACTGCTTGAGAAAGCTGTTCTACTATGATAATTGGTGATGAAAATTAAATTATGTTCAATAAGATGAACTTGCGTTTACTTCCGCATTAGCTAAGGGATGATTTCCGTTTATGTGGTACTTGAGACTGGAAGAGCTCCTACAGTACATTTACATTTAGTCATTTAGCAGACGCTTTTATCCAAAGCGATTTACAAAGAGTGAGGGAGCAACAAGCGATATGTCATACAGGAGCCATAATACATTAGATCTCAATACAAAGTTACTGGTTTCAACTAAAGCTAGACCACTACCTGTTGAGAGAAAGTGTTTTTTTTAAACCGATTCCGCATTGCACAAGGTGTAAACAACCTTAGTCTTGTCGATGTTTCTATTGGGAAGCTTCTTAAAAATTAATATTCCCTGAAGCAAACCCGGCGGCTTCATAGCTGCATCCATGTTAGCACGTCACGTTTGATGCGGTAATTTCACAGTAACGTTATGTTGTGTTCAGACCAAACGCGAATGGCGCCTCAAGCGTGAGTGATTTATATGTTAATGCAAAGAGCCAATAGACCTACTTGCTGCGCGAATCGCGCGAATGAAGCCCTGGTTATGAGATGATGAGGCGCGAATGAAGTCCTGGTTATGAGATGATGAGGCGGCTTCTGCTTCCGCGAATGACGCGAATCACGCGAGTTGAAAAATCTCGTTCTCGCCCCGTACAGTGCAGTTAAGCTGGTATACATCCGCGCTAAAATATCAAGGTGAAAGTCATCATAGCTTGCGTAGTATAGACCCAGCTCACAACCCAACTTTGAGAATAGATTAACGGCGACATTTTATGAAGTTGTGTTTCAGAGTGTTTGTTTTTAAATTAGATTTAGAGTCTGGCAAGTGTGAATACAACATATGTACCGAGAGTTTCAAAAGTTCATAACTTTTATTTTTACATTTTATACATATATATATCGAATTTTATACAATTCACTTTGATTGTATTTGATCATATTTATAATGTTAATTGAATAAAAAATGAAAAGTTGAATTGAAAAATGAACATGAAATTTAGAATGTTTCAGTATTTGGTTTGTCTTGCCCTCTGTCTTTAAAAAGCATCTTGTTTAAGAGCTAATGTACCATGATATATGTAACAAATGTGGTCATTTTATTAAAAACAGAAAAAATGCTGAATTTTACTTACTAAACATTTTACTTTTTCTTGTTTTAGACTTTTCATAATTATTTCATAATTATATAAGTTTCTGTTTTGAAGGTTTTGAAACTTTTTGAGAATTTTTCAACCATTTGCTGTATGCTGAGCCACATTTTTAAACGTCCTCACAAAGATAATTAAACATTTAAAAAACAACTTTTGGGCACATCTAAGTGGTCCTCAGAACTGAAATGACGTTTTACTTCAAATCTAAAGATTTCTTTAAATCTGATGGTTAATAAATTGTTCCATCTGTAAACGTGCACATCCTGCATTCTCTCTTATTTTTCTCTCAAGAGTCAAAATACACCTGTTTACCCATGAGACAGGAACCATGTGATGCAACAACATTGCCTTTGCAATGCAGATTACTTCATCATTGCATCTCAGTATATTTTTCTTGTTTTTCCTTCCCATACGTGTCTCCAGTGAGAAATGCTGTGCCGTACACAGGATAGAGCACGTCTGGTCCTACAGCCAAAATATGTACAGTTTAAGACATAAGCTCCCTCAACTGCACCTGCTCCACATGTTTGGTATGTGGGTCAAGATAAAGTTTTTTCCTCTTTTCAATAAGGTGCCCGTAGAAATCCACTTTGGTACTGCACTTGGCAATACGTGTCCAGCAAGTGACAATTAAACAGGCTTTATGGATAAATAGCTTGTTTACATTCAACTTGGCTCTTCCACGACAATGAGATCAAACAAAAGCCACACCGAGGCTTTGCAGGTGATACGGTCTTGAAGACCAAGGGGAATAAACTGCCTCTGGAGAAAATGTCAGTTTCTCCAGCATGAGAGAGATTGTTTTGCCTGCCAAAACAGCCTTGCCCTGGTCAATTGTCCTCACGGTGCTAACCTAACCTCTTGACATATGCCAATCAAAAATCTCTGATGAACTCCGGGATGTGGAACAACCGGCACCTTTGTGTCGCTCCTGTTGCTTGCTTACTTTCAGGGGATTCTAATTGAGATGGACAGGAAGCGGGGGAAGGGATCTCATTACGGGTGTGACCACATATAGAGCTTGGAATCCGACAAGCAGGAAATGGCGTTTAAAAGGTTTAGGCAATGAATGAGATTAACACTCATAAAGGATGGCTAGTTTTATCGCATTTGGCTTTTTGTGGCATATTGATAGGAAATGGGCTTTATTCCTCTAAAAAATGGCTCGTTTGAATAGTCCATCTCTCATATACATTTGGAGAATATGTTGGAATTCAATTATGTTGTTAATATTACATGATGGAAACCATGGGCTGCATTACCAAAAGATACTCGATCTAGAGTCCAAGTATAGATTTTTAGTCAGAATGTCATTTACAACAATGCAAAACAGATCTTAAAGACCGGTTCAAACAAAGGATGCTTTTAATAATAATATAACTATAAAGATCAAGTTTAAAAACAGAAGGCGTCCTTACCCAACTACAACAATAAGTGGAATTATATCATTGTGATCACTTTCAGAGTGAGGTTTTGCTGATCAGCCATAAATAAACAATATCTGATAAACACAAATAACTGATAGCCAATCAAAATCTATTGTAATTTTAAAAGGTCACACCTTTAAAATGTAAAACTGCAGCCTTCTATCTTAGAATAAACAGACGTTGGTGTGGACGCTAATATTGTTAGCATTTTAGTAGTTCTTATAGTTTTTTATGAGAATGGGTTGAAAACTCTAGGATAGGACGTTTTTTTAATATGAGTATATGAACCCGGTGCATTTCAGATGTTAAGGTTTGCTCAATAGCAATAGCTCAGATTCTTTTCCCATTGCTTTCTCAATGATCTGTTTGGATTCCACAACCTTCCGTTCCTCTCAGTTCTCAGGATATTGGTTGGTTTCAGTGGAGCGAAGCAGAAATTGATGTTGAAACTGGGAGGTTACTGTTCAAATAGCTAAGACAATAAACACGTCTCTTTCATGTGTCTATTTGAACTGAACGACCTACATAATTACCTTAGATTAGTTTACAGTACATTTGGCAAACAAAGTCCACACAATTTGGGATTAAACCTCCCTCGTCTGATCCCTTAAACTGTGTATATACACGACATGCCAAGCCATATGCTAAAGCAATTAGGCAGGTATAATTGTTTACTGTCATAATTCAAAGGGACACAGAGGGGAAGGAATGTAATGTCATTTCCGTGACTTAACAGCGCAGTTATGAACAGTTCGCCTTTGCAAGAACTCATGACTGGACGACCAAGTGGGAGTCATAACTCACAATAATACTGACTTCCCACAAGACTCCCTCTAGCACTGAGTCAACAAACCTGTGGTGCATTCTGTGAAAAGTCAAGGATTTTCAAAATAATTAAAGCCTCTTAAATTCCCTGAAAATTATACACCTTTTAGCAACGTTTTTTTGTGGTTCTTAGCATTGCGGGCTCTAAGCTAGGGAAATCCTCCTGTAGGGAACCAAATGGAATTTACTTAAACAATCTCTCAAGCAATGCACGTATGAGCTTATGTGTCACCTCTCGAGGGATCCTGTAATTCTGGGAAAAAGACTCCAGTCACAACTCCTCCCTAGAAGTTTCGTAAAGCTATGGTTTGCTAGAATACCGACAAGTAAAATGTAGTTTCTTTTTCTATTATGTTTTACTATATGCAATGTGTGCATTGCACTTTGACCAATAATTATACAGTAAATTTAATAAAAGTTAAAAAGATGGCAGGTTTTTTTTTAACTGTTTGAGGCCTACCTGTCTTCCTCAGAGGGAAGTCATCTCGAGAGTCTTGCGGTGAGGGCATTGACACCTTGCAGGAGGAGGACGCTCCGCCCAAAGGAGGTGAACTTTGCTCCAGAGAGGTGTGATGGGAGGCCCTGAACAGAGAGGAGATGCAAACTGAACTTCTGAACTTACCTCACAGTCATAAATACAGCTGACAGGTCTCATGTGCTCTTATAATACAACCTTAGGATCACATTACCAATTATTAGCCAAAATCTGCTGATATTTACAATTTTAGAAGGTTACGAATGTGAAGCTATACGTACATTCACTTATTAGGATACTACTATCAAATACAGTAAAGCTGAAAAAAAATAAAGATGGTTTGAGATATGTAAGGTACATCACTTACGTGTACCACAGTCTGGAGCTCTGTGTCAATTTCAAGGGGGCTCCAGCTGATGTACCATCTTTAGTGGATTTACTCAACAGAAAATCTTGGAGTTTCTGCTTCACTTCAGTGCTGGCCACCGCACCTGTCAGACCAGGAGACGCACACACACAAAGCATAAGCATCACACCCTATACAGGCTTAATACACGTGTTTATAGAGTTTGGCTCCATTTCAAGGCCTGAGAAACTTTTACTGACACTCCCAGACGCAGCAGGACCGGCCTGAACTCAAACAACACCGTCTTCACAGCACATTCACCCACACTCTTCTAAAAAGCTGAAAAATCTCTATTACACTATGGGCTGACGATTTGAGAACCTTTAACACAAATGAAGGAATATCTCCCTCTTCTGGTCGGCTGAAGTGAGGCATATGTGAAGGGTCTGTCTCAAATGCTTATTTCTGAGGAACTAATAGAACCAATTATGGTTTTTGAGGAACCTGCTGAAAAAACCCCATTTGAAATCATTACAGAAATTCTAATAGTTTCCATTAAAACCATTTCAAAATTCCCTTTTGTAGTGTTTTATTATTTCAATAGGATTTAATGATGCTCTATTGGATCCCAACTGCCAGATGAACCCACCAACCAATAGAATACATCACATACCAGCAGACACCATTATAGTTTCCTCTAAAACCAATTCAATTACCATTACAATCATTTTGGGAATTTTCTATTGTGTTTTAGTCAGGGTTCTATTTATAGGGTACCTTTTTTTTCAGCAGGGAATGCTTCACCCTCCATGTTGTAATTTTGTCATATAGTAAATATAAGCAGAATAACCAGAATTCAGCTGAAGTTCTATACTCATATTGGTAAAAAAATATAATCCAACTAATATTTAAACAAACATGCATTGGGAGCCTAAGCACATAACTCTATCAATGATAATCATGACTGTCAACTCTGCAGAAATTTGCACACACTTCCTAGAAATCTATTTTCCGTGTGGGCTGATTTTTTTCAAAGTGATGCTTGATAGAGGGCAGTCAACACTAGAGTCGCCTGGTCACCCCATAAAAAAGTTGAACCCACAACTTCATGGTTATCAGCCCAGATCCTGAATCACTTAACACTTCACTAAATGTTGAAATGCTGGTACAGACATGAGCTGTTTGACTGGTGACATTTGAATAGCATTAGAAATGGGCAGGTTGTTGAGTGTTGTGTGGGTGAGAATGACGACAAGCTCTTACTCTCTCTGCTTCGCTCTCTGTTGCGTAGGACCAGGACCTGTTGTTCTCGACGGTGTCTCTCCAGTTCTCTCTCCTGACTCTGTAGCTCTAGTTTCCTCTCTTTCTCCAGCTGTTCTTGGTGGTGCTTCATGGCCTGTAGCTCCTGCTGGAGCTGAGAGACAGGCGTCTTAATACTCAACATGCTCGCAATCCTTAACATTGAGTTTGACTTGAGCTGCCTAACTAGAATTCATTTTTCCTGTGATAATCACAGCATGTTCGAAAGTTTAAAAATGTTTTAAACGCACTTGAAGAAAAACGATTTGTATTTTTAATAAAGAAAAATCACAGATTAATTATTATGTTTTTCCTCGTAGACATGAAATATAATAATTGAAGAGCAAATGGAAACGTTTGCCTCAAAGGAAAATTGTCATCATTTACTCAACCTCTTGTCATTTCAAATCTGTGTTACTTTCTTTCTCCCGCAGGTATTTGAAGGTATTTGTTTCTTTCGTGTTCTGCAGAAGAAAGAAAGCCATACATGTTTGAAATGTGTCACGGTTCTGCCTATCTTGTCTGGCTAATTCTTGGTCTTGAGGCAGAACCAGAGCAGAATTCCCTGTTTCATGTGGGGAGAGAGATTTTGGACCTTTTGGGCTTCCATACTCTCCCCGAGTCTCGTCTGTGTTTCCCGCCATTTCGTGTCATTAGCTTCCCCTTAGTGTTTCATCTGTGTCACCTGTCCCCTATTAATTATCCTGTCATTGTCTCCCTTTAAGAGTCCTCTTGTTTCATTGTCTTGTGCGGTTCATTGCGTTTGCTTGTGCTTGTACGTATGCTATTTGCTATTTGCTGTTCCTGTTTCCTGTTCCTGTTCCGTGTCAAAGTAAGTGTAGTTTAGTCAGTGTTAGTGTTTTGTATCAAGTGTTTGTTTTATCAGTTTAGTTAGTTAGTGTCCTTGTTCGTTGTATAAAGTTATATATATACCTGTCCTGTTTTTTCCCCCACGTGGGTTTTGTTTTACCTGTTTGGTTAGTCTTGTTATTTGTTAAATAAATCTGTTAACCCCTTCACCTCCTTGTTTGTTCCTGCCTCTGCCTGCAATTGGGTTCTAACCATGAGTATTCATGACAGAATGAACCGCCACAACAGAACCCAGCAGGCAACCGCGGACGATTCCTTGCGGTCCCACCAGGCCCGACTCCTGTTGGGTTTTAAGCAGGGGGATCGCGGGATCAGGCAGTTCGCTCGGGAGTTCCTGGCTGCAGCTAGGGAGACTGAGTTCGGTGAGGCAGAGCTCAAGGTTATTTTTAACTGCTGCCTCACCGAGCCTCTCCGGCGGTCTGAGATGAGGATGTTGAGCTCCCTGTGGATGGGCGACATGATCAGGTATGTGGTCAACCGGGATGATCCCTGGCCATTAGTGCCAGACTGGGTGTCCACCCCCGTGGCTACCGTCCCGGAGGACCGCGCCCTGGCCGCCCTTACCCTGGGGAGCTCGGCACCCTCATCCGCAGCACCTCCTGCGGTCACTCTACCGTCGGCCAGTCCCACTGGCCGGCGGAGGAGAAAGAAACTACCCAGTCCGAAACTGCCCAGTCCGGAGCCATCCAGTCCGGAGCTACCCAGTCCGGAGCTACCCAGTCCGGAGCTACCCAGTCCGGAGCTACCCAGTCCGGAGCTACCCAGTCCGGAGCTACCCAGTCCGGAGCTACCCAGTCCGGAGCTACCCAGTCCGGAGCTACCCAGTCCGGAGCTACCCAGTCCGGAGCTACCCAGTCCGGAGCTACCCAGTCCGGAGCTACCCAGTCCGGAGCTACCCAGTCCGGAGCTACCCAGTCCGGAGCTACCCAGTCCGGAGCTACCCAGTCCGGAGCTACCCAGTCCGGAGCTACCCAGTCCGGTGCTACCCAGTCCGGTGCTACCCAGTCCGGTGCTACCCAGTCCGGTGCTACCCAGTCCGGTGCTACCCAGTCCGGTGCTACCCAGTCCGGTGCTACCCAGTCCGGTGCTACCCAGTCCGGTGCTACCCAGTCCGGTGCTACCCAGTCCGGTGCTACCCAGTCCGGTGCTACCCAGTCCGGTGCTACCCAGTCCGGTGCTACCCAGTCCGGTGCTACCCAGTCCGGTGCTACCCAGTCCGGTGCTATCCAGTCCCAAATATTTTTTGGGGGGGCGCCGTGGGGAGGCGACTGCCCGAGCGGCCGTTCCGGCCGCGGATTCCTTCCAGGAGCCGGAACCAAGCCCGTTCCAGGAGCCGGAACCAAGCCCGTTCCAGGAGCCGGAACCAAGCCCGTTCCAGGAGCCGGAACCAAGCCCGTTCCAGGAGCCGGAACCAAGCCCGTTCCAGGAGCCGGAACCAAGCCCGTTCCAGGAGCCGGAACCAAGCCCGTTCCAGGAGCCGGGACCAAGCCCGTTCCAGGAGCCGGAACCAAGCCCGTTCCAGGAGCCGGGACCAAGCCCGTTCCAGGAGCCGGGACCAAGCCCGTTCCAGGAGCCGGGACCAAGCCCGTTCCAGGAGCCGGGACCAAGCCCGTTCCAGGAGCCGGGACCAAGCCCGTTCCAGGAGCCGGGACCAAGCCCGTTCCAGGAGCCGGGACCAAGCCCGTTCCAGGAGCCGGGACCAAGCCCGCCGTCAGAGAGCGCTGCCCAGCCGCCGTCAGAGAGCGCTGCCCAGCCGCCGTCAGAGAGCGCTGCCCAGCCGCCGTCAGAGAGCGCTGCCCAGCCGCCGTCAGAGAGCGCTGCCCAGCCGCCGTCAGAGAGCGCTGCCCAGCCGCCGTCAGAGAGCGCTGCCCAGCCGCCGTCAGAGAGCGCTGCCCAGCCGCCGTCAGAGAGCGCTGCCCAGCCGCCGTCAGAGAGCGCTGCCCAGCCGCCGTCAGAGAGCGCTGCCCAGCCGCCGTCAGAGAGCGCTGCCCAGCCGCCGTCAGAGAGCGCTGCCCAGCCGCCGTCAGAGAGCGCTGCCCAGCCGCCGTCAGAGAGCGCTGCCCAGCCGCCGTCAGAGAGCGCTGCCCAGCCGCCGTCAGAGAGCGCTGCCCAGCCGCCGTCAGAGAGCGCTGCCCAGCCGCCGTCAGAGAGCGCTGCCCAGCCGCCGTCAGAGAGCGCTGCCCAGCCGCCGTCAGAGAGCGCTGCCCAGCCGCCGTCAGAGAGCGCTGCCCAGCCGCCGTCAGAGAGCGCTGCCCAGCCGCCGTCAGAGAGCGCTGCCCAGCCGCCGTCAAGTCCGGCTGCCCAGCCGCCGTCAAGTCCGGCTGCCCAGCCGCCGTCAAGTCCGGCTGCCCAGCCGCCGTCAAGTCCGGCTGCCCAGCCGCCGTCAAGTCCGGCTGCCCAGCCGCCGTCAAGTCCGGCTGCCCAGCCGCCGTCAAGTCCGGCTGCCCAGCCGCCGTCAAGTCCGGCTGCCCAGCCGCCGTCAAGTCCGGCTGCCCAGCCGCCGTCAAGTCCGGCTGCCCAGCCGCCGTCAAGTCCGGCTGCCCAGCCGCCGTCAAGTCCGGCTGCCCAGCCGCCGTCAAGTCCGGCTGCCCAGCCGCCGTCAAGTCCGGCTGCCCAGCCGCCGTCAAGTCCGGCTGCCCAGCCGCCGTCAAGTCCGGCTGCCCAGCCGCCGTCAAGTCCGGCTGCCCAGCCGCCGTCAAGTCCGGCTGCCCAGCCGCCGTCAAGTCCGGCTGCCCAGCCGCCGTCAAGTCCGGCTGCCCAGCCGCCGTCAAGTCCGGCTGCCCAGCCGCCGTCAAGTCCGGCTGCCCAGCCGCCGTCAAGTCCGGCTGCCCAGCCGCCGTCAAGTCCGGCTGCCCAGCCGCCGTCAAGTCCGGCTGCCCAGCCGCCGTCAAGTCCTGTCAGGTTGATCTTCAGACCCTGGTCCAGCCCGGCATTCCAGCCGTGGTCCAGCCCTCCAGTCCTGCAGGGGACTAGGACGGTTCCCCCCAGGACTACCCCTGTCAAGCCTCCTGGGGCTCCGCGCCCTGGCGCGTCCCCAAGGGCTGGAACTTTCCCACCCAGCCCTCCCCCTTTTGGACTTCCCATGTCTTCTTGTTTGCCCCCACCCCCCCTCCCTTGTTTGTTATTTTTATTAAGTCATCCTAATCCCCTATTGATTCTTGCCTGTCTGCCACTGATTTTGTTTTCCATGTTTTGTTTAGTCTTGTCTATGTCTCAGTCTGTCTTGTCCTGTGAGTCTCCTTGAGGAGCGTCAGGATGTCGCTCCTTAAGGCGGGGGTTCTGTCACGGTTCTGCCTATCTTGTCTGGCTAATTCTTGGTCTTGAGGCAGAACCAGAGCAGAATTCCCTGTTTCATGTGGGGAGAGAGATTTTGGACCTTTTGGGCTTCCATACTCTCCCCGAGTCTCGTCTGTGTTTCCCGCCATTTCGTGTCATTAGCTTCCCCTTAGTGTTTCATCTGTGTCACCTGTCCCCTATTAATTATCCTGTCATTGTCTCCCTTTAAGAGTCCTCTTGTTTCATTGTCTTGTGCGGTTCATTGCGTTTGCTTGTGCTTGTACGTATGCTATTTGCTATTTGCTGTTCCTGTTTCCTGTTCCTGTTCCGTGTCAAAGTAAGTGTAGTTTAGTCAGTGTTAGTGTTTTGTATCAAGTGTTTGTTTTATCAGTTTAGTTAGTTAGTGTCCTTGTTCGTTGTATAAAGTTATATATATACCTGTCCTGTTTTTTCCCCCACGTGGGTTTTGTTTTACCTGTTTGGTTAGTCTTGTTATTTGTTAAATAAATCTGTTAACCCCTTCACCTCCTTGTTTGTTCCTGCCTCTGCCTGCAATTGGGTTCTAACCATGAGTATTCATGACAAAATGACAAGAGGGTCAGTAATTGATAAAAGATGGAGTTCCCTTTAAGTCTCCTTCATCTCAGATAGTTCTCAGAGGAAAAAGAAATCCAGAAATCTCTCAAATATCTTAAGAGTTTCAGAAAAGATCTAAATGTCACAAAGTGACTTTAGATCAAAGTCAATTTGATATAAGATTTCAATACAAACTCACATTTCTCATTAAATTGAACCAAAATTAAGATTATTTGACATATACAATCTTCATTCTTTTTTTAGCTACAATGTATTGAAACAATCTATTTTATTGCCAAGCAATTTTAGGAGAAACATCTTGAGACCAAGTTGATGTTGATAAACGAAACATAACCGAGAGTTCCAAATACTGTCCCTCTATTTCCCTCGGAGTAAAATGAAATTGTTTTCAAAAAGACGAAACAGCAGGTATAAATTATTTCAGCGTATGGTGTTTTTTTAATATTTTTACAGAAATATATACAATGTAGGCAGCTCAATAGGTTTTATGACACAGCCCTTGTTTCACATTTGGACTGTGTGGATTTGATAAGTGTTCTTGCTTTCTCTTTCATCATGTGTGATACTGTACAGTAATGTTGTGAAGTATCTAAATCATTACGTCAGCAGGGCTGTGTTTTTACCTTCAGGTGCTCTTGTATCTGGGCCTGGTGTTGGCGGACCAGGTTCTCGTGCTGTTTCTGGAACTCATTGATGAGTAGCTGTTTCTGAATTTGCTGTTGTTTCTGAATTAGGAGCAGTTCTTGTTGAAGCTGTCTTTCCCACACGCCGGGCTCTGAAGCGGAACACTGCATCCTGACATCCGTACGCAGGTCCAACGGGGAGCCCGGATCAAGAGCCAAGGGAACCTCTGGCTTAACGTCCACTGAGAAAGAAGACGAATACAAAGATTTATTATTAACGTCTCTTATATGTTTATGGTTAATCATTTACAGATATTTGAATATATTAGTCACATAACTGTAGTCTATATACCCATATGTAGGCTGAGTTGCTTTGGAAAGAAAAAAACACTTGGTGCGAATAATAAAGCACAAAAATGTCCTGATTTCCCTTTTCATACCGTACTAAGTAAACCTCAGCAAGTACACTTCAAAGTCATCAAAACTTTCTGAATGTAGCCCCACAGGAGCCTCTGTGCTTCTCATATATAGAGATACAACAAAAACTATATTGCTGTGTATCTACTGTGTGTCAGAATCTCCTGACAAGTCCTCCCCTCCGAAGGTTATTGCTTGTTTGGTCCAATGGGTTCCACTGACCCCTCCGGTTTGCATGGAGACCGCAGTGCGGCAGTCCATTTCCCAGAAAGTCGAGATGTTTGTGCTCCTCTTATTCCCCACAGCATCACAACTTCATCATGATGGAAAATTGCTCATGTATTCTTCACGCTGTTTTTCATTACATGTAATACACTGAGTACAAAAAGCAGAGGGCATCCCAAAGGCCCCGAGAACTATATATAACCAACTAGATAGCGAAAATCAATATCAAGCATGGAGGACAGCCTCTTATGGTGGAGATGTTCATCATAACAGACGGGGACACACTTCTGCTTAGCCAAAAAATGATAAGACATGGAGAAGAGGGGATTGTAAAGTGTCATTGTTTGCAAACAAGATAAATGACGGTGTATGGAAGAACAGAATTGTTTCTACAGTTGTTGATTTCTGTTGCTCTCTGTATGATACAAGCCTGCCAGCCTGGCGGTTAGTTCCCTATAACTGCATACAGAGTGACTGACAGGATATACAGTACTTATGGCTCAATAATTCTTGGGTTTCACGTTGAGGAAAAGCACTCACACGCCGGTTCTTGCACAATTGAGGATGATGTAACAAAAGGAACCCCCATGTAAGAAAATATCTGGAAGGTTTTTTTCCATTTTGGTTCCCGTGATGAATTAGTTGACTAATTTATCATAACCGCTTTCAGTACATAACCGTAATGGATGATAAACTGCACAAAATCAATATCTGAGAATATTGATTTTCTGATGGTTCCAGGTAATGCAATCGTCTGAGAAACTTTACTGTAAAGCTAAAGTTTACATTTAGTCAGTAAGCAGACTCTTTTATCCCAAGCGACTTCAGGGAGCAATAAGCGATATGTCATACAGGGGTAATAATACAATAGGTGCTATAGATTGATAGATGGATAGAGATGGATAGATGAATAGATAGATAGATAGATGGATAGATGGATAGATGGATAGATGGATAGATAGATAGATAGATAGATAGATAGATAGATAGATAGATAGATAGATAGACATAGGTCCCTAAAAAAACTCCTGTTTAATTACATATCCAAAATCGCATGTTTACATATATACAAACACAGAGGCAAAACCTTCAAACCATGAATCCTATCCATCAAGTAGTGTCTCCTTAGCCCACAAATTCCCGTAATGAGTTGCCATAGCAAGGCACTTAATGCGACACAAGCGGCAATTTACACATTAATGGTGAAGCTTTTCTGCGCCTGTTCGCTTGAACGTAATGTGCTTCACCATCATCAAAAATGTCTGCGTGCGCAACTGATGATTAAAAATAGAATCATAAAAGCAAGTGGTGCAATCTCAGGCTATGACAAAACCCACACCCAATCCACCACCCAAACTGGCTGCCATGGCAACGCTTGCGACATTATAATGACTCCTCTTCCTGCAGATTCTGAGCTGTGTGGCGTCTCCTCCCTGTGTGCACCCATGGATATTATATCATCCCTTATATAAGTCTGCAACACACACACACACCACAAACACAGATACACGCACTCTGCTTGTGTCAGCGCTCACTTGTACACACCAGCTATGCCTGTCAGCTCCGGTTCAGGTTGAAGCAATCAACCTCTTGGAGTTTAGCAAAAATTCACCTTGGGTTCTAATTCTGGGAAGGGAGCCGGGTCCAAAGCTACTTGAGCGGCACGCTGCAGTGAGCCAAAGAGATGACCCTAAGCATCCTGGGGAATATTAATTCAGACTTGAAAGAGCACTTTACAAAGAGCAGCCTGTGTTCTTACAGTACTTGTGGAGTCAGCCAATGAGCTTCAACAATGAGTCACAGGCGTTGGGCTCTCTGCCCTAATGGAGCTAAAAATAGCCCCAGAAACACCTGCTGGCTTGGAGCACTTGTCTCATTTGTCTTATGTTTCCTTCATGCACCCCTCCCTGCCGCCATCATTAAAAAGATACACTTTGATCCGACCAAGCAGCCGAGCTCTCTGCGAAGAAACTTCAGGTCAAGTCGCTTAGACCTCCCCGCTCATCTGGTAGCAGTCGGAGATTAAGACCGACCAGGTTAAAGCCACTGGCACATTTCCACACGTTAACCCTGTTCCAGACAACGGGATGACATCGTGACACAAAACACAACGCTGGAAATGGAAGCTCGGACGTCATCGCTTGTCAATCGATTGACCTCTTTAAACAAATAGATTCGCTGCGTTGTGCTTTCACAGCCCATTGTTGAGGTAACAGAGCAACATGTTGGATCCCTCGAGATGCTGTTGACTTTTCATCACTCGCTTTTAATTACGTTAACAAGCCACTTGTTGAGAGTGCAGCGGGATGCGGTCCATTTTGGCATCACCTGACCATCTGTCACTAAATCTATGTTACTAGAAGAAACGCGCTTGCACCTCGTGTTTTGGCTCCGAGCCTCCATCAGAACATTACGAGTAATGAAGCCAAGATGAGCTGTTGATGTAATACAAACGCCAGCTGAACTGAAAAAGAGAATCTCAAACCAGCAGTAACAGGGCTAAATATAACCGCTTTTCTGAGCACGCTCTTAATATAGGGTATGTGTGAAAGACTGTCAAACGTGTTGAGCCATCTGGTAATTTTAACTCGGGCAAAAGTAAGAGCACCCTGACAAATTTATGAAAGCTATTAGGCTGCTTGCCCCCCTAACCTCCACCACTGCGCTTTTATAACAGTTTCACGCAGACTAACGGTTACGTAACTTCTGTTATCTTTCTGTTTATGTTGTTCCTCTGATCGGTTAGACCCTTGGCTGAGCGGCATGCTGGGAAATGCTAAGAATTGTGGTGCAGATGTGGCGCTGTGAAGCAGTGAACGCAAGATGACCGAAAGCGCTCTGCTTTATTCTTAGCACCATGGGATGACAAGCGTCCTGCCCTGTGTCCAAATGGTTCCCTTTCTCCACAGGGCCGGCCTCAGGGGATGTGGTGACTCATTGGCTTTACTACATTTCCCATAATCCCTTGAGCCACGGACCACGCGTACTGATGTTTCTCATTAACACTGATTACAGAAATGATCAAAGCGGTGACTTTATAGCGCTGGGTACAGCCACAAAAGCAAACCTCCCACACACTGCTAAGTGAAAAGCTACTAAAACAAACTCTTAATTAACCCTCTTTATTTGGATCTATTTTAGTCTTAATTTGATAGAATTTTTTTTTTTTGTAAAGTGTGTTTTCATTGTTAGTTCACCTGAAATGTGCATGTTTCAGATACCTTTGTAAAACATTGTATTAAAGGGGTGATATGATATGGCTGAAATGAATATTTTTGTTTGTTTTAGATGTAATGCAATGTGTATACACGATTAAAGTTCAAAAACGCTGTAATTTCCACATACCGTGCATGTTTGTATCTCGTCTTTGCCCCGCCTCTCTGAAACTCGCAGTTTTACTACAAAGCTCATCGCTCTTAAAAGCAAGGTGTGCTATGATTGGCCAGCTAACCAGTGCGTAGTGATTGGTCGAATACTGCAAGCGTGTGACGGAAATGTAAAGCCTCTTACCATATTTGGAACATCAGGTTCAAAAGCAATTGTACTGACAGGTACACCCACCTTATTTGCGTATATATTTGTGCGGTCTTAGTCAAATCATACCACGAACTGACGTAGATTTGTGGGGTTTGGTTACACGAGGCGTTTCAGGCAGGTCTTGGTGAGCATTCGCTCATAGATAGAATGCATGTTTTGTTCTGAAACTTTAATTTTAGCAATTTTGCATGTCTAATCATGGGCAACTTATATCACACCAAAGACAAAAAAAACACGTATTCGGAACATATGACACCTTAAAGTGAGCTGTACAGTATGTCACTCACAATCAAACAACTGTGCATAAATAACTACACCTAATTACAGTTTGCATGACATTTAAATGTCCTGCTAAAAAAACTATACTATAGAAACTATAGAAATATCTTAATATTTTATCTCGCTTTTTTAAATGCTGCATGTATTAACCTTTCAATGGTGGCTTTTACACATCATATATACACCATACAGATAACAAGCCACAAAATAATCAGGTAGCCCTAAATAAGCCTCGGGCATATTTAAATTGAATTCTATTTTTTAACCTCTATTGTCAGTCTGAGTTTTTATGTTGGGGGGATTTTTTTTGCCTGCATATGCTGCGGTGAGTGAGTGCTCATTACGGCTGATGTTATTCTGGGCTGCAGGCGTGTCTAAAGCAGGAAACGCTGCTGTATTTTTAAGTAGCAGCTTATTCCTCACAGCAGAAACAAGGCAGGGGAATCCACATCATAACACACACACACACGCGTATCACTGAAGAGCCAGCTTCTGTTAATCAGATAAGCTGCAAATAGATTTCAGGAGTGTTATTGTAATGTGCAATGTGAGAATTCGTGTCAATTAATAGTAGATTACTAAATACATTTCTTAACAACTTTATTTGGTAGAGCTTTGATTGGAAAACCTATTGAAACTATGGATAGGAGTTAAAAGGGCATTTTTCAGCAAAAAAAAAAAGTAAACTCTACTTTAAAAAGGGAAAATTGTCAGCGTTATGGATGTGACAAAAAAGGATGCATGTTTTTGAGAGACAACATACTTCAGAAAGGAGGAAAATCAGAAACAACAAATGGAGAAGGGTTGGCTCTTCAAAGACCACAAAATAGTTCTTTTATTTTAGTTTTCATTTGCCCATTTATGAGGAATTTTTTTTGCTTATGGAAAACTATGCTTTAAAAACACAGAAATTGGCATATCTGATCATTATGATGAAAACCTTTGATAAGACATGCTTTTTTCATCTTAAAGTTGACATTTGCATGGAATTGCCTAAATATTTAAACGATATACAGCATATACAGTACATACATTATATCACTACTCTAAATCAAGCAGAATTATCATTACAAATTCTAAAATCTAAGCAACGTTCTCACTGACCAGAATCACATTTAACAAGTACATTCACAACCCAGATATTGAGCATCAGAGAGATGTTCGACTCATTATGATAAGGAATGCAGCAAAATGTCAGCCCGACAAAAGCTTAACTTTTCTTTAGTTTATAATGACATGCTATCCACTGCCATAGGGCGCTCTGTCATTCTGTGAAATACGGTGGATGAAAAAACATTTATTTTTTACCAAAAAATGCAAGTAGATGAGACCGAAGTGATAAATTCATCATTTAAGTAAGGCGACAAACTGACTAGCACAATTAATTTGAACACCTGTTCGCTTGTTCATTCAACAACTGGCTTGTTCTCTTATATGACTTATTCTAGAATTCTAGTTATCAAAATGATTAAAAAAATTATAATGTTTGTTATGGCTTTAAACTCGCAGTCGCTGCAAAACAGCACGCCACAAACATCTTCAGATGGCAGCAGGTTCTCAAGATTTGCTTTGAACCAAAGAACCGATTCCCTGAGCTCACTGACATAAGTAACAGATTAAGTCTACACCCTTAATTAAAACGTAACCTGACCTATTTGCCTCATGTTAACACATTAACTGTTATGTTTTTGATCACAAGGTCAAAATATCACAGTTAATGTTCCAAGATAAATTTAAAATAAATTAAATCTCTTCAGCAGATTTACCTGCGTCAAGAAAAATGACGAAAATACAATTCAAATGAAGAAACTTTTTAACAAACAACCATCAACAACAACAGATGTACCAGACCGCAGATGTAAGTGACAAAACTCTGTTAATAACTGTTCCACTGTGGTTATATTAAGAATGTGTGAGGATGGTATGATAGCAGCGCACTACGGCGGCTAATCTTAGCACGCTAATGCTATAAGCTGAAAATAACATACTAAGAATAACTGACCCACAGAGCAAGCAACAGGCCTGCCTTTCTCATATGGCTGTTGTTGAACCTCACACGTATAATGCCACACATGCCTGTATGAGGCTTTCACTAGTCAGATGAGCATTAGCCCGATCACTCAGTATCAGAACGGAGGAGTTTCATGTTCACCGTCTGATATTTTGTGCTGAACGGGGTGCCCTACTGCCCAGGATGGTTGAACTTGGCCCTGCAACAGGTTGATCCAGTCTGCTGAGCCTTATTGAAGGAGACAGCTCAATATTTACCATGTCTGTGCGTAATGCACCTCTTTGCAGATTTACAAATCAGGGCTTGAACTATGTTTAGAAACACATGATTGCATTATGCTTGTGTGTGGTTAGTGTGTTTGTGCATGTGTGTGTGTCTGCGTGCTGATGTGTGATGGAGTAGATGATAAATGAGCAAACTTTCAGTTATGTTGCAACGAAGCTGAAATCTAACTAGGCGATCTTGCGCGGTTCGGCAATGATAAGGCATTTTAATGCAATAAAGAAAACTCAGAGGTGAAGCAATCTTCTCCACCCTTCTTTCAGGAACCGAAATAGCTCCATCTGTCCTCTTATTATACATGCACTTCCTTTTCCCTTCCCTCCTCACCCCTAAAAAAAATCCCAGAAAACCCCACATTCTAGCAAAACCGGACAGAGGTTGTGACAGCACCCGACCACGAGTCAAAAACAACAGCAAAGAACAGAAATGAGTCACGCTCCGAATTCATACAGTAAAGCAAACACATTGTGATGTCAGACCCTTCGCAAACAGCATCACGTCGCAAATAGACCTTTTCATTGTCTTTGGCATGTACCGAAAGTAACGTGCCTTTCATCTTGACAACATATTTCTGTCAGCAAGTTTCCTCTCCTTGAATTAAAGGCTAAACTCATGCAACATCCTGTAGACGCAAGAGTCTAAGTTCTGTTTTTACATCCTTTAATCTACTCTTCCCTGCCGCTTGCCATCGTTGCCAGAATGACGTCTGACGGGATAATTGCACGGACATCAAACCGCCCCTTTGTTAGTTTAGTGATTTAGCGTTAACCCTGCTAAAAGACGTCTGTGGAGCGCTGCCCTCCTCAGAACTTTCCTCAGGTGTGAGGAGGGAGCATCCACGACACAAACATGCAGTTCAGACACTTTACGTCTTACATGCCTCCCTTAGCAGCACATGCACTTTTGTGCATGAACGGCCGCTAATGTTGTTGCAAGTTTAAGATGTCATCATTTTTAGCAACAGGAATAAAGACGTGTACATATTAAAAGTTACCTGAGTTGTTGACGTTGTGCATGTCGGAGTCGTTGGGGGTCCGAGGCAGCCGGTGTTTGCCGATGCTGTCTGTGGAGAAAAAGGATTCAGCCTCGTAAATGGTCTGGAGCATGAGTGCTTCAGTTAGCAGCACATCGTCTGCCAGCCCTGCTCTTCCTGTATTGCTGTCAGCTTGTTCCCTCCTTCACACTGTATGTGTGTCTCTCTCTCAGTATCTCTCTTAGTCTCTCTCTCTCTCTCTCTCTCTCTCTCTCAAGAGACCAGGAGTGTTCGCCTCTGCCTCCTCCTCCTCAAGCGACACTCGCAGTGACAGCGCGCTCCCTCACTAACGCTAAAAGCTTCACAGCTTCACTCCTCCTCTTCTCCGCTCCTCTCCGCTCTTCTCCTCCAGTCGACACCTAAGTGCTTCTGAGAATCAGCGGGAGAGTCTCTCACTCTCTCGTTCCTCTTGTCCTGACAAAACTGCTTGTTATTTTTCTCTCCAATATGTCAGATTTGCCGTTCTCAAACAGGTTTCTTTTCCACTCCGGGGTGGCTGAGATCTTCTCTGTGGCCAAGGAGTTGAGTTCACCTCCTGCTCACGTCTTTCTCTCCTTGTCTTTTCCCGTCAGGTTTCTTGCTGCAGAGGAGGAGGCTGATTTGCATGTGAATCAACAAGAGCTTGGCCCACAGGTGACAGAAATAGAACAATGGCCGGCTCAGGCTAAAAATAGGTCAGGCGCGGTGCTGGGATTGGAGCAGCATAGATGCGTTTAAAAATACCACACCAAACACAGCTGTGGCCCTCATCTACAGCCAGAAGGCACGTCTCTGTGTGTCTATCTCTCTCTCTCTCTTTCGTTTTAGTGCGCTGTCGTTCTTTATCTCTGTTTATCTGTTCTCTCGCTCTTTTTGAACTGTCTCATTCCACCCTTCCATTTTCTCTCATTTGACCTGTATGAAAAATACACACAATCAGTTTTTTTCAGGAGATATAAATATTTTCTGCATACATTTTGCTCAACATGTTGCTGGGAGCCGTGCTGCAGAGCAGGGTTTGTGTGCTTAGTGTGCAGAGCATGTACAAAGTCGAATGCACCATTTCTTGGTCTGTGTGAAATCTGCAATTCAGATCTAGAATTCAAAACTATGCATGGCACATCGTGTTGGAGGCATAACAAGGACATCATTTCACAACATGGCATTCGGTTCATAAGTAGTATGTACTATATGTGTCATCTCATCGCTCTATACAGTTAGAGCAGGTACAGTTCCCTAGAGAACACATGCTTGCTCTTCTAATGTAAACATTTGTACACGCTACAGTACGTCTAGGCTTGATTTGCTTGTGTTTGCACATGTGTGGTCATTTGTGGAGCAGGCAGGTTGTATATTGAGGCCAGTTTTGCTCTTCAGTAGGGATTTCCCAGCTGGCCAAGTGTGTTTAAGATGAATTTGGAGCTCAGAGCGCACCACAGCCATCTGTGTGAGGGTCAAACTTTATTTAAAACTCTCACTAGTCCCTGCTACAGCCGCACTGCTCTAATGTGAGATGTTATATTTCCATTTTATTTTCTCTTATGTCAGTGAGAGACAGTTTAGAAAATAGGGCTCTCAAACGATTAATGGCATCCCGAATAAAAGTTTGTGTTGACATCATATATTTCTGTGCATGTTCATTTTGTATTTTGAAATCAAAACTTGGGGGACACGGTGGCTTAGTGGTTAGCACATTCGCCTCACACCTCCAGGATGGGGGTTCGATTCCCGCTTCCGACTTGTGTGTGTGTGTGTGTGCGTGCGTGCGTGCGTGCGTGCGTGCGTGCGTGCGTGCGTTTGCATGTTCTCCCCGTGCCTCGGGGGTTTCCTCCAGGTACTCTGGTTTCCACCCCTGGTCCAAAGACATGTATGGTAGGTTGATTGGCATTTCTGGAAAAAATTGTCCGTAGGGTGTGAGTGCGTGAGTGTGTGTGCCCTGCGATGGGTTGGCACTCCATCCAGGGTGTATCCTGCCTTGATGCCCGATGACTCCTGAGATAGGCACAGGCTCCCCGTGACCCGAGGTAGTTCGGATAAGTAGTAGAGAATGGAATGGAAATCAAAACTCTTTTAAAGATGTCTCCAAAAAGGCATGCAATACTTCATAAACATAAGCGTATCTATTTACATTAGAAATCGTTCCTCTTTCACATTAGCAACGTTAAACATAAATTTTAGCCTAAGATGTCATGTTTAAATGGAAACCTAGATTCCTTCATAATTTAAATGTATCCTTCTCATTTTGTTTCAGGTTTGGAATAACAACAGCTGGCAGGACATTTTTGACCCAATTTTTTAAAGTTACTATACCTAAAAGAAAGCACTGTAAAATATTTGCGTTTTTTGAGTACAGCTGGTGAAATGTATCGCATTTAGTTTGGTCAAACAAAATTTTACCTCAAAAATCCTGATGTAGCCTCAACAAAACGATTTGTAGACAGAAGATAGATGGTACATCTATTGATGATACAATACCAATATGCTGAGTACTGAGTATCATCTGTCTTGAATTAATACAATCATTGAATAGAGAATGTGAAGCTGATGTCATGACCCATTTTGCATGTTGCAGTGGCGGCGCCATCTTGGGAGGATAATACTCCACTGCTATTCTTGTTTTGATATGTACCATTACTTGTTTTGTTTGATACATGGAGAAATCGAAAGTGAACGTACCATGGCCTTTTCCTGAACGACTCTGTGTGATGCTATTTTAGTTTTTAACACAGCAAGACCGACCTACCATAGTTATATTTCCTAGTCAAACAAGAACAACTAAAAACTACATTGAACGCACTAGCAGCGATCTCCTCAAGATGGCACAACATTCAATGCGGCGTTCTATATGAGTTCTATATAAAGAATATAAACAATCCGGTCGGACAGAGTCGCTGCGCGAGTTGCGAACATGTGCCGGTGCCGCGGGCACGTTTACTTCTGCGGTGTTTATTACAAAACAGGTTAACTTAAGATATCGTTTGCCAGGTAAAGACTGCGTGCAAACATAAAAGATGCCCACAGAGGTCATGCATTATTATTTCTTTTTCATTCTAAAGTTTGTTTTCCAATCAACGAAATTTTCTCTTCATCTGCAATAACACAAAACTTTATATAATGTTATATTTTGAATCGTTATATTTTAATTCTGCTAGTAAATAGCTCATTATGGTTCTTACACCCCAGACAGAATAACATACTCAGAAAGCACAGGCATGTGTGCAGAGCTTGATCCTGGTTAATTAACCGTCATTATTTGGTAAAGCTAATGCTACGTCTTTGGCACCTGCTGCTTTTAGTAGTAGTTAAGTGTATGTATGGATATCACACGCATAGCAGGCAAACGCTAACACCCATCTGTCCACCAGTCTCATAATACAGGCCTGCAATGGATAATGGTTTCATAGGTGGGGTAGCAAGCTATTTCATGCATTCTGACTTCGTTACAGTGTTAAACATGCTGGCTTCTCACGCGTATGGTCAACTTGTCAAAAACCTAGTTGGACGTATGACGTAGTATTTCTGTGCTCAATACACTCAGCCATGGTTCATACAGATTTCAGAAAGTTATTTTTGTCCTAGCTTCCCCCAACACGGGGGCTTTCAGTTAACACTCATCGGCCTCTGCCACGGTTATAGTCGTTGTCAATGTCCAGAAAGGTACTAAAGAGACATTGTTTAATAGGTCCATCCGCTTATAGTGGCTCAATTGAATTTCTGACTTCAATCAATATATTTCCATCTGTCTTGTCAGTCTATGGTTCACAAGAGCACTTCGAAGCATGCTCATTCGGTTGGGCAAATATATCTAAATCATCAGACATTTTGCAAAGATCAGCTTATATACAGGATGTGTCTACTTGTAAACACAGAGTTGGGCTTCTAGGTTGTCAGTAAGAACGCCGGCGTCTGCCCCCACCAAATGCGCATGCATCGAAGTGCTCTTGTGAACGTGCATCATAGACTGACAAGACAGAGGAGAATAGGTAGATAAATGTCCTTATTTTGGTTTGCTTTCCACACATGAAGTATCCTCTTCGCATCAAAAATATTCAATTGAGCCACTATGAGTGGATGGACCAATTTAACGATGTCTTTAGTATTTTTCTGGACCTTGTCAAAAACTATGATGGTCTACGAGGAGGCCTGGATCTCTCTCGGATGTCACCTAAAATATCTTTATTTACATTTAGCCTACATTTATTCATTTGGCAGACGCTTTTATCAAAAGTGACTAACAAGTTGGAGAGCATATAAACATTTAGTCAGCACTCTAAACAGTACCGTTAGTGTACAATAACATGCTATTTGTGTTCTAAAGACTCCAGGAGGTCTTAAAACGAGTTGAACATCATAAGGGTGAGTAAAAAATAGCACAATTTTGATTTTGATGTGAACCTTTCCTTTACGTTTTTCAGCGTTTAAAAATACTCTCCGTTGTATACACACAGATCGCCAACATTCAAATTTTTTTCATATTTGTACGTGACTTCCTGTATTATATTTTGAAGGGATAGAGTATGTATTTTCGCATGTGTCCAAAGCGCAATAAGCTCTGATTGAGGTACAGAAAAGTGGAGAGGCAGGGGGCCAGTTATAGCTCGCCCACGTCAGCTGTGGCCTTTATTCGTTCTAGTCTTATTAAAGCATTTAAGTGTAGCGTCAGAGTGTTAGCTGAGAGTCCCACACACCCAAACACACATAGAAATCTGCCTGGTGCACAGACTGCTCTCTGTGCTGTCACCCCGCCATGACATGAGCTGTATCAGACAAAAGCTCCTGAGCGTTTTCTGAATTTAAATGTGAGGTAAATGGAGAGCTCTCAACAAAAGAGGGTAAAAGAGAATGTGAGAGCACATCAAAAGAGAAGGTAGCCACAATGGGCACAGACTGTGCTCGTATTCTGTGCTGCATTTAAGTGGTTACACAGGCATATTAAATAAATGTATTGCAGCCTTTTGCATCAGAAATATGATTAACTACGAATACAATTAGACTAACGCATATATACTGTACACTAAGACTCAATTGCATTATATACATACCGCCCCAAAACATTATAGACATTTTTCCAAGGGCACCAAATGTGTTTACTCTAAAAGCTCTGCACTCTTTCTTGGGTTCTTATGAAAGGCTTTTCCTTGCTCTCGTCTCGTTCCATATACAGGCAGGGCTGCATTAGCTGTCCTCTGGGTGAACAAATATTGCTCTTTAGTTAATTAGATCAGACTGCAGCATGTTTTTGTTCCATGCTCGATGATGACCACTCTGTGTGGGAGAGGACGTGTCAGAGTGCGCGCTTGTTTTTCTTTTGCTTCAAAGATCTCTGTCTTTTCTTCACAGTCTCGTGTTTTTGTGCAACTCTTTTTGTGTCTGATAAAAGATAAGGAGCACTGTCTGACCAACTGAAATGTCGAACTGAATAGATGTTGTTTTCATTGATGGCTTGGGTGTGACCTGACTGTGCTTTGAAGAGGGTTTGATGGAAAATATCCACAGAATAAATGCCTATTTGTAGGAATGTATTCAAAAGGTTCTTAAGGAAACAAAAATGTATTTCAGTCATTTCTAAATATGCTATCAAATTATTCATATCATATATGCAGGTATGTACATACTTCGAGAATAATTTTATGGATTTAGTTTCTTACGTGGATTTACGTAATACATTCAAAAGGTGCTACCTTTAGCCTGCTAGCACTGAAGAAATAATCTCACCCTTTGTGCGATTTGCCATCCAAAGCCACGCCTCCTCCAAATACATGAATGTATTTTGTAAATCCACGTAACAAATTACAAACTAAATCCTTTAAATTATTCTGGAAGAATGTACATACCTGTCCAAAAGAATGAGAGCAACCCACGCCATCGTCTTTAAGACCCTTTGCCTGCCGGAGCTGTCTCAATAGTGTAAAAGCTGAACCGATGTTAATTCAAGTTTTTCCACTTTCATGATCCAGTTGTTTTTTCGTCAATGCTTTTCCAAAAACTGACTTTTGTTTTGTAGATTTACTTGCTGTCGGTTTTGCAGGAAAGTTTGATTGTTGCTGATTGTCCGCCATTCTCCCTACATTGACACAGCGGATGAAGCATGATGTCTGTGTGAACAGGGTGTGCAGTAGTATGCAAAATACGTTTGCTGAAAATGTACAGATGACCGTTTACAGCGTTCGGCCAGAACATTTTGATTGGGCCAAAAAAATGAGGTCCTACGCTTTTCACAGAAGATATATAATTCTAAAACTATTATTTGACCACTATACTTCTTGATTGCTATCAGGATGTAAAGAGAATTCCAACCAACATAAAAACATAAAAACATTTTCTGGACAGGATCACCCACCATGCCTTTAAGGCGAAAATACACTACAAGACTTTTGCTCAGATTTTGCCCATATTTTCAGTCTGACTGGTTGTAGTAAATCTGTGAAGTCTGCAGATTTTATCAGTTAGTGTGTTTCTATCTGAAACTTTCAAAAAGTCTGCAAATGTATGATGTCTAGTTAAAAGAAATTCACTTCATTATTTAAAAGGCTTGTAGTGTATTCCAGCCATAGGGGTTATGGTATTAAATCAATAGTTTTATCTTATTTTAAGTACATGAGCTCTTCCAGTGTTATGGATGTGACACTTTGTGTTATGGATGTGACATAAATGTCAGAGAATGTATTTTTACCAATGTACTGAACCATCTGTTAATATTTTACTAAACCCATGCTGACAGAGTATACAGTCGTTGCCAAAAGTTTTGGCAGTGATATAAATGCTGTGTTTTGCAATGTTTTTGAAAAAGATGTTGTGGTGTTGTTTATTCACATTGTTTAAAAATTATTATACAGAGTGATCCGATGCATTTTAAATAATTGCAACAAAAAAGCAACTCTCCAGATGTCAATCCCATTAAGAACCTGTGGTCAGTCTTCAAAAAGTAAACTGACAAGCAGAAACCACAAAATTGTGATCATCCCAGAGCACTAATAAGGCAATATGACACAAATGTGACAAAAAAAGAACAAAATAAAATTCAACTTAATTTTCCATTTCATGTTTCTTTTCGTGAGGAATATGAACTGTTATGAATGTGACAATCCTGAATATGGCAATTACCTGACTATGGAAAATCATGCTTTAAAAAATCTAAACATGCTTTAAAAACCTTTGAGACCTCATACAGTATGGGCACTTGAACCACCCAATGTCGACATCTGTGCGTATAGTAAAACTCTTTGGTAAAACTTACAAAAAGCATGTCAACATATTGCAAACACAAATGTGTTTGTACATATTTATTCCCTTCAGAGTTTCATCACAATTGTTTGTTGCGTTAACAGATGAATGCAGCCATTTTAGATTATAGGTGGCTGGGGAGCCCAACGCTGTAGGTGTATTGTGGAAACAAGGGAAGATCTCTGTGATCCCTTGGGTCGCAGCTCATCAGGTTCCACACACCTCACAGACTCCCCCGCAACATTTTACGATCACACTCACATACTTGCATCAGCATACCTTTTCTCCACACACATTACTTTTCCTTTGCTCTGTTTTTAATGTTTATGCTTCACTAAGACTCGTCCAATCTTTCTGTGTTAGAATTTGTCACCGCAGTCAACCTCGACTCGATCACCAGCGTAGAAGCCCAAAGGCATCAGAGCTGTTGACTGCAGGTCAAAACCCAATTAGCGTTTCAATCTGGCCGTATTCTGGGGCCATGTTTTTGCTTCTTCTGATGATTTAGGTGCTCTGGCTTTATTAAGTTACTCATTCGGACCTCCGCTAGCACATCACAGCATGCTTCAGATAATGTGTGTAAAGTGCTTTTTGTATTATTTTCTTCATAAATGTCAGCGTAAGTGTTTACTAATTGTGATGGCAAGTAAGGAAATCTCTTGATGTTCACATAGGAGTAAAATAACCAGGCCATTTTCAACATCTGCGTTTTGTTGTGTGAGAAAGCTAGAAGCTTAAAGGGGTCATATGGCGCGAATATGTGTTTTTATGTGTCTTTAAATTACCCATGCATGTATTAGACACGTAAAATTGCAAAAATTAAACTGTCAGAACAAAAGATGCATTCTATCTATATGCGAATGCTCACCCAGACCTGCCTGAAACGCCTCGTGTAACCACACCCCCACAAATCTACGTCAGTTCGTGGTATAATTTGACTAAGACCGCACAAACGTAAACGCAAGTCAGGTGGGCGTACCTGTAAGTACAATTCCTTTGAACCTGATGTTCCAAATATGGTAAGAGGTGGTACATTTCCATCACACGCTTGTAGTATTTGACTAATCACTAAGCACTGGTTAATTGGCCAATCACAGCACACCTCGCTTTTCAGAGCGATGAGCTTTGTAAAAAATCTGTGCTTTTCAGAGAGTTGGGTCAAAGTGGAGATACAAACATGCAATGTGTGTGCAAAAAATACACAGTTTTTTAACCCTAAATTGTGCATACACATTGCATTACATCTAAAACGAATGAAAATATTTGTTTTAGTCGTGTCATGTGACCCCTTTAAGGTTTGGCTGGTTAACTTGAGGTGTCATAGTTTCACTGTTAAGCCTTCAAAAAACAACTTTTCTGTTGATGGCCATAAACACAGCGCTTTCCTGGCTGAATGCATCTTTAGCAAATATTTTATTATACTCCACTGTTTATTATACTCCACTCCAGCAATTTTCTTTTCTATATGTACTCTCCCATTTGCCGCAGTGACAACCAGAAAATTCTCTTTGTGCCGTTTTTATTGGTATTCTCTGTGCGTTGCATGTTTCTGAAGAGGCTTTGCAGTCTGTCCTTTGGCGCTGTATTGATGACGCTCTATAAATAGACATGTTGCTGTGCATGTGGCTGGGAGTATGGGGACAGTTCACTGACATCCCCCAGATCAATCACATCATGACTGCGGGAGCACATTGATTTATTTCGGAATAATCGGGTGAATTGAGTTGAGTTGAGCAGAAGCACAGTCTGTTTCTGACCTTTAACCTGGACAGCTTACATCATGAACCTTTTCAGCAGGGACCTGCAGCCTCAAACCTTTCACTGGAAATATTTGACACCATCAATCTAACAACAAATAGACTCTACAACTACATATGGTTTTGATCTGGCCAACTAGTTTAGATGCAACTATCTGACAGACAAAAAAAGTCTTAAATAATAATAATGATTTCAATAAAAGAAATAAAGAAAAACTTTCTCATTAAGCTTCACCATAGAGTAGATATGCTTGAACTAAAGCCAATTTAGGAGTGATACTACTTTGATAGTATTTGCTTTGATAATTTAATTGCTCAGCTTATAAAAATATTAAATAGTCATACTTTTATTTGGCAACCCTCAGTGTAACACAGTATTCGATTGAAATCTCATAATTAAAATTCTACAAAGCTAAAAGTTTAAAATTCACGATATGTAGAAGTTGGCGAATTACAAATAATACCAAAATTTGCTGATCTGAGCATTTAGAGAAAAGCACTTCGTTTCAGTGTAAACCAATCAAAACTGATCTCATTTCATGTACAAATGGGGGAAAACAGGAAATTATACATTGCACCAAAGGAAAAGGCAGATTTCCTTGACCGCTATTGTCTTGGACCACCTACACAATTGTGGCTTTCCATGACCAGGATGAATAAGGTTTCCAAGAGAACGGTCCCAGGGAGAGATGGACCACATGAAAAATCTTCCTGTTATTATTTACAGAACGACTGATTTTCTCAGAGGAGAATGACTCATGTTTGCCTGAATGCAAAATTAACATTCAGCCTTTTCAGAATGAACGCGTGGAAGAAAAAGAAATGAACAAAAACAACCTCTCGCACTAGTTTTAATGGACCAACATATAAGCCACGTAAAGTTCAATTCAGACTGTCCCTGACCTTAAATGTGCATGTTCAGAACACTTTTTCTTTTTTTGCACTTGAAAACAGTATTGTTTGTTGTAGTTTAAACCCTGAAACCTTCATCATACTGTAGAAAATTAAGTGAGTATGTTGTTTAAGTATTTACAAAATGCTTTCTTCATTAAACAGAATTAGAAGCTCATCTCCATTTCTGTGTCAATGATTGCTATCATTGCGAATAATCATGGCGGGTCTGTTAAAAAGAGGTCTCTCTCTCTCTTCCTCTCATCTGGTCTCATCCCTGTTATCCCCATGATGTTGTGTGGGTGTAGCGGATCATCATCACTAATTGTCGTAGAAGCTCCCAGAAGCCTGTTATGAGGAGTGGGATACAGATCAGAGGTCAGATCAGGTCAGCCCACTCATTCGGCCAGAAGCTCCCAGTGCTGTATCCTCCTACGGTTAAGGCATGCTGAATGTTTCTAGTGTGGACATGTTTGCCCCATCTATCCTATGCATCATTTCTCCCTCTCAATCTTTTCCTTTCCAAAAGGCTCAATTTACGATTCGAAGTAGATTTTAAAATGGTGTGTAAACATGCAGTATACACAGTATATATATAGGCCTTAACATTTAAGGAATAGTTCACCCAAGAATAGAAAGTCTGTCATAATTTACTCGCCCTTAAGAGGTTTGAAACCTGTATAATTCTTTTGTTCTGCTGAACACAAAAAAGATGTTTTGAAGGGCACTGTAACATAGTAGGAGGGTCTTGTATCACACTGAAGGGGCTTTATTTCGTGATAACAGCCGGCTGCTTGTACATTATATGCACAAGAGAAACTGGACATGAAATGGAAATAGGCAATTTGGATAAATCATTTGTCATTAAAAAATGCTTCTATTTCCCAATATCGAAAGTCACCATTTTTGTGGGAAGTAAATGTTTATGTATAGACACACATTCACACACACATACAGTATACCTCACGCTGTGTTAAGGAGTGGTTTCAGTGAGTCTAACCGCTCCTTTCATCTCAGATCTAGTTCCGCCCTAGCCTTTCAACATCACCACTGCAATGTCAGCCCAGCTGACAAGCTGTAAACCTCCCTATCTTTGTTTTCTCTCTTTTAGACAGCAGTGGTAAAAATTACAACAATCTCCTTGGAGGTACAATTCAACTCTACAATCTGTTAACGTTCCAAACAGAATTAAACAGAATCCAATTGCACAAGCAAACAGGACGTCAGCCACTAACTACATCCCTGGCCTGGGCAGCAGGACTGGCAGCGCTTTAAATAGCATTCAGTGATATTCACCGCCTTTATCAGCCTTATAATCAAGCTACAGATGTGACATGAAGAGAGCAATGGAAAAAATAAAAGAGAGAGAAAAAGAAAAATGGAAATAGTGCACCGAACCTAATGCAAGGATTAATTGAAGAAAACATTCACACCATCAGCTTCTTTTATAGAGATGAAGAACACACCGTAATATAAATTGAAATTGTTAATTTAAGATCTTTTGTGCCACTTTTTGTTGTTGTATTTTTACATTTTCCCTGTGTGTATCTGATTTTATATACAATGTTTCTACGGTAGTGTGAAGCCTCATTTTATCAGTAAATATATTTAAAGTCTATAAAGTGGATACACGGAAGCCTCCTGTCAATCACACACGCACATCTGGGGTGTATAGCCGTCCTGCTTCAGACCCCAAACAGGGGCACCACTTAGTGTGACTGAAGCCTGCGGAAACTTAAAGCAACTTCGCATTTCTCATTTCACGGCTTTTCGTCCCGCACTATCCCATAACTCACCGGGACGGCTCAACGGAGAGGCAGAGCAGGTGCACCGCACATGAAAGGCCAGAACAAAGGGCCGTCCAATCACAGACCATGGTGACCTGGGGACCTGAGGATGAGGGACCTGGTTAATGTCGCCCCGTCTGTTACTGCCATCACGGTCAAACCAGGTATGCGTGGAAATAAAAATCACAGATCTCACGCTGAGAATAAAGCCTGGGGTTGCTCACACCTGTCGTATATACAACCGGAAACATTCCAGTGATTTCCAGAAAATAACGTTATTAAACACTAAGGGTTCATCGGTCACGTTTTACTTTTCTTAAAAAGTTTCGAGCAGAAATGCACAAGTTGGTTATAGGGAGTGATTCTGAACATTAGCAGAAGATGAAAGAAGGCAAAGAAAATTAGGCCTATCCTAAAATAACTCAACCTTCAATGTAAAAGAGGCGGTTTATGACCCCCCAGAGACTGAAAGAATTCGTTCTCTTTCCTTTAGACTGTTCTTGCCCTTACTTTAACAGACAATCCTGGTATAATTAATTACACTCATTATTACTTAATCTGTCAGACTGCACTGTAAGCAGACATGTTCTCCCAAAGTCAAGGTTTTTAACATCCTATAAAGGGTCATGCATCTATTTTTCTTTGAAGGTCATTGGCCTGTTCTTCCTCAGAGGACTTGTATCTAACAGCATCGGTTTTATATTTGTTAATACTGTTAATGAAGTTCTATAATTGTTTATTGAAGTTCTTTAATTATTCATTGAAGTTCATTTAACTTTATTTGCTGAAAAAGAAACTAGATCAAATCAGGTTCAAAACGTATTTTTGTACGCCGATTTTAGTATGCTCTCAATCATTTTATGTCACTTTTGTTTCTGGTCTTAACATTTCTGATCATGTAAAACTGGCTAAGAAACGAGAACAGGCTGTGACAGCAGGCCTCAGACTATAAACATTTAAATAAGCGGAGGAATAACTGTGTAACTGTCTGTGCCGCCTCGGCTTCATAAAGCAGCAATAGTGTGTCGAGTTTAAAATGTGTGAAGGACCACTGCTGTTAGGAGACTACACACATTTGCACTGAATTATCACACATTTTTCTTTTCGCAAACACATGCAGAAACACAAAATCTGTCCAATTTTAATGCATTCAAACTGACAACTTTTATGAAAAGCAGCAACCTTTAAAGCAACGAAAGATGCTGCACACTGTACTTGTTTTGTTTTTCCTCCACCATCAGGGCTACGTTCAGCCCTAACAAAATGTTGCAAAACGTTTTTTGAAATGGTGATGCGTTGAACACACTGTTCTGATGACGCAAAAGTTGCAACTAAGGCAGCTGAGAAGGCTATTTGGTCAGACTTCAGTATAGAGAGCAATTTCCGCTATTAACAAACCCTTAACTAAGACTTTTCCCCCAATAAACTGTTAATTTGTTGCTAATTTATAGTTTAGTTAAGGTTTTGGGTAGGATTAGGGGTGTAGAGTATGGTCATGCAGAACGTTGCGCACCTGTTTGAGCTTGAACGTGCCCCAGGTAGCAAATTCGGTGGTGTATTAACCAATCAAATCAGTCTACATGCAATTCTGTAAGAAAATAGACCACTTCGCAAGATAGAAAAACTGGACCAGCGTTGTTAACGTCCTCTTAAGTGGTCTAAAAATAAAAATGTATTCATATTAATATTTATTAATATAAAACATTTCTCTTCATGCTTTTGTTACACAGATTTGTTCATCTTGAAAATCATCTGATTCGCATGGTTTTTATTTTTGTTAATATTGAAAGCTGGTCCCTCTAAAAATATATGTTCTATGTATAGCCGTTTCCGAGATGCTGTGCCTGTGAATGCAGGTGAGTTATTTACCCACCAACAGTTCTGTTACGTTCAAATCTGATGCTGTTGCTTAGAGACCATGTTCTGCGTCAAGCCTGAAATGACTCCTAATATAGAGCACAATACACTAGCGCTCATTCTGTAGAGCTCCACCCCTGTCTCCACTCTTATTGATTGATCTCCAAATGGATTAGATCTAAGATTAGATCGCTGTTACGTATGTAAGTCCATCATTATGGAGCTCTATGATTCATGACATACTGAGATCCATACTGGACCAGAAGTGTGAAATCAACCCACTTCAATTCATTGTCAGAGTTCATAATCCAACCAAACACTCTGATTGACAAGGACATTTTTACTTTGGAAGATTTCAAAAGGATTGATGAGATAAGCTTGTCTTTTTTGTTAGCTTTCAGGCTCATTCACAATACAGAGGACAGCTCATATTAAGTTTCTCTTCAATTTCTCGGAAACCAACAAATTAAAAGAGGCTTTTCAGTTTTGGAATCACACAGGAAACTTGTGAAAAGGCATCTCATGAATGTACCATCTTATTTGTACAAGGATGCGTAAAGCTTTCAATGTTTCCTCTTTCAAATATACTCCACTTCCCTGTCCAAGTTTCTCTCTCACACAAAAATAGTCAGCAAATCCATCTCCACCCAAAAGTACTTATAACGAACAATAAACTACCTAGAGAATAATGCAACCAGGAAATAAACATACAAAAGTAATAAACATTGCTTTTTGTAATATAGCACCACTACACATAGGGACAGTTTCCCGGACAGGGATTAGATTAAGTAAGGAGCCTTCATTAGATTAGGACATTTAAGTGGTTTTTTTAAACATGTTTTACGAAAAAAAAATACTTTAAGAAAAAGCAATGACACTGGTGTATTTTAAGATATGCCAGTTCAAGCTGTTTTAAATTTAGACAACTCTAAACATATATTTTGGTATAGGACTCGTCTTAAACCCTGTACGGGAAACCACCCCTAATATGTATGCATCCTAGATGAAATAGATAATTCAGTGCACATTTTAAGGAGATACAATAATACAGACTATCATCCTCGTCATAGCCCCAGACTGAGTTGTGTGGACTGGTTAAAATTGTATAGCCATTGCATTATACAGATGGTCTATAGTGTCTGTGTGTGACAGTCTTTACAGAAATAACCTGAACTATTATTAAATAACATTACAGGAAACATTTGGGAGAAAGCCACAGTCATAATGTGGACTATTGTGAATGCACTTTTGAGAATAATGACTCATATTTCAAGAAATGTTTATTATTACATTTCAAGTTAGTTACAGATTCTATAAAATGTTATTGCAAAGATATGTGGGGCTGTATCCTAAAGGTTGTGATAAACACTGACCATCAAATTAGCAGCTATTACTGAAGGTGTTTTATAGACGAAATTGTTTTCATACTAGCAAAATAATATTTGTTATATGATACTAAGCCAATAACTTTAAGAAATATGTTGACATTATTAACTTTAAAGTGAAAAATAAGAGACCTCTTAAAATGTCCTCATAAATTGGTTAGGTTTATATGTTACCTTTCTATACATTGTGGCAACCTTCCACATAATGACTTTTATGCTGTTCGAGCTATATATTCTATCCCTAATCCTCAACCTAGCCCTAAATATAACCATCACAAGAACCTTTTGCATTTAAATAGTTTCAATTACACATAGTTAAATTTGTTTTTATAATCATTTTCTATCACTTGTGGGGACATTAGACACACATTGTGTGTCTTTCTTGATCTTCACATCATAAGAACACTTTAAATGTCTTCTCACTGCTGCAATATTAATCTGAGATACTACTCACACACACATGCTACAGTATACAGAGAATCCCTGTCATGCAGTCACATCTAGAGGAAAAGACCAGAGTTATAAGGTCTCTGAAAAATTATCTGAGGAGAAAGCCACGGCCCTTGCAATTCTCGCATGCTCAGGGGTTTGAGAGGATTGAAACACAGCAGTGATGTGGGGACTGAGTCACCGGCTGCCTCTCACTTACTGTCACACATTCACATTCACAGTCCCACGTTACTGTCACAAAATTCATGCTTTAACACTAGAAAGTATTTCAAAGGCACTTCTTATGAAGTCTGAATACAAAAATGATTTGCCTTACAAAATGTCTTTTGGTACACTTTTTA
The DNA here is from genome assembly GCF_015846415.1 of Triplophysa dalaica. Classification (NCBI taxonomy): domain Eukaryota; kingdom Metazoa; phylum Chordata; class Actinopteri; order Cypriniformes; family Nemacheilidae; genus Triplophysa; species Triplophysa dalaica. Next base: position 10,963,116 of record NC_079553.1, read on the forward strand.
TTTATTATAACTAGTTTTATAATAATTTAGTCCAATTAATGACAACAGGGGCGTGGCAATGAATCTCAGACCCTGTGCAAAGGGAATGTGTGTGGCCCCTCTATGCTATTTTTAAGAAAATTGTCATATTTATTTAGAATACAGCACTAAATCTCATTTCTGCGTGAATTGTGATATACTTAAATATGAATAGATCACCTCAGTATCCCCTTAAATATGAATTGAGATTTAATTTGAATTTTGTTTTCGTTTATTTTCATTAACAGAGAAACTGCAGTGTAGTCATTTAACTATTGAACAGTAAAACATCTAGTGCTGTATAAATGTTAGTAATAATGTCACTTCATCATCGCTGAGATTGCCAATTAATATTTCTTAAAAACTTTAATCCCAAGTAGAGTAGGCTATGACAAGAAAAAATGGCTCCCCTCTTATCAATATTTATTAAAAAATAAAAAGATACACTAGCACACCTTTTTATTACTTACATATATTTTGACTTAAATATTTTTTTTTAAAGTTAGCAGCCTGCCCTGTATATTCAATTAAACTGTTTTTTGGGGGGTTGTCTGTATATAACTCTCACAGTCTCTTGCCTATTAATTTAGACCTCCGAGATCGATTTCAATCATTTAAGCAGGCTTACAAAATTAATGCTACTGCATCATAAACAAAAGACTGTGCAGACTGCGAGCGGGAAACGGATTACACGGATCTCTAGCGGAGTGATACCAGAAAGATAGAAAAAAGCCCCCCCGCGCGTCAACTGACCAGCGATAAGAGGACCCACTTACCATGAACATTGGTCCGTTCAACCAGACCTTTAGGATTTTCAATACACAGAGCACAAATTCATTCAAAATATATCGGCCCTGATCATCGGCTGTTCTTAAACTATTACTTTTTATAAACCGAAAAATGGCTTTTATCAACCGATACCGATTATTGGCTGATGTATGGGTGCATCTCTGATTTATGTGTATATATAGGGCCTAAATACACAAACACATGTGAATATTTAAGAAAAATATAAATATATTTATACATAGTATAAATAACTTTTAATTGTGCAATTATATGTATTTAAGTAAATATTTGTACAGTGTAGGAAATAATTATTTGGTCCCTGCTGATTTTGTAAGTCCCATGCTTACAAAGAAATGAAGGGTCTTTAATTTGTATGGTAGGTTTATTTCAACTGAAAAAATCAGGGGATAAAATTTATATAAAAGGTTATAAATTGATTTGCATTTCAGTCAGTGAAATAAGTATTTGATCCCCAAGCAAAACATAACTTTGTACTTGGTGGAGAATCCCTTGCCGGCAAGCACAGCAGTAAGACATTTCTGATAGTGTGTCAGGATAAATTTTTGTCTTCTCCACAGTAAATCTTTATGGTTTCTTGGCTTCTTGGGCACATTCACGGCCCATCTTCAGTGATTTAGTAAGGGGAGACAGTTCTCTTCCAAGATTTTACTGTACATGGGCCGTCCCTCAGCCCCAGTGAAGTCTTCCTGTACCCGAAGCAGAGAAAAAGCTGTAAAGCATAAAGTTTCCAACACTGACGCTTCTCTGTGGGATGGTGTTCTTGGGGTCATAGTCAGCGTCTCTCTTCCTCCAAAAACAGGAATCCATTTTGGTCTCACAACACTTTTTCCAAAGCCTTTTCTGAATCATTTTGATGTTCATTGTCAAACTTCAGACGAGCCAGGCAGGAGGACCTTGCGGGTGCTTCAGGATTTCAATCTATTGTGGCATAGTGTGTTACCAATGGTTTGCTTGCTAACTGTGTTCCCAACTGTCTTGAAATCATCAACAAGCTTCTTCCATGTAGTTCTGGACTGATCTTTAACCTTTCTTTTGATCATCTTTACCACATTGGTGAAATCTTGCAGGGAGCACCAGACCAATGGCAATTGAGAGTTATCTTGAATATATTCTCCTTCTCACCAAGCTTCTGTCTGTAGCCTAATCAAGGTTCATGCAGGTCTACAATCTTGTCCCTGATGTCCTTGAAACCTATTTGACCATGTTAAGTTGACCACGTTAAGCCTCAGAAGACAGCACGTTTAAGATTGTAAAGAAGTCAGAATGCATGACACATCGTTGCAGGGCCGCTTTAAACCATAATAAGACGTTTCATCATATTTTTATGAATATAATTTTAAAGTGCATTTCAAACTCATATCTGTCATATGATTTACTGATGGAATTGCAATAGAATACTAATATATATTTTTAACACTTTACCACGTTGCATTTGTTAACATTAGTTAAGCATTAGATTACATGTCTGCATTCATTTTCAGTATTTTCTTATTTTTTTTAAATCATTGAACATGTGCCACAAACTAACATGAACAATTGTATTTGGCATTAACTAACAATAAACAAGATTAACAAATGGTGAAAACTGAATATCTTATTGTTGGTTTCATGTTAATGCAGGGACTCTCAAATTTTTGAGATGTAAAATCTCTCAAGATCCTCCAGAAATACAGGGAAAACACATACATTTGTTCCTTTTTGGTAATTTTCTTATTATGAATCGATAAGTTTAACTGTAATTTTAAAATACACAATGGAAGGGCTGTACGATGGTGTTAAAAAACTATATTAATCCCCTAGAAATTGTAATGTTGATTATTAATGTTGATTGGATTTTACATTGTTTGAAACTTCCTAAACGATATAAACGCACCACTTGTAGCTCCCACTATCAAAACAAGCATTATAAACGTGTAAACCAATGAACAAGTGTCATTGTTAGTCAAAACATTTACTAATGCTGACAAACACATGATTTTAAATAGTAGGGGGGCCCGAAAACAACTCAAGCCCAGGGGCCCCCATCATCCTTAATCCGGCCCTGCCAACCATCAACAGCATTTTATAGGCGATAACATGATTCATGTTGAAATTAAACATTTGAACAATGTCCTGTGGTATGGTAACCGTGTTATAAGTGGAATTGACTCCGGTCCATTCAATCATTCTAGTTCAAGTCAACGCACACCCGATGTGTTACCTCCACTTCGTGTCAGGGTGTGCATTAACTTTCAATAATTGAAAGGCCCGTCATCAATTATTTCTTACTTAAATGCACGACGTGCAGGCCAAGAACCAGCCGACGCGAAGGGGAGGGTGGTTGCAGTGGTGTAGTCTGATACGTAGTTACACGATGTATACCAACTAGAAAAGATCAAGCATTTCCGTATGCCCACTTAAAAGCGCGAGGATACGTAACAACATTGTTTTGTGTCAGAATACTGTGACGTACTTACTTTTGGACCAGTGGTGCAACCGGGAGATACAGTATGAAACAAAATGAGATCATGAAAGGTAAGCATTTAAACTACACTATTTCTCTGTGTTTTTGTAAGCCTGTTCCTGAAGCTACTGGTGCTTCGGATGACGCTGCAGCAGGTGTTACAGAAAATGAGCCCGACCCACTCGCTATAGTGTCCGGGGGTCGCTGACATGGTCAAACTAAATCAAAACCTAAAGATTATACTTTCACAGGATATTCTTTAAATTATGTTGGTACCCCTGCTGAAAAATAATACAACCCTGCCCAACATAATATGCAGATGGAAATCAATAGAACATCCATCAATGCCAAAGACTTTTTGGTAAATTTTGTCAAATACAAAATTGTGGTTCATAATGGTCTTTGAATGGAAACAGCTAGCATTTATATAATACTATTTTTAGCAGGGTGGGTTTATGTAGAAATAGAATATCACAAATAAATGACTTTATAGCTGGGTTTTCACATGGAACACAAATGCATTGAAAATTGCCAGCTGATAAACCTATGCCTTAGGGATTGTGTACATATACCATATAATGCTAAATAAAACTCTTAACTGACTGATTTAGACAGTGATTAACAAAACCAGCAAGTCTCCCCAGCTGTCATTGGCTAATGAAATCTTTCAATAAATCTTTCAGAATGCTCTTGATTACGTATAGAGGCACACTCTGTGCATTCGTGGGTGTGGTGGTGCTCATGGGTTGTTGATCTGGGATGGATAAGTAGGCTGGGGGGATCAAAGTATACTCACTACAAAATAACAGACTACACCACTGGGTGGTTGCCTCCGCGAAGTGCATTAAAACCCTTTAACACACGGCTAGCTGTGGGTTATCCCAGTTATACAATGGTCATTTGCCACGTTAAAGCTTATTTTTAATGTTTGCAGTGTAATTTTAGATCAAACATGTGAAAATGACAGTTATTTTCGTCTATACTAGCCAAACTGGGCTACCCTGCCTTAAATTGTTTTAATACACACTGTCACGATCCCTGTCACGACCGGGCGGAGTGAAGAACCCAAGTGCAGGTAGCAATACCAGGGTAACAAAAACAAGACTTTAATAATCACAAAACAAAGACCCACGATGGGGAGCAAACAGAGAGCACGACTAACTATAAACAATTATTAAAAGAACTTTCCACGTGGGGGCAAAACAAAGGAGGCAGAATCAAAACTAACACTCACAAGTACTAAACCAGACAAGGGAAAACGTAATCCAAGGGGAGGGTAACAGGAACACGAGCAAGCAAGAGCAATTAACAAGAAAAGGATGCAATACTTGAACAGGCATAAAACATGACAAGGCAAACAAGTAAGCACCTGCAGATATGAGTACAACGAACAAGCACCGGACAATAGACACAATGATATTTTATAGGGAGACATACAAAGGATAATTAACAAGGGAACAGGTGTAGGGGATGAAACATTGATGGAAAGTTAACGAGGAAACGAGATGGCGGGAACAGACGCGGACCGGAGAGAGAGTATGGAAGACCAAAAGAGTCATATTCTCTCTCTCCACATAAGACCTAAGGCTTCGCCATGAATCTGACACAAGACCAAGAATAGACATGACATGATGAGGTAGACTCAAGACAGCACACCTTCCACCCAATCAGAATCAAATATTCAAACAGACTATGGTACAATTGAGAGTTAATAATTTGACAGTTGCCTACTACATACAAAAAGAAAAAATTAATGTTGGACATTATTTGAAATGGTCAAATAATAAAATCCTTATTTCATTCATACGAGTATAAAATGAATCTCTAAAAAAGATATGAAACCCATTCTCCTCGCATTTTGTTTTTCATTTAAAATTGGGCCTGAGATTGAATACCTGTCTAGGTCCTATGAAAACGTCTAGGAACCCCCGTTTTAGAGTGTTTTCTCAGCAGAAGTGTCAAGCTTGACACAGTTCTCTCTAGAGCAACTACAGTTTTCAGGTCTAACATGTTCTTTTGAATAACCGTAGTAAAAGCTCGAACACATTTCTTTTGTATACGTAAGTACACGGGATGCACAGAGTTTAAAGCTCTGTATTGTCATGAAGAGGAAAAGTATATTATTGTTACTCTAAAAGCTTTCAGTTCTCTCTTACCCACAGAGAAGTGATTATGCCTCAAGCAGAAGAGATTCTTCTCCTGTTATAAATAGTTATTCCTGCTACAGGCGTATTTGTAAGAAAGATTTGTTGGAATTTTCATTATACAGCCAAAGAAAATTTTAGACCATCGCCAGAATATGTTGTTCTTACATTTCCAACTTCACACAGATTTGTGATGAGAATGATCTTGGGTTCACGAGGACTTCAGTTGGCAGTATGATGGTGACACTGCCCCCTCAAGCCATCTGACTGAAGAATCATACACCTGCTGGGCTTCATCAGGCAAAGCTGCGCTGTGTTGCCCATCTTACACATTCCACACAAAATGTTTGGTGACTGTCCACACAACCACAGACTGTCTGATTATGTATGTATGCAACAGCAGAATTATAAATATAGCGGGAATATTTTAGCCGCGTGTCACCTGTTCGGCTTCCCACTGAGCTGTCCCTGTGATTTTTATAGTCACCAGTAATTTCTTGACTTTCATCACACATTTTGTCAGAACTGCTGAACTATGATTAATTATCATCCAAGCACTCGAGCAAAAAGTGTGACTGTGTTGATCTGGGGACAGAATGTGTCAGTTTTTTTTTTTTTGGTGAGATGTAAGAAAATGTATAACTTTTTCATCTCATGACACAATTCTGCTTTTCTTCTGACATTTCAGCTGAACATTTACATTTGTACTCTATCTTAACTGTCACATTGTAATGAGTCTACAGCAAATAGCTCTCTACTATTAACATTGTATTTATAAACGAAACCGCTTTAAGATAAGCAAATTCAATCTATTTAAACGCATGAAAGATTCATGCTTAGGCCGCAGCGAGTTTTAAAATAACAGCTCGTGCTTTAGTTATTTTGGTACAGGAGCATCTTATAAAATTATAGAGCTGTGCTCTTACACGCTCGCTTCTCTTTTTTCTCTGTTCCACTTTCAAAAACTTGTTTTGTGCTTTTATGGCCTCGCTTGACTGAATTTCTGGCCTTGCGCATCTCTTGCAGGTGTCCAATTAATGTCAGCGTTGGATTTATTCTGGTGTGTAACCTCAAGCACTGGGCCTCAGCCAGCATCCCTGAGTCGATTTGCATGTCACTGCGACATTACATTTATCCAGCCGAGGGTTTCTGCACTATTTCCCTCTCGCTGGCGCAGTAGATCCATCAACTAACTTGTTTGCACACTTACGTCAACAAAACTCATCTAAAATCCCTGTGGATTTATCGAGACACATTCCAGACCATCTCCTCTTGTGTTTTTATTCTTGTCTGGTTGATAAAGAGATACATGTGGGCCAAGGGGGCGCTTCTCTGTGACGGATGACGTGTTTTATTTGCGGTATGGGGGAGAGCTGGTTTGTGCAGGTGTAAGGCTGCTACAGTAGTGTTTATCCTGGCTCTGTATTATGTCTGGGAATGGGTGCTCTGACGGAGGCTAAATGTTCCCTTGCGGCCTCAAAAAGTCGAATAGAACATGAAGCTATAGGGAGGAGTCAGAGTAGAGTTGTTTTTGAGCATTTGTATGTGTTGTGAACAACTTTATGAGCCAATATAAACATAAAAATGGCTATAGAAACTCTTTGATATTCCTATTGGACATGTGCTCTTATTTCTTATGTAAAATGGTTTTGCATTGTGAAACATGTTTTGAGTGTTACCTATTATGGTTTGATTCGATCACGATCGTTGTAGTCTGTTTCTTTTAGGCATTATTTTCTAGTTTGTTTGTACAGGATGGTTATAGCTCTGTGTTGACATTTTGTTTTGAGGTTTTATGTTCTGGGTTCCGTCTCCAAAATCCTGACAGAAGTGGGTGTCACACTTTTTACTCATAGTGAATATCTAATTTTTTACATCTTTTTTAATAAACATAACCATAGGACCAAATCCCTGCTGTACTTTTGAAACCTTGTATCTTGATATTTCGTGATTTTTAGTTTTTGTCATAAACCCTTAGTAGTCATCTTTTATGTTTGTCACTGGGTTATGCAAGTATCTTACCAATAAAACGCATTCAAAAATCCTTGTCAACTTTGACAACACAGCATTTCTTTATTCAAGAAGCAACGGAAACAGCAAATTTGGACATACAAGGTTTTGGAAGGACAGTGTTGATATCTTAAATTCTAGAAAAGCTAATGAACATTTCCAAAAGGTGTAGTTCATTGAAAAAATAACGGGGCATGACGTCACAATATTTGGGGTAAGTTATTACATTGGAACCCACCTATTATCTGTACAGCCGAACATAAATACAGTTAATTGAAACAGCACAATGTATGAGTTTACGGAAAAATAATGTTAACAATTTCCAGTTTACTTACTGTTTGAAACCAACATACAAATCCCTCATTTATGAATGCCTAAAGGGTTTAAAATCTATGGACTGAAGTATAAACATGCATTGTGGCTACTAGTGGTTTGGTGGGAAATTCAGTCTGAGCTCAAGTTCACATTATGAACCTGCTGCAGTGTCCTTCCAACATTAGAGAAAGAGAAAGACTGCCACCTACTGTCACCAGTAACTAACTCCCCCATATCCCGTATCACCTGTTTTCATGTAAAATGGGCATTAGTCTACTTTAAAGATACGAAAGTTATGACCAATAACATAAAAGTTTTTCTTGCTTCTTTGGCGTTGGTCACTGATGGCTGAAGTAGGGAAATCAGTAGGCCATGGGACCCTTTCATCCAACCTGAGCGAAGGATTACGATTAGCACCGATTTTGTGCAGATTTGTCATCGTCATAAATCCACAGCTGTCTGGGGCATCACATATTTGCATGTCACTTCAAACACATTCCTCGCTTGCTTTACAGCTCCTTTCCAGTACTGACGAATGTCTCCTCATCGCTCCATTGTTTTCCTGAGCTCATCCACTAAGATGTCACGTTTTACGTCACGCTGTGGAAACGCTTGTTAGGAGCGGGTGGTCAATACAAAGTGCAAACTGTGTTTCTGCACCTCTGTCAACCCTTTTCTCTTCTCTCTGTTTATATCCTTTCTTCTCCCACCTCAAGCAGCTGGAAGACCAGTGAGGGTTTGTGTGTGTGTTCTCTTCTAACCAGCTGTTTGCTATTCCTCATGCTGATGGCCTGGGAGCCTCCCAGAATCCAAGCTAAGCCCTTGACCTAACGTCCCATTCATTCACAGCTCTGCCCTGAGTCGCACTACTGAGAGAATATCCATTTACTTACAAAAAATAAACTTTCCTTTATTGTTCTTTAGGACCACAGCTCTGGTCATTCTTTCAACCAATTTTCGTGCTTTTTCAACAATATTAAGAGTTTAAAAATACTTTATGCCAAACCCTTGTTGACTTAAGGTTACATTATCTCACAGTACAGTCTAACTCATCCAACACATTTGATATTTTGATATTTTTGTAAAGCAATTTATACGTAGACACAATGTCAGTTTGTCAACATATCATTTCATGTTATTATTTCAGGCACTTAATCTGAATCATTTAGATCTAAATCGTTTTAAGGTCATGAGAAACATATGTCAAATGGGTACTAGTACAGTACATTTACATGTACATTTAGTCATTTGGCAGACGCTTTTATCCAGAGCGACTTACAGTGCACTTATTAAAGGGACAATCCCCCTGGAGCAACATGGAGTAAAGTGTCTCGCTCAAGGACACACTGGTGGTGGCTGCTGGGATCGAACCTTTTGATTTACCAGTTCATTGGTTTAACCCACTAGACCACCATCTCAGAGTAGCATGTACATGCCTATCCGTCACTGGCCCTCTACTGTAATTCAATTTGTGGGAACGTCCAGCCTTATGGAGGGCAAATTCCATCTGCTGCAAACAGATTTTATGGGGTTTACAGAGCCCAATCGTTAGGGATTATTTTGACCCAAGTGGGCTGGTCCCTAGTGGGCTATGACACCATTAACTGTTAAAACTAAACTTTGGTCTCTGCCTAACATTTTAAGTTTATTTTGGAAGTAGGAATGTACTAGCATAGCACATTGTCCTCTCAAACCCAGTACTTGCATTGTCGATTACAACTGTCATCAAAATCTTTAATAATGACTGTCTGCATTTAAGGCCAAACATAATACGAAACATATCAGCAGTTTCCTGATGTTTGTAGATTTTTCTGGTCAACCAATGCAATTTTTACAAATTTTGTTATGTGGGAAAGTCAAAGTGCATTCAAATTCAAATTTACTCAGTGTTAAATATTCCACCCATCCATTTTCTTCCGCTTATCCTGGGCCGGATCGCGGGTGCAGCAGTCTAAGCAGGGATGCCCAGACTTCCCTCTCCCTAGACACTTCCTCCAGCTCTTCCGGGGGGACACCGAGGCGTTCCCAGGCCAGCCGGGAGACATAGTCCCTCCAGCGTGTCCTAGGTCTTCCCCGGGTCTCCTCCCGGTGGGACATGCCCGGAACACCTTCCCGGGAAGACGTCCAGGGGGCATCCGGAAATGATGCCCGAGCCACCTCAGCTGACCCCTCTCGATGTGAAGGAGCAGCGGCTCTACACTGAGCTCCTCTCGAGTGACTGAGCTTCTCACCCTATCACTAAGGGATCGCCCAGCCACCCTGCGGAGAAAGCTACTTTGGGCCGCCTGTATCCGGGATCTTGTCCTTTCGGTCATGACCCACAGCTCATGACCATAGGTGAGAGTGGGAACGTAGATTGACCGGTAAATTGAGAGCTTCGCCTTGCGGCTCAGCTCCTTCTTCACCACGACAGACCGGTACAGCGACCGCATTACTGCAGAAGCTGCACCGATCCGTCTGTCAATCTCCCTGTGGCGAGGCGCCGACCTAGGATCAGCGTCGCCTTGGAAACGGCCCTAAATGCCGTGTGCTCACACCACTCTGGGTTCTGGTTTATTCGCACCCACCGCAGTTTGACCCCCAGCGCAAGAGATTGAGGGGACAGCGAGGGAGACATGAAATCAGAACGACCTACCTGCACGAGCACGGACTGGCGGACTTTACACTACGAGCACCCCGGGTGACACCTCTTCTATTTTTTATTGTTGAGTTGTGCAATAAATGCCCCTTTGGTGTTGTTCGTATCACCCTTCTGCCTGTGTCGTGTCTCTCACCTCGTTACACTCCCGTTCCATCCTTCCCTCACTCGTGAACAAGACCCCCAGATACTTGAACTCCTCCACTTGAGGCAGGGACTCTCCACCCACCTGAAGTGGGCAAGCCTTTTCCGACTGAGAACCATGGCCTCAGATATGGAGGTGCTGATTCTCATCCCAGCCGCTTCACACTCGGCTGCAAACCCTCCAAGTGCATGCTGAAGGTACTGGTCTGATGGGGCCAGCACGACGACATCATCCGCAAAGAGCAGAGATGAAATCGTGTGGTCCAACATGCACCGGGAACAAGTCTGACTTACTGCCGGCAATGCGAACCAAGCTCCTGCTCCCGTCGTACAGGGACCGGATAGCCCTTAGCAAAGGGTCCCGAATCCCATACTCCCAGAGCACCCTCCACAAGATGCCGTGAGGGACACAGTCGAATGCCTTCTCCAAATCCCCAAAACCCATGTGGATTGGTTTGGGAAACTCCCATGAACCCTCCAGCACCCTGGAGAGGTTATAGAGCTGGTCCAGTGTTCCACGACCGGGACGAAAACCACACTGTTCCTCCGAGGTATCCGAGGTAATACCATCGGCCGGATTCTCCTCTCCAGTACCCTGACACAGACTTTCTAGGGGAGGCTGAGAAGTGTGATCCCGATTCTTAAAAAAAGGGACCACCACCCCGGTCTGCCAGTCCAAAGGCACTGTCCCCGACCGCCACGCGGTGCTGCAGAGGCGTGTAAGCCAAGACAGCCCCACAACATCCAGAGACTTGAGGTACTCAGGGCGGATCTCATCCACCCCCGGAGCCCTGCCACCGAGGAGTTTCTTGACTACTTCTGTGACTTCAGCCCGGGTGAAGGATGAGTCTGACGGCAGGATTGAGGAGATCCTCAAAGCATTCCTTCCGCCGCCCGATGATATCCCTGATGTCCCCGGTTAAATATTAATATTTCTATTAATTATTTTACCCCCAGACATCTTCGGCGGGATCTTGGAAATAAGAGATCAATTGCCTCACATCCAAGTAATGTTCCTGGCAAAGATACTGTATGTCATCTTGTTTTGTTTGGGTATTTTGTCAATTACCAAAAAGGGCTCATAAAGGAACGTCAAATTAAATGATAATTAAATGTAACTTAAAACCTAAACAAAATTACATATTCGCACTAGCAATATTAGTAAAGTTACACACATAATGTACAATATGGAATAAAAATGAAATAACATTATGTAGGATCTAAAATTTGAGATATAAACTATTACTATTAAAATGTGTGTCTGTTTTCAGAAAGTGAATTTGTTTTTTGTGTTTCATACTAATGTATACAGTCTGTGGCACTGTGCCAACTCTTTTCTTGCAAATATTCCTCACATTATTTAGGCAAAGTATCAACTAGTGTTGCAGACCACCTGCCATCTGCTAGTACATAAGATACTTTTATATGGCTTATTTGATTATGGCTGGTTTTGATGAAAGTAATATGTAAACAAAAGTAGAAAATGTAGAAAACACCATGGTTGCCAAATTTACTTAAGCATTTCAGGTCTTATATGGTTCAGTTTTGCCATATAAACTTATAAAATGTATATTCATGGGTGTGGCAGACACTGTTATAACAGTGCCTTAATGGAACAAGAATAGATATTTTTCTTCAGTGTTCCCTGACAATTAAACTCATGAGCTTTGGATAATTCTGCAATCACATTCTTTAAAAATAAATGTTCACAAATAACACTCTTTCCATAAAACAATCCCATGGTTTTAGGCTCTAGGTGTATTTTCGGAAACACATGTTATTTATATATTTTAGGGGCCAATAATATTGAATTTACATTGACCTGATCCAATAAATGAAGTCAAAATGTATCAACTAAACATTTACATGAAAGGGGTTTGATTGTGAGATGATGCCAATCCCAGCTTTAACCAACAGAGGGCTGTCCTGGACCGTGTGTACCAAGACTAACAGTTTGGGGAAAGTTTATAAAAGGTTTGCAGAAACCTACAGAAAAGGAATTACACTATACAAGATAAAAAATATTTGAATATTTGATTTATATATTAGAATAGTACAAATAATTATAATTGATATATCTCAAAACCGAGATACATTTATGGTCAAGAACTCGAGCTAAATCCAGCTTTGTAAATTAACTTCTGAATTATAGATATAAATGTTTCTGGGATATACAGATCATTATATTTCACAAAACTGTCATGGATTAACAAATCTCTAAATATATTTTAATCAATATCCATTAAAAAATTGAACATGAAAACCAGTCAGTAATTAAAAAATTACAGAGCCCACAAACTACAAACAAATAAGAAAAACAAGCTCAATCTACACATATATAAATGCATTTATAAAGACAAGTATTTACTGTACAGTAAATAAAAACAGTAGGTTGATCAAGAAGAATGATGTAAGTAGTAAGGAATATGATCGTCCAAATTTGGTCATCGAACAAAATACACAGAATCTGGATTTCTCATTTATCAACAGTGCTTTTTAAACATTTCAACATTTTAGCAGAAAACCAAACAAAGCTTGATTTGCGGTTGGCCAAAGTCCATTCTTCCTCTGAACCTTAATCTTCTCTTTGGTTGCAAGCCACGCTAAATCAAATCATAAACAGACATCTGTACAAGTGCTACATATGTCTGATTGTATTTAACAGCTTCATTAAAAGTACAAAAGATCAGAAAACAATAACTTACATATGACAGTCCAGAAGGACGTACACAGGTTCTTCATGAGTACTGTCTAAACACCATAAAACACTATTGTGTAAATTCTTTTTTCAAATCATCAGCTTCAATTTGTGCATAAATTGAAAATTCTGCAGATAAAGGATTGTCACTGCATACTGTAAGTCCTCATGTAGTCTAAGAGCTAACGGAGTATATTTGTTGTTTGTTAAACAGTGATTTCATCTATTTGAAAGGCCATACCCTTGGTATGCCAGTTAATGTACAGTAAATATTGCTTTGACAAGCACGTCATGAGAGACATTTAAAGAAATGTTTATCAAAGCACAGTGAAAGATTTAATCACATGTCAGAGAAGCCACTCAACAAATGGGTTCTTCAACCATTTAAGTCATCATATCCTGCCACAACATACAACTCCTCCCGTTAAATCTTTACAACAGCTGACCTTTGGAGCCTTTTCATCCATTTTCACCCTTTCTTTTCCCAAATTCTGCCTAAAGGTTCTTCCTTGATGTGATCACTTACCATCCAGACTCTATGCACCGCTGCCAGGTATGAAGTTTCACTCAGACCTTGAGCTAAGCAGTCACAAGTATCCTCCTAAAGACAGGTTGGGATGAGGCCTGTTATTCTGATGCTGTGCAAGATGTGTCGTGCCACATTCTGCTCTGATCCCCATTCCTACATTCTGTCCCAGTTGCCCGTTCCTCTCCAAACCTCCTCTGTCCAGGCTGCTAAGCAGCTCTTCGAGGTCCTGAGCAATAAATGCACTCAAGTCTGCATCACCTGCAGTAATGTAAGGTGAGGAGAGCTCCTGGGAGCAACTGATGGATACAGTGTTGAGAAGGTTTCTGTAAGAGTTCTCAGATTCCAGAGGAGACGTCTCCTTGTAAAAGTACCCTGACTGCTGAAGCTCTGGCTGGAAGAGAGGAGGAACCTGCTGGCTGTCGCTGGCTGGAACATTTGTGATGTTTTTACAAACCTGAGCATTTCCGAAAGCATTGTGCACCTGAAGAGGTGGAAGGTTTGGAAGTTGCTGGTTGTCCATGAGAGCTGTGTGCCACTGCTGGTTCATGATCCGAAACTGTTGCTTTTGGACATTTATGTGTGAAAGTTTACATTGTGTGACTTCCGTCCCATCATATGGATCAGACAGTGTGCAAAGATTATTTTGATGTTCCTGTTCTCCTTTGGTGTCCATTATGAAGGACATCTTTTGTTCCTTAGAAATTGTGTGAGAATCACTTATGGAATACAGACGCTGATCCTCTGAAGAGAACAGAGGTGCCTTCTGTAAGGTATGGTTCAGGTTCCCTCGAACATCACTGGACAGTGTACGATCGGTCGTATTCCTGAGAGAGTGCTGGACGTAAGACAAGACCCCATCTGTGAGGTCCCCCGTGTTGTTGCCACCATCAAAGTCAATGCTAAGGAACAGTTTATCTTGCTGAAGGAGCGTCAGATCATCAGGGCTGATCCCTAAACTCCCCATGAAGCTCAGTATGTCACAGCTGTCATCTCCTCCGAACCTCATGATTGGCTGCCATTCAAATAGAGAGCTCTCAGACGGTGAGAGAACACTCGGAGAGATATCACACAGATCATTCATCCCTAAGCGGTGTATGGAGGGTAATGTTTCATCTGAGCCTGCAGGGCACACATATATAGACTCATCTTGCCTCAGCATGGAGGCCAGCAGGGAGTCAGGATCTAAAGTTTTGGGTCGATCGGTGTCACCGGGAGCACTGAGATCAGAAGGTGTGTTGCTGCTTTGGGATCTGGGCAGGTTCGTTTCGTAAAGAACACCCTCACCTGTGGTAAAGCTGAAGGGGAGAGTCATAGTGCGCTTTCTCAGGTACTCCTCACCCTCCTCGTCCCTACAGAAGATGAAATGACTCCATGTCAGACAAAGATTTTGCATCCACAGAAGACAAATCTGATTAAGTTCCCACTAGGATGTAATATGTGAGTTCACACACGTTCAGAACATACAAAAAAAAGATTACTAAATCCGCAAATGTTTTAAAAGTTCTGTTATCATTTAATCACCCTATCATTTTAACATGCATGACTTTCTTTCTTCTGCAGAACACAAAAGAAGATATTTTAATGACGTTAGTAACCAAACACCAGTGGAAACAATTGACTTGAGTATATATCGTGTAGACACAAAACCAATGCAAGTGCATACCTGCAAACTCAGAAGAGGTGAAAAAGGTGACAGCCATACGAGGCGAGGGGGGGTTTGGGGTTGTATATAAGGGGGTTGTATTGTCATTTTCTTCAGGCTTTTGGCCTGCAAAAGTTTTTTAAGTGCAAAGCATGACACCAAAGGAGCAGCTTATCACATGCAGTTGACTATGAAACCATTTACTGATACCGTGTGTCCTAGGTCAGGATAGAGAAAGAAAATTTCTCACAGAGATGAATAAGGACGTACGTGATCGCTCTCTGAGAGGAGATGATGCAATCTGGTTGCCCATTTTTGTAGATAAGCCTGGCGTTGGCCTGGACCCAAACCCAGTGATTGTATTTAGTCAGGAGCCTGAAAACAGTCAAGCCGCTTTCACCCGTCTTAATCACTGCAGGGAACAAACAAGATACAACAATTCTGTTGTTAATGTTGCTACTATTAGCATTTAAATGATCTTTAATATCTTCACAGCTGTTACATAAACTAAGTGCTGCTTAAAACCAATGGCTGATATGTATTGTTTTTCCAGACACAACAAGTTTTATTAAATTAAATACATTTTATGAGATTAAATCTTAACTAATAACTTAAAGTTTGTCATTTTAAACCTGTATGACTTTGTTTCTTCTGCAGAACACAGAAGAAGATATTTTGAAGAATGTTGAACCAAACAACGGGTGTTGCCATCGACTGTGTCCATAAAAGTGAATAGGTACCACCGTTGTTCGGTTACCAACATTTTTTTAAATGTCTTTTATGTTCTGCAGAAGAAATAAAGTCATCAAGGTTTGAAATGACAAGAGGGTGAGTAAATGATAACAAAATATTCATTTTGGGGGAATTAATATTAAGAAATGATGATAAACTTTTATGCTGTGAACAGGTCCCTCAACATGATTTTATTACCATCCACCAACGACAAATGAGTCCACAGTGTTTCAAAGCAAGCTGTGTGTTGTGGTATAGTGTCTTTATCCATAAACAATAAAAAAGTCTTACTGCGTATGTGGTTCTCGGCGCAATACAGCATGTCAGCCGCATGAATGAACTGATAACCTGAGCCACGGTAACACAGCTCTGCCTCTGTGTATCCCAGAACAATCTTCCCTCTGTAAAGAAGCCAAAGAACACACAGCTTTGAAAGTGAAACGAGATGCTGAAGCATTCAAACAGTTACTATTTACAAAAGAACAAACCAATTTCCTATTTCCCAGACAAATTTGTATGCGCTTTAATATGTGGTGAACTAGTTATGGTTCTGATTACAATAGCGTTCTCTCATATTACTAAATAATTCCTTTACCAAAAAATGTATTTGCCAATAAGGCCCGAAAAGGTAGCACAGAGAAGAAGTAAAACCAGCATTCAAATCGAATTCAAGACTTGTGATTGTAGCTCTGTTTATGTGGCTTACTTTGCATCACATGCAGTGGGAGTGAAATCGAGCTTGTGTTTGGTTCTGAACATGAAGCTCTTGGTGCCGATCTCCAGTATGGAAGGCACCTGAACAGGGCAGACCAGAGCAAACAGGGCCAGCTGAGAAGGGATGGGTTTTCCATCAGCTGTCTTCTCACTCTGTCCATACAGGAACTTCAGCCGCCCCTGAAAATTCACGGCCTGTGTAGAAATAAGGCATGAGGAAGACAACATGACGATCACATGATCAACACCTCACCCCAAGCAGAAGATTATAAAGCATTTCCTATTAAGACAATGATCTATCACTGAACCAAAAGAGTGCACTTTATCTACCCTTGCAAGTATTGATGTGTGATATACAAAAGAGTGCAATTATATACTTTTAAAGGTGATTTCATACTACATTTAAATCCTAATTGGTAATCTCAACACTAGGGTAATGTCATAATGCTTAATCCTATTTGAAAAAGCTTTGGGTACAGAATGTATTTAGCAGAGACATTTAACCAAGGAACATCTGAATGGGTTCATTGACTGAGTCATTGCACCAAGCTGTGTGGATGTCCTGAACCACAGATGAACTCAAGCAAACAGGGACCGACTCAGGAATGATCTCAACATTATAACAGACGTGTCCTTAAAATTGTACAGCCGCAGACTTAATATTAATCCAAAAAACGCTAACAAAAGTGTCTTTTGTTATGTGATGAATGTTCTGTATTTTCAGGATTATTGCATTATCATTTGCTTTCCTCAAAAGACCAGCGTACATTACAGGGTATTTACAACCAAAATACTTTTAATTACAGGGTTTGCAAGGCAAGAAACATTTTGAAAGCCCTTTGTGCTGCTCTCCGAAATTTCAAGAATTAATACGGCTTCAATGTACTGGCCCCATTTAAACTTTGGAGATCATTTCATTTCGAGTACATTTAAAGGTCCAGTGTATGAAATTTAGTGGCATGTAGCGTTGAGGTTGCAAATTGTTACCAACGGCTCACTCCACCCCTCGCTTTCGTAGCACTAAGGTGGCTGACACAGGACAAACATCTCATCTCGTCATAACGTATTTACGGAACGCGCTCTGTAGAGTAGTTTGTCTGTTTAGGGCTACTGTAGAAACAACATGAGGGTTTCCGTGTAAGGGGACTCCTGGTGTCTGTAGATAGAATTAGCTTATTCGAAGATAATAAAAACATAATGTTTCATTATGTAAGCTCTTTATATTCCTCTGAAGACATAGTTATGTATATTAGGTTGCATTTCAGTCAGTAGATCCTTCGAAAAATTATACTTTGGGCCTTTAAGATTTACACTTACAAGACGTTCGCTTGAACACGATTTCCTGTTATGTAAAGTAAGCTTGGGTTACAATTGAGGTCTTAATTTCTCGCCATTTCAATTTAAAGTCTACAAATTTTTAGCATCTCATATCATATCACGGTAAACCTACAAAATAAGCTTTGCAGAATGTATCAGGAATGTATAAGTAAAATGTGCATTTCACATTGTTTCTCAACTCACAAGAAACCCAGAAGAGCTATCCAACAGACATCTTAGCCTGCAAACAAAATTTTGCTCAAGGAATGTGGAGTTCTCTGGTCGTAACTGCTCTGAACTGTTGTACATCTGAGGCAGTGGTGCATCATGGGAAGCTTGGCAAAACAAAGCAAAGTACATTTTAGCTTGTATATGGAATAAGCCTTGGCCTATTAATTCAATACAAATTTGTATAAGATTATGTAATGGTAAACATCGAATAATACGAGTAAACTGTCTGTCACAACTGTCGTGTAAAGTTCTGACATTGAGTGTTCTTTAAAACTGCCAAGCGTTAGATCTCTTATGAAAACTCATGGATTGGAAAAAAAAATAACCCATTCTAAAAGCAGAAGAAACTGGGACAGCTCTTAAACGCCAACTGTCAGACTGGAGTTGGGTGTAGCAAGTGTATTTGGTAGAGTAGAAAGGAATCAAACTTAATAAAAATGGGCAGTACCTCTATGATACAACTGTAAATCGCTTCTATTGTCAATTTTCTGTGGCCAAATCTGTACTGATCGGTCTTGAGAGATGTACATGTGTTGTTTACCTTGTACTAGCTGTCCAGTGTCTGGGGTGGAGCTGGGGTTGTGCGCCAAGTGGAGCTGTTTCTGAAACTCAGCCCGGTCATCAGTGTGAACAAGCTCATAAACACTCTGATGGATAAGATCCGACTGCAAGCCAAACACATTCAAGAGATCTTATTCTGTACTTCAACAGATAATTAAACTAAATGATACATCCTCATAATTCTAAAGCATAAGCACACATAATGATGTGTTTTCATTCAAATCTGTTTAGATTCTGTTTTAACACTAAATATAATATTAGTTAATATTAGTAATGCCGCAATTTGGCAATTCCAATGTTATGGATGTGACTGCTTCGGTCAAAACTTGAAATATTAATTCTCAAAGGATACATTTATTACCAATATTTTACATTTTCAGTTTATTTTACTGAGCACCTATTGATACAGACCAGACATCAGAAAAATGTACGTTACCCATAAAACATAAAATAGTTGCTATGCTTTTATTAATTTTCATGTGCCCATTTATGAGGAATATGGACGGTTATGAATGTGACTATTTGCTTACCTGGACAAAAATGCTTTAAAAGCTTTAAGAGCGAATTCACATGGGTATTTAAAACACCAAATATTGTAACCTGACCTATCAGTATTCTAAAATTTGATTTTTTTTTTTCATTTTAACCTTAACATTTGCATGGAATTGTACAAACCCTTGGCCCTGCAATTCCTTCCTAACCCTGTAATATTTACTATGTGCACAAAGCAAGCCAGACCTGTTGGAACCCCAAGTAGTCCGCAACGGTGGAGGAAGTGTAGAAGATTGTGCCATTTGAGGTGACCACCAAGACAAACCCATTTATAACCTATGAAAGGAGAAGTAGCAGTTATAGTCTTTAGCCTTTTTTGGATCAAACATTTAAAGTTTGTACCTGATCTTTGTTTTTAGATTTGCTAATCAGTTCTGTAAATGTGTGGATCTTTATTTGTGAATTTGTTGATCTATTTTGTTTAATAGAGATGTTAATGTTTTACAGGACGTGTATGAGAAGCTCACCTGTAGCAAGAGCTCTCCTTCCGGCAGCTCCTGAACTTTGATCTTGTTTGCTGGGTGGCTGGAGTTCTTTGAGTTCAGGGTCACTGTAACAGCAAACATGCATTAAAGCAACTGTCTCTGCACAACAGTTAATGGCTATTCTTTAACAGACGATGATCCAAGGAACCAAGAACCATTATACCTAATGTCTTTGAGCTGTTGATCAGACACAATGTTTCTAACATTCGTAACCTAATGAACATGGATTTTGGCATCAGACATGTCCAAAACTGAAAGAAATTTTTAATGCCTTGTTGTATAACAATGGAAAACCACTTGTGCTTGGAACAACTCGGATGAAATGTTTGCTCATGGAGTGGTTACAACATACAGTACAAGGGCAATGAGAGGTCAGAACACACATCAGTCTGACATAAATTATGTAACTAACTCATTTTGAAGTGTATCAGATGTTAACCGCACAGTTGGGAAGTTACAAACTGTACAGCACTTCACAAATTGAAACATTGCTAAAACACACAAAGATACAAACATGCTCCACTCTGCCAAGCAACCTTGTTTCTATTGAGAACAATGGTTTGCACTTATTAGATGCCATTACTGAATGAAAAGGCGATTTCTTGCCTTTGTGTCAACAAACCCCTTCTGGTATAAAACTGTGTGCCAGTCTAACATTGAGATCATATTTGCATCTGTTTATTAGTGCTTTTCTTATGCAACATCTTCCCCCTTGTTCGCAATGGTTCACATCAAAGCTTGACATTATAGGGTGACTCGGGTCAAAACTTGCTCCTGGAGCTAGTGACTATCAAACAAGTTTCGTAACTCTTTTTAAAGAAGTCAAGAGGTCAATGAGTCTGTTTCGATTACTCACGCAAACCCAGACCTCTTCCCCCAGAACCGGCCTCCAGAGACTCTGGGTAATTGCGAACCAAACAATCAGCAGGTCTCCATACTGCCTTGGGAGGAAACCACAGCAGTACATACCACTCCTGCTTAGCCTGTTTCTCATGAAATCCATTATGGCTTTAAGATCCCTTCAATGTTGACCCCCTGACACACCCCAACACAGCACACCGATTCTGCAAAATGCCAGTTCATTGCCACACTGTTCCAGCCACTATTCCTGCCTTTTCACATAAATAAAACAAAGGTTGCACAATTTCCTGAATATTGATCGAGTACCTTCCCTGGCTCTTTTTGTTAAGTCTCTTCCTTAAAAAAGTTGAATTGATGCCTTTATACCTTTCAATTCGGGCGCGCAACTGCACCCTTAACAGAGCATAATGGTAAAGAGCACCTGCATTCACTGCTAGCAAAGCCACAGCAGTCTATTCTATAACTGATGTTACAAAGGAAATGTGTTATTCATACCAAAATATTGTTCCGAAGGCTGTTAAACGATTAATCGCGAGTTATTGCATCAAGAATAAAAGTTTGTGTTTAGATTATAAATGTCTGTGTACTGTGCAGATTAATTTTGTATTTATAAACCCAAAAACATACATGTACATGTTAATATTTTTAGATCTAGTTATTTATATTTACCATTAAGTGGAATTATATATAAACATTTATTAATTTGTATATATTTATTCTTAAATATATGCATGCATCTGTATGTTTTTATAAATACTAAATTAATACGCACAGTAAACAAATATCTTTACACATGTATTGTGTAGACACAAACTTTGATTCTGGTATGCGATTAATCGTTTGAAAGATCAAATTTTAAAAAAAGAAAGCTAGTTCTTAAAGTGATACTTCACCCAAAAATGAAAATTGTGTCATCCTTTTTACAACGTCAGATAGTTTCAAACCTGCATACATTTATTTGTACTGCTGAACACACATGAAGATATCTGGAAGATTGTCAAAATTGATTCCCAAAGTATTTATTTTTCCTACTATGGCAGTAAATGGTGTGTGAGATCTGACATTTTTCCAAATTTCTTCCTGTGTGTTTAGCAAAACAAAGAAACTTATACAGATTTGGAAGGATGAGTAAATGATGACAGAATTTTCATTTTGGGGTGAAGTATCCCTTTACGACATGCAATTTACAGCCTAAAAGGACTAAGCCTTCAGTTCATTGCTGTCAGGTCTACACTATATCGTACTTTTGAGTAATAAACATACTGAATACACCTTTTGGGGCTGTGTCCACCAAGGCGCTTCTGCTAGCATAAAGCATCATAGTAACCAACGAGACTCCGCTTGAAAAAAAAAACGCAGTTTAAGCATTCGCAACCGCCGTTTTCAGCCAGCGCCCGGTTGCAAACGTGCCTCAGTGGGTCTGAAGCCTTAATAGAGATTAACAGATATATTGGCCAATAAAAGGTATCGGTCAATAAAAGCAATTTTACACACAATTGGCTATCGACTGAAATATTCAATGATTATGTGCTCTGTATATAGAAAATGTTAAGAAACATCACAAGTTTAATGTTAAATATAAATAGTCATTATATGAATAAATAACATTCAGCAGATTATGAAATATGAATCCAATTTTGAATGGGTATAGGCAGATATCACTCTGAATATTCAGCTATCGGTATCGGTGTAGAAATTTAGTATCGGTAACTTTAAATATAATTTATAATCTCGAACATTGCAGCATGCATCATATTTGTTCTTGAACCTGTGAAAGGATTAACACCTCTGAACAGAACCAAGTGCCGGAGAAATTCGATAAAGCTCCTTTAATTCCTATCATACATCGAATTACATGAGCAAGGATCACTGTTACAGTGTCAACAAACTTGCAATGCACTCCTGGTTTGGTACTTATCACACATCAAGTTGATCCCAATCAATGTCTTCAGTTTAGTGATTCATGCATAAAACAGCTAAACCGAAACATTTGGACGGGTGCAAGAAAAATTATCCAAGCCCTAAATAAAAGATAAGCTAATATTTTCATCAGTCAAAAACATGTTCCTATTGTTCATTCCGAGCGAAAACTGCAGAGCAACTGGGATGCCCTGTGATAAGCGTTTAATCTATTGAGCACAGCCAGCAAACAAAAGGAACGTCACATCAAC
This sequence comes from Triplophysa dalaica, assembly GCF_015846415.1. NCBI lineage: Eukaryota > Metazoa > Chordata > Actinopteri > Cypriniformes > Nemacheilidae > Triplophysa > Triplophysa dalaica. The sequence goes on from NC_079553.1 coordinate 10,986,131, forward strand.
CTCTGCATGCTGAAGACAAAACTGTTGCCTTACGACAGATTTTTATTTTTTATATTATGCGCAACATGTTAATATCCTATACAACATTCTACTAATATTTAAGCAACCTGTCTTAAAGTTGACAAAATTAGCATTTATCCAATCAAACTAAAACCTCTGACATTTGAAATAAAAGTGCTATTGTTGCTGTATTGCTTGGGTTTCCTTTGAAAGGGAAAGCATATGATTACAATTTTTTATTTTACTTTCCGCAGGATCTCCCACACCCAAGTGACATCCTGTTTTTTTTTTTCAAATGCCCACTCTCCTCTGTCTCATTGGGTCTATCACACTGTAAAGAGCTCTGAGACGTGTCTGGCCCTCGTAAGAGGAAACCAGCGTGTAAATATTGAGGTTGTTTAAGGTTTTAGCCTAGTTTTGTTTTTAACCACTTAAAAATGATCTATTATCCATTCACTTTGTTCATTCACAATGGAGGAAAAGTCTTGCTCCTGGAGAGGAGGTGGCTTTTAAAGTGTTCTTGAAGATAAGTTCACAGAAGACAATATAATGATATAATGCACTTTAATCTCTTAGATTTGATTGATTTGGGCATCCACTCAGTGGAATAAACACAAAAGGTGTTCAGCCGTTTCAGTGTGTGACCATGTATCTTTGAGGGGATATACTGTATCATGTATTACCATTAAAGTGACTTTTGGCCCGCAGATAGCTCACACTTAGCCTCAGAACAGTGAGTTTGTCCAACTTGGATATGACCTCTTGCGGGAAGGGAAGCTCGCTGGCCAACCTGTCCAACTCTCCATTCAAGCGGTCCCGATGGCGTTTGGAAGGATTCGTTTTGACACTTTTAGAGGGAGCCTGCTGCACACTAAAAAAGACACTGGCTTTACTGTAAATGTTAGATTAGAGTATAATAGGACAGCCACATTAGTTGATGAATCTATTTGTGATGAGTATTGAGTTTCATATTTGTATTCTTTACTAAAAGATCATACATAGAAAATATTTATGTAGTATTAATGTCGTGCAAAGATATGACACAGCCCTTAAGAAAATCAACCATGGTTTTATTATAGTAAAAGTGTAGTAACCATGTTTTTTGGCAGATTGATTAGCATTTGTATCACCACAATCTCACTACAAATAACATGATAAAACCATGGTTACTAGTGTGGGAAGTCTCATTTTGTGGTTAATATGGTTTTACTACAACTATGGTTGGGGTTAAATCATGGTTCGTTTTCGTAAGGGACATCAGTGCAAACAATCTGAGGTCTACAGCTTGTTCATACAATTCATATAAACAAAAGAGTTTATGTAAACAATACGTGCTGAACTCAGTAACTTAGGCTATAACTCAAAAATAGTGTAGGCAGTTTGAAACAGCCTGATCATCTAACGTTAGCTGCGCATATAGCAAACAATTAAAGCGCTAACATCTTAATGCTTAAAAAGTTAAAAAAGCAATTTATGACTTTATTAAAATTATGTTTCATTACCTTTTTGGCACAGGTTTCCTCCGTTTGCGACTTGCATAAACATTAGTGGAGCTCATAATTCCCACAGAGTCAGACTGGTGGTTACAGTAGTTTTGCTAGCAGGCTAACCTCAATGGGTTAGAGATTAGCTTTATACTCAAGTAAATAAACAACTATCCGACAGCGCTCTTTAAATCGGAACACTCCACATTTACTGAGACAGTTAAAGCACAGCGGTTGACATGAGACAGAGAATTAAAACATCTCTGTCTTTAATCTCTGTCTGTCATGGCTAGGCTACAATGACAAGCTATCAGCGTCGCATCTAACTTTCTAAAACTCTACTAGCACTCATTCTCCAGTTTTATACTCAGCTGTCACATGCTGATACTAACAGATAGTCCTGGTTAACTGCTGTAAGTTTGAAAGCGCACCACAGTGACAGTCTGGGTCAGACTCGGAGCCCCTCCCTCGCACTCTTACCACCTGCTAAACTAAACACCCCCTAGAATTAAAGAACTACATGTAGACTGTGGTTTCGTCTCAGTGTGGATTTTGTAGCATAAACCTTACTAACCACATCATGGTAACCACCAAAATAACATAATTACAAAAGTTACAGTTGCTATAGAGTGAAACCATAATAAATCGAAATGAGATCTTCATTATACAATGTGAGAAACTTTCAGAATTTAGTGTGTTTGTTTGATTGATGATGGCTTATATAACAGTACAATAAAATACCAAGATAGCAGTTTTATTACAAGAAAGAAAACATATTTGTTAGGGAGCTAGGCTACTGTAGGCCTTTGTGTCTTTTATATCTGGTACATGATAAATGCAGAACAGTTTGTAGTCATTTATATTTAACCAATGTTGACAAATTGCACATTTAATATTTCATATAGCTTTTATCTATTTATTGCTATTTATTTCATAATTTTGGCAAAATGGACGTGCATGTATAGTTTTGTTTGTCTCCTCTTTAAAAAACCTCTCTTCTAAATGTGCATTTTTTCATAATTGACGGTGCCAGACATAACCCCTTTAACAACACAAATGACTAGTTAAAGACGGTTGTTTGGAAAAGCTTATCACAGTAATCGCCTTAAAACCAAAAAGCTTTTTTATTCGGACATTGTACATTATTTATATTAATGTGGATTTAAAACCCTTATTTTTCTATAAACTTTCTATAAGTTATAAACTCAAAGACAGATATTTAAACCAACTGTAATTGATGTGGCAAGATCCTGTCTTTCTTTTCTTAAGCATGTTTGTCTTTTCCTATAATTTCTATACTGTAGATGAACTTGGACAGCAACTGTACATCTTTTCTTTAGGTTCTTTTAAAAATTGAACATTTTCTAAGATTTTATCCTGCAGTAAGTCATAAAAACAAAAGTGTTAAAGGCCTTTGGTCAACATATCCCCTTAACCGTACAAAATGATTTGTGTGAGTTAAAACATATGGTCATCCACAACAAAATACAGACTTCTACATTTACATTTAGTCATTTAGCAGACGCTTCTATCCAAAGCGTCTTACAAGTTGGGTAAACAATGGAAGCAATTGGGTCAAACATTAGGACAACAAAAAGCATAAGAGCAACAAAAACATGTCTCACAAAGCCGACTACAGTGTACAGAGTCAAGTTTAGTTTATCTAAGCTATTTTTTTTTGATAATGTTGAAAAGATATAGAAATCTGAAATTATCGGTCAGGTGCAGATGTAAGAGATGTGTTTCAGCTGATTCTTAAAGATGGCGACAGAATCTGCTGATCTTTTAGCAGCAGGCAGATCATTCCACAAATGTGGAACCGATCCAGAGAAGGTTTGCGAGAGCGATTTTTTACCTTTTTGGGATGGCACCACAAGACGTCGTTCGTTTGGAGAAGGTAAGAATATGGTATGTAAATAAGTCTGCATAAGTGAATGAAGATAAGGGGGTGCCAAACCAGTGGTGGTCTTGTAGGCCAGGAGCAGAGTCTTGAATTTGATGCGAGCGACTATGGAGCCAATGTAACTTAATGAAGATAGGAGTGACGTGTGCTCTCTTCAGTTCATTGAAGACCACTTTTGCTTCTGCATTCTAATGTTCAGACTTCTAATGTTCAGACAAATTTACCCAAATCTCAGATATCACTTCAGTACGTTTTATTGTCATTTTCCCCTGCAGGCAAAATAGAAATGCTAAATGTTGTGAAAAGCTTGCAAATATTCATATGGCATCCGTGAAGTAAGCAAGACAGATTTATTTTTTATGACTACTGATGTGAAGTTGGCTGTACACATTAAATCACTTATCTAAATGCAGCAGTAAGTGTGATTGAGGTACACGCTGTACACATTTTTGCCACTTTCACTCTGATGGGAGCTTATCATTGTTTACCCAGATCTGCTTACATTATGTGCTGCTCAGAAATGACCAAATTTATTCTGTGGTACTAAGGATCATGGCATAGAGAAATGCAACGAAAAAATACTACTGATTAAACTGATATAAATCTTTACATTACAATCTTAATATAAGTTTAATGCTTTTTTATTGAAACAAATCCTCTTTATTTTATAGTAGGCCTATACTTTATTTTGCCATATTCTATGATGAGGTGTTTCTATCAAAACAGTCTATTCTTGACATGACTAGTCTGATTGTAAGAACATTTTCAAAGAACTGAATTTAATGTATGGGTTGTAAATTCACCTTAAAAACCTCAATGTATCCTAAATGTCGATTGTCAATGAAACCATTCAAACATAGCCCTATGGACCCAATAGTCAATTACTCATATATCCCATTTTAATGTAGTAAAATACTTATAGTCATTAGACTTCCAATTTAATATTATTTATGCGAAATAAGAATGATCAGACTATAGGATATTTTGCAAGATCATGACGGCACATATAGCAATATGCGCCTCTTTGCTGTAGGCATATGTACAGACCGAAAAGCTCAACATAACTGATATTGTAACATCCAGTGTTCATTTTTCGTGTTTGTTATATTTTTTCTATAAATGTAAGCTACTATAAAGTTTAAGCATGATCGCAGATGATAATGTTTACATTTCACCAGGGGAAAAGCTGTGATTCTTTTTAACATGCGTTTTTTATTGCGTTTTAAGATGTCGGCGCATATTTAAACTCAAACGGGTTGGTTGAAAATACACCTTTAGCGTCATCTGGTGCACAATATTGAAATAGACTGTTTCTGTTTCGTTTGTTTAAGCTCACTTGTAGCCACTTAATCTCTCATTAAATATATTTACTCTAACATTTTAAATGTCGAAAGAGATCAAGCATTTGTAAATGTTACAGTCACCACTGAATCCATTGTCAATTAGGCCTATAATTTATAATCCTAGCAGCTTTTAAATGAGTTGTTCCTTTTTTAGGAACACAATACAAGGAACCGGTTACATTGTTTTCTGCACACCCTCTGAACGCATTTGCGTTTCCTGTAACAGAGTCTAGACTGACTCGCACAAATAAATGGGTTACATTTTTCCAAGTCCAAAGCTCAAATTTTATAGTAAGCTTATTGAAGCATTATTATTCTATCGTTTTAATGAGCAACTGAAATTCATTTTATTGAAGATATAAGTTTTAACAATATAGGTGATCTGTTTTCAGTATCATTTTTGTGGTCAGTTTTCATTTGCTTTGGTTCCTGTCTAGAAATTATTTCAAGAGCTGTAACAAATGCATCTTGATCTTAAACTCAATATTATGCAATGGATATTATAGAATAATATATATTATAAATATTCCACCAATCAAACTAACAAATTGTGACCATAATGTATTGAAGCATCTTCAAAACTGCTTTCATTTTTAACCTTAGTGTCAAATTTCACATAACCACCCACACACGCTTATTCCCGTTTTAAATGTATTTTTTGTTTACAAACTTGTTAGCCACTAACTGTAAATTTTTTAACTCCAGGATTTAATTTGTATTGATAAATAAAGAAACAGAAGCTTTGCAATCCTAACAATAAGTCTAGGTTTTACTCTGATGTTCTTATATCACCACTGTTACATTATTGGCATGGCAATGTATATAATTTCCAACATTTTAAAAAAGTAAGGTGGAAGTTACTCTGCAATGCAGAAACTGATACTTCTGTCTTCTATCAAATGATATCACTATTACTAGCAACGTTTCACTTCTTTTACCCCAATGCTTTTAACCAATCGCCGTTCTTGTTACTGTCGCTGAAACTACAGGGTAACCAATCATCGCCTCTATTCTTTGCGTGGTGGCAGTGGCGGTAATGTTATGGAGTTTTCTCTCCTGCTCATCAGTGGCATATAGGAAACGACAGGCCTACTGCAAACGCTAGATTTGTCGACAATAAATCATCAGCATTCAGTTGTTGGTGGTGAATAATATCCTTTCAGTCCTGCATGAGAGCCAAAGAGAGCGTCAAAACATGGTGGTTCTCAAAATTCGAGACCAGGTGAGTGATGTCTTAAACTGCTTACGAGCTAGCAATGCTAACACGCTAGTGATCAAACCAGCAACCTCGCAGATTTTACAAAGTCTGTTAACTCGAGCATTATAAAGCTGAACAATTATAAAGTCCCACATTTTTATTGTTTCTGGATATTTACTCGAATCGTAGATTTTTAACATGTAATCTCTTGCAGCAGGTATGTAGCTAGCAGCTACCAAGCTAGATGTGCGCAAGACACGATACGAGTTTAACGGATCTTGACGTATGAGGTGTTAAATATATATATTCTTGAAGAATCGTCTGAAATATGAAGTCATACATCACATTTCTGCTTTATTATAAATTTTCGGGCAACAGTTGGTCTCTCGAGGATAGCAAATGGTTAACATCTTTGTTTGACACTGGGTATGAGACCGCTAACGTTACACTCCTCTAACGGTATATATTTTGTTAAATATCGTTTTATTTATGGGTTTTATGATACGTTCGTGTAGAATGATAACTAATATATGATTACTTGAAACAACTTTCATGATTGCACGACAGGTGTGTGATTTCTGGTAGTACTGTACCAACCCACACGCATACATTGTAGATAGATGAAATTATATAATAGTTGCAGTGGTAACGTTAATATAAACGAAATTTTTATAGATCTTGTATGAGAGGTTTCTAGAACACGGAACACGTTTCAATATAGATTGATCTTACAATTAGACGAGCTTGTCAAATATTTTAAACATTTGACCTTTGTAATGATGATTACTGACGTCATAAAGTAACCACATTTCCTCTTTATCTGGACATCTAAATGTTGACAGGTTTTCTCTATGAATGTGCTTTTGTAATTCTTATAATTTGCTCTGTCATATTCTGCTTGGAGGTTAAAGGCATCGTGAACTTTTCTTGGGGCAACTTCCATTTAAAGCTACCTTACAATACAGTTTAAAATAGTGTGTGTGTTCTGCTCTTTTATACATGTTTAATTCATAGTTTCTTCATACTAACTTTCATTTACGTTGCGTTCACATTTATGCTTGTATGCAGAAATGCCATGCAGTGCGTTCTGGTTGTACAGTTTATCAGTCAAGTGTCTGTTGTTGCCTGGGCATCAAACCCATGACCTTGGCATTGATAGGATGTGTGTGCTTAACAGAACCAAAGCTCAGTGGTGTTGACGTGTATTTGTATGTCTACACTTGCGTGTTGTCTCTGGTGAGGGAGGATGAGGAGATACAATAGAGCTCATCTCTGTGGTGATGGCATTATGTAGAGGGGCTTGTTTATCTTTAATGGAGACATAGCAAGATCCCACCGCTTAAATAGACATTGACAAGCATTAATGCATATGACAGAGTGCAAGATGCATGTGTGACAAACACAGCCTTGTCTTAGCTTAGCACCACATTGTGCCAATGTCACACTAAGCTTTCTTCAAGCACAAGGGCTTGCTTGTTGTGTTCTCACGACTCTCATTGTGAGCTTATCTTTGGCCAATACTGACAACCTGAACTGAGTCTAACTGGATTTAGATGAGACAATGCAAATGTTGTCTGGGTTAATTCGCTGTATTGTGTTGTTTTTAGATTAGTTATAGATTTTATGTGTATAAAACGATGACATCTTTTTCCATCCATTTGATTTGTAATTATAATGTTTTCCTTGTAGGCTATACAATTGTTCTCAAGAGTAGTGCATGGTTTAAACTGGGTTGGTAGCATTTTTCCATTGAGCAGCTAGAAACCATTTCACAACACTCAAGAATGTGAGACTGAACACTTCCTGTTACTTTGTCATACTGCACATATTTCCCATAAGTCATAGCGAGTCTGTACTGCAGCGGATGTGGAATGCAATGGTATTGTTTGTGATGCTTGTTTTTTATGGTAGTATAGAGGTCTTATCCGGCAAATGCATGAGTATGCGAAGGATTTAAGTTTCTGCAAAGAAGAGCTTCAAGTGTCTCCACACAAGTACGGACTGTCTCGGTTTTGAGGTGTCATTCCTTTTGTAACATCTTGTCACTGAATGTCTTTATGGAAATTAGTAAATCAGATAGATAATTATCTGGTAAGATTGAAAAGATTCTGACACTGTGTTAGAAGAACCCATTGTAGTTTTTTATTTTGTCCACACTGGATGCGGCATGACACGACAAACCCACTAAGAACAAGCAGGCTGTTGTATCAAGTCCGGTGTAGACACGGTGTTGATCACTCAAATGCAGACCTGCTTTTTAATGACACACAATAAGAGCTTCTGTCAGATATTGATGTCAAAAGATTATTTGTCTCCCTGGTCACTTCTTATTATAATGATCATTGATCACCAAAATAACCGGAATAAAGACTGAATTTGAATAGTCTCAGTTGTTCTCCAATACTTAGCCAGTATTAGACAATGTTATGATAGGATTTCACACACCCACAAATACATTTTTTAATACTGTTTTCTGGAAAAGTGCAAATAAGAATATTCCCCATTTCAATGCTATAACTATTTACATGTGCACTAAGATAAGTTGAATGTTGAAATGTAAAACCTGAATGCATATTTTTTCTTAGAGCTGTTTGCCTCTGTCTTAAATGTAACATTGGTGGTTACATTGTTCTTTTCCTGTGAAAATCGGTCTTAACAGTTTAACTTTTAAATCATTGTCAAAAATGTATATTGTGAATTGGCGTGAGCTAAGAAGAACACTGATCTTGTATGTGCTCGGCTCGCCAAGTAGCGTATATGTGTCTTAAGTAGCATGGGAACATTTTAGTCAAAGCCAAAAATACATACAAAATATATATTGATTTTTCTTTTATGCCAAAAATCATTAGGATATGAAGGAAACATCATGTTCCATGAAGATATTTTGTAAATTTCCAAGTCTAAATACATAAACACTTTGTGAGTGGATGGCCTGCTTCAGTACCTCTGATTTCAATGGCAATTTTGTTCAATATTTAGATTTTTGTGCACCCTCAGTTGTAAACTGTTGTATCTCGGTAGATATTTCAGCTTTCGGATGATGTAAAATCTCAATTTCGAAAAATGTACCCATAAGACTCGTTTTGTTGTCCAAGGTCACATATTTTTTTGTTTGTTTAAAAAGTAATGGAAACATTGCAGCAATTTTATTCTTTGTAAAAAAATCTTTAGATTCATCTTTATAAAAAAAAACATCTGGAAGAATCATAGACATTTTTAATGCTTCTCTAGTCAATAAATTTGCAGAGGTGCAGAAGGTTATTTTTATGTAGAATCTCTCCGGTCCATAAGGATGCACTTATATAAGCGATTACACATGCAGTCTCATGACAACACTAGCTCGAGGTGTTTTCGCTTTGGTTTGCACTCGGATGTCTTTCAGGGAAGAGATGCAACCATGCTTACCCCCCTCAGTTATGTCAAACAACCTCAAATTCTGCTTTTAAGTTCGGTCTTGAAGACCTGGCTGAAATGTCACAGTTCAGCCAAGTTTTTTATTGTAAGTTTTGTGACTTAATGTTTCTCTGTGTTTCAGCCTCCCCTGCTAAAAGCTATTTTCAATGTTGATCCAGATGAAGTGCGCTCACTCATTTTTAAGAAAGAGGATGTGAATGTCCAAGTAAGATTTCAGCTGAGTTACCTTTTGTAGAAACCACCTGTTCATTACGGGCTAGACTTATTTAGGACACAAGAGCTTGTAACAACACTTGAATTTCTTTCAGGACAATGAGAAGAGGACACCGCTGCATGCAGCTGCCTACTTAGGAGATGCTGAGATTATAGAGCTTCTAATTTTATCAGGTAAATGCATGTGGAATATTCATCACGATTATGCTTATTCTAAAGGGTCTGATGTCTATTCCGTTTGATTTCAGATTCGTTAGATGTGGCTTTGATGTATTGTACTGTTTTTCGTAATGAATTTGTTGATGTTTTGGTTGGCCATAGGGGCGAGGGTAAATGCTAAAGACAACAAATGGCTGACTCCTCTTCACCGTGCAGTGGCATCCTGCAGCGAGGTACGGCGAATACAGAGACAAAAAAAGCTGTAGATGTTCTTTTGAACCTACAAACACGTTCTGATCCTTAGAGCACATATTATACTTTGAAAATTTTAACCTGAAATGAATTAGTTGTTGAGTTATAAGCTATAAACTTGCACATTTGTCCAAAGTGAATGAAATGCAAAATATTATTATTATTCTGCAGGAGGCAGTGCAGGTTTTGCTTAAGCACTCTGCTGATGTGAATGCTCGAGATAAGAACTGGCAGACCCCTTTGCATGTGGCCGCCGCTAACAAAGCGGTCCGGTGCGCTGAAGCCTTGGTCCCACTGCTCAGCAACGTTAATGTATCCGATCGGGCCGGACGTACCGCCCTGCACCATGCTGCCTTTAGTGGCCACCTGGAGGTCAGTAAGCGTTTACACGCATTTAAAATCTTCAGAGGTTTCCACCATATCGTTCTGCCATGAAAACATATTTCAATAATAATAAGAAATACTCATTATTGTGTTTCAAATAGATGTTTTCTTTTGTCAGATGGTGCGATTACTGCTCTCTAGGGGAGCCAATATAAACGCCTTCGATAAGAAGGACAGAAGAGCGATCCACTGGGCAGCGTACATGGGTGAGACGGGATAACTTTCGTTCTCCATTCTCTTCCACGGTAATATGTGCTTTGAAACTTATTAGATCATCACCTCTGTTTTTGTGTGTCTCAGGTCACATGGAGGTGGTGAAACTGCTGGTGTCCCATGGCGCCGAGGTGACGTGTAAGGATAAGAAGGCGTACACACCTCTTCACGCTGCGGCATCCAGCGGCATGATCAGTGTTGTGAAGTATCTCCTGGACCTTGGAGTGGATGTGAGTGTGAACATCTGTTTCCTTTTCTACCTTAAACCCACAATTTTGGCATTGCTAGTGTTATTCTCTACCAGTTGAACTGCAGGAACTTGATAAAATCCTGTAACAATGTATTTGAAGATGATACGATTGTGAAACAAAGTGGCTTCAATTTAGATGAACAGAAATAAAATGAAAAGTGTTGCATTTTAAATTTCGATGCGTTTCGAACATCACACCATCCATTCATTTGGAAATACATTTAAAAAGCACAAAACAAGACTAATATGAAGAAAGTATAGAAATCGTTTAAATGTATTCACTCTTAAATTAATTCAATCTCAGGTGGTCTTGTGCGTCATTTAATATGTGGGTGTGATTACAGATGAATGAGCCAAACGCATATGGGAACACACCGCTGCACGTGGCGTGCTACAACGGCCAGGATGTGGTGGTCAATGAGCTGATCGAGTGTGGAGCAAATGTGAACCAGGTCAACGAGAAGGGTTTCGCCCCACTGCACTTCACTGCTGCCTCGCGTCACGGGGCGCTCTGCCTCGAGCTGCTCGTTGGCAACGGAGCCGACGTTAATATCAGGGTAGGAGTTTTACATATGAAGGGAATACTTTGAGACAACAAAGTCAGCTGGTTCAAAAGAAAATTATTGTGCGATAGGTTGACATGTTGTTCCAGGCCTAGTTTATCTGATAAGCTCCGTTTTATTTTCTTCACACAGAGTAAGGACGGTAAGACCCCTCTGCACATGACCGCAATCCATGGAAGGTTCTCGAGATCTCAGGCGATTATTCAGAACGGTGAGTCTTCATCTTGGCTGTTTTCTGTCAGTGAAGCGCACTGTCACGGTATCTAACACTGTCATGTGTTTTCCTGTGTGTGTAGGTGCTGAGATTGACTGTAAAGACAAGAACGGTAACACTCCTCTGCACATAGCCGCTCGATACGGACACGAGCTTCTCATCAACACACTGATCACTAATGGAGCTGGTACAGCCAAGTGAGATTGGGTTTATTTGAGTTTATTTGTGTTGGACATGCATTATTCGATTTATTTGAATGATGTTTTAATTGGTTCCTCATCTACCGCCTGCGTGATTGTAACTCAAGCTGTTATTGTTCCTGCAGTAGAGGAGTCCATGGCATGTTTCCACTGCATTTGGCTGCGCTCAGCGGCTTCTCGGACTGCTGCCGTAAACTGTTGTCATCCGGTATGTGACGTCGCCGCTAGAATAGGCAGGCGTTGTGGGTTCTGTGCATGGATTGAATTTTCTGCCTAATTGCTTACAAGGATGTACTAGAGCAAGTCTTTTTCTTGCAGGCTTTGATATTGACACCCCTGATGACTTTGGAAGGACCTGTTTACATGCTGCTGCTGCCGGCGGGTAGGGATCTGAACCCACCACCTACTGTTTTCCTTTCGAAAGTGCATTAAAGTTTTTTTAATGTGTGTTTGTCACTGCAGGAACCTTGAGTGTCTGAATCTGCTGCTCAACACGGGGGCAGATTTCAACAGGAAGGACAGCTTTGGAAGGTGCGTTTATCTCGACTCTCCTATTATTACCTGTTTGACTTACACAGGGCTTGTGGTGGTTGTTTAATGGACTCATCGTATGAGCACTTTCAACAAGTCAGTATGATTTTTTAGGGTCAGTATCGAAATATCAATATTTTTGACAATACTAGTCTGTAACTTATTTGGCTTAAAAACACTCAATGGCTGTGTAAACAAAAGCCTTTTTGCCTTGTCAAAAACAGCTATGCTCAAAACAACCCGTTTTGGTGTATGTCTCTTTAAATGATGAGGTACAGCGCAACTCACCCACCTTGTCCGGCGTGTCAACACAACACATGTGTAGTACTGCCATGGCAATCGTTTTGCTAAATGATATTTCCTGAACTCCTCTATGGTTAGTTTCTATAAATCTGAACAGCTCAATTTCATACGCTTGCAGTGAAAGACACACCAAAACAAACTTACTGGGTTCTTGTTTTTCACGTTTTCTGTGTTGGAAGACCCATTTATAACAGTTAAACGCGGAAAAACTCACGTTTTCACCCGATGAGCCCTTTAATTTCCGGTAAGCAAGTGTATTTTACCTGTATTTTGATAGTGAGACCTGAGCAAACAATCTCTTCTCCAGGACACCTTTGCACTATGCAGCTGCAAACTGCAACTATCAGTGCCTGTTTGCTTTGGTGGGTTCAGGAGCCAACGTCAATGAGCTCGACGAAAGGGGCTGTAGCCCACTTCACTACGCCGCTGCTTCTGACGCCGATGGAAAGTGAGTAATGGCGGCACATGTTACTTTTTGATGAGTGATGCTGTAAGAAGTGTGTATTCACCGTTCCCTCATTCCCTATCTAGGTGCCTGGAGTATTTGCTGAGGAATGACGCTAACCCAGGGATCAGAGACAATCAGGGCTTCAATGCAGTGCATTACGCCTCTGCGTACGGACACCGGCTGTGTCTGGAGCTGGTGAGGGAACACTTAAAATCGATACTGGAAAGGATTTCTGCTTTTAACTTTTCAACTCACTATTTTTTGTCTTCATTAGATTGCGAGTGAGACTCCTTTAGATGTGGTAAGTATTGTGACAGTCTACATTAAAAGTCACTGTCCTCTGCGATCTTGCCTAATTAGGTCTTTTGTGTCTTATGAAGTTAATGGAAACCTCAGGGACAGACATCTTAAATGACTCTGACGTACGTGCTCCGGTCAGCCCACTCCACCTGGCTGTGAGTACAATCTCTGTCTGTTTGTTCAACCAGACTTATAGAATTGGAGACTATAGTAAACTTGCAATGTGACTTTTCCGGGAAAGCTATGAGCCATGTGCTTATGATCTCTCCGCTCCCTTGATCGCTATTATCCCAAGATAAACACAGGCAGGTTGACCAGGACATATTTCTGTAAATAAAGAATTGCCTTTTATTATAATGTGGTTTTATTTGTCTTTGGGAAATTGTTTGATCTTGGGTTGAATCTTGGACCGTGGCAAGGTTGTTATAGTCTATATTAAAACTAGTTTAATGTTTATGTTAGTTGGAGTCAAATAAAATGTTGGTCTAAACATTATTTGAAAAACTTATATTTATGAAAATTAGAAAAAGAAAATTAGTAACTGAAAATAAATAACTAAAGCTGAAATAAAGAAACGTAACATTTAAAGCAATATAAAAAAGTAACAAACAAAATGATATAAGCAAATAATTAAACAGCGTTAAGTTAACCGGAAATCTAAAAATATTAATAAAACTGAAAACAATACTATAATAATTATACTGTGGTTCCCTCTAATAAATTATAATAAAAAAAATATTATTTGGCTTGGGTTTCTCTCTTAAACGTCACATTTGTCTTTAGGCATACCATGGGCATCACCAGGCACTGGAAGTGCTTGTTCAATCTCTGTTGGACCTGGATGTGAGAACTGCACATGGACACACACCGTTGGACCTAGCTGCCTTCAAAGGCCATGTGGAGTGTGTAGATGTTCTCATTAACCAGGGGGCTTCCATCCTGGTGAAAGACTACACGCTCAAACGGACCCCCATACATGCTGCCGGTAAGCGCTAATCAGTTAGCATGGTAAATCTCAGCCTTAGGATGAGATTTGATGAGGTGGTTCAAGAGCCATGTGTTTGTATATTCTTTTAGCTACAAACGGTCATTCGGAGTGTCTGCGTTTGTTGATCGGGAATGCTGACCTGCAAAGTGCAGTGGATATTCAGGATGGAATTGGCCAGTATGTATAAGACCTAAATATGATGCTATATGATGGATATTTTGTCTTATTTGAAATAAAACTTTACCTGTAATTCATTTGTGTTTTTTAGGACTCCTCTGATGCTTTCTGTGCTGGGCGGACACACAGACTGTGTTTACTCTCTTATAAATAAGGGAGCTAATGTAGATGCCAAAGACAAGTGGGGTCGCACTGCTCTGCACAGAGGGGTAAATCATGTTTTCTTTAAGGACTTGAAAACATTATTTTAAAGCCCATTGCACATTGAGTCTGAAATTTTTGTCCGACTTCGCCCTCACGTTGTGTCAATCACATTTACACACGAATATCCTCCCTCATAAAAAATTGAGAGACACCATAGAAACAAGAGAAAAGCACATAGGAAAATTTCGGGCTGTATGTGCAAAGACCTTGAGTCTTAAGTCACTGATGTACTAGTATCTGTGGTTGAATTAGTTGGATGATGACCGTGTTTGTTGTTTGGTTCAGGCGGTGACAGGTCATGAGGAGTGCGTGGAGGCTCTGCTGCAGCACAGTGCCAGTTTCATGACACGGGACTGTAGGGGGCGCTCTCCGGTACACCTCGCGTCCGCCTGCGGCCACGTTGGAGTTCTGGGGGGACTCCTGCATGCCGCCCAGTCAGTAGAGAGCATTCCTGTCATCACTGACCACCAGGGATACACACCCCTTCACTGGGCCTGTTACAACGGTGAATAAACACTCTCAGTCACAGGTTGAAAGAGTAGATCCTGTTTCAACTGCAGTCTGTTTACATCAAATCTGATGCAAGCACAAATGAAAATCGCACGAGATGCCCCTAATTTTTGGTTTGCACGCCTGTATGAAAGTAAAATATTTGTTCTTGTTTTTCATCTGCGCTGTTCGGATTCACAATTTGCTATAATGCAAAAACAAAATGTCAAATATTCTCTTGTTCAGTTGTTCTAATTCAGTTTTTTGTGTCGTTTCGTATTAAAACTTTAATAGTGATATTTTATATTTATTTATAGGCCGAATTCCAGCCAGATCAAACCTAAAATATCACCATCAAATTTTCAATTGATGATTGTTTGATCACAAGTCAGGTAGCTTGTTAGCTAAACTGCAGCTTAATCGGATGTTCCCACTCTCATTCTTGACAGGTCATGACACTTGTGTTGAAGTGCTGCTCGAGCAGGAGTTATTCCATAAGACGGAAGGGAACACATTTAGCCCCCTTCACTGTGCCGTGTAAGTGGATTTCTTTCTGTGGGACTGTGTTTTTAATAAGCATAGGAGTATTAAAGCTTTTCCTTATGACCTTCAGTATAAATGACAATGAAGGAGCAGCTGAGATGTTGATAGACACGCTTGGTCCGGCCATCGTCAATTCGACTGACTCTAAAAACAGGTAACATGCTACCTTTGTTCTTTCTCGTAATGTTTATTTGGTAAATATATTATATTCTTATGTAAATATTAGTATTAAGCCTCAAAGTTCAAAAACAGCTTAATTTACGTAATGCTGGTGGTCACATTAAAAGATGTAGAAGGGTAATGCATAATAACTGCTGTGTTTCTCATTTACGAATTTCTGTCTGTCAGGACTCCTCTTCATGCTGCAGCGTTCACCGATCACGTGGAGTGTCTGCAGCTCCTGCTGGGTAACAATGCACAGGTGAACTGTGTGGATGCCGTAGGCAAAACTCCCCTCATGATGGCTGCTGAGAACGGCCAGACTAACGCAGTCGGTGAGAGACTGAAGCTTAGAACGAATGTGTATTTGTGTTTGCATGTAGTTGAATTATCTGTAAAGTTTGTGGTTGTGTGCGTTTGTCAGAGGTGTTGGTGAGCAGTGCAAAAGCAGACCTCACACTGCAGGACGCCAACAAAAACACTGCTCTCCATCTGGCCTGCAGTAAGGTGAGAAACACTCTCTATTTTCTCGTGAATGGTGCTTTCGCCATAGAAAACTGTTCTGCTGCATTGGTTTTGTTTGTCTTTCATTTTTCGTGTCCGTGGAATCCTTAGTGGAGTTGAGACAGACATGACTGATTGATTACTAAGTGTTGATCCATGTTTTGTAATGCTGCTATGGCAATGACTGCTGTCTGTCATTAAAAATGCTTTGTTTTGTTTGCTCTCTTTAGGGCCATGAAACCAGTGCCTTGTTGATCTTGGAGAAGATCACTGACAGAAACCTCATCAACTCCACCAATGCAGCTTTACAAACGTTTGTGCAGCACACAAAACTTCAGCAGAAAAAATTAAGAGAACAATTCAAAATGATTTTCATTCCTGTGAACTACTATCAAAATTGTCATATAAAAATATTATTTCTATTTGCATTTATATGCAGAAACTGAAAACTGGAGAAACTGGTCAAAATAACATAAAAGATGCTCTGTATTTTTTATACTGCAAATAAAACGAGTTTATATTCATGTTTTATATTCTTTTAAACAATTCAACAGTAACATTTGTAAGTATTTAGGAAAAGTTCAAGTATTTTTTTATGCGGTAACCTGGGTTTTTATCACAGTTTTCATGTTTGTCATGCTGTCACTTTCAAATTGCTGTTGGATGACTTTGTCACTCCTGAGGTTTGATTTTGTTGAAATTCAACAGACACTGGTCTGGAATGACCACAATACATCTAGAAATGCTGATTAAATGAACATTTGGAATAGTCTCTTAATTTTTCTGCGAATATGTATTGTCAAATATTTAGTGCATTGTCAAAGAATTCTTAATTGTCAAAGAAATCTTAATTTATGCTGGATATTCCCTTCTAGGCCTCTGCATGTGGCCGCTAGGAATGGCTTGACTGTGGTCGTCCAAGAACTACTAGCGAAGGGGGCTAGTGTGCTAGCCGTGGATGAAAACGGTAAATGTTGATGCCTTATAATCACAAATTTATAAAAATCAGGATTGTAGTTAAAATGCACATTACTTCTACGGATACACAATATGTAGGTATATTGATAGCAGTTTTCTTTACCGAGCTTGATGTAAACATTATACAAGAACAGTTATCTTGTGTTTTTATATTAGTAAACCCTGATAATTTGGCTGTTTTTGCATTCTTACAAAAAGTCTCTTCTCATGTCTCTGAAAGGTTACACTCCCGCCCTGGCTTGTGCTCCTAACAAAGATGTGGCCGATTGCCTGGCACTAATCCTGGCCACCATGATGCCAGTGTCCCCAGGAGGAGGTGCAGTGCCCAGCCTCGCGTTCAGCGCCATCAATCACTTCACCAGCCCCACTAAAAGCGTCACGTTCGACAGCCTGCCCATGCTCCGCTCTGAACACAGCTCCTATTGCAGCTTCAACAGCATTGGCCGCCACGACGGTCTCTACAAGGACGACGAGCTAAATGACTCTGACTCCGAGACCTACTGAGGCGGAGGAGAGGCGCACATCTTGTCTTAATTATCCAGCGGCCGGCCACTCCGCAGAGCCTTAAGAGTCTCTAGCTGCAACATACGCGCACAAACGTATTCACGAGGCGTCGTAGGCCGGCCCTCCCAGCCCCCTTATTCATCAGCTCAACCTCTGCCAGCACATCTCGTCCTTTAGCAGATGCCTCAGAGTACTCTGCTTCACCCACACAAAGGTAATGGATTGGTGGGCGGACCCCCGTTATGGCAATAACAAGACAAGAATCAGCAGCCTGGGACCAATATTTGCACAGACAGTTTGAGACTGTCGTGATTTATGGATTCAGCTCGTTTCAACTCCTTTATGATTGTTAGGAAATGAAACGGTCCTTTACTTTAAGACTGGGATAATTGTGATGCTTTCAGCGATTTAAAGTCAGTGTGCACTTCTGAGTCGATCATTTACACCTTTGGGCAAAGAAATGATTTATTTTTTAAAATGCGATTTTAATACCAGTGAATTTCTCTGTCCCTTGGGGGAAACGAAATTACAAAGTTATTAGTTTGAAAACTGCAAGGACATAAGCATTGTAATGCTTTTGGTCACAAGCATGAGTGAAGTTAAAAGCTATTTGTCTCCATCTTCAGTTTTAGGATAAATTATTATTTTTATCTATGGTATTTATTTTTACTTTTCATGATTTCTTCATCATCATCACCATCATCATCTTGTGCCTTCATAAATTACTGTATGGAAGGATGGGGCAGCTTGGAAGAACAAATCTACGAAGAAGTTACACTACATCTGTGAAAAGCACTGAAAATGAGGCAAACGGCTCCCAGCATGCTTCGCTCCAAGATGAGGAACACTGTGTAAACCAATGGTAGAACAGCATTTGATCTCTTTGTATGTTGATATATGAATATAAATATATATTATATTTTTTCTGGCTCTTATTAACATTACGTTTTTGGGGCAGGTATGCTCGTTTTGATTTAGAAAACGAAACCACTCAATCCTTCTGTGATGGCCTGTCAGAAAACCTGTGTCTCTTTTCAAGCTTTGATTTTGGAAAGATTGAAACTGGAAATCTGTTTAGTAAAGCTACCCGGCTGAGTGGGGGGTCAGCGGGCATCCGCGTTTGCCTTTCTGTCCATTTGTGTGGCAAATGGAGTGACTGGTGCAGCGGGTGGTCACTGCTTTCCCCGACTCGGAACAAGAGATTCCTGTATATTTTATGGTTGATTAAATAAATAAATGAGTTGAGTAATTTGAATCATTTTTGTCCGTTTATCTTCCAAACTTGCCAGTGCGTTATACAAACCTAACTTCTCTCACTTGACCAGCATCACTCATGTCTATTTTAAATGATATGAAGTGTTTAAATGTGTTTTTACCCTAGATGTACACAGCTGTGTAAAAGCTAATAAAATAACGGTTTTATAAAAGCCAATAAAAATAGTTTTAAGACAGTTATTTACATGTTTTGCGGTGTGTGTCAGTAGAAAATATCAGTTTACATTATTAAACATTCCTTTTGCAGTTATTTTTAATAATCCAGTGAGACAAAAGTGTGACAACAGCTGGTGTTCCACACAGAGATCTAGTTTCAAAATCATCAAGTCTATCTATTATTCCATGAAAAAAGATGAAAAACTGAGAAATACTAAATCCAGAAGAACTTTGTCTCCAAGATGCCAGAGGAACCTTTTTCAAATCTGTTCATGAAAGTACATCATGCATATTTTTTACGCCGGACATGGTTCAGGTTGAGTTTTTATTGACCTCAATTACTGTCTTTAATGCAAAAATTATGCCATTTGTGGTACATAGGAAGACATTTCTGAATTAAGTATTTGCGAACCATGGCTGGATAACGAAAATCAAAACATTTTTATGGTAGTTTTCTCACAATAACTGCACTCTAATTAGATAACAAATTAACATTTATATCAAGTTTCCTAGATTTAAACCTGTGACACACTTATCTTTAAATGATCAAAATGAAAGAATGAACCCCCAACTATACCCTAAACCTAAATGATGCTTTAAATGTACAAGTTAACAAATCATTCATTAAGGTAAAATTGTCATAAAGTGACATTCTGTGCAGAATTCAGCGAGGAGTATTATTAACTGATAGTGAATAAAAGCAGTTTGTGTAGTCGCACCACAGAATTAACTTAACTTAGATTTCATTTTAACCAACAAAAAGCTGGTTAATACAGTGAGAAATGTAAAAGTTTTTTCCTCCTGGATTTTTTATGACAATTTAAAACATTTCTTATTTTAGCGGCACTTGTGAAAATATCATTTTTTTCCTTGTGTTAGCAAGATTAATCAAGTGAAATTGAAATTGTTCTTTATTTTTTCCTTCTCTTACTTGTACGCAATCCAGGAGTTCTCAAATGGCAGAAAGTGTAAGTAATAATAAGAACTCAAGGTTCTGAGTCAGTACTGGCCAAAATTGCCTATTATTATTCTCAGTGGCATATAATATTTACAAAATCCTTTAAAACAAAAATCTCCCACTCTGAGCCTTCACACTTCTGGTTGTTCTGTTAAAAAATCATTGGTTGTCAACATTACCTCTACACCATATTCATTCAAATATTTTCTTTAATTTCACCTCCTGTGTATCTTGAACACATCCGGCAGTTTTTAACATCGTGCCCAAGTAAAGGTTAAATCCATGAATACCACCGTCATTATAAGAGGCTATTCTGAGATGTACGTCTCTAAGGGAGCGATGACGCTATAAGGTAGGTTAATTATATCAATTATGGCACTCTGTGTTTCTTTGAACAAAAAGGAAATGCCAATTTGCCAGAAGGTGAAAATTGTTCACATGTGGTATACATTGTACACAGTGTATAAAAGCAAGCGAAGGAAGCTTTTTGGAAACAGAGGCAACCCAGCTTCAAACTGATCCCGTGGGAACAGGCACTGCAAACATGTGAGTTTTTTTGTCAGGTTAATACGTTTTGGTTGTCTGAGGCAGGTGATGGTTTGAAGAGCCCAATGCTTTGGTTGTAATGTCTGTGAATTGTGCGTCCAGGTTGACGCTGTTGGCTATGATGACACTGTTGATGGTCCCTGTTGAGTCGAACGTTTCTAACACAGATGAGTGGAAATCTCTGAGGAACCCCCAGAGCCGGAATCTGGTGAGTCAAACATCTCTGTTGATTCATTTATGGTATCTTTTGGCATCCCTTAATCTCTCTCTTCGTGCAGTGATCAAAAACAGCTTTAAGAATATCTTTGCATCTGCTAGTGGCTATCTGACTACACATGAATTTGTAATTTAAGTTCATGTCTCAGCTTTACCAGTTTAGGTTTGTCAGATAAGTGTTTTGCAAATCGTATTATTCTGCAATCCGTGCTACACTTTAGGTCCATGTTCTGTTGAATCTGTGATCTTCAGTTTTTTCAGATTCTTCAGTCGTATCTCGAAGGCAGAGAGAGCGAAGCGCAAGCAATGAGCAGGAAAGCCAGTGTGAAGGAAAACAGAAACAGCAATATGGCAAACACTGACAAATACAACCTCTTTCTGCACAATGACATCTATGATGTTTAGATGAAAAGTTCCTTTCTAGGTAATCACTGTCCTAGGTCTTCAAAAGAAAAAAATGTATTATTGTTTAAGAAATGTTAGTCATTATGTCATTTTTTTGTTATAATTACGCACAGTCATTATGTAATGACCTGTAGCATAGTAAAAACTCTTGCTTGACAATTTTCTGCCCTGTTTTCCTTTCTCTGGATTCTTTTCCATAGTGGAGAATAGAAGGTGTAATTAACTATAGACTATTCAATATTGTAAATGCCTTTGTAAAATAAAAAAAAACAAAGCTAGGGTAGCAGCCAAATATGAGGTGAAGCGGTATTAATATGATTTATTACTCTTTAAATAATAGGAAACAATCAAAACTTAAAGTCACAAATAAATGCCACTTGAGTGTTTGTTATTAAGGTCATATTTTTATTTTTAAATTTAAGTCATAAAATACTAAGTTATCGTTATTTGGAAATCATGGTCTGTGGACCCCTTCAAGTAGCCTTGGCTACACCCTGGCCACAATAAGCTCCGCCACTGGTCTGTAGCAAGTTTTCTGCTCAACCAAGCAGTCTTCAGATGATACGTGTTGTAACTTAGTTGAAAAAGTAAATCTCCACACCTTTGTTTATGGATTTTAAACTCACATGTGACCCTGGAACACAAAACCAGTCTTAAGTAGCACGGGAACATTTTTAGCAAAAGACAAAAATACATTGTATGGGTCAAAATGATCTATTTTTCTCTTATGCCAAAAATCATTAGGATATTAAGTAAAGATCATGTTGCATAGAGATATTTGGTAAATTTCCTACCTTAATATGAAAACATATTTTGTATGAGTGAATGGCCTGCTACAGTGTCTCTGATTAACAACTTCAAAGGCACTTTTCTCAATATTTCGATTTTTTTGCACTCTCAGATTCCTGAGCTTTAAACAATTGTATCTCAGCCAGTTATCTTCATATTCTAACAACTCCATAGAAAGCTTATTTAGTTAGCTTTCAGATTATGTAAACATCTCAATTTCGAAAAATTGACCAATAAGACTGCTTTTGTTTTCCAGGGTCACATATTTAAAGTGAATCACACTGTATTCAAGCGATGCATTTTATCACAACAGTATTTGGATTACCAGAAAATTTTACCTGTTGAGCTATGGAAACACTTTCTAATAAATAAAGTGACCGGATCTTCTGTAAGCAAAATACACAGATCATTCTCTGTATTCTACGTTATCTGTTACATGCTGTCAGAAGCAGTATTTACCGTTATCGTCATTGTGGACCTTTCACTAATTATAATTATAGCTTTAATATCCATCATATCATTCAAATTATTCACACGAACCTTTACTGCAGTACGCACGTGTTATGCCATTTATATCCAGTAGGTGGAGGTATGAACTTTAACTGCACGTCACCAGTGAAGAAGAGCAGCTGGTTAAAGATCAGAAAAGAGTTTCGTGTCTCTTCGATGAGTGAAATTCCTCAGATATAAAGGTGTTTATGGATGAGGTAACTGGAGCTCAGCTGATCGCTGAGGCACTTAAAGCTCAGGCAAGTTTCATATTCCGGTCATTTATTATATAATGTTAAAAAAGACACTAGTGTCTCATATCTGTAACGTTACTGTATGTTATAATGATGTTATAAAACCGTAAGTTAGTAATTAAAACGCTTATCTATTTAATTAAAGATACACGTACCAGTTATTTAAAACATAATGTTCTTTGAACTTGGACAGCGTGTGTGTGTGTCAAAGGTGTTGCGCATGCGCACTGAAACAAAATCACGAAATAATTATGTACTTGATAGTTTTATTATGTATATGACATAGTTTTGTTATACAGGCTCAAATGTTATCTGTTTGCTTTCAATAAACACTGCTGTCGGATTGGTATTGTTATTTTTAATGCAGGGTTGCCACTCTTGGCTTTTTGCAGGAGTGAGATTTCTTTAGTGTAAAATAGTAATAAAAACCTAGGGGTATTATATATAATAAATTCTATTTTTATATGTGCAGAACCAGCAGTTTATTTCTTCTTATTAAAAATATAGTATTGAAATCTTTAATGTGGGCAATTGTGTATCTTGTCAAAAAAATTCAATAAGATGCTTTCCTGTAGCTCAGTGGTAAGAGCAAGGTTGTGGGTTCGATCCCAGGGGATTGCAAATACCCATGTAAAATGTATAGGATAAAGCAATGTAAGTCAAAAGCGTCTGCCAAATGCCTTAATGTAAATGATTTCATATGTAGTAGAAGGTAATGTCTGCTTCTTTCTACTTTTTTTATTCGCAAAGGCAATCTATATTAAGACCCACGGTCTCGCCCCGCCTACTCTACTACAGACCCACAAAGTATTTTCAAGATCTTAACATTCATTCTCTTTTAGTAAACTTAACCTTTTATTTATTTCTCATTCTATGACTAAAATGCAACTTTAATTATAATACTAAGTCACATTGAAAGAATACCATTCGAATGCAAAATTCAAACTTTTATAACAGCAGTCACATGGGAAAAGAATACAAACTTTTGCTCTGTGAGCATTTCCAGATTTACTTACATCTGTAAGTAAACGCAGCCGTCAGTACATAAAACTGAGTCTGTCAACGGAGCCACTGTGGTTATGAGCACTCCTCATTGTGAATTCTCAAATTCTCAATTTTTTCTAGAAGGCGGGACTTCCATCGCTTTTGAGTTAGTGGCCCATTTTATTACAGTATCTTTGATCATGCGTATATGTGGGTTTATCCAATTTACTTATTCCCTTAGAAAAATGGACCAAGAATTTATAGTTACATGATTTTTGGAGGATTGATTAACATTTGTATTACCATGGTTTTAAAAAATGTCATTGTTATTCTTTTTAATTTGTGGTAACTATGGTTCCCCTACCGATATTTACATTTATTTTGTGTCTGCTGTTGGAAAAAAACATGGTTTATTTTCTTAAACCATGCACCATATTTAACCATATAATGCACTTTCATTCTTGTTATATTTACATGTTATTAAATCATCTCATACGCAACATTTTTTATCTCATTATTGACGTTTTTTT
This sequence comes from Triplophysa dalaica, assembly GCF_015846415.1. Classification (NCBI taxonomy): domain Eukaryota; kingdom Metazoa; phylum Chordata; class Actinopteri; order Cypriniformes; family Nemacheilidae; genus Triplophysa; species Triplophysa dalaica. The sequence goes on from NC_079553.1 coordinate 11,010,651, forward strand.
AATTCTTCATGTGCAGAATGTGGAGTACATGTTTGGCATTGTTGGTGTGCCGATCATTGAGGTGGCCATGGCAGCCCAAGCAGCTGGCATCAAGTACCTGGGTATGCGCAACGAGCAAGCAGTAAGACGATTCACTTTAAAAAGACACGTCTGTTTCTCGTAGCTTTGATCTTTTGGTAAATTCATCTTTTTCTCTCCAGGCCTGCTATGCTGCATCTGCCATTGGCTACTTGACGGGACGGTATGAATGCGTCTCATTCCAGTTCATTGCTCAGATGTACTTGTTCAGAGTCAGAATCTTGTGCCGACATTGTGTTATTTTCCAGCCCTGCTGTCTGTCTGGTTGTATCTGGACCTGGCCTGATTCATGCACTTGGAGGAATGGCCAATGCTAACACGAACTGCTGGTAACTTATATCCTGCTGAATTCACTTAATATTAATAATAACTAATCCGATATTACTACTCATGTGAATTTTTTTAATGTTCAGGCCTGTCATTGTCATTGCCGGCTCCTCAGATAGAAACCAGGAAACCACAGGAGCGTTTCAAGAGTTCCCTCAGGTTTGTGTTTTAAATAACAAACATTGAGGACTTTGTATACATTTTTTAGCATATATGCCCAGTCTGTTTCATTGTGTTTCTCCTCAGGTTGAAGCTTGTCGTCTATACAGCAAGTTTTCTGCTCGACCAAGCAGTCTTGAGATGATACCGGCTGTAGTTGAAAAAGTAAATCTCCACAGCGATGTTTATGGATTTGACACCTTTATTTAAAGTGATTCACACTATATTCAAGCAATGCATTTGATCACAACAATATGTGCATTACCAGGGAATGCTTTGTTTAACCTGTTGAGCTATAGAAACACTACAATAACTTATCTAGTAAATAAAATGACCGGATCTTCTGTACGCAAAATACACCGTGCATTCTCTGCATTCTATGTTATCTGTCACAGGCCGTAAGGAGCAGTATTTACGGCCGTCCTGGAGCGTGCTATGTGGACATTGCAGGAGACATGGTAAATGCCAAAATAGACAGGGCCAGTGTCAGGTGAGCTTCTTTCATCATCAATAAAAACTTTCATATTTAAGTTAACACCGTTACTTGAAATGTTTTCGCCATACTTTTCATAACCCTGTATATGAAGCTGTAAGAATGTATACAGATATTACATTTATTTCTCATTTATTTTCATAAACCTCTCTCTTACTTTTTATTGGCTGTAGGTTTGTTTCCTGTTGTCCTGCAGCCCCTGTGAGTCAGGCTGACAGCAGAGAGGTCACAAAGGCCGTAGAGCTGCTCAAGACGGCTCAGAGGCCTCTGATCATTATTGGAAAAGGTGAACCAGACATTTAAGTGACAGGCAGTGTCCCTATGAACTCCAGCCATCTTACATTCATCCCACAAGAACGTTTAACTATGAAAATGCGTTTTTTTTGCGTAATGACTAAACACATCTGTTTTTGATTTCTGATTTCTATTTACTCGTCTTATCCAGTATTTTCTTGATAACTGTGTTGTGGTGCAGGTGCGGCATATGCCAGGGCAGAGAGGGAGGTCAGGGAGTTGGTGGAGCTGACCGGACTTCCTTTCCTTCCCACACCAATGGGGAAAGGAGTGCTGCCCGATGACCACCTCAACTGTGTAGCTGCGGCCAGATCCAGGTGTGTATCTAAATTATTCATATAATCTTCATTTTGAAGATAAAGATCTATTAATGCAATTTGTATAATCATTAATAACATCTTTTTTAAGCATTATATAAAATGTAGGACTATTATTAGAATTTTTGTTGTGTTGTTTTTAATATCTCTTTTACTTGTAGATGTTCATGTTTAAAGCAAACATGTTGAAAACCTCTACTATTATTATCACTTACATGATATCTGTCTTTCTTTGTGTAGAGCTCTGTTGCAGGCTGATGTTGTGGTGCTTCTGGGTGCCAGACTTAACTGGATCCTGCACTTTGGTTTTCCACCCAGGTTCAGTCCCCACGTGAAGGTCATTCAGGTGTGTTATCTACAATACAACACTAGCACAAATACAAATACATGACAAAAGGACCACTATCAAGATCGATCATTTGTGTGTTATTGATGAATGTTTTTTAGGTGGATCTGTGTGCTGAAGAGTTGAATAACAATGTAAGAGCTGCATCGGCTCTGATGGGTGACATGCGAGCTGTGGTCAGCCAGGTAAACCACAGTAAATTCAGCACCCTCACTCATCTTTCATTTAAATGATTGACACGCATGTGTTGTATAATTGCGTCATAATCTTTTGTATATTCTGAAGACTGTGAAAGACCATTAACCACATTGACATCCATTACATTGTAAAACTTAGCACCTTTTTTCATAAACCAAAACGAATGTTTTAATGTTCCATGATACTCACTTTCTCTGTTTTAAAGCTGTTGCAGACTTTCAAATCCGAATCTTGGAGATTCCCGTCTGATGCAGAATGGTGGGCAACACTGAAGGAAAAAATGGTTGCTAATGCTCACATGTCAAAGGTGGGAGTATGGTATGCTGGTAGCATTGGTTCTATAATAAAACCAAATCATTGTCTATCAGAGTATTAATAAATTAAAATGTTCATGAAGTGTGACAACTGTGTTTGTAAAGTACTGAATGGAATATCATTGTTTCCTGCAGACTCTTGTTCATCATTCAGTTGTACTCATGAATTACTACACAGCCTTCCACCACATCTCTGAGCTCTTGCCCAAAGACTGTATCATAGTCAGTGAGGGAGCTAACACCATGGACATTGGCCGTACTATGCTGCTAAACTACCTGCCTCGACACAGGTGAGACGCTTCACAGTTCACAGTTGAAAAGTCCACCAGCAAATACAATTTCTCTTATAATGCACCATCCCAGATTTACTTGACTTCCTTTTTTTAGTTGGACAAAAACAAAGAATTTTCTCTCATGGCAAACGTCTGTTCCTTTAAACCAACCTGATGAGGTGCCACCAGACTGTGTTGTCTTTAATGTTGTTGACCTACATGCAATATTGTTTAGTTTTGGTATAGCGTAATCGTTGAAGATTTGGACTGCCAACTGAAAGGTTGTTGGTTTTAACTTAAGCAGTGATGAATGAACTATTACCATGATGCTCTTCAGAAAGGCATTTTCTCAGGTTGCTGTAAGGAGTGCTGTTCTTAGTGGTTAGTGAATAGTTTATGTGCAGCATTGTTATTGAAATGCTTTGTACAGGTTGGATGCGGGTACTTTTGGAACAATGGGGGTGGGCCCGGGCTTTGCCATCGCAGCAGCTGTTTTGGAGCAAGCTCAGCAGAGCTCACAGAGAGTGGTGTGTGTGGAGGGAGACAGTGCTTTTGGTTTCTCTGGAATGGAGGTGGAGACCATGTGCAGGTACACCTACATCAAGTTAAAGTGATGTCAATGAATATTATGTCATTGTTTACTAACCGTCTTGTTATAATGAACCTGTATGACTCACTTTCTTCTGCAGAACCCACAAAAAAAGATATTTTGAAGAATGCTGGTAACCGGCACCCATTCACTTGCATTGGTTTTGTGTCCGTAAAGTAGAAGTAAATGAGGGCCAGTCCTATTCAGTTAACAAAATAAATTATTTTGTGTTCTGCAGAAGAAAGTTATGCTGGTTTGAAATAACAAGAGGGTGAAAAAATTATGACAGAATTTTCATCTTTGGGCGAACTTGCCCTTTAACATCATCCTTATTAAAGACAGTTAGTTGAATCTATAGGCTATTTGAATAGTAAAATAAATAATAATCATGCTTTGCTTTGCTCTGAATTACTATAATTATTCTTTACTTTTCCTGAATAGGTATAAACTCCCAATCATAATTATAGTCATCAACAACAATGGGATCTACAGTGGAGTGGATCCCGACACATGGAGAGAGATGGAGAAAATGGGTGACATGACTACAATGTGAGTGCTGAGAATATATTTATAATTATATATTTTTTACTAAAGCATCTAATGTCCCCAAGACCTTATGTGTGTGTCTCAGAGCTCCTCCAGTGACCCTGCTGCCAGAGGCGCGGTATGAACAGGTAATGACTGCTTTCGGAGGTCGTGGGTACCTGGTTCGAACTGTGGAGGAACTGCGTTGTGCGCTTCAGGAGAGTTTGAAAAACGCACAGATGCCGAGCCTTCTCAACGTGCTTATAGACCCAGCGTCAGACCGCAAACAACAGGTACTGCTTTCACACGCAACCTACAGGTGTCAAACACATCAGATGGGCTGATAAACTGATGCCATTCAAAGCAATGGAAACATCATTAGCTTTATTAACACCATTCAAATAATAATAACATCTGATGCTCAGCATGGAGCTATCAACACCAAGACAATTCTGATCAAATGTTTTTCAAGATTCAGTTTGGAAAAAAGCATCTACATTTGTAGAAATAAATGTAAAGTAAATAGACATACACTGAATGGAGATTTTGTATTGGAGATTGTATATTGATCATCCAAAGATCCTCGGGTTGTTCTTCAGGGATGGTTATGCTTTAAAAACTCTACTGTCATTTTATCGGCTAAAAGCATTAGCTGAATGACTGCTCCCTTGAGTAACATATATTTAACTTTCCATTGTTAAATGAGTCTTGTTGTGTTCCACACCTCTAAAACTGTTAAGAGCTCACAACATCAGAGGCCCTGTGTGATATCTGTACACTAACACACAAGTTTTTCTTTATCCCCTCCCACATGTACACACGCACAGACACACACAACTTATACATATCTGACCTTTCTATTCTTGAAAGTTATGAGACCCCGTTATTAAAAGTTGTGACCCTCTTTGTTATGCTGAACGTATCCTGGCAACCACACACAGACGTGTTGAAGGATTGAGTGTCATAGTGACCCTGAGAACACGGAATCAGTGTGTCTGTCCCAGACTGATTTAAAGGGTTTCCCCAATGATGAGTGGAAAACTATCAAGATTTACAGATGCATTAGAATGTCAGCTGCTTAGGGATTCAAACCATTGTTTTATCTGCTGGATCTTATTGATGTTCATGTGAAAATCAATCTTTAATTTGAATATCCATATCTTTGTGTGTTCTTATAGGAGTTTCCCTGGCTGACACGTTCAAATCTTTAAATGCATTGGATGCGATCGGATTGTGACCTATTACTATACCGTACACTACAATTGATCAACTTGCTGTAGGTGGCAGCATTTCCTGTAATACAACAACAAACCTGTATCAAGTTTACACTTTTTTAATGTTTTTATTTGGCTGCAGGGTGAGGTTTGGTTATTGAATAAAGTAGTTTGTATATTCATACAGGTTATATACTTTTGTAATGTATGCCATAAAATTAACACAATTTACAAAAGCCATAAAACAGCTTTGCGCCAGGAACAGATTGAGGCGTAAGCCTAAATTCCTACATTTTAAAACTGTGGGTAAAATGAAGAACCAGTTGGATGTTTGAATCTGATGCGGATTAGATGTCAGCTTTGGTGAAGGGTTTGGCTTTGGGCTTAGAACAACATCAGTGGGGAATTAATAACAAAATTATTATTTTGGGGTGATTAAATAATAAATTAAAATTAGTACAGTGAATGTGGATTACATTTTTTAACGTATACATCTTTTATCCCTTAAGTTGGATAGTCTTTTTTTACAGGAAGATTGTAATTTTTACCTTACCTGATCTAAGGTCAGTGTTGTGTGTCCGGAGTGGGGTTCTGTTTAACATCACATCTTTTAGTTAATTGAAGTCTTCCTGACCTCCTCTCTTGCTCTCCTATAAAGTGCCAGTGCTGCTTTATCACTTGGAGAGAAAAAGTCTCATTGATCTCGGCAGGCACATCACAGGATGCAAGATGTAACCTTATAATATTGTTCAGAAATGGACTTCAATTTCTATACATTTTATTGTATACATGGTAATATAAAGAAATATTTTTGTAATAACTACTTGATTATAAAAGAGTGATGCAGATGTTCTTGGTACCGTTAATTTGCTTTCAAAATAAAAATGTGATTTCTAAAACCTCATCTCCATCCTGTGTATCTGTTTTTATTCTTCACTCTCTCTGATGGAAGGCGTTTACAGTGTGTATCTCTCTCTTGTGTAGCACTAAATGGTCCTCCTCATAATTGCTCCGTCATTAATTCTGAGTGAACTTAAAGGCACTAATAAATTGTGAGCAGCACCGGTCAATACGTCCTGAAAAAGCACATACACAGGGAGAAAGAGAGAGAGGATGGGGATGGGGAGGGGGTGAGAAGCTCTGGAAAACATCTGTGTTATTTCACAACGCATGCAGGCTAATTCTGTCATTTTATGTGTGTACATTATTCCCAGCATAGACTTGTATCACTGTATCATTTGATATCTATAATCTCTATGCTTATGGTGCTTAAACCTCTGCCAATGGCATGACACCTTGTCATTTCTGTCTATACTGTTGTGTTTTCTTTATCCATTTGAGACTGGGGGGAACAAAAGCAGTATTGGCTGTAGTAACAGGCTAATATTGGCTACAGGGGGCAGCTGACCGGCTGCCTTCTGTATATTTAGCTCAGGGCCAATACATGGGAGAAGCGTAACAGATATTGGCTGGCATTCACATCTCATAAAGGCGTGGGGCTAGTGAGAGAGAAGAGTAGAGGGTGGCTTCCTCAGATCGCTCATCTGCACTGTTGAAGAAACACCGGGGCTGGCAGCATGATTCTACTCACACTTGGACTATATTTTCCACTCCTCTGCTATGTGTCTTCCCTCTCTTTCGTTGATAACGTTTTCCCAGGTAAAACAACACACAACATCAGATCTGTGTCTTTGTGCATGATTGTTGTATTGATAATCATTTCTCTTACGGGAAGTTTATGTTTGCACATGTTATGAAAATTATCCGGACCTGCGGTTGCTCCATAAGAACAAAGCAATTAAATGAATGCATTAGTTTGCATAATAGTTCATTCATCATTGATCATGTGCTCTTGTTAATTTAATCAATATTTAGCGATTAGTTAATTGGACATGTTCTGTCTGCTGTGATGTTTTGGTGAACATTATGTGCAGATCATTAGAAAAATGTTCAAGAAAGACAAGAAAGAGGATTCTTTGACTTAAAGGTTTCTTTGGGAGCAAAACATAGTGAAACACAAGTGTTATTGAGTTTACTTAAACATTTTGGAGCACACAAGTTAACAATGATACTGTCTATTGTGTGTCTTAAACAGTTATAATACATTAAAAAAAATCAATTTTAATAACTGTTGTCTGGACTCCCTAAGGAAAAGTAGAGATACTCCAGTAAATTTACGTAATTACAGCATAAATTAATTTTGTGGCTAATGGTAAAATGGCTGTGTTTCAGTTTTCTGAGAGTGAAGAGTTCATTTGTGCAAGTAATATTTTTGGGGAAATCTGAAATTCAGTTTTAATGTTCTGAGATCGTACAGTATTGCTACATTTTTGATTCACTTATGTATACTTGAGGGAAACTGATTTTATAGGCTACATCCACAAATCACAAACATGAAAAATCTATGGATTCCTGAAAAAGTCTAACAACAGTTGCTTGCAGATTGTATGTATTTGGACATTAAATGACTATGGCCGGGTTGCACAACCAAGGCTTAGCTTAAACCAGGACTATGCTTTAGTTAAATTAGCTTTTTGATGATTTAGAAAAAAACAACAGCACTGACATATTTTAAGATATTTCAGGGCGCATAGTTTTTAGTTAAGACAGCTCAAACATTCATTTTAGTCTGGGACTAACTACTGTGTCTGTGAACCCGGGCCTCAAATTCTGAAAAGGTTTAATCACTTTTATCGACACACATTTTAACATTAAAACCAAAAAATCCTTTTTAAAATGATATTTAATATTTAATTAATCTACATCATGGTATTTAAGATCTGTAAAATAAGTCTCACATATACACTCGACGAAAGGATTATTAGGAACACCATACTAATCCTGTGTTTGACCCCCTTTCGCCTTCAGAACTGCCTTAATTCTACGTGACATTGATTCAACAAGGTGCTGAAAGCATTCTTTAGAAATGTTGGCCCATATTGATAGGATATGGAGCATCTTGCAGTTGATGGAGATTTGTGGGATGCACGAAGCTCCCGTTCCACCACATCCCAAAGATGCTCTATTGGGTTGAGATCTGGTGACTGTGAGGGCCATTTTAGTACAGTGAACTCATTGTCATGTTCAAGAAACCTATTTGAAATGATTCGAGCTTTGTGACATGGTGCATTATCCTGCTGGAAGTAGCCATCAGGATGGACATGGTCAGAAACAATGCTCAGGTAGGCCGTGACATTTAAACGATGCACAATTGGCACTAAGGGTCCTAAAGTGTGCAAAGAAAACATCCCCCACACCATTACACAACCACCATAATTGCATTAATGAGAAATTGAACAGGTGTTCCTCATAATCCTTTAGGTGAGTGTATATTATAGTAATATGACAAATATTATAATTTTTAATCACATTAATCTAAACAATATGAATATAATATTATATTCACTGGGATTGTTTACATTACAGCCTATTAAAACAGATTGAGCTGATATACTCTACTGGCACTACTAAGTCTTTAAATATCTAATAGTTTTCCGTAAAGGGGACTTTGTCATTACAGTCACATCAACCATCTGATAAATGTCATAGCTGTCATGTGATCCACACCCTCTTTTTCCAAAGCAGCGGCGTGAAACGCTGTTCCGAAGAACCACGTGTCCATATAAATGTTCCTCATGACCCTCGTCTCGTCTCATCCACAGATCTCCAGTTGCTGGAAGCCAGAAAGATATTCAACCCCTGCTGTTTACTGACTCCTCCACCCCCCCTCTTCCCTCCACCACCTCCTTCACTGTGGCGGAGGTCTCTGGTGAGTCCCCATGCATGACCCTTGATCTAGGACCTGTAATTGGTTCTGATGTGTATGTTAAAGGTACTTTGACATCCATATGGTAAAGATCCGGGTATGTATAAATTACATTTAGGTGTGTTTCCATTATCTGCATGATCTCTGCCAGAGAATTTGTATAAATGAAAATGATCTAAAGTTACAAACAAAATAACTTGTGTATACATTGTACATAGTGTGTACATTTTGTTATCGAATATAGTTATTAAATGTTATTTTATTTATGAACTCTCTTAGAATGAGAATAGAGATACACCAAATGAAGGGAACTCAGAGGAGAAAAGCAAATCCACAACCAATGTGTGTTCCCAAGGACCTCCAGGACCTCCGGGACCTCCTGGCCCTCAGGTATGTGGTACTAGTTTGCAAAATGCTCCTAGTGTGCGTTCATTTCTTATTTAATATAGTTTACATTACAAATATTATTATGTAAACCTAAACACTTGAATACAATAAGTGTATCAATAATCTGTAGCAGGATTTTGACAGTTTACCTATTTTTCTGAGGTTAAATTGAAAGCAAGATCTCTACATGAACTCTGTGACTGCTGCTTTATGATACTTATGCAAATGTTAAAAGCACAAAATCTGACATACCCAAATATAATTAAAAACAATCTTAAACATTTATAAGTAATGAAAGCCACCATGTGCAAATTTGTTGAGGATTTTATAGTTGCTGAAGGTCCTCCAGGGAAGTTGAGTATTGGTTTATCACAATGGTCAGTTCCAACGCTGTATTTAGCCTTTATAGAGGTCTCAGCATGACAGAGCCGTGCGAGTTCCCCAGACATCTTTCTGTAGTGACACGGATGCGACCAGCTTGCCCCCCCATAACACAGCGGGCCATTAACGCTCCACATATAGATCAGATGGAAATAGACCTTTTTCCACTGCCAGCCTCTGTTTCATCACACCATTCTTAGAAACAAGCCTGAGAAACACACACAGACAGCCAAACCCCCTGAGAGAGAGAGAGAGAGAGAGAGTCTACTCAGAAAATACACTACATTTGAAAAGTTAAGAGTCACACAGAGAAATGTTTTTTTTGAGCCTACTTGTTATCTAAATGTCTGAAATCCAGGCCGCAAAAGCAAGTACTTTAAGAGAATGACATTAGAACCAAAGTAGTCAAAAATTGATAATGTACTGAAAGTTTTATTAGGTCTACTTTGTTTAGTGATTTTGAATCCTGAAATGAACTGTTTTTGTACAAAAATAAAAAAGTTGACTTCGTAAACATTGATTTCAATCTTTGACATGGCTTTACTCTGTCAATATTAAAGACATCAAGGTTATATTTTCACAGAATGTTATTTATGTTAAATTAATTTATGCAGAAAACTAGTAAATAACTTGAGCTGGGTTTTCACAGGCAGGGTCACATATTAGTTTCTACAAAAATAATGTTTTGTTTCATAAAAATTGAAAATGCTCAAATATTTTATTTTTGGACTTTATTTAGTTATACTTAATTATACTATTATTCTAAAATGTGACCCTAAACTTTTAAATAGTAGTCCAAAATCCCCAAATCCTAGTTTTTATCATGCATTCCAATCAATATAAATCCAACTGCAGCTGGGATGTTTTCTACTAATAGTATATTACTATTTCTAATATTATGAAAAGTAATAATGACTCAAATAAGCACAACTAACACAATAAAACACAAAAAACAACATGATGACACAATAAAGACTTTAAAATCTTTAATCATTTTTTTGCAAAAAAAACTATTTTTTTCTCTTACACAGGATAAACTATATTTTTTATCAATCACATAGTGAATATAATTAAGGTTGACGGGATAGTTCACCCAAAAACTATTCTTCTGTCACCCTTTACTCACCCTCAGATTGTTCCAAATCTGTGTAAATTTCTTTGTTCTGCTGAACACAAGAGAAGATATTAGGAAGAATTTCAGTAATCAAACAGATCGGATCCCCCAACCACTACCATTCTATGAAAAATAAATGCTATGGTAGTCAATGGTGGCCAAAAACTGTTTGGTTACGAGCATTCCACCAAATATCTTCTTTAGTGTTTAGCAGAACAAGTACATTTATACAGATTTGGAACAGTCTGAGAGTGAGTAAATGACATTAACATTAGTCTGTGCTGTTACCTAAAATGACAAGACATGTTTGCGATGGATTATATAATTGTGTCTTTGTTGTGATCAGGGTCTTTCTGGACTGCTGGGACCACAGGGACCAAAGGGAGATAAGGTATGGGACATACTGTAAAAACAAACAAACAAACAGATACAGGGATCCTTTGCAGGCGATAGTGTTTTGTTAACCTGAATCAATTGTGTGATATTTAGTTTTTTAGCTGTATGTGTTTGTACATATGTGTCTATATAAATGTATATGTCCTGTAACTTTTCAAACCCATTGCAAATTGTGTCTCCCCCCATCTTTTCTGTGTTGGCAGGGTGAAATTGGAAGGCCCGGACAAAAGGTGAGACACTCACTGTCCTCAGCCTTTCAATATATGAATTAAACTGAAGGACAGTTAGTGAGAGACATCTCAAACACACACACACACACACACACACAAGAATATTCCAAACAAGAGAAACCTTCCTACAGATGAACTGGTCACTCTGACCTGTGTTTTAAAGTGCTATACAGCAGGGGACACTTGTGGTCACCCCTATTAGATTCAATCCACAATGGAACATCCCCATGGCCCCTTTCCCACAATCCCATCGATGGGCTTGTAGTTTCCAGGAAGGCATTTGTGTCGGTAATACCTAATGCAGGGCAGAGGGTAAAATGAGAAGCGATGCAGAGGATTAGGTGGACCGGTGCACTGTTGTACTAGAGAGGAGTGGAGTGGTGCTGCTGTAAGAAGCTTTGCAGCATTGCATAGTAATTTCGCTTAGTGCCGGGGCAGCCCAATAAATCATTCGCTTTCCCACAATCCATCCCCTAGCACATTATTTAATTAAAGCCAGGAGACTGATGGTGCTTGGTTTGGTTTGTTCTCTCTCCACCCCTCTCTTTCTCTCTTTCTCTCTCTCTCTCTTTCTCCTGATGGCTGCTTTATCCCTCAGAGCACCTTGTTCTTATTGCCCAATCATCTTTAAGCATAACCTAGTTTAGATTCTGGAAACGTTGGAAGAGAAGCAGAGGTCATAACTTTTGATATTCACTGAGTAGATACATAAAAAATAATTTATAAGGAGCATCCTTGCTGGCACATGACAACCTCTATAATATTTCTGATCTACAGCATATGCTCCGAGAGTCGCATACGTTTTGAGCACATCTTTGCATATATATATCTCAAAGTGCTGTCAGTGATATTATGATTTGCTAACTTATGCCAGACTTGCATTAGACCACCCCCACATCTCTGCATTCACAGGGCCTCCATCCAAATTACAGTACTGTCCTCCAAGGGCATGTCAGCTGATATCAGCAAATAAATCATGTGCAAAGTGATTGATAGGAAGACTTTTTTGCGTGGTGTGAGGGGACGCATGTTTTTTCTACGTGTACGCATATATCAGTCATACTGTATGCTGTTTGTATTTTGTACGGCACAGGGACGCACTGGCCCTCCTGGTCTGCCAGGTCGACAGGGAACAAGCGGATGGCAAGGACCAAATGGCCCCAAAGTGAGTCCATCTAAACATACTGTATTTTCTTTTATTCAAAGAACAAAAATATCTTGAAATAAACAGATTTTTGCCAAAATTACACTACAGGGAACTATTTAACTGTGAATATCTCACTTTTGTATATTAACCTACAACATCTCTTCATGTTAATACAATTCATTGAGTAAGAGGATCCTTCATAAAGCATGTTTTGTTTATTATAACACTTCCTAAATAACAGTATCATTGCGTAAATATGTGTATCTGGAATAGCATAAAATGAAATTTTGATTAAGAAAAAACTTTTAACTAGGGATGCTTGTGTAGAACAGATTTATAATATGAGATATAATTGACATCACCCGTGTTTGTGTGTCTCCCAGGGAGAGAAAGGTGACACTGGGATAATGGGCATGCCGGGGGCAAAAGGAACAATTGGACCCAAGGTCTAAACAGTCTACACTTTCTGAATTATGACTGCTGTGTTGTGATTGGTTAATTATGCAATGTATTTGATTTGAAAATGTATTTGAATGTTAATTTCTTTGTTACAGGGCTTGCCTGGATTAAAGGGCGAAAAAGTGAGTACATTAATAATATATATCTATTTTTCAGGTAAATAATTAAAAAAGGTTCACCCAAACTTTGTATTCTGTCATTATTTACTTGTACTTTCTTTTGTGGGACACAAAGGAGATAATTAATTAATATACAATACAACATTTATTATTATGGCAGTACATTATGACCCACCTAAAAGTTTAATATGTGTCAGCAATCAAAATTCTGATTTAATTCATCAAAATTAAGATTTGCTGGTAAATAAAAAAATTCTGTATCCAATACGTTTTGGTTGAAATCATCATTTGAATATTAATCTTTAAAAAAAGTTGAGTATTGGTGGCTGCCTGGATATCATATGAAGTGAACAGGTCTCTGTCGCTGCTGTGCTTGTGAATGTTATGTGTAAACAACACAAGTCCTGTCATGTGGCTGAGCTATTTATGGGTAAAATGTTTCTGTTGTGATTAAACATTATGTTCTAAGATTAATTCTTTGCTCTGTCCTGTTAGGGAACCCAAGGTTTTAGGGGGGGAATTGGTTTAAAAGGAGACAAGGTATGTAACTTCTGTTATAATTCAGTTTGTCTTTATTAGAAATTGATATACAATAAGCCGTAATTCCATTTGTTTACAAGGATTGTGCTATTTTCTGTTTAAGGGATCAATGGGTGTTCCAGGAATGCTTGGCCAGAAGGTATTTCAACGTTTTAACCTATATATTTATTTATTTAACTTTTTAAAAGTAAAAATCAGAGCCTATATATATAACATGTATTGTAACATGTTATCCCTACATGTCTCAGGGTGAAATGGGCCCAAAAGGAGAACCTGGAAGCTCAGGGAATCGGGGACCCACCGGTCGCCCGGGAAAAAGAGGAAAGCAGGTGATCCATCCAGATCACAAAATAACAGCATGATACATGCTTATGGTCTTGATATAATGACCGGTGTGAATGATGTCTAATGCAGGGCTCGAAAGGTGACAGTGGTACAATCGGGCCCATCGGAGCTCCAGGCCCTCAGGGGCCCATTGGTCACCCTGGCCCCCCTGGACAGCCTGCCACAGGTATTATATTACATAACATTACATAACAGTGCTATCTACAACAATCCTCTGCAGGCCACCTACTGTATGCAGCATAGTGTCCTACAGACATTATAATATTATATTAGGAAAAATTGATATTTGTATTTATTTTGTTCATCAATCTATTTTGTGTTTGAATGCCACATCGTATTAAAACAAATAGAATTAGTTAGTTTTTGGGATCACATTGGCATTTAGCTCTTATGTGGACGTCAGATGATATTGCAGCATGAGCTCTTGCCATGTGCTGAGACGCTGAAAGCACATGTATCTTAAATCAGCGCAGGATATCCCACCACATGTTTATTTCGCTTCAGAAGCAACCCGATCCTTATCTTTAACAGGAGGGTGAAGCCATGACATCATATTCTTAAGCGTACAGCCAGAGTGGCCAAGCATCTTGGAGAATTACAAACATTATGTCATCATGTTATTGACAAGCAGCTGTTGTCTTGTTTTGGTTTCTGTGCATATCGACTCGATTGCCTTCTGTTCGTGATAGATGAGGGGCTTGTTTTAGTAACTCTTAAAATCGCTCCGTTGCACCACACGGAGACACATTTATATGCCATTAGCTTAATGCTGTTTGCTGATCTTTCAGGACTGTACATGGTACATAAAGGGGAGAAGGGACAACCTGGCATTCCAGGTCGCTGCGGGTGCAGTGCTTCTTCGAGTGTCAACAACCCTTCTGACCATCACTTGTCCTGGGGCAGTTACCCCCGAGTGCCTGCGGTAAGCCAGCAATGCGAGAGCAGTTTAGGAACAAAGCCTGATTGTCTCATTGGATCAATTTTGTTGTGGATGAAATGAAACATAATTACGTTTAAGAACCGTATTTTATTTTGGCTTATTTAAGCACGAGACACTGTTTGATGAGTTAATATTTGACATATTAACTACAGATTTTTGTGGTGAATAACGAACAAGAGCTGAACCGTCTCCAGGCTGACAATGCTCTGGCATTTCGTAAAGATCAGAGGTCACTTTACTTCAGAGACAATAACGGCTGGATGCCAATTCAGGTAAAAGTAATAGTTGCACTTGTATTAATAGTAGTTACACTTTATTTTACAGTACATGCACTTACAGTGTTCTTACAGAGTATGTTTACAACAATATGATACCCAAAATAACTGCTATCATAATAGTAACATTAGGTCTGTCAGGTGATTAATCGCATCCAGAATAAAAGCTTTTATTTATAAACACATACACATAAATGTATATTTAAGACAAATATAAAAATGTATATATAATTTACAAAATAAAATATATAATTTCAATTATTTGTAAATATAAATAAATACATCAAAATATTTTCTACATGTATAAACATGTATGTGTTTATAAATTCAAAATTAATATGCACAGTGCACAGACATATATTACGCAAACACACACTTTTATTCTGGATGTGATAAATTATTTGTATGAACAATAACTATTTTGAAGAAATGATTGTTCTCTTGATTGATGTTGATACACATGTGCAAAAATCATAATTCTGTCTTTATTTATTCCTGTTTTGTTGTTCCAAATATATGTTGTTACTCTTCCAGCAGGAACATAAAAATCTTCATCTATTTTCCACATACATTACAGCACATAAACAAAATCAAGTATAGTACAAAAAAATACAAAATTTATTCAAAATGTAAGGAAAAAAGTACTTTGAATATTTTTTGTTCACAGTATAGATAGATACTAGTTTGAAATGATATAAGAGTTAGAAAATATGATCAGAATTGTAATTTTTGGGTGAACTGTTTCATATTTATATGCACATGTTGATTTGTTATTGCTGTGAGGTCTGTAAAAAACTCTTTCGTTCCAGTTGACTCCCTTTCAATCAATGGAGCGAGATCCTGACCATGACGGTTTCTGTGGAGACGGCATTGTGCAGGTTGAGAACGGAGAGGAGTGTGATGATGGAAATAAGGTGGTCACAGATGGATGTGTCAGTGAGTATCAGGTTAAAATGGCAGCCGGTAACCCAACTGACCGCTTATTCCTGGGAAACAGAAACATGCTTGGATGTGCTTCAACATTGGAATGCATCTTAAATAGGAGTGAAGCCATAATCATGTCCTGTATAAAACCACTTTTCTGTAAAGTGGACTTTTTATGTCCCCTAAATAAAATGTCTTATTATTTTTTTAAGTGTTAATATAACATGAATCAGTAGTTGTATTTTATTGATTTATTCTTACATATTTGTTTCCCTCTTTATCTTTCTTTCATTCCCAGAGTGCAAACTTGCATATTGTGGGGATGGATATCGCTATGAGGATGCAGAGGAGTGTGATGGAAAAGATTTTGGGTTTCACACATGCAGATCCTTTTTGCCTGGGTAAGATTGTTTAAGAGCATTTCTGTATGAAACATCTAAAGGATAATGTGACTATTTATCGGCCCCACTGTGATAAAAAAAACTAATAATTTAATTATGCTTAAATGTTCCAAAATGATGATAATTTATTGAATATTTTGATAAAATTATGTAAATCTAAAAGGATGTAAAATAAAAGTATTTGTATTTTAATATGTTAACAATATTTGCACTTTTCCTTCGCCCAAACTGAAAGAACAACTAGTAGAATTTTGTTAATTTAAAAATTGTTAATTTGAATGTTTGCACAGTTTTTTTTATTTACTTAAAAAAACTGAGTGCAAAAACTTTATTGACACAAAACTTAAGGAAATCCTACTAGTATTTTTTCAGTGTGTTTCAAATTACCAAAATTGTCACCATATACAAATACTTCAAATTTACCTCATGGACCAGGAAGTTCTCAATGCATCATGGCAAATTGTTGCCAGGTGTTTAGGAAAATATTGTGGTAGCTTTCCTGTAGCTCAGTGGTAAAAGCATTGCAATAACAAGGTTGTGGGTTCGAACCCAGGGAATTGCAAATACTTATCTAAAATGTATAGGACAAAGCAATGTTAGTTGCTTTGGTTAAAAGCGTCTGCCAAATGCCTAAATGTAAATGTATTTATTAAAAAAATCGTGTAAGGCTTAGGTAATTTTTTTTTGACAAAATATCTTAATAATAACACCTTCGTTTTGTTGTCCCCAGGTCTTATGGACGTCTTAAGTGCACAGCTGACTGCTTCATCGACTCCACAAACTGCAAGTATTTTACATGAGAACACAAGAAAACCACAAACATCTCATTTCATCTGGCAGGTCCCGAGATCCATTTAAACGACTCCGAACACCACGGATAAACTGAGAGTAGAAATCAATGAAGGATTATCACAAACACATTAGCTGAACTGTTGTCATGCTGTTGAGAACCCATGTTGCTCACTTGGGAAAGGAACGATCAGCAAAGTCGTGGTCCCTCACGCTCGCGGTCTTAAGAACTGTAGCAGGACTTCAGCCACCGTTCTCGCCTCTGCCCCGGCCTGGCCACCGCGATTGGCCACAAAGAGGAAAGTGGAGACCTAAAGGTGTCCTGGAGGTAAAGGTCTAAATACCTCGACATAGCACTGTTTCAAAGAAAAGCTATTTCTCATGGCCCACCTTACTTCACAAAAGGTGCTCTGTTTGTGGAATGCAGTACTATAGGATTTTGCATGAGGCTGTAATTGCTGTATCATTACCAAACTATGTCAAATTGAATATTATGTAGACGTCTAGACCAAATTGGTGCCAAAGGAACTCTAAGATCCCTTTACTTTTTGGATGATTAAAAAAAACATTAAGGTAATGTTTGTGCCAGTACACTCCATGACCATTTAATACTACAGTAAGGTTGCTTAAGGTTAGAAGACCCTCCTCTTCAGGGTCTCAACAGAGGCATTTCGTGCCGCTATCTCGCAGATGTCGGCATTTAGCAAAACATTTCCATCCATATCTCAGGAAACCACTTAATCGGAACCCCTCCATCTCCAAGCACGGAGCGGGGTGCACATATTCCACTTCTTTCACTACAAGCCACTTCAATACTGTCACCTCATCGCACGCTTCAGGAAATGACTAGTTGTCATGCGAGTCTAAAGATCTTACAGTTGGGGTAAAATATAATCATATGTGAAGGCTCTCAATCTGTTATTAAAAGTTTTGTACTGTCTGCTTATGAAGGAATAATATTCTGCTGCTATTCGGGCTAAAGACTGTTGAAGGCTGGACTGTTGATGTTGTTGTTAGTGTCCAAAAAATGTTCTGTCCAGTCTGAATATACCTCAGCATATACAGTGTGCTTTCGATTTTTGTGATAACAGGAACTGAGGTGGAGAATACAGTATACAGCACTTACCTGATATATTCAGAGATAGCTCGCTTAAGTATTCATGTAACGTGACTTTTAATTTTGATCGACTGCAAGTCAGTTTCTCATAAGCTATACAATGCATTTGGTACAGGAACCTCGTTGCTTATTTTCTTCAGGATTTATTTCTGTAGATTTCATGTAAAATATTATTATGGGTATGGAATTAAGTGTATTATTCTGATGCAACTGCATGTTTGTATTATTGTATACTCTTGTTAAAAAGAGCAGAATTGCCACGTTGAAATGCATCGATGCTGTGTAGGTGCTGTTTGGCTAAACGACTGTAAAGATAAAGTGCATTAAGCTTGTGACTGACTGTTATCCTCAGACTTGTACAAAACTGAGGAAATATGCTAGCATCAAATATTGCACAACAATTAGAAAAAAAGACTGTTTTGACCTAGTGTAATGTGAAGGCTGTTATCATTTGTATTAAATCATGTTTATACTGTCATGTGACGATATGAAATAAAGCTTGAAAAGCTATACAGAATATCTCTTCTGACTCAGCATAAATCTTTAAAAAAAAATACAAAGATCTTTAAAGATAAATCTCTGCTCAGAAAAAGATGAAAATGATTTACCATAAATATGTTTTTATTACATATTTTTTATTTAGGTGTATTAAGATGTACCATCTTCTAAAAGTTGTTCCAAACCTGTATACATTTCTTTGTTCTGTTGAACACATAGATATTTGGAAGAATGTTAGCAACTGACATTTCTGGGACATCATTTACTGCCATTGTAGAAAAAATTACAATGTGAAAAGTGCCCCAGAAATGTTTGCTTTCGAACATTCTTCACAATATCTTCTTTTGCTTTCAACAGACCAAAAAAATATATACAATAATTTTTCCTACTATGGTTGTAGATTTTATCCAAGAAATGTCCATTGCGAACATTTTTCCAAATACCATTGTGTTCATCAGAAGAATGAGTAAATCATTGCAGAATTTTCATTTTTGGGTGCATCCCTTAACTTGCTCTGTTTTTGAAACAACTTTCAGGACATCACATTGGTATATTTTACTATTGTAAAATAAAAGTGAATTGCGCTTCCATTCTGAGTTTTGGTTGATTTGCTGTGGCGAACTAGTGAAACGAATTGTCGTTTGGACCAGATTTTGTTCGAAATCAGGTCACAGATGGTCGTCTTTCGAGTATTTTCAAGCTTGAACTTGACCTTCAACCTGCATGTACTATTCAAAATGCTTTAAAAACAAGTTCAAAAATGCTAATAATTAAAAAATAAGTCTTTTTTGTGTGCTATACCCCCTGCTTCACTCATTTCATTTTTTCCAGAAAGATTTTGGATTTGCAATTAAAACATAGCAGCCATGCACACAGAATATATAAAAAAAAAAACCTGTAAAAACAGAAAGCATCAGACATCTCCTTCCCCGCATTTTTATAATTACCTTGAATTTATACAGTAAATAGATACAATATAAGTGTATTCAAATATAATGTGTAATAGATGCAGTTTCATGTTGACTATGAGTCTTTGACATTGTGATGTTCAATCTTCAGAGGGCGTTGAAGTGCTATGCTTGCTGTACTGGACGAGTTTCTCTTACTCATCAATGTACGAAAGCTGAGTAATCTCTGTACTAGATCACAGCCAGCTGGAGTAAGCTGGGCATCAGCATTACTGTATACTGCGTTTCTGGCACTGCTGCTGAGAGACCGCATCACTTTATGATACTGATCAACAATGTCTATTGATCATTAGAAAGATAGTAGGTCCAGCACAAAAAAAAACATTGTGCTACCTGGAAAACAGACCATAGGCCCTGCAAAAATCGTGTGCCATTACTTAAGGCCGGCATGTTATTTTGTGTATGTGTGTGTGTGTAGGTTGGCAGTAAGCAGGAGGTCCGGGAGAGAGATTTTTAAAGATGCTTGCTTTTCAATAACCGTATTATACAGCCATATCTTTTCTCGCTAATCTCATTACAGTAATTTGCCTGCAGATGAGTTTACATATGCATTGCACAACACAATCTGATTTCCTACTTCGTTGGGAACATGCCAGCAAATAAGACTTTTGACAAGGGGCTGTACAGAATAGGGTGCAAGAACCTCGTTTCGTTTGATGGGACTAATACTGAGTCTTATTATACTTTCCATTGTGGAAATCTAGTCTTTATGGGGGTGAGCTTTGAAATGCGGTATGTTGAGATCCTATAGACTGGGTTTTGGTGCTTAAATTAAATCTCGGAAAAAGAAGCTGCCATATTGCGACGTATTAAAGGGGGTGCCGGTTGAGTGGTGTCCCGTTTCTGTGGCGGACAGGGGGCCTCACGGGCAGAAACAGAGAGGACCCCCAGCTGTCACGCGGATCTCCAGTGAAAATCCCTGAACAGGGAGGGAATGGAAAACATGCAAGGTGCAACAAAACTAACATCGTACTCGAACACATATAGTGTCATGAAATCCAATTAACATAACAGACTTTTCCACTCAAACGGTAGCTGAATTCAGTCATGGTTTGAGTATTCAGATTTTCAGAAAACAGTCATGGATGGAATATTCAGATTATCGGAAAACATTTAAGATAATGTAGTAATGTGTGCTGGAGTGTTGCAAGCAAAGTGAGATAAATCTGGTATACCAGTGCCAATTTCATTATGCCGTTTTCCAAAACAGGTCTCCAAAATGTCTTCCCGCCAGACACTGAAAAACTAGCAGAGTTAACTTATGTATAGGATGCAAACAAAACTCCTCAAAGAACTGTCATGAGTCCAATTTTATAAATATTATGTTACAGAAGTAAATCTAGTTATTAATGTAGAACACATTCTCCAAGTAATGTTCAAATTTTATCTTCCTCAGTCTTTATCAAGTTTAGGCAAAAGCACATGCAAGAACAAGCTTTCTATTTCTGCCCCTTAATGAATCCAGTGATCAAGTGTGTTGTTCATGAGGGTATCCTAGCAACCACACACAGATATAAAAGGATTAAAGGAGTGTCATAGCCGCTATAGCATTACATGTCTTTCAAATACCACTTGGATGCATGGATATGTCTTTAACTGGTCACCACAACTACAAAATGTATTACCTGTTGTAAGAATTGCATATTTTTATATGTTGAGATTAAAAACATTACATGCAGTTCAGTATAAATGTCAATACAGTTTATAAACAACACTAAGGGACGTAAATAAAAATAACTCTTTCATATAATAAATCAGTCATACATACATCTGAATACGTGAAAATACATACTATATAAACATACTGTTTTAATACTAATCAATGAGAACTCGGTTTGCTTTTGGAAGGAATAAGGTCATTAGTTATACATTTAAAACGTAACATATTAATGCAAAGATTTCTCAACGAATAGAGAAAAAATTACATCAACATTTTAAATTGAATTTTAACAGTTAAATGTATTTAATGTTTTGAATGTTAATGCGGTTTAACTAAAACAAAGATTGAAGTGGTCTGTTAAGGATAAAAAGATTAAAAGCTCAGATATTTCATTTGAACAAATATCCGTAATTTAAAGGGTATCTGATGAATTTTTAAGATCCCGCTGGGGCCGGATTTACAAAACATTCTTTAATTCCCAGTGAAATAATTACAATGCCTATTTATTCATGAAATATTACAGCGTTTTTTGTAAATAGTTTATCAATGTGGGTAATTCTCTTTTTAAAAGAGACAGTTTCTCAAGATTGATTTACAAAGCATATGTCATTTTATTCTTATGAAAAAAAATGAAGATGTTCTTAAGAAACTATATGAGAACTTCTTAAGAAGGAACAATTTTATGAGCTTCTTATAATTGATCTTAAGAACAATCTTATCTTTTGTTTCGTGAATCCCCTCCCTGGTCTGTAAATCTCTATGTTGATTCTTCATTCAGAGGAATATTATGTTAAATCTGTGGAATGGGATCAAAATAAATGTTAATTTTTAAGTTAATTATTAATAGTCTAAATCTGGATAAATTTAGAAATGTACAAACTAAACACATGCAATGCAACGTGCACAAATTGGTATCCTATGATTTAAAAGCGAGTGACTCTTACTATAAAATCAAAGACACATTCCTTAATCATATAAATAAGTCAATAAATAACGTTACCGAGGACACACCATCAAAGCATTCCTTCTGTTGATTAATACAGAACTCTGAATGCATTACAGAAATCAAATGACTGCTTGAACAGTTACAGGTTCTATATAGTGAGACCTGTCCCCACTACATTCAAAAAACACGCTCTCCTTTGGTCCCTCTTACCAATCTTTAAATTATATCCTGGTTTTCAGCCATTGTAGCTAAATAGTAAACAATGTCTTTATAAACAGCACTCTGTTCTGTAAAAAGATGTTTATGATACACCTTCATCAGAATCTCTGATCTTTTTCCTTCCATTGTGCTAGTGTAAGGTGAACGAGAGGCCAGTATCTAAATGAAAGTAATGCTGAGAAAATTTCAAGTCGGTAGAGAATGATAATGACCATATCAATACTGTAACACTGTGACTTCCCTCCCATACATTTAAATTCATATAAGACAAACAACCAATGCCCATAACACTCGCAGCTGTCAATGTTATTTAAAATAAAGCCGTTCCCTGAAAAGAGCTTGAGGAATAATACCCATTAAAGCATTGTGTGTTTGACACGGCTGTTTAAGTTTTGCGGGGAAAACTTTTAGTGTTTGTGTTGGAGCCTGCTAATGGCAAGTTAATCACAACACACTTCTATTGGGCGGTTTTAGTAAGCCACGCCCCACAGAGCCTTTCACAAAAGGGGCTTGGTTATCAAGCGAGAGAGTTACAATTCTGAAACAACAATAGACGCCGTGAGGAGTTAGCTCTATTCACGGTCTCTGTCAGACGACCTCATCTGATTCCAGGCCGTACTCGTCATAGAGAGCATCCAGGATGGACAGCTGTTTCTCCATAGCCGGCAGATAGGTGCCCAGGTCTCTGTGCATGCCCGCGGTAAAGCCCTCTTTCAGCTCATCTCCTTCATGACAAACCAGAGCAGCCATGAAGCTCTCATAGGATGGGGCGGCACGTAGAGCCAGCTAATGCACACGAGCAAACACAAAACAGAATCTTGTTTGAATTCGTGTCTTCATTGCACTTGAATGAAAACGCAGTACAACAGTAATACTGACCGCAAAGACCCCTCGTATGACCCATCCATGATATTGCCTTAGTGTTTTTCCATATGCTTTATCTGGAAGTGGCAAGAAATAAGCACATTAAAAAACATTAAGTGAAAAAAGACTTTCAAAAACGTATTCCTGACAATTTAAGAAGTCATTTGAAACTGTTTGAGAATTGACATTAGATTATGTGACTTACTAAGAGGTCCTTGGACGTCCTTCACCCCAGTGTTGATTTCACAGAGGAACTCTTTGAGGAACTTGAGTCCACGTTTAAGCCACAGCAGAGCTTCCGTGGCTGAATTTCGCACCTGTGCCACCTCTGTCTCCATCTCATGCAGAACGATGCTCTGCAGGGTGGTGAAGCTGTCAGGATCAGACGCCGCCTTTTGCTGGATTTTCTGATGGAGAAAATGAATATCAACTCTCAATAAGAGATCCAAACTGATTTCTGGTGGCATTTTGTACTTTGATATTGGATACAAGTTCTCTTTATTAATAGAATGCAATTCAAGCTTTGTCACCATCTAGTGGTAATGGTGATAGCACAACCAGGTACAGAAACAATGAATAGGTTTTATATTTGGAATCCAAACTACTACAGTTGATAAGCATTGCCAAAGCATTCCTCTGTGTTAGAAACATATTTTTACCACATATTTATGACATTTGACATCAATAAATAAATAGAAAACCCACTACAAACAGATGTGGCTTAACTGTCACTCATCAAACATGCTAACTATGGCACTACATTTAAAAAAATACTTAAATATGATTTTCTTTCAATATGAACTTCAAATTATAAATATGAAATTTGGCCAGCTTGTTTTAAATATAATATTTTGTGTTTTTTAAGATAAATATTTTACTCTATCTACTGGAATGTTGGAAAAATGTGGTTCCCTTTCTGTCGGTCTCTCGACGTTGTGTCGAGAACGACAGATGGGGTTCGCCCTTGAGAACCAATCAACTCTGACTACTATAGAAAAGGCCAATGAAATTTGGCGAATGCAATTTGCATGCCGGGCTCCGCCCCCGGAAATCCGGTATAAAAGGAGGCCGGCGTGCAGCATTCACTTACCTTTTGTTCTTCAGAGCCATCGCTCATGAGTACAACTCAGGATTCAATCCTCTACAACTACACGCTGGTGCTACGACGTGTTACAGCGGATCGTCCCTTCCTGCAGCGACCTTCCCCTGGGCGTCTCGGCGGTTCCGGAGGTGTTAGAGATTTTTTCTAAAAGTCCTTTTCAGGACTGACTGAGCATTCTCCAGCGCGGCATGTCCCGCTGTTCTCTTGGGTGCGGCACCCTCATCGAGGAGGGGGATGGACACGATCGCTGCATTAGGTGTCTGGGCGTCCAGCACACTGAAGCAGCGTTCGTTGACACATCTGCCTGCACTGCGGGCAGATTGTCATTCAGAAGTTGCGGTCACGGGTGGCTGTCTTCCTACGGGAACCAGCCACCATTTCGTCTGCTACCCGGGCTGTGACATCTGTGGCTACGGCCCCGATGACCACCCACGTTAGCAGCGTTAGTGATACGGGGAACTCTGCGAACGTAAACCCGCCAGCCAAGTGCTCACGGGCCGATCGCACCCCGATTCGCTCTTCTGAACGTTCCCCAACCGGCGGTGGCATACCGTCCGGATCCTCACGCACACACTCGGAAACGATGTGTGACGTAGATGAGATGTCGCTCGCAGCATCGGAGGGAGACTGGCATCCGACTCTGCCGAATCCAAACTCCACCCCCAGCGGTCGAGTTCAGGAGGAAGCAGAAGTGATGTCATCCGTGCTAACCCGGGGATACGTGGTTCCCGAGGTCGGTGCGCGGTGCAAACCGCGCCTACCCCGGGTGCCATGTTTTTCCCGGAGGTGCATGAGGAGCTGTGTAAAACTTGGAACGCTCCACTCACGGACCGTTCCAGTGAAACCAGCTCCGGCTCCCTTACTTCCCTCGATGGTGAGGCAGCCAAGGACTGCGTCGAGATCCCCCGGGTGGAACGTCCGCCTGCGGTGCACCTGTGCCGCGGACGGCTACCACCTGGGGGGGGATCGACCACTCCTACCGTCCAAAGCACGTAAGACTTCGGCATCACTGGTGTCGAAAGCTTGCGAGGTTGCGGGCCAGGCTGCCTCCTCTCTCTATGCCTTGGCCATCCTGCAGGTCCGCCAGGCCAGGGCGTTGAGAGGGCTCCACGAGGGTAAGGCCGACCCGGGTATAATGCAGGATCTCCGTGCCACCGCTGACAGCGCTCTACGGGCGACTAAGGCGGCGGCACGGGCCCTGGGTCGGACGATGTCCACGGTAGTGGCCCAGGAGAGACACCCCCCGCTATACCTTGTGCAGAAGAGTGACAGCAAGGAAGTCCGCTTTCTTGATGCACTCATCTCGCAGGGTGGGTTGTTGGTAACACCGTCGAGGACTGCGCTCAGCAGTTTTTTGACGGCGAAGCAGACAGTGGCAATTAACCACATTTTTTTCACGCCGCGACTCGGCCGCCTACAGGCCTCCGAGATCTCACGTGACGTCTGCTTCCCTGCAACCCAGGACCCTTTCGACATCGGCTCCGGTTCCTGTGCCCCCACAGGCGGCACCCCGGAAGCAGAGGTCGAGGGGGAAACCTCCACCCCGTCAGCAACCTCCTCGCGAGAAGGGACACTGACGGGAAGACCCCAGGGAGAACAACATCGGGCCCGAACCTTCACAGCCACGGCTCTGATCGGTCGGTACGGGACGACTCCTGCCTCGTCACCAAAGCCGGGCCCTTGTTAGGGCTTGGCGCCCACTTACTCACTGAGTTTTCTGTTCTCCCCGGGTTTACTTGCAGCCGATCGCACACTCCACTGGACTGTGCTCGGCGAACCGACCTCACACCCTGGCGAGGCGTGAGGTCGTACACATACGACAGCCGTCACCACTCTCAAACCGACAGTGCGTGCCGTTGTCCCGCCAGGCAGGTAAGCAGGCGGAGCAAAAACCTTCCCTCCGGGGACTCCCCGCGACATGGTTAGCTCCGCCAGCCGACGAACCACCCCCCGTGGGAATGATGAAGCAGACCGTCCCCTTGGTCACCCTGTCACAGTCCCTGGGAGCTCGAGAGCTGCCCACACTGTCTCGCTGGCTAATGAGGGCGGTCCGTCTTGGTTACTCGATCCAGTTCGCCAGAGACTCACCCAAGTTTCGGGGCATCATCTCTCCCTCTGTCAGAGGCAGGGACGCCTCCGTACTTCGGGTAGAGGTCACCACCCTTCTGGCAAAACAGGCATCGAGTTCGTCCCTCAAAACCAAGATGTTCAGTGGGTCACCACCCGCACTTCATCGTTCCCAAGAAAGACGGCGGGTTGCCCCCAAAGGCTGCGTACCCTGAACAGAGCACCTTCACAAGCTGCCATTCAGGGTGCTCACACAGAGGCGCGTCCTGACATCTATGAGGTGTCAGGATTGGTTCGTGGCAATCGACCTGAAGGACGCTTACTTTCATGTCTCGATCCTCCTCGACACCGGCCGTTCCCACGGTTCGCGTGCGAGAGGCGGGCATATCAGTACAGAGTCCTCCCTTTCGGTCTGTCCCTGACCGCCCTTTCTCCCTGAGAGGAGGAAGGCGAGCGGGTACTAAACTATCTCAGCGACTGGCCTATCTTGGCACACTCGCGAGATCTGTTATGTACACAAAGGGACCTGGTGCTCCGGCACCTAGGTCGATTGGGACTCCAGGTCAACCAAGAGAGGGGCAAGCTCTCCCCAGTGCAGAACATCCTCTTTCTCGGTATGGAACTCAACTCTGTCACCATGTCGGCACACCTGTCCGCAGTTGTGCCCAACCAGTGTTGAACTGTCTGAAATGAACATTTTAGGCAGACAGCGGTCCCCCTGAAACAATTCAGAGGCTCCTGGGACACATGGCGTCCTCGCGGGCTAATACCCCTCGAGTTGATGCACATGACACCGCTCCAACACTGGTTTCAGAGTCGAGTTCCGAGGAGAGCGTGGCACACCGGCAGCAGGCGCATGGTGATGCCGCCCTGCTGCCGACGCACCATAACCCCTAGTCTTTATGACTTTTTCGACGGACTCAGGTCCCTCTGAGCAGGTTATGAGGCAGGTCGTGGTGACGACTGAAGTCTCCCTGCAGGGGTGCGGTGTAGTGTGCAACGGGCACGCAGGTGGGGTGTTGGACGAACCCCCGCCTGCGCTGGCATATCAATTGCCAAGAGTTGTGGGCTATGCTACTTGCACTGAGCAGGCTACGGCCTCTCGTGCGAGACATACACGTGCTGTTCCGAGGACAGCACTATAGCTGTAGCGAATACAGATCGTCAGGGTGGCGTTCGCACACAGCAGCTAAACACAACTTGCTCGACGCCTCCTCCGGTGGAGTCAACAGGTGACTCGTTCCCTGCAGGCCACACACCCCGGGCAAACTGAACTAGACAGCCGACGTGCTTTCTCGCCAGTTTATGCCTCGTGGAGAGTGGCGACTCCACCCCCGTGCAGTCCAGCTCATTTGGAGGCTGTTCGGGTAGGCCCAGGTAAAACCTGTTCACCTCCCGTAACACCACCATTTGCCCGCTTGATAGTCCCTGCCCTCGGCACGGATATCCTTGCGCACAGCTGGCCGCGGGATGGGCGGAAGCACACCTTCCCCCCCCAGGAGCCTTCTTGTACAGACTCTGTGCAAGGTCAGGGAGCAGGAGCACCAAGTGTTATTGGTTACACCACACCGGTCTAACCGCACTTGGCCTCAGAGCCGATGCTCTGGACAGCGACTCCCCCTGAACCATTCCCCTGACAGAGGACCTGCTCTCTCAGGGGAAGGACACGTTCTGGCATCCCAGATCAGACCTCTGGAACACCCATGTCTGGTCTCTAGACGGGACGAGAAGATCCTAAGATGGCTACTCCCCCTATACGGCTGAGACCATCACCCAGGCTAGGGCCCCATCTACTAGGCGGTTACACGCCTCTAGACGGTGCCTCTTCTCGTCCTGGTGTCTTTCTCAACGAGAAAGACCCACTGAGGTGCTTGATCAGGATTGTGTTCCCCTCCTCACGAGACTGGAGACTAACATCTCCCTTCCACACTGAAAGTGTATGTAGTCGCTATTGCCACTCATCACGACTCAGTCGGTGGAAAGTTTCTAGGGCAACACGACCTGGTCACCAGGTTCCTAAGCAGCGAGAGGGCGGAATCCGCCTCATCTCCGCTCCATACCCTCTTGGGACCCTAAGTGGTCCTGGGGAGCCTCAGGGCCCCCCAAAGAGCCCCTCGGAGGTTCCGATCTTCCTCATAGAGTAAGACGGCCCTCCTGACGGCGCTCACTTCCTTCAAGAGGGTAGGGGACCACCGAGCATCCTCCGTGTCCCTGGATTGCCTTAAACTCGGCCCTGGAAACTATCACGTTATCTTGAGACCCAGGCCCGGGTGCGTGCCCAAGAAGTTCCCACTACTCCCTCCGGGGCCAAGTGGTGAACTTGCAGGCGCTCCCCATAGGGGAGGAAGACCCAACCCGATTAGTGTTGTGTCCAGTACGTACTGGACCGCACGCAGAGCTCTGAAGCTCTGACCAGCTCCGTGTCTGTTGGAGGACAGCAGAAGGGGAAGGCTGTCTCCAAACAGAGGCTGGCGCACTGGGTCGTGGACGCCGTTACGACGGCATTCCGATCTCAGAATCTCCCATGCCCATTGGCAGTGAGGGCTCACTCCACACGGAGTTTAGCCACCTCCTGGACACTGGCAGAAGCGCCTCTCTAGCAGACATCTGTAGAGCTGCGGGTTGGGCTATGCCCAAACACCTTCGCAAGGGTTAACAACCTTCGCGTAAACCCGGTGTCAGCCCACGTCCTGCGTGGCGACATGTAGGACTGGCATCCGGGGGGGCGTATGCCTGCGAAAGCACCTTTCCACCCTCTAACAGGTTGGGTCAGTGTGCTATTTACCTTTTCTTCTTACCCGAACACATCGCTAAGAAACTGGTACCTCACCAGCCTCCCTTCTTACCCAGACACTGGTTAAGAATAGGCATTCCATCCATCACCAAACAAGCACCCCCTGGGGGCTGGCTGGGCAGAGCAGCCTTCCCCCTTAGGCCGGGATACCATGTGAGCTATCACAGATAGCTCTAACCGGACCTAGTGCTACCGGACGTCTGTAACACCCCCTCCGTGGGCTGTTCCGTCTGATGTATCCTCATGAGAATGGTTCCCACTCCTGGTAACCCATGAGCTTCCCCAGGTGGGCCTCCACCTCGCGGTTAACTACTCAGTCCGCACGTTCCATGCGTTCTCCTCCAAGGACGAGACCATACCTATATCCACCATATTCCTCCCCACGGGTAGCGCTTCTCTGATTAAGAGTCGCGCTTACCCGGTGTAAACTGATCTGGACGGCCTCTCGCCTATAGAGAGCTAAGGCCCCGTCCGTGAAAGTTACCGGTCAGGGCTGTACCCATCTTTCTCCAAGAAAGCTCTGGAACCCCCCGACCACCACACTGGAAGGTTACAGTCTCACGAAAGCTTCGAGATGACACGCCCAGGCTTGTTACCGTCGCTTCGCTAGAGATTGTGACGCGATACAGCGTTGTGGCGTTTTCCATAGGCAACCCCATCTGTCGTTCTCGACACAACGTCGAGAGACCGACAGAAAGGGAACGTCTTGGTTACGTATGTAACCTCAGTTCCCTGATGGAGGGAACGAGACGTTGTGTCCCTTATGCCACGAACACGTATCGTATTCTGCTGCAGTTTGAGAGGTCTCAGGCTCTTCAGAACAAAGGTAAGTGAATGCTGCACGCCGGCCTCCTTTTATACCGGATTTCCGGGGGCGGAGCCCGGCATGCAAATTGCATTCGCCAAATTTCATTGGCCTTTTCTATAGTAGTCAGAGTTGATTGGTTCTCAAGGGCGAACCCCATCTGTCGTTCTCGACACAACGTCTCGTTCCCTCCATCAGGGAACTGAGGTTACATACGTAACCAAGACGTTTTACATCCATACTGTAATTTCTCTAGTATCTAAAATTTGCAACATATTTCCAACATTCTTGTCCAATCTAAAAAGATAGATTGGGTCTAGACAATTTTATATCTTTAAATGTACTTACCTTAATGTTTCCCACAAAATCCATTTTAACAGGAGCAAAGACGGTTGGTCCAAGCTTGTCTGAGGGGAGAAAGTTGTATCTGCTATTTGCGAGTTTCAGAACATAAATTGTATTTTTAACAATAATTTGGACACTTACATCACACTTAGAAATTAATGCCATTGGATAAGATACAAAATGTTTGTTTGGGGCATTACAACCCCACTAGTCCTAACATTATATTGGTACATTTACAACCCTTACATTGGTGTCAAAGCCGACAAGAAAAAAGCGATTTCTGTTTTCTTAATTTAAAAGATTATATGTACTTATATATGTTTTATATGTTAAACTAAAGTTCTTTTTATTGAAAGTTGATTAGAAAGTGTTAGTGTTTCATGTCTACAAAATAAAGTTCAAACAACACAAAACAAAATGGTAAACATTACATTTTTAAGCATGGCTTAAATGTCCAAATGTATGTTATGAGAGAGTCATGGATGTTGAGATTTCCTTCCAGTTCATGTGTAATCCTTTGATCCACAGGGATTCATTCTTTTGAAATGACCCACCACCACATAGAGACGCACCTCTAACATAACCTAAACTCAATCACCTTTAGTTCTGTTTTTTGATAGAAAGAAAATCGGAATGGATTTTTGAGTGAAACATTTTGAGCATGTTTAAGTCCCAGCAGCCCTGTTCAGATACTCACCAAACTCTCCCAAAATGAGACACAGCAGAGCTTATAGGTATGCGTACCCCATGTCTGAGAGAGAACTATCGATTGACTAAACCGAGAAATGCCTGATGCAAATGATTTTACAAGAAAAAAGTAATGGAAGCACATGTTGAGCCAACCCATGCCAGAAGTCAAAGAAATGTCCCAAAGTAGCCTTTTAAAAGACCAGAACTAGATGCAGAAGCAGTTTAGACTCATAGAGGGAAAACATGAAGCAAATACAAAGTGAAAGCATGGAAAAAGTGAGAAAGGAGAGAAAGAGACCGTCCTACCTAAAACTGGTACTATAGCATAGCAAGAATCCAAAAATGCTTGAGTGGGAATACCACTGCCGTCCTCCAGTATTATATCACTAAATCTACAAGAAAAAACCACAGACATTCAGACAATACATCAAAGCATTTGTTCAAAATTCAACAGAATGCGCATTTATTTGAGCAAATAAAACACAAAAAGCAGGCAGAGCCAAAACAGAAGTAATTACAGAGCATGCAGTCCTCTCTGAGTCTAATACAAACAATGAGATTTTACTCGCCCTACTTGAGTACAGCACACATAACATATAGGTTATAATTCACACATTGAAATAACACTAAAAAGGATTCATATCTTTGATAACATTTCACATGTTCAACAAAACATTGTTTCAGTCAAATGAAGGCTGCTGGAGCAAAATAAGTGTGATGCAGTTACTTTACAATGTGTGATCCTATTACTGCATACAGAAGATAAAAGAATGATATAGCAAAATAATCTACAAACCCACATCACAGGCAGGCCTCATTTTGAGCGATCAAAAGAAAAAAATACTACAGTAAACATTTAATCAAGGACATGTCATATGTTGAAAGCATTCCATTAAATCTTTCCATGTCTCAGCAAAATAAAATCACACTCATTCTTTTTTCTTTTTACAAATGACTATTTATCTTCTAGGGATGTAACAATATTATCGATATTGTGTTATTGCAATAACAAAATTGTCTCAATATTAGCGTGGTCACATGACCGTATGAAACGATAGGTCTTCCGGGCCTAATAGAGAATGTTAGAAAAAAATAGATGTTACATTTAATCCATCTGGTGCAATTATTTTGATATATAAAAGGGATTTTAGGTCATTTGACCGAACTCATACTATAACTCCTACCTCTAAGCAACAGTTATGATTAGAGGATAAATAAAAGAGGATGCTTATGGCAGGTTTCCTAAGCATCATTGGTCATTTCAAATGTTGCAATAAATATGGTACCGTGGACTTCTCACTGAGGTATTATTGTACAGTGAGATCTTTATATTGTTCCATCCCTATTATTTTCTCATCTTACTGTGCATTTATTTATTATTTGGAGGTTTATATGTTGTGTGAACACTATTGAAGCATCTGTCTGTTAGTTTGAGTGACTTATCAACATTGTGTCATCCAATGGTATGAGCTGGGGGTGGGACTATCCGTTACCTTCGTCATGTGATGCTAAGGATTATTAAATGCATTGATGAATCCTAAAAGGAATTGCATTTATTCATTTAGCAGACCAAAAAGTATTGTTCACGCAAACATTTAAATTATTTCATCATTTATTCACCCTCACGTCATTCCATAACCTTTATGACTTTCTTTCTTCTGCAGAACACAAAAGAAGATATTTTGAAAACTGTTAGTAACCAAACAACATTGACTTCCATTGTATGAACACCAAACCACCGATACGTTTGTCAAAATATCTTCAAATATCTTTCACAGAATTCAAAGTCATACAAAGGTTTTGAAACACATGAGGGTGAATAAATAAACACAAAATGTTTATTTTTTTGGTGAACACAAACAATAAACATGTCAATTAACCTTGCACCTGGTTGGGACACAGTGTTGCTAAATTAGGATCCCTGAATTTATATTGAAAAAAAATTCTTACAGTACATTTCTGTAAATAATACTGAAGTGTTTTTAACAGCACCACGACATGTGTAGTACACTGATCTTATTCCCTCAGTATAAAGGATCACAGCACGATCACGGCGCCTCATACCTGTGACTCATCGTACTGAAGAACGTGTCCACCTTATCTTCCTCTTCCTGTTTATTCTCACCCTGAGGCTCATTTACTTCCAGGTCAGCCTGGATTTCCTCATTGACCGTTTGCTCTTTTTTCTGTGTGGGGCTTGGGGAGACTTCAGCATGGTTTGCTTCCGTCGGTCTGTGCTTCTCTTTCTCCCCTGCTGACTCTTCAGGGTCATGTGTGCTTGAGGAAGAGCCATTCTGAGGGTTCCCACCTTCTTGGTGTTCCTCCACTAAACTGATTTCTAAACACAAAGCAAACAGGTTTGGAGATGGGGCTGACGTAACTGAAAGTGATTCACGTCTAAGCAGCTCTGAGCTCAGATGATACCTGTAAGAGGTGTTGGTATGTTGTTTTGTGGAGATAGAGGTGCTTCATATTCTGGTCCACTCTTTCCTTTCTCGTGTGCTCTTGTACTACCTGAGATGCTCACTGAGTCCTTGAGTCTGCGTAACATACATTTTAAAGAGATGAGGAGTGCACAACTGGCCCAAAAGAGTGAATTGTTTTATCTAAACTTACTTTTCTCCTGGGTGCTGATTTTTTGGGTCATTTTGTATCATTTTGATCTAGAACAAAAATGGACATTCAAGGTTTGAATAAACAGTATAATTTACAACGACAACTTCTTATTTTCTATTTTCCTGCTGCTTTTTCTACAAGGTGATCATGTTTAATACCTTCTGAGGTTTGATGGTAGCCACCGGGGGAGAACCAGGTGGGGTCTGACTCAGGAGGTCTGGATTAAAGGTCAGGCTGGCGATCTGCATACACTCCTCCAGGGTCTTCAAGAAGGTGGTACAGGTGGACTTCACCAAACTCCCGGTCTCATTTGCAACCTAAAAACACAAAAGCGAAAATGTGAAGATAAAGCATAAAATGACTTTTTGACAAGCTTATATATTCAAGGAACAAGAGGCTGTGTTATCACAGTGATTGGTAATTCCAAAGCTTTATTCACAATAAAGCAAAGCCTTTATAAAATAATCATTAATAAAAAATAAATTAATTAACTGTCAACCACTTATAGCAACAGACCAAGAGAGAATGTGGTTATGCACCATAAATAAAGATCAGCTACTAAATTAGCAGCTCAAAACTATGTCATCAAACATGTTACGTATATTGTTTTGTTAACTATAGACCCAAACGATCCTTTAAACATCCTGGAGTTTGTCTAAACTCATTCCAGCCACAGACAAACATTGCCCTACCTCCTCAGAATCGCCCGCTGTCTCAGCTAGAGGACTGTCTTTTATTTTGTTCACTTGCTGGAGGAGAAGGTCGCAGTAAAGCCTCAGTTCTGACATTTTTGTTTTCAGGGCCTCTGTGTTTTCCTGGAGCTCTGAAAAGATAAAAGAGGGCTATTGTTCATTTTTATAATAGACACATAGATGATAGACAGGTCTTTCTGGAGGAGGAGACATACAGGCTCGATTAAAAAGGCTTGGTTAAACAAACAAAACAATAAAATTGAAAAAAATTCTGTGATGATTTATTTCCTTTTAAAAAAACACTATTGGGTAAAAATATATTAAAGAGTTTATAATGCTAGTTTAGTATCTGCATTGTTGAAATTGAGAGAATCGGGCTTTGTTATTTGTGAGTGGAGGGATATTATTCTAGAGAGCATTTAATTGGACTGTAATGTGCTGTATGTATACATGCCCCTTTCAATGAAACTAGATGATCAAAAAAAAGTCGACAATGTCTGTTAAACTATTTTATCATTGATTTACCCTCTTGTCATTTTAAACCTGTATGACTTTCTTCTGCAAAATAAGATATTTTGAAGAATGTTGGTAACCAAACAACATTGGACCCGGTTGACCTCTTTTTTTTTCACACACAAAACCACAGAGGTATTTCTCAAAATATCTGTTTCAGAAAAGAAAGTCAAAGACTGGTAATTACATGATGATGTAATTTAATTTTAACCTTAACCTTTCCTTTTAATATGACTCTCACCTTTCTCTCTCTTGGTTCTGTTGTCTGTCAGACAGGCTTTTGCCGTCCCTAATGCCACAAGCCATTTCTGTCTCTCTGCAGCATTTAATGCCCTGAGATAAAAGTACTGTTCTCCTGGAATGATCAGATCAAGCCTTGTGAAATCTGACGGGTGAACTACAAGAGATGAGGGAGGACAAACACAGCGGATGAGTAATTGTCTGTCTTTTGTATGAACATTAACAATAGCTGTAGTTCTTATGTAAGCCCTGCATGATGTATTATATACAGCCACAAGGGAATGCATCTGTGCCACATAAGCAACACTGTAACAACATGCTCTGTGACTATTAGGTTTCCTGAGCTTGTTTTTCTTACCTTGTATTTCACACACAGAGATTTTAATGCTCCCCTTGCATCCTTTCAACGCATCTTCTTGAGAGTCATAGTAGGAAAGAGTTCCTCCATCAAGCACAAACCAGCGGGGCTGCCAACCTTTACACAGAAAATAAATACATTTTATGGTGTTGTTGACAAATATGTGATGATAATAGAGAATAAGGCTTGAATGATTCCAACTACGAAACGTGGAGTCATGTCAGTGTGATTTTACATGTTTCCAACTGGACTCAAATGACATAATCAGCAACTCCAAACAACAAAACAATCTCCTCCGTGATCTGAGCAGGCGAGATCGGATGTTCTTACGAGAAATCTTACGAGAATATACGATTAAAGATTACAACGGCACAGCCGAACATGCCTCGAGATTAACTTCATTCACTCCAGCTAGCAAACAGGCTAACAGCCTTACAGACTTGCCTAATTTACAACATATAAGTTTTAAGTTTGGCAGTTCGCTTACCGCTGATGTAGTTGGTCCATTTATAGAGAACTCCCTCCATGGCAAAGAATCCCCTGACAATTCATTACTTAGTCGCGGCAAGACTGAGACCAACAGGACCGCTTTGAAAAACTCGAGATAATTCTTAACTACGACAATCCTGTCGGGAAGACGTAAAGGGAGTGCTGTGAATTGAGATTACGCGATAGACGGACGTAAACAATTCTAGAATACCAATCCATGTGACCGTGGAAGGATCGGCCCATGTAGGTGACGCCAGCGGGATTTTCTCTTAACGCGCCTCCGATTGGATACAACGGGTGTGTGTAGGCGTGGCACTAATGAGACAAAACCAGTAACGTCAAATAAAAATGGGATTTTGTAAAAGAGGTGTGTCTTCAAAATGAAGCTGACCAATAACGTTATAGTACTTTATTTTAGGTTGGTCGCAGTGTACGCAGGGCAATTTGGGGGTCTGGGAATGAGCCTCAGCCTATAGGAATTTTGCGTGCCACGTAGTCGAAGAAATCTACTATTTGGACTCTTTGGGTTTTTCGGTATTTTGTGGACCATTAAATATCAGTTAAGAGTTAGAGTTTTTCCCCCTTTTTTTTCATTTAGAGATGATTCCAGAGTTGTGGACATGCATTTTTTCTCTATTCTTCTTTTATGTGCACGGAGCAAAACTTCCGGAGCCTGAAGTTAAAATTGAAGTCTCATACAAACCTTTCCTTTGTCACCGTAAATCCAAATACGGGGATATGCTTCTGGTCCACTACGAGGGGTTTCTGGAGAGCAATGGGACAATGTTTCATTCCAGGTGATAGTTTATTACGAACCAGCATTCTGCTAATAAATCTTGCAATTTTTTTTAAATATGCATGCACAGAGAATGTATTATCACATCGTATTTTTTTATTCTGAATACATCATTTCTATGCTGTGTATGTGTCAAGTCTTTAATACTGATGCACATGTTCTTCTCCTGGCAGCCGTCACAATGGAGACAAAAATCCTATCTGGTTCACACTGGGAATCCGTGAGGTTATCCGGGGATGGGACAGGGGTCTTCAAGGCATGTGTACTGGGGAGAAGAGGAAACTAACCATCCCGCCAGCTCTTGCTTACGGCAAAGAGGGCAAAGGTGTGTTTGCAGCATCTTTAGATGCACTTTGAAGGACATACAGTATAGAGTTTAAGGTCTAACTACAGTATATTGACTGAATATGGACTTTCCCAGGTAAAATTCCTCCAGAGAGCACTCTGATCTTTGATATGGAGCTCGTAGAGATCCGAAATGGGCCTAGGTCACATGAATCCTTTCAGGAAATGGACCTCAATGATGACTGGAAACTTTCCAAATTAGAGGTTTGTCATGATGTACTTGAATGAGTCCTCATACGGAACCTGAGCGATTGTATTTTAGCTTTTTTTTTAAGCGAGTAGTTATCAAACACCTTTCTGTTTCAGGTGAAGGAATACCTGCGTAAAGAGTTTGAAAGACACGGGTATCCTCCCAATGATACCCACCATGAAGCGATGGCTGAGGACATCTTCCAGAAGGAGGATGAAGATAATGATGGATATATATCAGCTCGGGAATTCACTTATAAACACGACGAACTATAAAGAGTACACGGCCCTGCATAACCTTAGCGAAGTCTACCTTCAAAAGGATTCCAAGAATTACTTTGAGACATTTACAACTTTTACATCGAATTCTAATGCAGTATTGGAAGAGACTGTTACGGATCAACAGATCTCATGTCTGTAATGTTTTCTAGTGTTTTACTCAGGTGGTACCTACTGTTCAATTAGATGGTTAATATTCGATGAGTGCACAAAATATTAACCCTCAAACGCAGTGTTACATTCTGCTGCATAGGAGAATGTTTCGCTTCTAAAGTGCCTTTTGACTAATATATGAAACGTTCTCTGAACATTTCAGTTTTTTATTTTAATTTTTTATTTGTTGTAGTTTGTGTGTTATGTATTTCAGAGCCAAAGAAACGATGTAATAATGTTAACAATATTTAGAACAGATCATTTTGTTTTAGGTGGGCTTTACGTGTTTTCTTGGGAATAAATTGGATGAAATTGTGTTTAATATACCAGTGGTTCCAGAGACAGGGATTAGACTAGTCATAGACTAAAATAAATGAAGGCCTAGTGACTGTCCATCCTGAAAAAAGCTTTCACTGACATATCTCAAAATACATCAGTGCATTTGTGCTTTCTCAAAATGCACACAAGTGATGTTTGTTGTAAGGCATGTTTGTTAGAACTACTTGTATTTATTAAACTAAGGCATAGTCGTGGTTTAAAATAATCCCAGGCCGAGAAACCTCCCCATAGTGTTCGACTGCTTGAAAAATGTAACTCTATTCAACACTACTAGAGGGCGCTCTTCTCTCAATTTCTTGTTCCATGTCTTGCTACAAGATTTGAGAATGCAAATTCAATGTGTTCTTTACAGATTTATTTGTTTGTAAAACACGCATTTTGAAAATTTCTACAAATCACTCAATACAAAAACATACCTTCGTATTACTTATAAACTAGCTGTGAGAATAGAAAAAAGCTATTTGGTGTTATTTGCTAAATATTAAAACAAGATACAAATATCCTGTCTTTTGCATCCATCACTCATCGGTATTACATACCCAACTCAACTAACTATAGGAGGCTCTGCAATATCATGAAATGCGCATGATGCAACCATATAAGAAAAGCTGTGAGACACTCGATAAAATGCAGTCAAGTGACCTTTCATGACACAGAGCATAGGTATTATCACACACCTTCATAAGACAGATGACAAACTAGTGTATTTTTATAATATCATGATGTGGTGTTGTGAATTAAATTTTTTACAGAATAACAATTGCACATGTCAATTCCACGTCTAACAACATTCCATTCCTAAACTAGGCATTAAACAGTAACATAATCTACTGCTATTAAAGGTACAATTCAAGTTCTTTTCTCAATTAAATTAAGTACTTATAACAAATGTTAAACAATTAGCTCACATGATCAAAGATTACATCTTAAAATGAAAAACACATCATGTAAAAAATTAAGCATCCATAGGATACATCCTTTTTGGGGGTAACCAGTGTTTTGTGTTGGGTGTAGGTGTCATGATACTGTTTCTATTTATTTTCAATTAATATATTTTTACTATCCTTCTGAAAAAGTATAGCCTACTTTTGAGGGATGAAGTGGCAGATATTGCCTTTTACATAAAATATCCCTCAATTTCTACACTGTGGTGTACGATATTCTTCATTTATACTCAATAAAAGCTACAAACTTCTCCAGTAATGAAACCCCATTTTTTCTTCGTCAAACAAAACTAAAAGGGGTAAAACTCTACTCCACTTAAATGCACTGCTGTATTTACATCGTTTAAAAAAATAAAAAATCCCTTTTAAAAATAAATGAAAGGCTAAACAATAATAACAAATGAAACATTCAAACAGCCTGACAAAAAAAGTGCTGATCCGCATCTTGTCCCTAAGGCCAAGATGAAAACAGCATACTTGATCGCTTCATAAAACACCATCAACTAAGTGTCTCCAAG
Organism: Triplophysa dalaica; assembly: GCF_015846415.1. Taxonomy (NCBI): domain Eukaryota; kingdom Metazoa; phylum Chordata; class Actinopteri; order Cypriniformes; family Nemacheilidae; genus Triplophysa; species Triplophysa dalaica. The sequence goes on from NC_079553.1 coordinate 11,050,536, forward strand.
ACCATTTAACCTAGACAAATTCAAGTTAAACGGCCATATTACAGCCCACTGTAACAGGCTTCATAGTCAGTCACAAAAATCAAAGTGAACGCATCCATCGAATTATATTTTCCTTCATCTACACTGCAAGTGAGCGACGCGACGCGACAAAACAAAGCGAGAATGCCAGAGCATCACGACGCGCGCTCGCCGGATTCACATCCGAAACAGTAGAAGCGCGCTTCCAGTAGCCTACAGCGTTGTTAGCATTCTGGTTTTGTCGTAAATTGTGTTCGTGTTTCTACTTCGCTACAGCAACGGTTCTCTCATATAAGTTGTTCTCGGGCAGCGTGACCCGCACTCTTGTGTTATTCCGCTTCTCTTTGCAACGGCCGGATCGTGAAACTGTCAGGTTTCTCCGGGAAGTGTGTTCATTGAATGAGGGCTCCATCTGAGAGTCATCGTACGTCTCGTCTCCAATCATGTTGTTGTTTTTGATGTCAGTGCTGGGTTGTTTCACAGATTTATTGTCAGAAGTTGCAAGTTCTTGCTGGGTTTCTTTGTGAATATTCTTGTTCCTTCCAGTCAATGTTTTCCACCAGTGATTCCTGTCTGCCATGGCTACAATTCTTCGGCACTGAAAATTTTAATTATTTAAATTTAAATTAAATATAATGTAGAAAAATATGGTATATTTATGTAAAAAAAGCAAATTATATAACATACAAACAACTAGGCTATAGAAGAATACATCACAAGACGATATAGTAGGCCTCTTGGTTATTAGTTTATTTAAGACATTCAGATATCATTACAGTCTTGACTGTTTTTATATGATACAGCCATAACATCATTCAGAAATACTCACCAGTTGTGGTCAGTAAGGTAAATATTTGCCTAAATGTCAGGGATTTATTCCAAGCAAATCTCCACAAGAACAACTTCGTGGTTTCTAAAACTTCACCCACATAATTCAGCGCTGCATGTGTCTGTCTAAAACATAATGAGTGATGAATTTGTTCATTTATACTTCACCTGCCGCTCCTCCCCCTCTCTGATTGGTCGGTTCAGACAGGTATTATTGCTCTTGCAGCTCCCCTCAGGAAGCCGGTTTCAGGTTCTTACTTCACCTGTGGTGTGGTAAAAGTCACTTTGGGGCATATACCATCTCAGCTGTCTAATACTAAAACAATGATGCCGTTCACACCCAAAAATTGGAACGTAGAAACCAACCTTAGCCAACGCCTAGACAGCTGACAATGTTAGTGGATATAAGGCTGTGAAGCAATGATTACAACAACATATTTCACATACTATAAACTTAAAAGCGTCCAACACAAGTTTATGTGTCAGAAAATCAAGAATCAAGGGCAATGTGTGCTGGAAAAAAGGACACATTCAAATAGAAAAACATATTCACATAATTTAATAAATCAGCATTTGATAAATTACAATCAAAATTACATTCGTCACAGAAAATATCTTTACAAAACAAAATTGTAGAAATGACATATCAATTAACAACCAATAGACCCAGGAAATGGTACCGTTTGTGTGTGCATTTTTGTTTTCATGGGTGGTGAACGACTGATCTTGCCTCCAGCTTTCAGGCCCTGAAGTGCATGTCAGAGACGAATACAAACAATTTTGTTTAGTGTCATTCTTCAAATGGTAGCAGAGCTTTAAGTCCAAGGGTAGAGATAAGCACAAAAAAAATGCTGGCTGAACAATTGTGTTGAGTGAAACTGTGTTGATGTAGACCGGTCTATTGTTTTTATGGTCAACAAAAATACATGGTTTTTCACAACGCTGAACAAAAATATGACAACTATTTACACTCTTTGTAAAACTAAAAAGTGCTTCACATTGATGGCCTGGTCGTTATAGCACATACATTTAACAACATCATGACCCAAAAATATATATTTTTATATATACTTGACCACAGTTTCACAAAATTTATAAATGCTCTTGACCAACCATAGAGTCATGGATCAAGTGGCCCATTAAGGTCAATGCATTTTTTATATCTGTCATCAGTGAGAATAATGTTCTCTACTAATTTACTTGACCAAATAAAATGATTTGTTCAGTAGTCTTCAGCATGAATGCTGAATACAGTTTATACTTGTGTAACAGCTTTTTCTTCATATTTTACTGGAAAACACATTGAGTGAAATGTGTAATAAAGTTCAATTATGGATCTGATAAAAACAGAATCTCTTCAATTTCTGTTGTAAAATAATTTCATTTCACGTTCATTTTTGTATTCATTCCTCTCGACATAAATTTCTTACATTTAGCCTGTTAAAACAGAATGTCCTCGTGCTCTATCAAGAGCTGAACGATGAGTTTCTGGTATCTCATGTCATTGAGAGTGGTGAGAGTGTTCTGGTCGGGTGGCCGCATAAGCGTCGGTCCAAAGACAATTCCTAGGTTCTCTGAATTCATGTAATTGTCTTTCTCACACATGGTGACCCTAATAAACATAGAAAAACCGTAGACAACACAATATTGGTGTTAAACACAAGCAGGGAGATACTGCTGTATTTTCATTGAAGGGAAAATGTCACAGAGCTGGCTTGACAAGTAAAAGAATAAATTCTTGAGGATCATTGTTTATGTTTTCTAGGTCTCGAAGTGCCATGAACTAAAGTGCTGTATTGGGTGTTCTGTTTCCTTTTAATCGCTCTTAGAAGTTTTATATTGCTGGATGACAGGAATTAAACTTGCTCACTGTAAAATGCTTAAATGCAGCAAAATCCTAAAAAGCTTACACATATGCATGAACTGAACTATTGGGCCATGTGTATGTGTCAGGAGATTCAATACATTTGTTATTTACCTCTTTAAATGTGTCATCAGATATCGCAGGGTCTCGTAGTGGGCTGGGGGAAGCTGAAGAAGGCCATCATGAACTGCCTCCAGTCTAGAGTCAGGGTCTGGTATTTCTGATAAAAAAATGCTGTTTACAAATTGTGTTGTGCGAAATAAATATCTACATTTCTTTGATCATCATCCAATCTAGGTATGTTTTTTATGTAATGCACTCTAAAAAAAATCTGTAAAAATAGGGCACAATATACTGTGTAAAAATGAAGGAATTTTCTGTATTCATTTTTACAGTTGTTTTACCTGTATTTTACGTTTTGCACTGCATTAAATAGCATTTTCACATTAAAGGAAATGTCCGTAAAATAAATGAAAATGTACTGGTATTTTCTGCCAGTACTTTACCCGTTTTTTTACTGGAATTTATTTTACAGTGTGTGATAGTTCACTATTTCTACATTTTTGCATTCACCTGTTTATTTAAAATTGCCCTTCAGTGTGACCATGAAATTAATAAATAATGTAAATAAATAAACGTGTTTCAAGATTTCTTACTGGCTGCCAGTATGAATTTGGAGTAAACGTCGTAGGTGATAACTGGAATAGGAAGATCTCGCAGATAAAGCTTCATTGCTCCAGCGATAATGTTGATGTCTGGGTAAATATTGGCACTGATGTCTGCTTTCTCACCATCTGCAAAAAAATGATCTGTTATGAATAACGCATTAATAACAATACCAAGAATTAATTTATTGTTTTGAGTGGAAAAGCCTGGGTATTTCCACTCATGAATGTTGATAGAAAATAGCGGTGGCGTGAATGACTATTGTGAAATGGGCAGATCATATGTGGACGTTTACAAATCAAAAATCTTTGATCTCCAAACGTATTAAAGAGGGGGATGAAGCGATTTGTCTCTCAGTCTCTAAGATGATTATGGGTGTTTTTTGCACTGCTAATGTTACTCTTCTAATACGCACCTCTATCAAAGGCCAGCCTGACATCTTCAATGTGTTCTGTAAAGCCAGACACCCTGTAAAGTCCCTCAGATTGTATCCCTGCAAGAAGCAGTTACACACATTTACAGAAATCTGAAAGAATTAGCACTGTTCTTAATAGAAACAGAAAAAGTTTGTTGACAGTTTATCAACATTGACTGAATATGCAAAGACGACTCTTAGCTCAGAGGAGTCACTTAAGTTTTCTGCTGTTCACATTGTTGAGATCTCTTTTACCATTCAAGCTCTCTAGTGCTCTCTGGTCACTTTTGACAGAAAATTTTTATATTTAAAAATATTTTTGGTCACTTTGGTGCCACATGCTATGTGAACACAATAATCATGATCAATGTGATTCGAAAATGCAAAAAAATGACATCGGAAATTAATGGAAGCAGGAAAAAATAATATTTATATAATACAAATAAATTATATTATGTCATATTTAATTGAAATGTTATTGCCTATGTATATGACATTTTAAAGAAAAAATATTATAATTGGTAATAAAACAAAAATTCACATTGTATTCACAAAAAATATGAGAGCGTAAAAACATGAAGCACTTGTAAGAATACTCACTGATTTTATTTCATTTATTTATGAGAAACATTATTTCCTCTCTATTTAATCTCACTGTTGTCCAGGAGAAACAACCCCAAAATCTTGCTTTGCTTTCTTTTAGGCCCACAAATTTCAAAATACAAACAGCTCCTATTGTTGTTGTTTTTTGTTTGCACAGGCATCTTAGATTTTTTTTGTACATGTCTTGATATACGACAAGGGATGGGGTCACAGGACAGGGCAGCTGTGGGGTGCCCACAAACAGTGATTAAGTGCTCTCCTGAAGGCCACAGGTGGTGTAAAGTAAATCCAAGCCCTGGATGTCCTCTTTATGAAATGATCTAAACAATCCACAACCTATATATAGGACTATATTTGAAGAATGATAAGTACCTCGGTCCTCGATCTCTTTGATGCACATTTCCAGAACCATCGGTCGTGGAGTGTTGTGGGCTTTGACCAGCGTGGTGAGGTCGCAGCTGAAGACCTTCTTGATTCTGCGTAAGTCTGGCTGACAGTCGCTGGGTACTAGTTTGGAGCACTGTTTGTGCACATTCAACCCGCAGTCTGCAAGAGACACAGGTCAAGAGGTCAATTGAGCACGACCATGATGTCTCCAAAAAGACCAATAGACTGCAGAACAAAAGCATGTGAGGGTCTGAAGGTCTAATAGAGGTGAAGTTTACGTGGAGAGACAGGTGAGCATCAGTCATGGTGTATTGAACAGAAGCTGCTCTTTGTAAATAATTTTGATCTGTTCTGGGAGCGACCAAGGCTTTTCCGCCCCGACGGGCTGCACCCCAGCAGCATTGGAGCGGAAATTCTGTCTGACAACATCTCAAAGACGCTACGCACCATTTGACTAGTAAGTACAAATTTTAACTACAGTCTGTGTTCTTCTCACCCAACTGTTAAGAATGTTACTGCTTTCAAATGCATAGAGACTGTGTCTGTCCCCCGAATAATACAACCAAATAATAATTTATTTAAAAGTCAGAGAAAAAATCTTATCATGATTAAACCAAAAGACAATATATTTAATGAGCAAAACCAACGCCTAAAGTTTGGGCTACTTAATATTAGATCACTAAATTCAAAGGCAGTTATTGTAAATGAAATGATCACAGACAACAGTTTTGATATACTTTGCCTCACTGAAACCTGGCTTAAGCCAAATGATTATTTTGGTCTAAATGAGTCTACTCCTCCAAGCTACGGTTATATTCATGAGCCACGTCCGGTTGGTCGAGGTGGTGGTGTCGCAACAATATTTAGAGACTTTCTTACCGTTACTCGGAGAACAATGCATACATTTAAATCATTTGAAATGCTTGCGTTGAACATAACAGTTCCAAACAAAAGTAAAAAATCATTGGTCTCTCTTACATTGGTTACTGTGTATAGACCCCCTGGGCCTTACACTAATTTTCTGATAGAGTTCGCAGACTTCTTATCGGATCTATTGGTTAACGTCGATAAAGTACTGATTGTTGGAGATTTTAATATCCACGTAGACAGTGCTAACGATCCATTAGCTGTGGCGTTTAAAGAACTACTAGACTCTTGTGGTGTAACACAATACATCAATAGACCTACTCATCGCCTTAATCATACCCTAGACTTGATTATATCTCACGGAGCCGATCTAACCAATATCGATATTATACCTCAAAGCGACGATGTTTCCGATCACCATCTTATAATATGTACACTGCGCACTGCAGAAATCAGTTGTATATCTCGTTATCGACAAGGTAGAACAATCACCTCAACTACTAAAGATAGTTTCGTAAAGAACTTGCCAGATCTGACTTCTCTAATTACCTTTCCAACGAATATAAAATTGCTCGATGACATGACCAGCAACATGGGCACTATTTTCTCTAATACATTAGAAGCGGTCGCACCTATGAAGTCAAAAAGGATAAATGAAAAGAACATAGCACCATGGTATGATAACACCACTCGCGCCCTAAAAAGAGAAACGCGTAAACTGGAGCGAAAATGGAAACAAACCCAATTAGAGGTCTTTAAAATTGCATGGAAAGAGAGTGCAAGCTGTTACAAAAAGGCACTAAAAGCAGCAAAAGCCGAGCACTTCCGTAACCTCATAGAAAATAACAAAAACAATCCAAGGTTTTTATTTAGTACAATTGCTAAATTAACAAACAAACAGACTCCACCTGACCTGGGTATTCCGCCGCACCTTGGTAGCAATGAATTCATGAAATTTTTTACAGAGAAAATCGAAATAATACGAGACAACATAGCTAAAACCAAACCTCCAAGTTTGTCGGAAGAATTAGTTTCAACCGTCAGACAAAAAGAAAAGCTAGAGTGTTTTTCTCCTATAAATCAGGAAGATTTAATTAAAATTATTGCAACATCCAAACCGACGACATGCTTATTAGACCCCATTCCGACTACTTTATTAAAAGAGTTACTACCTGCTGTAATTGAGCCCATTTGTAACATAATCAACTCGTCTATTAATCTAGGACATGTCCCAGGACCCTTTAAACTGGCTGTAATTAAGCCTCTTATCAAAAAACCAAATTTAGACCCAAATGAACTTGGAAGCTATAGACCGATTTCAAATCTCCCGTACTTGTCTAAAATACTAGAAAAAGTAGTGTCAACTCAACTGTGTACCTTCCTACAAAATAATGACATGCACGAAAAGTTTCAGTCTGGCTTTAGACCGCATCACAGCACTGAAACTGCGCTCGTTAGAATTACAAATGACCTTCTTATTGCTTCAGATAAAGGAAACATCTCACTCTTAGTCCTGCTTGACCTTAGTGCTGCTTTCGATACTGTAGACCATAAAATACTACTAGATCGTTTACACCATTATATCGGTATTCAGGGACAGGCACTGCAATGGTTCAGATCTTACTTAACAGACCGATATCAATACGTCCATTTAAATGGGAAATCGTCAAATCTTACGCAAGTCAATTATGGATTACCACAGGGATCGGTTTTAGGACCCTTGCTTTTCTCCATATACATGCTGCCCCTCGGCAACATTATTAGAAAACATGGAATTAGCTTCCACTGTTATGCAGATGATACTCAGCTATATATCTCATCAAGACCAGATGATTCCTTTAAGCTATCCAAACTGGCAGAGTGCATCGAGGACATAAAACATTGGATGACTAGTAATTTCCTCCTTTTAAACTCTAGCAAAACAGAAATATTACTTATAGCACCAAAATTAAGTAAACCGAATATCTCCGATTACAGCCTGCAAATTGAAAGCTGCACTGTTACTCCAACAAATACAGTTAAAGACCTAGGCGTTATATTAGACGGCAACCTGTCATTTAAAAATCACATCTCAAATATCACAAAAACAGCCTTCTTCCACCTTAGAAATGTTGCCAAATTACGAAATAGTTTATGTGTTGCAGACGCAGAAAAGCTTATTCATGCATTTGTGACCTCACGGCTTGACTATTGTAATGCTCTACTTAGTGGTTGTCCTGTATCATCGATAAACAAACTACAGTTAGTTCAGAATGCAGCTGCCAGAGTTCTTACTAGGTCAAGAAAATACGATCACATAACCCCAGTTTTATCATCGCTTCACTGGCTACCCATTAAGTATCGCATTGATTTTAAAATTATTTTAATTACTTACAAAGCCCTGAACGGTTTAGCACCTACTTACTTAACCGAGCTTTTATCACGTTACAACCCATCACGCTCGCTGAGATCTCAAAACTTAGGACTTTTGACAATACCTAGAATAACAAAATCCACCAAAGGTGGACGAGCTTTCTCATACGTAGCACCTAAACTCTGGAATAGCCTTCCTGATACTATTCGAGGGTCAGACACACTCTCCCAATTTAAATCTAGATTAAAGACACATCTTTTCAGCCAAGCTTTCACTTAATGCATAGTTAATGAACAGCAGCTACGCTAATTATTCTCTTTATTCTCTTTCCGCCTCTGCCTCGGGATGCCCATCCCGAGGTAGGAAGAAGTTCCACCATGTCCAGACGACCGACAGATGCCCATCCCGAGGTAGGAAGAAGTTCCACCATGTCCAGACGACCGACAGATGCCCATCCCCAATTTGAGATTACACCAGATACAGCTGCAGACTGACTGACCATCCCAGCTCCATCTAAGGCAATTCCACCAGCTGCCAAGAGAAATATGACCATCGGACCATCCCAGCTCAGACCACTACATCCCCAACCAAGAGCAAAGACGGACTATTTGTCTTATTAATGCTGAAGTTACAATATTTGGTATTAAATGCTAAACTAAAATCACATGTCACCAGTCTGAGTGCAGCTATGACACGTCAGAGGGGATCTGGCCCTCCCGGTTGAGCCTGGTTTCTCCCGAGGTTTTTTTCTCCATTAATCAATCATTGGAGTTTGGGTTCCTCGCCACAGCAGGGCAGTGTTGGCCTGCTCACCGGGAGACTGCATTCATTCATTTATTTATTTAGAAATTAGATGTTATTTATTAGAATGAACTTACTCGTTGTATAAATACCATGCACTGTGCTGTGTTTTAACTTTTCTGTTTTTCTTGTTTGCCCCTGTAAAGCTGCTTTGAAACAATACACATTGTGAAAAGCGCTATATAAATAAACTTGAATTGAATTGAATTGAATCAGTCAAGCTGGGAGGTAAAATGTGAGAATATGTCACAATGTAATGTGTTTCAAGCTCTGTCATCCAACAATGTCTGTCAATCACCTTAAGCAACACTGGGTGTGTTTGCAAGCAGGCCTACTACTAAACACATCCAAGCCCTCTGTCAAATGTGTGATGGATGCCTTTTCTATTGAAACCGACCCCAAATACCCAGAGTCAAGGCTGAATTTATGCATTCACATATGTGCTTTCATGCATATTTTGTTAATCTGAATTATAAGAAAGCCTGCAAGGAACATCTGTCATTCACAAAATGTTACAGATTCTCCAACCAATGTGAGGTTTCTTTTACCCTTATTGGCGGTGCTTGATTTTATTTATGAGTTTAAACACATATCTAAAACCATCACTTATAAATACCACAAATTATTAAAAAATATTACTAAAGAATTATTGAAGAAATTTGGAAACTATATCGCCTAAATGTCTAAGGTCGCATGTGTAGTAAATGCATTAACTAACATGAACTAACAATGAACAATGTAGTTTTTCAGCATGTATTAATTCTGATTAGTTAATGTTCATTGTTAATAGTTCATGGTGCATTTACAAACACCCCCACAAATCTATGTCAGTTCATGGCAAGTAAGGTGGGCATACTTGTCATTACAATTCCTTTGGAACCTGATGGTCCAAATATGGTAAGAGATGTTACATTTCCGTCTCACGTTTACCATATTCGACCAATCACTACGCACTGGATAGCCAAGGATAACACACCTCGCTTTTCAGAACGATGAGCTTTGTAAAAAATCTGGGCGTTTCAGAGAGGTTGGGCAAAGTAGAGATACAAACATGCACAGTATAAGGGAAATACAGCGTTTTTGAACCTAAAATCCTGTATACACATTCCATTACATCTAAAACAAACGATAATGTTCGTGTCATATGACCCCTTTAAATTCTTATGAACTAAGATCAATCAACGCTGTAGAAATATTGCTCATTTTTAGTTCATGCTAACTATTTCAAATACAACCTTGTTGTAAAGTTTTCCCACCATGTTAAAGGGACTGAATATCACAGGGATTTGTGGGTGTGCTCTTTTATCTTGGGTTAGCAAGCAACCACCCAAGGCATCACGGGGATGACTTTTACACAGACAAACATCACTTACATTTTCTTTAGATAAATAAATCTATATGATGAATGCTGTAAAAAAATTTAAAGCCTGCGAAATTACATGTATTTACCTCAGTCAGTGCTAAACAATAGTATAAAAAGTGTGCAAATTCTTTGTAAGTCTGGTTATATGACACAGTCTCTTCAGAGACTCGCATCATTCACCCTGAAGTGACACAGGCACTGTGAGGGTATGCAGCGGTATGTAAACTATGGTGGTCGGTCTGTCTGTCTGTCTCCAGTAACAAACACACGCCGTCTCACCGCACCTCGTCTTCAGTCATTAATTACATTCTCTGTTACTTTAAGAGTCTGCCTAAGCCCCTCCCATCCTAAAAGAAAAACACACGTGAGCCTGGGGTCACATTCTGGGGACACATTCAACTCTCTATTTCTCAATGTGTCTGATGACACCGGCTCACCCGGGGGCCTGTGTGAAATAAGAGAGGCCCCTGTATGAAAAGAAAAGGCTTTAATAGTGGCCCGAATGGATGAGGCTCTTTACAGTGTGAAAAAACAACAGTACAGCCTTGTGACTGCCTTGATCTTGTGTGCAAATGGTTTTTGGTCAAACTAGCTCCACGTTAACCTGAAAACTGACCAAACCGGTGATTATAAAATTGAGGTGCATCTGTTTATTAATACTATAAAGCTACAAAATGTACAATATGAATATTCTGTTTATATCATAGATGGTTATGAATTAAAGGGATAGTACACCCAAAAGTATGACAAATCCCTCATCATTTACCCACCCTCTTGCCATTTCAAACTTGTATAACTTTCTTTCTTCAGCAGAACACAAAAGAAGATATTTTGAAGAATGTTGGTTACCAAACACCGGCAGTATCCATTGACTTGCATTGGTTTTGAGTCTATACAATATAAGTGAATGGGTTGCTGTTTGCTTAACAACATTCTTCAAAATATCTTCTTTTGTGTTCTGCAGAAGAAAGAAAGTCATACAGCTTGGGTGACAAGTGGGTGAGTACCAGCACTTTAAATGTTGATTATAAGATTAAAAGCTTTGAATCAAAATCAGTCTTTTTTCTAATAACATCATAATCCAATATAAAAACAGCCATATAACATTAAGTAAAATTTAAGGTCACTAAGAAATTAAAGTACAAAATTATTGATATGTGTGCAGTATCTACGCACATTCATTACAAAAGATGCTGAGGCGGTAAAATGATCTTCATATTAATCTGCGTCACTTGCACGTAACCAATAAAGCGGTACAACAGCTTTTTAGACTAGTTCGACACACAGTACAGAGAAGCACGGCCCAATCTGCTGCTGAGAAAGGATTATATGACTATGTGTGTCTATTTATGTGAGTTCAGACCTATTTTACTACATTACCAGGAAGATTGTCCCTGGTTACCTGGGTGTGCCTTTCTCACAATACTCTATAGTGTACACAATGTGTGCCATAAATAGTCAACACTCAGCAGAAGGCACTCAACTGGTTTGTACCAGGTGTCATTAAGGAATGTTAAATACAGCGTGCTAGTTAAAACCCTTATTGTCCCAAGTCTCACTTTCGGCCTCAGGTTGCCACATCATGTTGAAGAAGTTCTACAGAAATTTAGATTTAGATCCAGAGCGGCCATTGACTGTCATTCAATACAAATTTGTGTGGAATGAGTTTGGTGAAGGGTTACCTGAACAACGGACGCCCTGGGCGATGAGACCCCACATGAAGTTAGCACAGTATTCACACCAATGTGGCCCTCTGAAGGTGTGCACCTACAACAAAGAACGAAAACACATACGGCTGATTCATTCATCTCTCCATTCGCATTTCCAGCAAAAGCTCACGTGGAATTTCAACAGAAAACAAGCAATAACATTTCAGAAGTATCTCGCAGTATAAATGACAACAAACAGAGCACGTCACAAATTAAAATACAAAATCACCAACACACATAACATGAGTTCTGTGATGTATAATATGATGTAAACACATCTTTTACTCTCATTATTATTCTACAATAATTCTTGATTGTTTGGCGAATTGCGGTGAAAGACAATGTGATAAAGCACATGATGGTTCACAGCTCGAGTGACACAGAAAGAATGAACAGAATGACAAGCCAGGCGGCAAATAACTAAAGCCGTTGTCTGCGGGCGTCTGTGTCTGACCAAGCGCTCAAGGGTCAGTCGGATGACATCCAAAACCTCAGAGACAAAGCTGCCATCATCCAAAATTCTGAAAAATTGAGTGTGTGAGTAAAATCTAGAGGGTGTATGAGTAGGGTTTGCCCCCTGTGGAGACACAGCCCTGGTTTTGTTAAATTACAATACACGTGAGTCAGATTTCAGGATTGCTCAGGAAAATAATGTGTCTGGCATTTGTTACCAAGGCTGCTAAAAATCACACAGAAAACAGGTTCTAATGCAATGTGTGTCAAAACATTGCACAATGATGGATGAAAAAGAGACAGGCTTTTAAAACAAACCCCAGGAGTATGAATGCTGAAATTTAATGAACACGACAAATATCCTCTTTATCTGTGTCCAGAGACAGTATGATGCCTATGTAAGTAGAACACTGAATAATACAGGATATTGGATGAGGCGTCATGATTCTTTTTGTTACCTTCCTAGAACAAATTAGGCACAACTACTTTTTCATTTTCAACAAACAGTAAGTGAAAGGAATTGTCTAAACTTCAATACATGTTGATTGACAACCTCAAAATCTGAAACTAAAATCTGAGTAATGTGTTTAAACCCACTTTAACACTAGGTAAATATTGGATAATACTTCACAAACAAAAAGAGTCTTTGTGCTAACGCTTCAACAGAAGTCATGAGACAACAAAAGTGAACAAAGTTCATTGAAAGTGAGAAAGCCTCCAGGTGACAGGTTTAAGTGAGAAAACTGCTTTGTTTGGCGTTTTGCTTTTTTAGCATTTAAAAGAGACAAAAGAGATTCAGAGGACGAGATGATGTGTTCAGATTTACTCTCTCTCATTTTTCAGAAACAGTAGAATCCATTCAGCAGCTTCAGTGAGAGGCTATTGATCCGTGCGATCAATCCTATCGATCAATACCACTGTTAATGGATTAAAAGCCTAGGCAATTATGCTCTTAGGATAGATTAAGCCATATTGATCCAAAACTCACAGCATGTGTACTGAGCATTTAGAAAAACTGTCAACACGTAATCGTATAACTGTTAAACAACACGGTTATTGTATTTGCATATCTATACAGTTTAATAAAACTGTTGATAAACACAAAACGGGTGAAAATTCACGATTCTGAATACCAATATTGATTATTACAAAAACTACCGAACATACTACTTAACATACTCCTTTGATTGAAAGATAAATATTAACCTCAATCTAAAAAAACATAAAAAAATAAAAATAAACGTACATATACACATAATCTTAATTATCCTATTACTATAACTATCCTATTAATACTCACGATTATAAAAGAAAAGCATTAATACTGATTCAATGATTCTGGTACGAATTCTAAGTTTGACTGACAGGCAGGCTTGTGATGAACAAGTAAACACTATGGTAACATCCACCAGCACTCACCTTAAAGTTGTGCATCTTCTCATAGTGGCAGTGTTTCTCTGGTCCGTCCTTGAGTGTGGTGCGTCTGCTCAGCGGCGATGGTGAAATCTGTGAACAAGCCAGAATCTTTAATGGCTTCCACAGCAGAGCCCCCTTACCACCCAGATTCACCCCTAAAGCTAAAGCCAACAGCTCCTGGTGCTTGCGATCCTTCTGCTTCACCCTGTGAGGCATTAACTCGCCCTTCGCTGACCCCTTAGTCCCAAAAACCTGGGCCATTGGCTCCGGGAGGGCCTGCATCTCCTCTGTAGAGTAAGATGCTAATGTTTTGGACTAGGAGAGGATTAGGTCAGGACTATGGGGGTCAACTGTCCCGCAGGAACAGTTATCCACTCTGGCGGTCTGGGCCGAATGAGAACAGGGCAGCCTGGCCCTGTATAGGCAGGGTTGGGGGTGGGAGGTGGGTGGGCTCCCCGGGGGCAGGAGTGTGCCTCATACAATAGGACTCATTCAGCACTTTGAGAGAAGAGGAAAGAGAGAGGATAGAAGAGAGACATTGGGAGGGCGAATGCGAGTCTTGTAAATACATCTCAGCAGGTTTCTATAGTTGGATCTATGGAATCCAGACTCTTCTCGCGGGGCATGGTGCTTCCAGACACACTTTCAAGGAACCCCACAAAACACAGCTAATCTTACAAATCATAGGGCATGGTATTATTTTAAAAATCAGATTTGCTCTTAAAGGATTTTCTCTTTATTTAAGACAGAATGTAAACTGTATGGAATGTAGTCGCCTGTCTGCACTGTTCAACATTCTCTGGCCTTTTTTGTGGTAATCACATTTCAGTCACACACCTTCAAACTAACAATCTTTTTAGGATTGAGACAGATTACACTCGTAATCCTGCTTTACGGGATAATCCCGGTGTCTACTGTAAATCTCTATCCTTCTTGTTTAGATGAAGACCCATTTCAGGCTGCGGGGCCATGACCCCTCTCGGCAGGAGGCCGTAGCCGAGTTCAGCGACACTGTGTGAGTTTGTGCTCCGACATCCTGCAGGACAAGAATGGGTGGCCAAGTCACTTTAATGATTACATCAATTAACAAATTGACTTGATTAGTAGCGATTAATGAGATCTCATGAGTTAAAAATATAGAATGTTGAAAGTCTGCATTGAGCGACACGATACACCTGATTTCATAGAAAAGTGAGGCACAGATGAAAATATGCCTTATTGCTAAGAAAATGCTGGTGTGGCTTTACTGCTGCTGAGCTCTACTAAGTAACATACGCAGATGCATGCTGGGGCAGAGAGCAGATGACAACAAAAACATTTGTTTATCCAGCAGTTCACGGTTATTGGGTTTTCAATGATAATGCAGATATATATATACAGCAGTGGGAAAAAATTAAGAGAGAATTTTCTTTGTATGTGTTTATTATTGTGTAGGTAAAGTAATTTTCTTTATTTAAATCTGTGAACAACTAACAACATTTCTCCCAAATTTCAATGAAAGCGTTGTTTCTGTTGGCAGAAAATGTTAACTGGCGAAGCAGGTCAAAATAACAGAAAAAGTGCTCTGTAGTTTTTCAGACCTGAAACACTGCAAGGAAAATACGTTTATATTCACTTTTAAGCAATACAGCAGTAATATTTATATATGTATTTAGGAAAAGTTCAAAATACATTTTTGATTTGATAACCTCGTTTGATTTTGTTGAAATTCAACAGAAACTGGACTGGCCACAATACATCTTGAAATAATTATTAAATAAAAATGTGTGTTTTTTCCGCAACTGCATAACACTAATTCTAGAATACATTTATTTAAATGCACTCAAAATCTAAAGATAACAGGACATATCATTTTTGTTTTTTTATTTGTGTCATAGAAACCAATAATCCCCCAACACCCAACAACCGATTCATTAATTTCCTCTATAAATAAAAACAATATTGTATTACTTCAACCCCTAACCAGCAATTACTCCTAAGCAATTAAAGACTTTCCACTTTTCAATTCACTTCACGCTATTCTCAAAATGACAGAAAATAAGCCCATTCTAACTGCTTGAGGGGGAAAGTCCAAGCCTACAATATCGGCACTGAAAGAAATAGAGAAAAAGAACGAGTAATGGTAACACATTTACACTCATGATAAAAAGATCTCGGGGAGTTACATGCAGCGATGAAAGGAAAGTGAGAAATGGGGCGTTCCCGCAGCGTGAGTGCAGGCGCAAGACTTGCACTTTTTGTCCCAAGGCAGATGGCTTCTTGTCTTCTAATGAAAAAGCAGCAAAGCCAACACACAAAAGACAGAGACAATAAGACCTAGTCCCCTTTTAGAGCCCACTGTATTGACAGAGCGGAGACGAGAGCCGGCAGCTGAGAAGACAGACAGAACTAGGCCATTATAAGAAGCCGTCTATACAGTACAGTACAGGACAAACTCACATTCACAGAGGCAAATGTTTTAATATAACCAATAGGAGAAAGCACACCATTTTCATACACACTGTACATTATTCATATCATCTCTCTATGGTGCTTGGAAACACAGTCCATCACTGTCACTACAACTGTGATAAAAAGTGTTCTTGAAGCACTTGGGCAAATGCAACACATGTCCTAAAAATACATTTTGCAGAACCAGCTTAAAACGCAAACCGCCTATAATCATGCTTTATTTCAACAGTAAGTGCTTTTACTATTTCTTATGTGCAAAACTACTGTAGGAAAGTAAAAAATTGCATAGTCATAGATCGTTTCAATCCTTCATGTTAAAGGCCGCAGTGCTGATATATAATGTAAACAACAATGATAAATCACCATTCTAATTCTAATAACGGTCATCCATCAGCGCCAAGTGGTTTTAGGTGGAACTTGCCAGGCAGTGGGAACACTTAAGCGATTACTGTTATTAGCGGAAGCGAGCCATGAGAATTACCCTCAGAGATCTGCAAATGACCAGACAGCGTTTCATCATACAGGTTATCACGAAAAACGACAGTCATAGAAAGCCACAACCCAATATTTGTCCTGAAATGTGAAGAGTAATTGCTCAAAAATGCGAAAAACGATTTCAGAAAGACGGGGTGTGTGAGGTCACTGGAATGCCCCTAACCGGATGAAATTACCATGTAATACTATTTTTAATCTTGATTGTTTTGTTCATAATTATATATCCATGGCAACAAAGCTAAACGTGCCAGATTAAGACAATTATCGTGAAAAGATTTACATTCATCATAATTTACATAAAACACAAGGATAGGCTAGCTTATAAATACAATATGCTTCACCCGATATGAAATCTTAACTGTAATATTAAATACTTAAGTGGATGACTCATTCAGAGAATGTTTTAGTATTTACTTTATCTCTATTGTAGCAGATGAAAATGTTTCCTGACGAGTTCTAGTGCTACACACAACCTTTAAAACTAACATTGAGTATTTCAATAATTTGACTCTTAATAATTTTTCTGTTTACACGGTTTTACATTTTTCATTTCAATCTTTGACTGTCTAAAGTATGTGCCAGTGTTGCTTGTAATGGGGTGAGATCAGGTTATTTTGACTTTCTTTAACAAACGAGTTTCATATTGTGCTATTGGGTGGAGTAAAAGTGAGAGGGCCATGAATGCAATGCAAAATAAGTTTGAGGAAAACTAGAATGCATTTTGTATACATATTGTACAGTCGGCAGGGAAATGTCAACTTGATTTAATAACATGATTTACTCTGGATTGAAACTACTAAAACTTTGTTTTTTTTTTGAGTTCAGACCGCACAGGGAAGTCTAACAGAGACATACAGAGAAATGAAATCTGTTTACAACATGTGTTGTGGCTACCCCCTAGTGGACACATCCTGCACAGGGTAAATGTTCACATTTGAACATCTCGTATGTTAATATTATATAGCTCTTGAAAGAGACAATTCCAAGGCAGCTGAATTCATAAAGAGGTAATGCAGACCTGAGTGATTTAATAAAGCTGTCTGATAGATCTTGCTATTATCTTTCATCAAAGATGCACACCCTGACGTGGAAACACTTTTTCAAACTCTTCTAATCTTCCAAATGTCCTACACACCCTGACATGCTCCTCCATATCATTTCTCTAAATAACATCTTAATGATTTGTAACATAAACAAGCTTAATAGGATGGGTAAAAGATATATATATGATCTGTTCTTTAAAATACACAAACACATACACTGCATATCCTGCTTTCTCAATGTGCTGAAGAGAGATGTGCATTTATTGTAAAATGCCATGCTAATCTAATTCATCAATTCATTTTGCATGTAAATGGAAATGTCTTAGACATCAACAACGACTCAATTAAAGTAGCTGAATAGAAAGGAGTATTCCTTGTTAGTCTGACTCACAAAATGTTCTAAGTCAAGGTCAAACCAGCAAATGTATTCCATGTTTACTCATTAGTCTACATAACCTAAAATTAACATACACAATGAAAGAGTGCAGGGTTTAAAATAGAGCCCTGTGGGACTCCGCACGAATGCTGATGACTGGTTTTGCAGAAAATCTAAAAACTTAAAAAATCTTCTTATCAGCATTATATGGGACAACCGACAACTGAAATGTCTTATGACGTTTATTTTTCAGTGTGCTGATATATTAAATAACAAGCACAAAACACAAAATTCAGCCCCAAGTTTCCGGATTAGCCTACATAACCTAAAATTAACATATGCAGTGAAACAACACTCTAAAAATAGGACCCTGTGGGACTCCTTGCGAGAAAGCCAATTATTTTAATGATGATTTCCCTAAGCCAAAAAAAATCTATTAATAAAAAAAGTTTAATCAGGTTTATTTGGAATATTTTACCTTGGCACATCCTTGGCATATCTTGTTATGAAGAATACGATCATAGACACAGATCATATGACTGTGACATTAACAAACATGTTGTTCATTCTAGCGGATGTAAAGCTCCTCACCTTATCATCCTGTTGGAAAGTAACTCTTTTTGTCTCCGAGCGGGCTCGGCTGAGACGGTGACTGATGTTGTCCTTCAGGAGAGAAGTGTAGCCCAGGTGCTGGTAAATGGGGTTTGTGGTCATCTTAGCAATGTACTCAGCTGCCTTGGTCTCGATATATAGAGTGATGAGACCGTCTGTAACCAAATCATGAACAGACTCGAAACGCTTCTCTCCAACAAAGTGCTTTCCATCATAAAAGAGCCGATAGTTCAGAGTCTGGCACCCGAATCTGAGTGAGAGACAAATAATATTGCTGTAAAGAAAAGTGTTCACAGATAGATGAACATACAGAAGAGAAGATGGATAAACTTCATGCGGTGGCTGATTTTGTTTTCACTACACTATGAAAACCATTTTGTGGCAGGGATATGTCAACTTTGAGGGAAGTATCTATCAATTTTGTTACGCAATAATTTCTTTGTATGCTGTTATGTGGTGCTGAAATTCATCGATTTTCACATTTTATGTTTGTTCTCTGTGCCTGTCATCAGTGTCATTTCGTTAAGCCGTTAAACAAAATGAAAACAAATGTGTCCCAACCAATAATATAGTATATCCACTGACGTACATCTGGATTATATTGAAAGCCAAATTTTAAACAGATTAAGAATGAGCAAGAACCCAAAACTCCACCTGACCTTAAAGCAAAAATGAAAGCTCCAGACCAAAAAGTCGTCACTACAGTGAAGCTGATCCATGTATCCATCCACTGACTCACAGTATTCAGGGGCAAACGTGGGAAGGTACAGAATAAATGTGCTATTGAAATTGCTGTTTCAAAGCTTTTGTACATTTTATATTAAACTTATATTATCACAAAGCAATCTGACTTCTGAAATACGTGGTGAGCATGAGCATTTTTATATGCATCCGGTTGACATTTTTACCCGGTTGATATTTTATTCTGCGGTAACAGATTTTTCCCTCATACTTCCCAGCCCTATTAAAATAGTAGTCGAAAGTGCCCCTAAACTGTATGCTTTCCTTAATATAAAAAATATCACATTTTGGGTTAAACAGAACAAAAAAAAATTCAGTCAGGACCACTTTCATCAAATAATTTTTTTGATTAAATAAGAATGCATCTAGTTCTGTTCTGGGCAAACACGCATCCATCCATGATTTAATTCCTGGACAGAGCAGAGAGAGCAGCAAGTAAAAAAAACTGGGGTAACAGAACAGATTCAATAATTATACAAAATAACAACTAGCTCTGTAAAAAACCATCACAAGACAAATCAACTTAATCCACATACAATGGATAAATAGAAAAAGGTGGAGTTGGGGATGGAGGGTGGAGATAAATCCAGTGTGTTGCTAAGCAATAGATTTGTGGCGGAATGAAAAGGGATTTAAATGAACCGCTTTAATAAAACAGCTGACAGTACGCTGATGCAAGCTTGACTGACATGACCCGTCTGAAATAACGCGATGCTTGATATTAAACATATTCCTACTATGGTAGTCAAAGATGTCCCAAAACTGAAATTTGCTAACATTCTTTCAAATATCTTCCTTTGTGTTCAACAGAACAAAGGCATTTATTCAGGTTTGAAACAACCTGAGGGTGAGCAAATGATGACAGAACTTTCATTTTTAAGTAACCATTCCTTTTAAATGGTGTTTTAGTGACAATATCAAAGTATTTTGTCTTTCTAAATACAACTAATAAGGAAAAACTTTATTTTAGACTTGGTATCTGGATCAATACCACACACACCCAACTCATATTCTAAAAGGCTCTGGTGCTAGTGTCACCGCCACTTTTTGAAACAAAATGACATCCACGGGTGGATGAATGGATAACTGTATATATACATTAGAGAAAAGAATGTCCATTATAAATAAACTTGTGGATGAAGTGTGTACCTCAAGGCAAGTGTGTAAGTTCCTGGTTGTCTCTGACTTTCTCTGATGAGGTAAGCACCCTCGATGCCTGCCAGCAGTTCATCTGCATCCTCTCTGGAAATCAAACCATGGAACCTGTGCACACCATATAAACATACCATGAGTTACCCTGGTGCCCACAAACATATACATAAATCAAGACTATTGAAATAATTAATAGTTAAAAATTAAATAATTCTGCACTTAGAAACAATATGTTGCTTTATAGCATTCCTTCTGTGGTAGATGATACTAACAATAAAAAAACGACTTAAGTTAGACACTTACTCTCTACCATAGTACTTGGGTCTGCTCTCCATCTAACGAGTCAAAAAAGTAGAAATAAAACAGACAGTAAGGGAGAAAGAGAGAAAGACATTGAAAAATACAGGTTTTATCACAAACACTTTATCAAACTGTGCTTGATGGTTAAAAGGCGGAATTCAGAGCCATTTTTGGAAATGAGACTGACAGTCGGAACATCTGCTCTAGTGTTTAGCACATGATATGCAGACTAAGTCAGTATGAGTCATGTTTGATAAACCTTGGGATTATTTACAGACAGTTTTGCAGCACTTACCTCTCGAGGACATGTGATCCTCTTTGGTCTTGGCGCTTCCTGCTGTAGCTGGTACACTGACAACAAATGAACAATACAGAACAAGATTTTAAGAATTTGTGACTCTACTTGTGGTTACTTTTCTGTGGAAGGCAGCATTTCAAATCATTAAAAAAATATATGTACTGTTTTTCTTGCTTTATTGAAGTGATAGCCTTTGCTCATTTGTTTCTGTTTCTGTTGTTAAGAATTTCATAAAAAATTATGCTAAATTGATAACCATTCAAAATTTTCTTTAATCAGCATTTCTAGATGTATTGTGGCAAGTTTCGGTCCAGTAACTGTTACATTTTTACAAAATTAAACCTCAGTAGTGATATGAAGTCAGCCAACAGCAATGTGGAGGACTGACAGCATGACAAAATAAAAAATATAAATAAACATAGAAAAATTGATAAAAATCAAGGATGTACAAATAGATGTACAAACACAACTTTGTTATTGCTTAAAAGTGAATATGAACTTGCAGTATTTGAGGTCTGAAAAAATACACAGTATCTTTTCTGTTATTTTCACCTGTTCCTCCAGTTCTCATTTTCTGCAAATAAATGCAAATAGAAACAATATTTTTATTTGAAATTCTGGAGAAATATTGTTAGTAGTTCCCAGAGTAATACAAAAATAATAATTTTACCTAAACACATTCCTGTAAATAGTAATAATAATAAATAGCAAATTCAGAAAAAAACATAATATAGTACTGTATATAATATATAAAGCAAAATGCTATTTGTTCCATATTTCGTTAATATATTGCTGTGGTAAGATGCTGTTACTTCTAGAGCCATGAAAAAAAAGAACACGCTATTGGAGATAAATCTGTTAGGTCTAAGCTTGAGGATACAAACCTACTAGCACTTTTGTCAGACTAAGCTACAGTGCATTATACCAGTGGGTAATATTGGTAAAGCTATTGAGAAATGGATGCTGTGCAGAGGCAAACAGATAAATCAACACCAACAGTTGGTCAATATGTTAGGGAGAATACATCAAAAGGCAGTATTCAGCTCGAGGGGGTTTTAGCTCAGATGTTGCAATTGTGTCTGTTTGAAAATGTAGTACAGATAATGTACTAATACCAGGAATTCCTCAGGTTATCCTCTCCTAAATAATCAGCGTGCAAGGGCAAGGTCGGTTTGCGGTCACTTCAAACAACATTCCTTTCATAGCAGATTACTTCTTTCACTGTGGTGATAATAATGGGGATTTTGAACTTCAAAACATCACTAGAGGGAAAACACACATATCACTTTGAAAAAAAAATCCTTGTGTCTATAAGGTGTAAAGGGTGCTAATAATCCTTTCATCTTTCTTTGTACTATATCTTACAGTATTGACATCTAAGGCATTATTATAATGAAAACTTCTCATTTGCATGGAATTGCCCTTGTTGGAAAAAAAACATATCCCCTGGAACACTGTAGTTTGTCTTGGGTTTTTGCCAAATAGTTGTCCAACAAGTACCGGCAAAGTCTTGTCATTTTTATACAGCATTATCAAATTGAAACAAGCAGATGTTCTTTTCCCGACGTGGGAACTAAGTTATAAGGTAATAATATCTTAAATATCAGCATTCAGCACTAGTGAAATGATCAATCCTGGCTCAAAAACAGCAGCAGATGTGCAGGGGCACTTCAGCTCAAACTGGACTAGACCTTCTCATGATGACTTCATTTAAAACTGCTTGTCATTTTGAGCAGCAATCGACAGCCCCAGTCCGAGCACAGAGAGAACCTGAACTCAGTGCTCTGATTTTTACAGATTTTCCACATAGGGAGCAGGAAGGCATCTGACAGTAATGCCAAGATTTTGTCAGAGAAGCTTGAAACAAGCAGTGAGTCCTGGACAACATCCACCAGCCTGACAGAGACGAGGCTCTAAAAATACTCCACAGTGGGAGTGAATTGGAGGGAAACTGAGGTGAGCAGTGGGATGGGCTACGAGATATCTTGAATGAGGTAAACAAAGATAAAGCATTCTAAACAGAGCGATCCTTAGCACAACACACTCCAGAATCCTGTTCTCTTACTCGACGTTAAGCAACATCCCTGTTCTCCTCTTCTAAAAACAAATTATTGAATTTCTACAAAACAGTGTTAAAATCCCAAACTGTCTTGGTTGCGGGCATCATAAAAAATGTGGAAATTAATTTTTTGTTAAATAATTTCACATTTTCCCATCAGGATAAATTTAACATCACCCACTGGTTTAACTTTTAAAAAGTTAAAGTCAAGAAGGCATAGCATTGAACATGTTTTAGAAGAAAAACATTTAAAATACTCACAGTAGGATTTCCAAATTGGTGGCTGATAATCTTCAGGATCTAAAAAACAGATGAAAAGAAGACATTATGGTCTCAGTGAGAGCCTCTTCTCTAATATGCCACGAACACGTATTACAATCGTTGTCTCCCGACAGCTTATTCTCACTTAAAAGAATCCATAATACTTACTGTCAGTTAAGAGAGCTGGCGTGCGCCAAGGTTATTATATTGTTTCATTAATATTAAGCTATTCTGTACACTGTGATGTTCTGACAGTATAATCCTCTTACAATCCCCTCAGGGCTTAACATGTTTTAACACTTCTTCCATTTACCTCCCATTCTTAAAGATAAGAGACACATGTTGCTCTTAATAGTAACATTTGTACTGTAAAACAAACACACACAGCCAGAATCATATATGAAACAGTCAAGCAGAGACGGATTTAAAGGTCCAACGTCTAGTTTTTTGGAGGATCGTAATATGTAATGCTATACTAAATAATATTCATAACTATATCGTCAGAGGTGTATAAAGACCTTACATAATGAAGCGTTAGATTTTTATTAAATAAGAATGTGTTATTTCTATCTACATTCACCGCGGGCCACCTTACATGGAATTCGCCATGTTGTTTCTACAGTAGCCCTAAACAGACAAACTGCTCTACAAAGCGCGTTTCATAAATACATTATCTCTTTCGGCAAAGAATCAAAATCGTGACGAGATCTTAGTTTGGTGTCAGCCTCTGTAGCGCTTCGAAAAGAGGAGGGGTGTAGTGCCATAGGTTTCAATTTGCAACCTACACACTTCAATTCAAGATTTTTTAATAGTTTGAAATTCCTGCTTTTTAATTCACTCAAAAATGTTGTTGTCGCATCTAAGCATTTATGATATGGTATTTACTCTCTAATGTACACTGATAACAATAGATAGGATAGATAGGGAGGGAATGAGCCGGGAGAGCAAGCAGGTCATTTAGCTGCATTAGATTCTTAATGCTGGATTCACTGGAGCACACATAGTCTGGATATGGAGACTGGTTTGCATATATATTACACATAGGCTACTAATAAGAATAGCAAAGATCCTCCAGAATGGTACACTGTATAAAAATAATTAAAATTGTTTTGGTTATTTTACTTATCATTCAGTCTTGTCAGTCATTACATTTTCACTTGTCATTGTACTTTGATAGCATTTGGTAATAATGACTGTAATGATAATGCATTATTAAATAAAAAATGAAAAAATAATAATACAATCGGGTTATCAGGAATAAAACAAGACACTTCCTCTCAGACCTCTCTCAGTCTAGCCAGACCGGCTTCATACAGAATCAATATAAACACGTAAAGTATGACTTGATGGAAACAACTACGAAAATCCATAAACGCAAATTTGGCAACAAGACATCAAGACTTATTTGATATGTATAGTATTTGATACTCTTAAACTCCATGTACTGCAGTGAAGTGAACTTTGGCTTCTGTCAGTGTTTCCTCATCAAGTACCTGAATCTCTGGTCATTCACATATATACATGTGAAGATTACGAAAAACCACACACACGCATAATTTCATAAGCAATATCGTACTGTGTGAGTGTCTGTGTTGATAATACTGGTTATACTACACCTTATGAAAATATGTCAAAGTTCAGAGTGAGTGAAATGTGTGATCTTATGTGCGAGAGAGACAGAGGAAGATCCGTAGCCCTTGTTCCTTTAAGAAAACAATCTATGAGATTGTAAATCAGTGCGTTTTTTTCTCTTCTCTGACTTCTCATAGGTCTCTTAGGATCCATTCCTTATTTCATGTCTTTTAACAGGTCAGCATTTCCCCTCAGCCCACACATTCACAACCCAACACAAGAACAATTTCCCCCAAAAGTCCAACCGACGACCCACATAAGAGATACAGAGTGCAACATCAAACCCGCAACAACATCTGACACTTTTACCATACGGGGAATGAAGAAATGATTCATATACAAGAATTTACTTTGCATATCTCTATTGTCAAAACTGTAGAAATGCTGAAAAATTTGCTTATAAACAAGGAAACCACCAAAGTAGGCCACATGCTCTATTAACCATTAACCACAGATGTTGGCCACAGGTGAAAGGCACAAAAACCCTGAGCAGCTCAAGGAAGTTAAATCCTTGCCATCAATAAAGGACTTCAGTCGATCACTATGCAAGGCCAAAACAAAAGGCTTGTACGGTTTGGGGCTTTGTGAGGAACCCATTTCCATGTTAACCCTTTGCAAGTAAAACGATCATAAACTTCAAGTTTTTCTTCTGGAAGTGGATGATATAGCCTTGTGTAGATGTTGGTCGAAGTTTGTATTTGTGTTTTAGCTGGTCCAAAAATGATTTCTGAATCCATTTAGTTTAAACAACACACATTACACACAGGCAGTGTTAAACAGTAGCAGTAAATCTGTGTTCACGTTACAATAATCAAACAGGGCGGATTAGCTTTCAATCTGTGTTTACATGAGAGAATGTTTGGATTAGTTTGCGAAGCAGTATTGTCTGTTGGGCACTGGCGTGCCGTCCCGGCCATGGCTAACAATACAAATGAATAATTCTTCTGTGGCTCGTTGGGAAAATGTGATTTCTTTTGGTGATCTGCCAGGTGCTTTTCCTCTATCGCTGGATCTAATAAGAGAGACTGGAGATTGATGGAGGAAACCTCAGGGTCAGGAGGTGCATTCTGTTAGACTGCTTATTCACATTGTAGCCCCAACAATACACTTGAGCTCCTAGCCAGAATTTGGAGTATCAGCTTAATGTCCGATCCATAATGCATGGGGCAACTTAAGTCTTATGGATGTGACATTAGTCATATATTACATTATAATTTGAATGTGCTTATTTACGAGGAATATTGACCATGGATGTGAAAATTGTGAAAGTGGAGCTTTATTAAGGAAAATCGTACTCAACATTATAAATGCTTTAAAAAGGTCACAGGGTATTTAAACCTTCCAAAACGTACATCTTAGCTATTAATATGGTTAAGACGTTGATAAAAACATGTTTTTTTTTCATCTTAAGGTGGACATTCGCATTGCTTTTTGCTCATTATTCTGATCTCACGTTGTGTCAATCATATTTACACACTGCCTCCAAAATGTTCGTCCGTCATAAAACATTTTGGACGGTGTTCAATTTTCTGCTTTTTTTCACATCCGTAGCAAGCATTTTGAGAGATGTTTTTACCATTTTGAGTCACTACGAAGTGCGAACGCCAAAATCCAGGATGGCGTCTGAGTTGATCAATTTTGTTTCGCAGCAAAAAGCAGCACTGTATGAGATACAAACTGCGGAATATGAAGAGAGAGAGTGTGGCAGAGGATTGCGAAACAGCTTGGAAGAGAGACTGGTATGTACTGATTTCAAAACAGGGTGTACGAGAGAGACCCACGCAACCACGTTCCAGGTGACATATGGTAGCCAATCCAAATATGTTTTGTTGTGGCAAGTTTTTATTTATACTGAAAACACTAAAAGTTAAAATAATACCACTGGATTGGTCTACGAATGACTGTACAAAAAGTAGTAAAGAAATTTCCAAAAACGTTATTTTTAGGGATGCACCGAATATTCGGCCACCGAAAATTTTCGGCCGAAAATTTTCGGCCGAAAATGGCCCAAAAGTGCATTTTCGGCCGAAAGACTTTTATCACCGAAACAATACGGCCGAAATGTTGTGATGACACAAACAGATACCGCTCCTTTGATGAATCTGTAGCGGACGTTATTCCTTTAATCGCAGCACTAAAGCGTCTCCTAAACTGCATGCACCCTCAGGGCTCTAGAGTGCGACCAATATTCCTTTACGGGTGTGAACCAGAGGTCGCGTAATCCCAAAGATTCTTTGTCATTGACAGATTTTTTTACCAGTGACGCCGTCATTCTGGCAGATTACAATGAGGGCAATTTGTAAACACCCGTTTCCCTTCAGCGTGATATGGTCGTGAAGCGATCTACGTGTCGTTGTCATTTGTACTGACTAGACATGTGATGCGATTTGGGAAAACCCGTCGGGTGTCGCACTGGGACGCGGTAAAGACAGTTCACCTATCAAAGTAAACCACATAATATGAAGAATGAAGAAGTATTAATGCACATTTTCCGCCAGTCCTGTGTAAACTATGGCATGCAAAGTTTTTTATACAATGTTTTCGTGAGATGACAGAGCCCCCCATATACAGCACCAGGAGTTATGCCCGCTCCACTGCTCACGCAAGCCGGACCGCGATCGCAAAACATACAAGAGATGATCAAAAGTCCAGACACTATGCGCATGATAAACAACTTAAAACTTGCTTCACTGCTTATAAGTTGATGTCCGTAATTTTTTTCTCGTGTTGTGATAATGGCAGAGCTCTCGTTCTTTAAATGTGCGCTGCACCATTTTCATTACTTTCGTTTTATTCCAACGGTTTTTTACAGTAATTTTATAGACTTCAACACTAGGAAATGTATTTTTTACTAAATTGTTATTAGAGTAAGTCTCTTACCACTGTAAAGTGTTTTTTACTTGTGATATTGGACTGTTGGGCTTTTATTTTCATAACTTAACTTTAAACACGTTTTTCTCCAAATTCCGTTCCTGATCATCATAGCGCTTCAGACGACAGAATAAATTGGTTATTCTATTCTTAGGCTACTTATTATCAACTTTAGACATCTGCAATTCTTGGTGCATTTGTTGTTGTTAAAGTTCTACAGTTAACATATGGGCTGTGGGAGTCTTTGTTTGGATACACTATTATGTTGAAGGCCTACAGAGAAAATATTGTTGTATCTTAAGCAGTTGCACTTGTTTTGAAGAGACTTTCTTGTAGTAGTCCTACAGAGAAAAATGTAAAATGCACTTGACCTAAATGGACTTTGTTTTCATGAGAGAACATTTAATTGTACAACTTTTCAGCAGGCCGAGTAGACCTGTACATTATTATTTAATATACACATGAGTGGGGTCAAGTTAAACATCTTAGTTGAATTTTATTTTATACTGTGCATTGTTGCAATTTGCTAAATAAATATTTGCATAATTTGTAATTGATTTATTCTTTGAAACTTAATATTTATGCAATTGCAATGCCTTGATTTTAGTAAAGTTAGTACACAGTAAGAGCACTAAATGCAAGGGTACTAATAATTGGCCAAATTTCTTTCGGTGTTTCGGTTTTCGGCTTTCGGCCTTGGTTTCCTCTTTTTCGGTTTTGGCCAAGAATTTTCCTTTCGGTGCATCCCTAGTTATTTTCCACACATTGCAAAGCAAAATACACTGTTCTGCAGAAAAAAAGATTCTTGGTAAAATTTTATACAGAAATATAGCCTGGAAAGCACTTTTTAACTGTAAATACTGTGGATTTTTCATCATATGAGCGAGAATGTGGGCAGCTAAACATAAACAAGATAAAAAGCCTTCAGATAGCAGGAAATGCAGGAAACAGTGAATAATGCACTGTGTATTTAGCACATGATTTGAGCATGTGAAATTACGAAGGTCAAACTTTGTGAAAATTATGAAAGGACTAATACATACCAAAGAAAAACCCATCAAACTACTCTGTATTTCTCTTGCTTTCTGTAAAGATCTAAACACCAAAACAGGATAACTGCTGTACACAGAAGGAGGAAAGACTTTTAATTAAAAACATTTCATCTGACTGTCTGGCAATTTGTTATTGAGGAGTGTTTGCTACTACCACAAACAAAAACAACCACAGATTAATCCGAGTGAAACGTGCCAAGGACAAATTGTTGCCTAATGCCTTGTGCCAAAGATATGCGGTAAACGCTCTTATGTTCATCTTATCTTCCAGCATTAGCACAGGTTTCGTTTTAAGGGTCTATTAGCAGACTGATGTTAAATGCCATTTGATGACGGGTGTCTTTGCATCTCCAGATAGTTTCTGAGAAAACTGTAAACTGGTTTGAGATGGTAAATTGGCTGACTATCTACAGCTCACACACACCCTCGCAGCTCCCTTTTTTCTGGCATACGCTTATCTCTCACACATATTAAAGCTCAGCGGATGAGAGGGAACAGACATCCTTGAGGCAGAACACACATAGAAAAGCACAGACGCGCACAAGCAAGAACGAACTTCAAACGAACAGCCTGTCTGAAATCTCGGCATGAGGACAATATCCCAGTAAAAATATATAGGCCACTTTAAACCCTCTCACGCAGACGTTTGCTTTTCTGTCATGGTGCACACTTTTCATTGACTTCTGTTGGTTTGCCCTGACCAAATGATATTCACCATTTTGCTTATAACCTTTACACTTATAGCATTTTTCTGCATTTTTAGATGTTTGAGTTAATTTAAAATGAATAGTAGGATGTTTTCCTCATGGGGAACACCGACTGCTGTTGACTGTTTGGGAGCAGCGGAAAAATACAAATATTTTACATGAATATTTATGGGAAAGGGAAATTGGAGGTCAACGCTAACGCCAAGATGAAATGAACTTTAGCATTAAAGAATTTAGAATTAAACACAGTCGAAAGACAAACACCAACAAATCATAAAATTTTCAATTTCAGATCATAACCCAAATTTCAATGGAATACTGTATCTGTAACCGTAGAAACGCTTTTATCTTTTAACCATCATTTCATTTTGATAACCAACTCACATTGTGGGGACCGGCAATGTATAGAAACGCACACGCATGTACACAACCGCATACACACACACAGTAAGTGCTAATACAGTGTGTGAGGACATGCAAAAGCTCCTGTGGAGAGGCCATCTGTACAGAATGCTGTTCTGTGAGAGCTTGGGTACATTATGCAAAAAACTCTGAGCCACAGAATGTCATGTCGCACGTCTCCCCTACTTCGCACAATGTGTTTAGAGAGTGCGTGGACCTTCTGTGAACAAGACAGCAACAAAACTGGCAGCATTTCTATGAGTATGTGCAAGAAGAGGCATCAGACTGAGAAATTGCCAGGGAAGGGAAGACAGAGTATGTTTATCCTGTAACACTGCATGCAAGTTAGGGTGGGTTTGGGTATTTTCCTGCATGACTATATGCCTTTGTTTTATTGTGTGGGTGTGCTTTTGTGTGTGTGTGTGTGCAATGTGCAATGTGCATACAGTATATGTGCATACACTCTCTACAACCCCTCACCTCTGATTGGCTATGGAAACGCATACACTGGTCTCACGTGGCAAGACCTTTGACTTAATGATATAAGACATGGTTCACAATGCAGCTTAGTCTAGCCAAGAACTGCGCTCTTGCAGGAAAATCCTGTCTGAATGACATGTAGGCAAGCCAAACTGCAGGCTTTTTTCATGGTGTTTCATGAGGGAAATAGATTGAAATTTATTTTAACTACAAAACTGACAAAGCACTCATTATATAAGCTTTGCACTTAACTTTGTTTTCTAAATTGATGAACAGAAAGACATATGTCCTTACTTTCCGAGGCCAAAATTCATCAGACAGTCAGTGAATGGACCGTGGGCGAGCTGAGACTACACACACGTACAATACACAAGCAGACAGCGGGATCAGAGAGATCCATTGTTGGGTAATGTGATTCTAGGACAGGTTGACAGATGACCTCGGAGGTAATTAATAATAACACAGCACTGATAAAGGAGTTTTACACTTTATCACTTATTCGGTTCTCAAGAACCCTCAACATAAAACTACAGGCTTAAACAAGCCTCTTATTTCACTATGACTCACTGACTGTAAAAGCTACGGCGACACCACAATTGCACAAGAAACCGTGGAAACGATTAAAAATGACCGCTAACCTATTACAGTGGCTTGAAATGAAAATCCTTTTAAGAACAATATTATAATAACTAGCAGCTTTTCCAGAGAGCACGGAGGAGAAAGTGAAGGAATTTTCGGCCTAGTTAAGTGGTTTGCACGCCTCATTTACAAGTTCTATCATCACAGGCCAAGGATCCATTCAACCTCTCGCTCGCTTCATTCATGTTTTTTTAGCTACAGTATATGTGCAAAGTTTAAAAAGCTCTCAGAGGGCTGAGGTTGTTTTATTTGACAGCTGCAATGAGACATTTACCTCAACGGACTTTGTATGCAAAAGAACCATCATCATCAAATCACAACTAGGGGTATAGTAATATCCCAGTATTACTCACCATACAGTAAATTATTCAGCATCTATTTTAAATTTTGTTTTAAGAGTCACAATGTTTAAACATTATCCACCCCCTAAATCTCATATTTTGAGTGTTATACTAAAAAATAAAATAAACACAATTAAAGATAAACTGACTGGTCCTAGCAATATTTATCGATTGCAATAGAACATTACATTTACGCATTTGGCAGACGCTTTTATCCAAAGCAATTGCATTGTACAATTACATTGTACTATACAGTACATTTGTTTCTGACTATGTGCAATCCCCTGGGATCAAACCCATAACCTTAGCGTTGCTAGCGCCATGCTCCACAGGAAAGCTCAGAAAAGATACTGTTAATATAAATATTCATATTATTATTAAATATTATCATGAATTATTTTTGCCATAATAAACTGACTGGTAGCATTATTTATCGATTGCAATAGATACTGTTAATAATAGAAGTATTCATATTATTATTCAATATTAGTATTCATTATTTCTGCCAAACTGACTGGCGGCGTTATTTATCAATTGCAACAGATACTGTTAATATAAATATTCATATTATTATGAAAATATTAGCATTAATTATTTATTGTGACAGCCCTAATCACAATCTCATTCCATTTTTAGGATTCCCTACAGAAAAAAAAACCAAGTTGGTTGGCTGGTTTAAGATGCTCCCCCTGTTTAGTTTTACCTGGTTAAGCGGCAGGGTTTTAGAGAGGTTGAGCAGACAAAGAAAAAAAGAAGTCCAAAACCTCTGTAAAACCAGACAGCTTCATCAGTTTATCCAGATAAAACCAGACTGGGAGACCAGCTAAAACCAGCAAACCAGATAAGCATGTTTTTGTGCGCATTCCGTTATTTAAAAAAAGCTTGTCTTTGTAATCTTTCACTTAAATGTAATAGCCAATGGTTTTACTGACATCGGCAATGCCTCTTTCTTAATTTTTTGACTCATTCCTCTCACCACCTGGCTCCATTCTGCCACATCGTTCCCACTTTAAATGATCTAATCAATTCCTGACGGATAAAATCACATCCCGTCCTACGCCTACGCATATCCAGAAATCAAATCACTTGTAAACATCTTCAATTCCAAAAGTAAAACAGTCATCATGGTTGCTTTAAATGAAAGAATCCAATGCGGATTAGTATGCACATGGTCATTTAGCAGACGCTTTTACGCAAAGCGACTTACCGAAGTGCACCCATTACAAGGACAATCCTCCAGAAGCAACCTGTGATTATGTGCTATTTTAAATAGCACCACTGTGATAACACATGGCTCTCTTTTTACTGGGATCAAACCAGCCTTCTGTTATTTTAAGCACCCCAAGTTTTAGCTGCTAAGCCAATCAGAACCCATGAAATCACCCCTCATCATTTTTTTTTACTTTCAGAAGCTTGCAGCCCCGAGCTCCATTCAGCATTCACTATTTCCCTTTAGGGAAACATCAAAGCTCAGACTGGCCTCTGATGTCAGAAGAGCTGAGCCAAGTGACATTCATCTCAACGGTCAGCCCTGCGTTTGTTTACAGCCCGTTGCTGGCTAATATAAAGCAGAACGTGCACGTTTATGTTCACGTTCACGTTCAGCGCTACATGCATGCAGGCTAGATGAAACCAAGAAATCATCTTTTAAAATAATGATATTTTTGTGACGAACATGGTGAATCTGGCAGTATTCAGCATCCGATGAGTACACCGGGGGCATGGAACTAATGACAGCTCTCATACCACAGACTGAACTCTCCGCCTCCTACAGGCTTTGCGGCTGCAGTGCAGATCTGCTGCTTCAGCAACATACGTGTGAGATAATGCCGTCGGGTATGCAGGGCGACCACAGTGCTCTGTTGGCTTGGCTTGATCCTTTTCTGGCCCTTGAGAGCCTCTTGGCTTGGCTTGGAGGAGAAAACAAGACTGTGTGTGTGTGCAAAAAGCTACAGCAAGTATAAAGTGAACCGTACAAACATCAAACCCCTTCTGAGCGGAGGCCAGTGTGCAAGTGTGTCTTACTCAACAACAGTCTTTTCTCTATCCCACTATTCAGCTTCAAAGTCACGATGAATAGAATGGCTTAAATAAAGAGTGTTTTAGTCTACACACCCATTCAACAAAGCTGTGCGGATGAATTGTTATTTGAACTCAAGGCGCTGTCCCTCAGATCATACTTGTTCCCTTTGTGTTACAAATGCAATGCCAAGCAGAGCAGCAGCGTGTTGAGCACAGGGTGTAAACAAGCATTTCTATGTGGGAGTGTATTTCCAACCAGACCTTATCTCTCCTTACACTTGTGCCCAGGATATTTAAACACCTGCACACCATTTCTCGCTTCCCAGCCAACCTGACGCTAGACGCCCTATATGGTGCATTCTAGGGACGGCGGGCTCGTTTTATCAAATGCATGTTTCTTACCTAATCAAACAATGTGAATCGGTCATATGACACGCATGGATGTGGATGTTTGATGATGTTTTACTGAAGTACATGTGAATATGCCGGCAAGCATCACGTCTGTAGTACGCTTTTGAAACACTATATGATGCTAAACTCAGAAGATGACAAGCCTTTCTAAAAGCACATTTTCAACACCAGTGAGTTCTTGTGGATAATGGGATCAGAATAATAGGAAGTCTCTCAAGTGAATAAAACCGAGAGAGGCACTGCTTTTAGGGTGAGAAGTCGTCGCCCCACGCCCATCTTAACGTTTGATGACTCACTTAGATGCAAAAACTTCTGCATAAGAATTCTTTCTAAGATTTAACATATGGCTGTTATGACATATTTTTAAAACAATGCCTGGGAAATGCTCCTGCACTGGATTTGTCCAAACCAGTTTTTCCTTCCCACGGTATAAGCCAAACGTTCCAAATCTGATCGTTTTAGGAGCGGCTGAATGTTGTTGTCGAGCTTACTTTATCAATCACTGTCAATGAGATTTTTGGGATCTATCACTGACGACAAACGTAAGAAGTGCAAATGCAGAAATTGTAAGTTGCCCCACTTACTCAGAATGACAGCACACAAAAACACACACATATTTTCCCTTAGAAATAAAATAACATGGTAGTGCATGTAGTAGTCACTTAATAATAATAAAAAGAGGCTCGTGCTATTACTTAGTATGACTTAGTATTAAGCAGTGTGCATGACCTCTCAGACAGACTTGTGCATGAAGCAGTGAGTTATGGTGATGAAACCAAAGATCCAGATTCCTTCCCATCAAATGCTGTCGTAATACATCATATAATGTACTATGGTGGATGTGGCAATGTTCTGCTATCATGCATTAGCGCAATGACTGCCTTCTTGCATTGGTTAACGAAGTCACAGACATGTCTAGTTAATTCTGGATGGAGAAAATACATGACACACCTCTTTACCATGTCTCAGCCTGTCTGTTTTAATCACAGACAAGAAACTGACATTCACTTCATTTTATCTATAACCACGCGGTTAGAATTACACATGTTTCTTAAAAAATATCACCACTCACCGGAAGAAACGGAGGAACCCGACAGACTTGAGTTACTGGAAGCTGCCATCGCGTCTAATTCAATGAATATATTCGCTTACTGGCGCCTGTGACAGCTCTTCCATCTCAGTCTGTCCTGCTGAACTAAAGCACTGTCTTCAGCTCCAGAGAGTTTGTCTTGTAGAGGCGATAATATCCAGCTGTGAGAGTCAGATCGGATCAGACGGGAGTCGCCGGCGCTGCCGCATTTACAGTTGCATGTGTGGTAACAGAAAACCCATATGGTGAAACTAGTTGATACAAGCGCAAATATACGTGCAGAAAATATGGCAACTAATCTCTCCGCCGTAACTAAATGCAAAATGCGAAAAAAACTTCTCGGCTGATGCGTGAGGTGTCAGTGCCAGGAGGTTTCGCCATATTTAGAGACGGATTTCACTGTATCGCTTCCATGTGCCACTTCTAGACTCGTAATAAACACACAGTGTGCAGAGAAGAATCCGCCTTCTTAAAGTGAAAGAGACGCTCGTCACATTCCTGCTCTCTGTGTGTGTGAGTAAGTGGCGCGTGACCATGCAATAATATTACAATGCCACTGCAGAAAAGTAATGTTTAAAATTATCTTTTGAAGTAATATGATCAAAGTAATGCATTACCCGTGTGGTGCTAAAATAGGCAAACAATTAAATAAATATATTATGTTTGGTCGTAGTTGATTTACAGTAGTACGAAAAAGTATTAATTCAGTTTTCAAAGTAAACAAGCTGTGATTTGCGAAATGACAATTCTGTCATCATTTACTCAAGCTGTTCCAAACTTGTATACATATCTTTGTTCTGTTGAACAAAAAGAAAGATATTTAGAAAAATGTTAACAACGTACATTTTTGGAGCACTCTTGACTAGTAAAAAAAATTCAAATGGTTGTCAAAGTTGACCCAGTACTGTTTGTTTTGCTAAATCCTTCAAAATATCTTATTTTTTGTTCAACGGAACAAAAAGTTATACAGTAATCTTTTCTACTATGGTTGTGCATTGTGCCCCAGAAATCTCAGGTTACAGGGGAATCCTCATGTTGAGTCTTTATTGACAAACATCTGGGCCCGGTTTTTCAAAAAATTTAATCTGGATCAAATTTATCCGGATTTGGAAATCCTATGTTTTGCTATCCAGGACCATGTGATCCATCTAACTTTCATGACAGTTTTTTAAAGGAACATTGGATTGGATCACTGATCTAGATACCAAATTTCAGGATTACCAAATCCTGTTTACCAGAGCCTTAAATGAAACCAACAGTGTAGCCCACTGGTTTAGCAACATGTAGGCAAAATACCGTTGGCCACAAATAGCCATTGTTTTTTTTAATTGTGAGAAACAGAAACACTGTAATAAACAGAAACATTTTACATTCCTCATTTAGTTAAAATGATAAATAACAAAACAAAAATAATACTATCCAATAGTCAAAAATAATTTACAGGACAGATAGCAGCTCTTTCCATCTCTGCCTTTAGGAGATGTATTTCCATCTGCACTTTTTTCTAGAAGCAACTCATAGTCGTTTTGTATCTGAGGAGCGTTATATGATGTATATATCATCAGTAAACATTGGTTTTGTGATCATTCACTTAAAAAAAACCTCTCTGATTTTATTTGGTTTGAAAAATCACAACTGAATCCACCCTTCTTATGGGATCAGGATAATCTTCTTTTTTTTAATCAAATAGATCCCGAACCGAGTCAAAAGTTTTGAAAAACCCAAAGGGCAGGTTTGATCCAGATCAAATGTAAGATCGGATTACATGATTTGTTTTTCGTTCGAAATCCCTCTTTTGCGTTTAAAAACCCATTTCCAAGATTTGATCCAATCCGTGATCCAAAATCCCACTGGATTACTTTTGAAAAACTGGCCCCAGTTGTCACAAAGCAGAGTCACTAAGATGAAGAACAGGAAAAAAAATACAAATGACTTACAGTCACACAGCGTTAGTTAAAAACCAACTGCAAATAACAAATTAACATATTAAATCCGCCAAGGTCTTACTAAATTAGTATTTAAATCCAGAAGGGGACAGATTTTGAGTATGGACGAGTTGACCAATGCTGCACAAAGACTGTGCCAGTCTCTGGGCAATAAGTAACTCACTTCATTCAACTTCTGACTGATCCAAGTCATCATAGATGACATGAGGATGAGCCTCTGTCAGGACCAGAGCTTGATCGGTCTGTCTCCTAACACCAAGAAACATGATCATTAATATTTTTTCTTTTTTTTCCGATTTATGTTTTTTTACAAAAGTATCCTTTATTAAATTGTGTTGCTTCTCAAGTCAAAGTAATGTATATTGAATGAAAGATTTCAGATAATAATACTGAAAGATTTCAGATAAAAAAACTTAAAAACAAAAATACTAAGTAAGAGATTCTTTCTTACCTGAATGAACTTCTAGTTGGTCTTGGCTCTATTCATCATTAGATGACATGAGCATCCGGCATGCCAGGAGCTGGCTCTGTTAGTCTTAAAGGTCCAATGTGTAATTTTTGGAGGATCTATCGACAGAAATGCTATATAATATACATAACTATGCCTGGAGAGGAGTAGCTTACATTTACATCTAGTCATTTAGCAGACACTTTTATCCAAAGGGACTTACAAAGTAGGGGAAAACAGTAGAAGCAATTTGTGTAACAAAAGAACAACAATGCAAAGGTGAAGTTAAACTGGTCTCAGTTAGCCTACCACAGTATACGAAAGCTAAGAAATTTGTAATGCATTTATTTTATTTTTAGTGCATGATTTTTCATAGTCATGTTAGTGTAATTTTCAGGATTGTCACATCCATAACGCTACATATTCCTCATAAATGGAAACATGTAAATTAATAGAAAGTAACTATTTGATGTTCTATAAAGAGGCATCCCTTCTCCATTCATTGGGTGTTATTGCTTCAGGATTGTGCATTTTTTTTAATTTATTTTTAAGTTTATCTTCTCCCAAAATTAGCGTCCTTTTTAGCACATATTTATTTCCCTATTTTTATTTTGTCACGTCCATAACGCTGGAATTTCCCACATGGCATTTATGTGTATTATTCTATTTATCATGTTGTAACATATAGTTTCTTATACGCATCTTACAGAATTGGTTGAATGAATGACTGACCTAATAAAAACTTGCTGTCACCTGCTGGTAGCTAGCTTTAGTTTCACAATAAGCCATATTTTTTTTACAGTTCATGTTTTTTTATATTCACAATTTTATATTTAAAATATCAATGGCACAATGTATGCAATTGTAATTAACAATTAAATCATTTTTGTGCCTGTGTAATCATTGTCCCCAATAAAGTATTTTCATTAGTATTTTACTGAAGAAAATGTAAATAAAAAATGTAATAGTAATAGCAAATAAAATACTTAAAATGTTGGTCAACAGTAAGTTAACAGTTGGTTAAGGACAACCTTTTGTGATGTCTGCACAATTAAGTAAAAAAGCCAAATAATAATATGCTGGACGATTCTTTATTACAATAAATAAGTTTTCTCAAGATAACTGTTTTAAATTCAGAAAAACGGCAGTTCAGTTCCTTGACGTTTATTGTGGGCTTTTGCCAGGACCAAGATGGCGGCCACGTTGGGCTACGGTCCAGCGGCCGATGAGCGGTCTAAATGGTGTTTTCGACGTCATGCGGCGCCGCAAGATCCTACAGGCTCTTTACACTCTCGCGATAAAGTGATGTCATCCACCTGTCGGTTTTTGCAACGGTTTTGAGTTCATGCGGCGCCGCAAGAATTTCTTACGTCATTTCTTACGTACCCTACGGTTAGATCACGTGACAAACCCCACAGTCATATGACTTCCACACAGCGTGACATAAACAACCTCGTCGCATTTTCTACAGTCTTATGTAGCCGGTCTGTGGATTTCTAACTGCCATCTTTAAGGTAAATATATAATTAGTGATCAAGGGAATAACGTTATTTAAACAAGTGTGACACATAGAGACAGGAAAGATTTTTCACTCTTTCTTTTAAACTATCGGCAAGACATTATGTTGTCGGAAAGGTCTGAGCTTGTAAAGACTGAAACGCAGAAGGTAACTAGAGTCGTTTAGTATCATGCCTGCTCATTGATGTCTGTGTCATATTTCTATGCTGTCTGTAGTTACTGCTGTATAATGCTGAAGGAAACTCTACGACTGTTGTGTCTCCTGGCTGTGCTGGAGTCGGTCTGCTCCCGCGGCTGCTCCTCATTCTTCTGCCGGAAAACTCGGCGTGTGAGCGGGTCACATGATGGAGCCGACCCGGGCAAACCTCTTATTCTCACTCCCTATCTGGAGGAAGGCAAGATAGAAGAAGGTGTGCTTTTCTAAATTTCAGTCTGATTAATAAGATGATTTCATTATGCAAGGTCATGTCAGTTTGATGATAAAATAATCCAAGTTCATGCCAGTGAATCTGTTTATTTGTGAACATATAGCCAGAAAACTGAGTTTGGTGGGTCCTCTACCCGGTGCCAATGTCAAGAGTTTCTCTGGATATCTCACTGTGAACAAGACTTACAACAGTAACCTTTTCTTCTGGTTCTTCCCTGCACAGGTAACAATCTGACAGGTTAAACATACAGTACATTTTTGTTTTATTGTAAAGTTGTCCTTACCACAGCACTAAAGATAAGACACGTCTGCTGACTGCTAACTTCTGTTTGTCAGATTTATTGCATTCTTGGGTTTTTTTTGAAGGTTGTGTAAGCCTTTTTTGCCAGGTCACTGGTGTATTTAAGTGATTATGTTTGATGTATATCTGTGTTTAGGTGAGACCAGAGACCGCTCCAGTGCTGTTGTGGCTGCAGGGAGGACCTGGTGGGACGTCAATGTTTGGCCTGTTTGTGGAGCACGGCCCATACTTTGTTTATAAAAACTTCACATGTGAGCACAATTATTCAAATTGATGAAATTTAGCATGTTCATGCTTTAAATGCAAATTATAATCTGTCTGTGAATATTGATGGTTATTTATTAATATGTTACTCAAGTTTGGCTATTTACTGAGCAATGTGATTTTATATCAGTAGTCATGTTTTTTGATGACTTGTGGCACAGTTTTACTTCCTCTAACTGGTTCTACAACAGGACTATTATTGTAACTAGAGTATTTGTTCTGCCTAAACAGCACTTTGAAGTAAATTATGTGCCGACATATCTTGGTAAAAACGACTGTAAATATTATATAACAATTGATTCAATAACTTAAATGTAAATTTGAATGGTAATGGTTTAATGTGTGTCTTTCTTTAGTGGGCTACAGAGATTTCCCCTGGACATCACGCTACTCGGTTCTGTACATCGATAACCCGGTGAGCTCATTTTTAGCGACTATCATATGTGTGACCAGAGTCTCTGGTAGCTTTATTTAAATTAGATGATTATTTTTATGTAAGGTTGGCACAGGGTGGAGCTTCACTCAGGATGATCGAGGATTTGCCCAAAACCAGGACGATGTAGGCAGAGACTTGTACAGGTAAAATGTTCGCTGTAATATTTCCCTTTAAAAATTTATTTTTATTTCCACGTGTGATAAATAACTAGTTTTTTTTTTTTACTGCAGTGCCCTGATTCAGTTCTTTCAGATTTTTAGTGAGTTTCAGGCCAATCCGTTTTATGCCACAGGCGAGGTGAGGAAATCGATACTGTTAATGCATTCAGAATCCAAATATCTCACCCCATGACTCTTTGAAACTTTTCATCCACAGTCATACGCAGGAAAGTATGTTCCAGCAATTGGTTACTACATCCACAAGAACAATCCCTCTGCCAAAGTAAAGATTAACTTCAAAGGAGTTGCCATCGGAGACGGTCTGTGTGACCCTGAGCTGGTATTTTTTTTAAAGCATTAGAAAATGATTTACTACGTGTCATTGTGTGGACAAAAACAATTTTCCTGATCCTCTCCGTCTCAGATGCTGGGCGGTTATGCAGATTTCCTCTACCAGACGGGCCTGGTGGATGAGCTGCAGAGGCAGTATGTAAAGATGCAAACGGATACAGGAGTCAAACTCATCCAGGAACAGAGATGGGTGGAAGCATTTGAGGTTAGTGTAATGATCCCAACCATATATGAATATCTGTACTGTCAATAAGACAATTATATTG
This sequence comes from Triplophysa dalaica, assembly GCF_015846415.1. Taxonomy (NCBI): domain Eukaryota; kingdom Metazoa; phylum Chordata; class Actinopteri; order Cypriniformes; family Nemacheilidae; genus Triplophysa; species Triplophysa dalaica. The sequence continues at coordinate 11,091,829 of NC_079553.1, forward strand.
AGAAACTTTATTTATTTGATTGTAATGTATTAAAATGTTTCCAATAAAACATGGTCCCTGTTATGTATGAATGATTTTCCTTTCATTGGAGCAGCTGAAACCTGATTGACAGGACTAAGAATGTCATCTCTTCTCTCTTGTATATTTGTCTCTCCCTCCCTCTCTCTCTATCAGGTGTTTGACAGTTTACTGAACGGTGATGTCGCTCCTTATCCCTCATTCTACCAAAATGCCACTGGCTGCACCAACTACTTCAACTACATGCAGTGTCAGGTACTAAGAGATCCACAAACTACAGGGTAGCCATCATTGTCTATCAAAAACTTGGGAATTTGATGTCTCATTCTGTGTAATTCTCTAAACAGGAACCTCCAGATCAGGAGTATTTTTCTTCATTTGTGACTCTTCCGGAGGTTCGCCGTTCCATCCATGTCGGCAATCTCACATTCAATGATGGCTCTGAGGTTGAGAAGCATCTGCTTCAGGATGTCATGAAGTCCATAAAGCCATGGTTGGGTGTTCTCATGGACAACTATAGAGTAAGAAAACGTCTGCGACGGTTATAAGAGCATAGTAACCCTTTCATCACATTTAACCATTAATTTGGCTTGATTAAAAAACAATGTAAAATCCTTATTGGTGGATTTGTTGAACTCTGTCTGTATATGAAGATCAGCTCTCAAATGGATTTGTTGGTTGTGTGCCCACAGGTGTTAATCTATAGCGGACAACTTGATGTCATTGTTGCAGCACCTCTGACCGAACGCTTCCTGCCCACCGTAAAATGGTCTGGAGCAGACGAGTATACAAAAGCAGAGCGCTTCCCCTGGAAGGTACAGCCTGGTGATACTGAAGTGGCAGGTTATGTACGACAAGTGAAGGAGTTCTTCCAGGTGAGGGTTTCTTTATTTTTATATTACTTGGCCATTTTAATATATTGTCATAGGACAGTAAGAATAAAGTGGATCGCAGACTATCAGTATATGTATGACATATATATTATTTCTCCGTTCTCTGCTATTCAGGTGATTATCAGGGGAGGCGGGCATATTTTGCCTTACGACCAACCAGAGAGATCATTCGTCATGATTGATAGATTCCTCTCTACAGATGGATTCTCATCACCCTGAAGCACTAAAATCAGATTGAAAGTGACCACTGAATGAATCTGTGTTTAGTTGTGTAACATTTCATTGCAATCGCTTTGTTTTATTATGAAACGGGTCAGGGATTTGTTTTTAATTGGCTGCTGTATGTTGAATTTGCAGAGACTGTTTTTATTGTATTTGTTTTTGATTAAAGGATGATTTGATAGTATGTACTGCTTTAGTCTTGTCATCTTTTACTTTTTGACCAGCATTTGACGTTCATCAATCCGTTGATGTGATTTTATTTTTATGGCTGTTATGTGTTTACTGCAAGTAGCATGTCTTACTGTTTCAATAAATTGTGGGAATTTCAGTAAAGTATGGTAATATAATACATGAAGTGGCTGTACTTGTGCAGATTGTACTGTATGTCCAGGGTTTGGCCACGAACACATGGATGAGAGAGGGACAACACTGCCAAATGAAATGTGCCAAAGAAAAGATACTAAGATAGTTGTTTGAAACCAGTATAACCCAAACAGGTTTAGCTCATAATCTGAGTTTTAAGAAATATCTGTTAAAATATATTTGTTGTTTATATCTACTGCGTTGTTGGCAGCATTTTTACTAAGTGTCCTGCAGGGGGAGACAGCAGGCTGCTTTAGAACTGCGCAGTGAATCTAAATTCAGAAAGGCGACAATTGATCCCATCTCTATTTGTTATTTTTAAAATAAATTGAATTAAATAAATTTTAAAATAAATTTCTTTATACAAATGAATTTTTTTGCAGTGATGCTGTAGGCTTCCCAAACAACCTTTCAAGTCTTTTAAGGGAGCGTTACAGGATTATTTTGACGCAGAACACAAAAGAAGATATTTTAATGAAAGCCCACTTTCTCTTCTATTGTATGGACTCAACCAATGCAAGTGAATGGGGCAGTTAACAACATTCTTCAAAATATCTTCTTTTTATTATTGGGTGAACTATACCTTTAAAGCTTATTTATGGATCCATAGACACTGATGAAAAAAGGAATGAACCTTTTTTTAAGATATATAGTATATACCGTATCTCTGACTTTAAATGGGTTATTTAACATACATAGGACTCGAGAAAATATGGTAATTTTCCAATATTTAAATATTTCTCACAAATATCACAACAGTCATGCTAAGAAAAGTTTAGGGTCAATCATTCTGTATTCACATATTCCTACATTTTAGAAATAGTAAACTCACCAAAACTATACACAAATGTTACTGTAGGAATTGTGTTGTAACCTTTTAATTCAAATTATTATATATTTTAGGAACTTCAAGGTAGACATTCTTTTGTCTAGAATTTGTAAACATGTTCTTTGAACCCAATTGAATTTGTTCCAGGACATAAGCATAATTTTTACAAACGGTTGCTCAATCTGTCCAGCAGAGGTCTCTAGTATGCCTACATTAAACAATTAGCCAAATACACTTTATGAAAGTTATATACATGAAAAGAGCTTTTAGCTTTTAGAAGATTATAGTGTATGCCAGCAGATGTACTTACATGTATCATACACACATTTTATGTGTGATGATAGATTTTGTCTCCTACTTTTTTATACAGTTTATAAAATGCTACACAACTTTTAATCCTTTATGACAATGACAGAATCATTCATTGGCAAGACTTTGTTACAGAACAAGTGCTTTATTTTCATATCGTAATATAGCTGTTGTGATCTCACATCTGTACATTTGCATAAACAAAAAACTATTCAAGGCATTAATAAACATATAAAATGTACAAAGTTATGCAAGCGTGTGTGAATTCATGAATTCTTTATGTGTAACGAACAATGCAATTATTTAGCTCAGAAATTAACAAGAATACTTGAAGACCGCAAGTGCTATGCAAACATTATTTACAAACAAGTACCAAACACGTACTCCTTTCAAAAAGAAAGGTGGTTGCAATACAGGAACAAGATTACAAAAATGAATGAGAATTTTTACATTATTTATAGTTTCACTGCAATGATACCTTTATAGTTTATTAATGTGTATTCATTGTCCTCCACCTAAAAATAAGAACCTACACACACAAAAGCACACATATACTTGCGCGCACAAAAAAGTCTCCCTCCATCTTCTAAGAATGCTTTTACAAAATACATGTTCATCCACCCACCATAACAAAGACTGGTGCCAAATCAACAAATTGAGATTAATGTCTGTTAGTGTGGGCATGAAATTTTTTCCAGTTGAGTATATTTCTGTGTGTATGAGTGAGTTTCTTGGACAAAAGATGTGGTTCTAAATCTAAATAAAGAGACATATAAAAAGATGGAGATAAAATTCAACACAGCTTTAGACAGTTTAATGTCCTTGCTGCTGAAGGATTTTATGAATATTTGGTCCTCCACAGAAATGTGTTTAAAACGGCTGTTTAACAAACCCATCCCATCACCATAACATCCTAATGTGGCCTAAACACACTGCAAAACTTGTAAGTGTAGGTCTGAGATGTCTACGGCAATGGGAGTGAAAACGCATGCATACACAGATCTCAGGCTCCAATACAAAACCTACGAACACTGCTTCATGCACCGAAAAGTTGCTTGGAGAGAAGACGAGAAAATTGACAATGACAAAAAATACACGTCGTTTAATTTGAAAAGTCTTAAAGCTATAGGAGCATGTTTCCAAACGTGCCTAAACCAAACACTCGGGTCACACTTACATCTGGACTCTGTTTTGCTCCAGTCTCCATTGAATGACAGTGGCTGGCTCTCGCTGGTGTGGGAACAGGGTATCACTGAGTCTTCTATATGGCTATTCCATCCTCTGCACACAGAGGTCAAAGTGCATAGACAGCTACAAGATTTCCACCTCTCAGCATGGAGGCTCGTGTCCCGAACACAGTGTTGCGAGGAAAGGCGAAGGGAAACTTTATGTTTCGTTTATAGGGAGCTAAAAATCCCTTAAAGAACATGAAACAGTTCTGAGCTTAGCTGCTGGAATAAAGGCCTTTATCAGCAGAGGCGAAATCTTTTGGTTTCGTCATTTTACACAAGATGAGACAAATCCAGCTGACCTGGGGGTCAATGGGAAATTCTGATTTTGTTCTCAGGCCTCCACGGTTCAAGAAAGTTTACAACATCAACCAAAACAAAAGAAAATGAAACAAAGAATTACAAAAAATAAAAGCAAGGCATGAGAGTTCAACCTCAATTGAAAAATGCAGTATAACCAAGTTATTGGAATTAATAATGACTGAAATTCTTTATAGGTAAGTACTGAAGACAGAAAAATTCAGGCACATAGTGACATTTGGACAGTAGGGACAACTAGTGCATAGAAAGAGTAAAATGCTACATTTTTGCAGCCGAGAGAAAAACAAAAGCCAGCAAAACTGCTTGTCGTCTGCAAGACAAGAAAGCTGCAAGTAAAGGGATAAACCTTATTCGGGATTCACTCAGCACTCAATATCTCAAAGCGTCAGTCAGCTGCTGGACCGTTGGTCCATGATCATACACTCTTGAGGTATATCACGCACCTCTTAAAAGCTACGCAAAGGACACAAATGTTTTACATTGGAATGTCATTATAACAGTAAGCTGCTATCTGTATATTAACATCTCCAGTACAACAGTACATATTTCCAGGACAGAACAGTGGGTCCCCAAATTTCAAGACTATACAGCAGAATTTCCTATGGTCCATGATCCATTAATATAAAATAGGACATATCAAAATATATCCTTTGATTTTGGGATTACATTTATTCCTACGTAAAAATGCCAGATGAAGATCCAAACAATACTCAGAGCCAAAACTCAAGCTTGCATGTAATAATGTTCTTGGCCCTCGTGGAGGTTTTCCATAGCCTCAGGTAAAACAAAAGCCTTCTTTTGTTCGACAGCATTATATTGATGCAAGATTAAATGAACTGACGATGTTTCGCATGTGGTCGGAAATGACCACGAATAAGCACTTAACAGCAATCAAAGCTGTGGTTTTCAGTCCAACAACTGATATTAAACAGATACTGCAACTAAATTAAATTCAGTAAGTAGTGATAGTATCCAAATTGATAAGAGCCAGGGTTGTAGATGTAAAACGTAAAAGCCGGGTAAAATGTCTTCCTGTTGCTCATATATATAGAGCAACATGACTGGGATCTCACTGGGAAACCCAGAAATCTCAAGTAACTTGTGTCAGCTTGATATAAGCATTCCATTAACATGACCTTTATCAGCTTAGACGTCAAAGCTGTTTTGTTTCATAGAGATAGCTCAAACATTTGTTACTTTTTAAATGATATCTGAAATGTCAAAATGCTAATAGGCTGAGCGTAATTGGATTTAGATGCTGGTCCGAGTTAGTAAGAAAAGACAATCAGATTGCAGAGCACATCGGAGATTCATATTGCTTCGGTTTACCTTCATGATCATAACCAAATGGAGAATGACTTTCCTAATTTCTCCATTTAAATGAGATGAAAGGGGGAATGTGAGAGTTATTATTATAAACTCCTAACACAAACAAAAAGGATACAAACAGCATCTTTTTGGCAATGGAAAATTCATAGCACAAACACACCGTACTACTATTTATGTTTTGTTCATTTGTAAAGGCAGTAGTCCAGTCGTGATCCAGGAACAGATGTAGAGCTCGTGTTGCCACAACAATCCGTCAGCCATTTTCTTGACAAAGTGAGACTTCCTTTTTTCGGTGGACTCAAATGGTAACAAAACAAACAGAACAAACGAAACTAAACAAATTGTGAACCAAGACCAGAAGAAAAAGCTGCCACGGAGGCACAGAGGTGTATGTCTGTCTGTAGTTTGCACTCAAGATGTCCGGCGTGGGAGAGCGTTGGGGCCTGGTGGCAGAGGGTTCGAGTCACTAGTGGATGGGGTTAATATCTGTGCGGTGATTGGGTGCCGTGCTGGAGGTGGTGATGGTATTGTGCTGAATGACCTGCTGCTGGGTAGCAGAGGTGGGGCTTCCTGCCGGACTGCTCTCTGGACCTGAGGTATGAGAGGAGAGATGAAGATGTCCATTCATCCAGCCATCAATCTGCATTGTTCCGATTTGCTCTTTCTTTTCCTTAAGTTAAATAAATAAAAGAACTGTTGACATGCACTATAGGGAGGGAAGGATTGGGACGGTCCCTTCTAGTGAAAAGGTTTATTTTCCGGGAGCACATATCTTAATGCTACAGTATATAATGATAGAGCACTAATTTGAACTAATTCTAATTTGATAGCAACACTTTGGGCCGGGTCAATTTCTATTACGTGACAATGGCCCTGTGCAACTTATAATGAAATGATTGATTCAATAGTGTGGAGGAATTTGACTAGTCTGCATAAAGCCCAGACCTGAATCTAGCTGAACACTTTTGGTATGACTAAATATTAAACACTTATCACTCAAACACATTTCGGAACAAAAAATCTCTTCCAAAATGTTGCAACAAAGATGTAAAAAATTATTTAGACCGTTTCAAAGTGACAACATAAACAAACATTACTGCGCATGCACGAGTTCGTGGACTGCCCTTAACTTCCGGTACACTAGAGTGCAACAACCGAGTGCCTGTAAATTTTTTTGATAACAATCAAAAGAAACCAAGAAGAAATATTACTTGACTAAACTCGTCGCTCCAATATTTTTAATTTAGACTCTGATCGCTCAACCGCTTGATGTCAATGTACCATACAGTTTCTTTAAAAGGGTAATAAGTCACGAATACATGTTTTTCTGTGTCTTTGATGCTTTATAAATTTCCCATACATGTATTAGAAACGTACATTTTTTCTGCATGTTTCAGAGAGGCAAAGGGTGAACCTTAAACCGATTTTGAACCTTAAATCTTTTATACACATTGCATTACACATTGCATTGCATTACATCTTAAACAAACGATTAAATTTGTTTTAGCCGTGTCATATTACCCCTTTAAATGCGACCAAAAGACCTATTCAACAAATTGTTTATTCAATAAAATGAACATACAACAAAATTCAACAAATCGTTTATTTAATACAATTATTATGCAATAAAATAATAACAAAAATGTATATTAACATAAATTTAGTAAAATATAAATGTATTTTTAGACACTAGCCAAAGACAGACCGGAAGTCAACTGCAGTCCTGGCGCGCGCGTCCAATGAAACGGTCTATATTGTATTGTATAGAATAGCATTACTATTTGTTTTGATTGAAATAATTGTAATAGATAAACATGTTTATTAGAAGAGGACGTCCCAATACTATTGTCTATATAATGAAAGAGCTTTAAAATTATTGAGGATACCACAGCACAGATAATTTTGAGTAATATTTGAGATTATATAGAATTTCTGTGGAATTGTTCTGAAACTCTGAGACAAACAAGAACAAAAATAAAAATTTGAAAAAGGGAAGATGTGAGCAAAACTGACAATTTTCTTGTGAGATGCAATACACATTTGATTCGACATCTTATTTTTTAACTTTAGTTTTCTTCGTTCCTTCCTTTTCCAAACATAACAAAATCATAATGTCATACATTTTAAAACTTCATTCTGGATTACTGATGATTTAAAAAATTTAGAAATATGTTCCCACAACACATCACCTAGGTAAGGTAAATACGGTACATTTATCATTTTATAATGTTAAAGGGCTCTTTTCCTGCCCCACAAGCACTACAAGGCAACAAGACTTTCAATGACGGTTTTATGAGAAAGACCTGAAGGTTGCCTTTTGGGGTTAACACAGAGTTGACTTAAGCTGGAATTCGTGGACTGGCCGCTAGAGACTGGCTCCAAAACAGAGTCGAATGTTAAAATTCCCAACTTTACAGCACATAAAAACTTTTTTACAGCCTGGTACAAATTGTGGTTTTGGTTTATACAGCTAATTGTGCCCTTCATGACAACTGTGAGGGGGGGAAATTATATTAAAGTCCCCGTGAACCGGAAGTTGCGATTGCTTTTGACACATTTCTGAGTTAAATGGAATTTTTAATGAGAAAAATAGTGGGCGTGGCTTTCGTCTTTCTCTGCGATTTGATTGGATGTATCATTTTGTTGAATTTTGAAATGGTACTGGCAGCAGACTGACAGTTGAAGTGGAGGAGTTAACCGACGCTCTACCCAAGCCGTCTAACATACGTCATTTAAGATGGATAGTCACTACAGGACAGAAGTGTTTTCAGATTTTAACTGTAGATTATGAGGCCACACGATTTTAAAAAGGAGAATGACCCACATTGATAAACTATTTACAATAAATGCTGCACTATTTCATGAAAAAATAGGCTTGTAATTTTTTTTCACTGGGACTTTAAGTCTTAAAGTTTTGCATAATTAAGGGTGTGGCCCCTTTGAGTGACAGGTGGCAGGCATGGTTTTAGCTCCACCCCTCTCCCGTCTCTTTGCTCATTTTCAGTTTTGCAGGAGTTGACATGCCATGACGCACTGCCAAGATGGCAGTGGGCGCCTCGACCACACCTTTGGCTTAAAAAAGGCTCTTCAGAAACCTACGGAAGATATCACGGACCCTACGTCCATATTTTTTACAGTCTATGGTTTTCCCCATCAGAATAAAACCAGGGAGTGGCAACCTCCATACATTTCAAAATGTCAATAGTATCTATATCAGTGGGCGTATACAGTACTGTAGACTAATATATACTACTCTATACTAAAATAGACACAAGAATATACATCCACCATTAGGCTACGTGGTGTCACCTCTGACAGTGTGTATGTGTGTGTCGGTACTCACTGAGGTAACCTTGAGACTCCTTCTGCATGGCTGTGATGGGACAGTCCTTATGTGTTAATAAAAGCTGTTTCAGTTGCGTCACCTCATTCTTCAGCATGGTGACCTCGTTCTGCCAACAAACACAACAGATACACTTACACTTTCAAACATTCCCTGAGGGCTTACAAGAATTTATGAATATTCTTTAATCCAACACTTTGGATACAGAAATAAAACACTTTTTTTACTAGTGTGTCAAAATATGAGTTCATCAAACCTAATTATCCTCCACCATGACACATTGTATGCATGTTCAGTTCACTGAGGATACGTTTTGTGCACACAGTACAGTTTGGACCAGCCCTGGATTTAATTGTTAAAGATTTGTTCTCCTTTAAAAGTCCCTCATGTTTTGAATTGTAAAACATATTTGAGAAATCTTGTCTCTCAGATTCTTAGCATGCAAACAAATCTAGACAAAGGTGCACATGTTTACGCTCATCTGCATTATATGGGTGTTGTCATAAACCCATATAAAACTTAACAAAATTATGCCAGAAAAAGAGGGACTGTGAGTCTTAAATCTTCCACAAGAGGCTTAAAATTCAAGAGCAACAAGCCTGAGTCGCATTAGCAAACCTAATAATAAAGGGGCTGTAAATTCCTTGTCATTGCATTTGGACAACACAGCGTCTGATAAGAAAATGTTCTTGAATTTGATTAAACCAGCTGGCAGAATGGTTACAAAACAACGGTGTAGTTTCAAGAACGTTTGTTAGATAAGAACCTGTCTGTGACTGGGAAGTGAATGAAAGCAATCCTGAACGGTGGGATTATTAAAACGTTAAGGCGTAAATGCGTCTATGTGCATTCTGTCTCACCTATTTAAAGCGGCCGTGCAACAGTTTTCCATGCATTCTGACTTCTTTACAATGGTAAACGTGCTGTCTTCTCATGCTTAACATGGTCAACTTGTAAAAAAACGAGTTATTTAACGTAGTATTTCTGTGCTCAATGATCGTACAGGTTTCGGAAAGTTTTGGCAAACATATAAAACTGTTTTGGAGTCTTTTATTGGACAATTCTCCCGGAAAAGCAACCAATATGCCCATGCGGCAGCATGGAGAACAGGAGAAGGAGCATGCGCACTTGCGCAAGAGGGTTAACCTAAGGTCGCTCCGGGGGCTGTGCAAGTCAAATTGGGAAAAGCCTCAGCAAAGTGACAAAGCGACAATACTGTATTTTGTGAAATGGAGCTCAGATTACTGCAGTGAATATGAATAATACGATTAAAAGAGGCTTGTGATGTGGCCTGATGTGTAGGTTGAGTGCAGCATACACACACATATCCACTAAACATAGCCTGACACATGGCATCAATCTTTCAGGTAAATCTCATGGTCGATTGAGAGTCGAAAGGAACATGTTCAACCTCTCTGAGCAGAGATGCTCTGTGATGTTCTGGGGTTTTACTGGCCGACAAACCACACATTCAGATGCAGCTGGTTGTGCTCTGGTTACTCTGCAGACCTCCATAACCCATTGACCCTACCCTCCACACAGCCGGTAACGCCTGCTCTCCCTCTACAGTAGCTTCAGCTGTCAAATGAATGGTGTTTATGAGCTTCTGTGGTCTAGAGTAAGCTAATACAGAGTGAAATACGAATCCCCGTGTGAAATACATCTCAGTGTGTGTCCCCAAGCGCATTTAACGCTTAAGAGCGCAGCATTTCAGCTGAGGAGAAGAAGAGTGTGAACGATCGGCGGAGCTTTTACCTGGAGTTGCATGTTGGTTTGGGTGAGTTCCTCTGCTTTTTTTTCTAGAGATATAACCCACACTTTCCTCTTTTGCCGGCAGCGTGTGGCGGCTGCCCGATTCCTCTCCAGAAACTTTCGCCTGCGCTCGTCCGGGTCCTCGTCCACCACCCGTCTGCGGCGACCTCCGCTGGGCGGCGGGGAATGAAGGGTCTGCGTTGGCTGCATTTGCTGCGCAGCTGGAGATAGCTGTAACGGGACAACAATGTTAGATTCTGCAACGAGGCATCAAAAGCCTGGCTGCCGGCCAAACACCTGTCTACAGTCTCTCTTCTCGGACCAATCAGTGCACCCCACGCTTGGACCGCTCCAAGTTCGTGTCTGGGAGTTTTCTCTAAAACAACATGTGCCCTGTACACGTGGCCACGCAACCCTATGATGGACGTCTGGGTGTGAGAAACAGCAGTGTGATTTACAGGCTGCCCCACCCTCATAAAGAGGTGTCAGGGCCCAGTTTTCCACCGTGCACGTCCACTCAAACCAATGCTCCGCGACACCATGAGAAACAGGGCCATTACCAATGCACAAGGTTCACAAAAAGCTTCTTTGACATATGCTTGGCAGTTGGCTGTGTTTGCCGTCTTTAGATCATTACAGGTTTCTGGAGGCCGATGGAAAACGCGTGGCTTTGATGGTTTGAATGTATACAGGCCCACTTCTTTGGCTTAATAATACCTTGGGGTCAGAATTTGTGAATCACAAAAAGATGGATTCAGTCGCACGTTTCAGAGTGCCCTGGTCGAAACCTGCACTGAATTCTAAGTGGATGCATAACATTATCCTTAGAAGGTAGAAGTTTTATTTTCGCTTTTAGTTGGAAGCTCAGAATTTGCAATGTCTAAACCCGCCTACATCCATCTGCACATCACTTGTACTCTACTTCATTCAGCCCAAATATTACCCTCATGGCATCTCAACCCATTCTCAGTACCTGTGAAGCACCGGAGTGCATGGATTGGTGTGGAGAAGTCTGATGTCCGTGTGTTTGGTGAAGGTGGGGCGGGTGGGAGTTGTGGTGCCCGTGGTTCTGTTGGTGGTGATGACTGCTCTGTGCATGGCTGGGGTGGTGATGGTGGGCATGGTGTGGGTATCCGTGAGGTGGGCCCTGCATGTGCTGGTGAGGGTGCAGGTGGTGGTGACCGCTCTGCTCTTGCCGCGATGACATCATCTCCATCATGTGACCCATGGAGTTCATGCTGCCATTCGACATGCCCCCTGGATGGTGGGCAAGAGCGGCTTTCAGTCTCTGAGTAGAAAACGGGGGGAAAGTTTATATTAATGTAATGACCAGCACGTTTCATATTTCCATGTGTAATTGCTCAGTTTACTCAGCCAGCTGCACAAAAAAACCTTTTGGACCTGCACCCGCAAAAATGATTCAATATTTAATATATATATAATGATTGGTTTTTTGTCTTGTTTCCCAGAAAAAAAGAAAATCTTTAAACAAGATTGATTTACTTGCGAAGCAAAATACTTTAAAACATTGAATTTATTTATTCATTTTTATCTATACATCTAGATTTTTTTTCCCTATACCTCACTGGGAGATCAATTCCGAATTCCTTGCGATAAGTAAACATCGAACAAAATAAAAAAAAGACAAGAAAAAAAACATGCTTGACAACATAAACTTCTCAAGAAAATCCATCTTGTTTTTAAGACGTTTTTTTCTTTTCAATCATCATGTGCGTCACTACAGTATTTATTCCCATTGATCAAATGTTTGCCCCATTTGTGACATGTATGAATGTCCAAGCTAATCCAGTCACTTCCATTTACCCTTTCACACACACACCCTCGAACACACCCACCCAAACACAAACTGTTCCACTATCTGTCGTCACTGTCTAAGAACTTGAACTTTAAAGAGAGCCCAGCGCGGTACAACTCTGGCAACGAGAAGCCCCTGAAGACTCTCACCCACCATTTGCCCATTTCCCTTTCGGCCTACACACTGTTGCTTCAACCGTGTGGTCTACTTGAGCTTTCACCCACAGCCGCTCCTGGACTCTGTGACTTTGGAGACGCTCAAAGTGCGTCTGTGTTCAGAATGTGTTTACCCGACTGCCCTCTCTCTCACAAAGATGTTTTTCTGGGCAGCTCAATAAGACAACTTAGGGGTCTGAAAAAAGCCACAAGTATAAACATACACGCTGCCAAAATACCAGCCGGTTTGATCTGTTGACAGCACATGTAGACAAAAAGAAAAAAATGAAAAAGTACATAAGCATGTGCATATATACTTATATGTCTGTGTCCATTCATTTTGGCTTTCACAGACATAAAGCAGGGCTTTAAAAAATGGACAGGAATATTTTTAGAGAGTGTTGAGTCTACGCTATATGTTTCCACAAGTGCGAAACAGGTAGACTGACTTTATAAGAAAAGTGTTTAGACATCACAACAGCAAGCATCCCTCTCATCTTTAAGAAAAACCTAACTATGTTTAGTTTTGTAAATATATACTAAAAGAAAATGAATATTTACAGCCTGGAGATGTCTGACTTTTAAAGATGCCTTTATTCAAATCATCAGTTGCTTTTAACCAAAACAAACCCCAATTTGATTTGATAAGTTTCTGGCTCTTCAGCTGTCCAAACTAAGCAAATCCACACCGTTCCTCCCCAACTCACACACTTCTCCCAAATACACGAGCACTAACCAACCCAGCCGTATACCGCTGCCCTTAACTGGCATTATTCATCAACCATCTGCATCTTAATCCTTAGTCTGAAACTTATACCTCTGACAATAATGTCTGTAATAACAACCCATGACCTTTTTATACAGTAGGCTAATTGTTTAGATTTATATAGTATATCATATACAGTTTTATCATGGTATTTGTACTCTAGTAGGCTCCCGAAGGAAAACTGTTTAAAATATTCTGGATTTCTATAAAACTGAAGGGAAACGTTTAAGTTCATATTAATATCTTCAGTAATATTGTCTTCTGATTACAAACTTGTACAATTGTTCATACCTTTTCTAAACTCTTATGGAGTCATTTGTGAGATTTGAGTATTTTCCTCAGGAGTAATGGCTGAGACACAAGAGTCTAGAAAATGTTTATATTTGCTCTCAGTTGAGATTTTTCTTTCTCATGGGGTATCGTGGCTGTCCTTTTAAAACCTTGTATCTCCAATTGTTTGTGATTTAAATCATGATTATTAATCACCCTTTTCGTTTGTCACTGGGTTTTGCAAATATCCAACCAATTAAACATATTAAAAAGTGCTTGTCAACACAGTATATAATCATTTAAAAGTAAAGTGTTTTTCCATTTCCTGAAAAACAAAGAATTTGGACATACAAGTATTCAGAAGGACAGCTAAACACTATATTTGACCAGAAGAGGAATTGACTTCATACTGTACATACACAAAAATATGTTGGTGTCAGCTTGTTTAAAGTAATTGTAAAAATAAGAAAATGTCTTGTATAAAAATTTGCTTGTAACACTTTTCATTAAAGTAGCCTACCCTTTATAAAACATGTATAAATGTGTTCATTAATGATTAATAAATAATTTTATAATGCATTTGTAAATTACTTAATAATGATTAATGAACACATTTATAAATGCTTCATAAAGGGTACCTTAATTTAAAGTGTAAATTATACATTTAATTGTTAACAACAAAATGGTTAAAGTGTTCAAACTGTTCAGCTTAAAACAACAATATAAACAAAAACTTTCACGCAAAAACACAAACAAACTTTTCTCAACCATCTGTAGCAATCTGACAGCCGTGCACACATCTAACCGTCCTCTCTATCTATATATCAGTAGTATTAGGCTCTCATGTGTGTACAAAGATGGAGTGCATCAGAATCACAAGAGCTGAGAGACCATCTTTCATCCATTAACATACTTGACATACTGGGGTCACAGTGCACAGAAACACCTCTGACTGATTGTCCCACCTGTCAATCAACGCTGCCTCACTCTGATTGGACCTGGACAGCTGTGCACCTATCTCTCCGTCCCTCGCCGTCCGGCCAGATTGTGTCGAGTTCCCACGCGACGGAATGCCAGCGTCTGGGGCCGTGGCGCACTGACTGAGCCAGAGGACAGGCACGGGGGCCTTTCATCTAAAACTATAGTTGGGCTCGGCCTGGCGGTGAGCCAACTGTCGACAGAGGGAGGAAAAGAGGAGGGGGCGGTGGAGCATCTCTCACTCTCTCTTCCACAGGAACAATCATCCATCCATCATTCGCGGGGCATAGAGAGATCGCCCGCTATCAGAGTTCTAATGTAATCAGTCTGGCTCTGAGCAGGCCCCCAGAGTGCCGAACTGGGTCAAGGGGCCAAATGAGCATGTACACCACAACAAGCTGAGCGAGACGGCACCATGCAGGAAGTACACGCTCGACAGATACCTTGTAATCACTATAAGCAGCATTGGATGGAATGAACAAGCTATCTGTGACTTAATATTATTACTCAAAAAGAAAATATAGGATATAGAGGAGAAAATCATCTACAAAGGGACCAATGAAATCAGAGCGGCTTATTTATCAATAAGACGTTCCCTTCTAGAAGCTTTTGGTAACATCCATCAAACAGCTTAAACCTGGTCCGCTGTTGGCCGAATCCCAGAAAAAACCCAAAGCCATAAATCATGGAGAATCAGACTAATCAAAACCAGAACGTTCAGACTGCCATTGTTAAACAATGACTGATCTGAGGTTATTTACACGTTCCACCGTGTTCCACCATAAAACCGTACTTGTCAACAATATAACATGCGAAAAAAATAAGAAACAAGCATTCTCACCCCAATCTGATGCTCTCACATTAAAGGATAACTTTCTCTTCAAATCTGGCAGGTAGAAATGCAGAAGGGCTTGTAACCTAACCTATATATGTTACGTGTGCATAATCTCTTATGACGATAGTTGAGAAGCCAGATCATGGCTGATGTGTGTTACTGAGACTGTCTCATCTGCCCTGGCTAATGAGGTGTAAACAGACATTAAAGCTGAGCCCTTCGAGCTGAAGCAGCAGCTCCATTAGCCTGTAATGATAGTGCTGTCTCACACGCTGGCACAGCAAAACCAGAGGAAAACAGTCATTACTGTAACACAAGTGTTGGCCTGCTGAGAATCTGTCCTCCGGAGGCACGTGATTCCTAAAGTGATTCACAAGTGTGTGTGAAGCACCTGTAGTCACATCCTTAATACCAAGAATGTGACCGAATGTTTAAGATTGGGATAGTTCACCCAAATTTCTGTTATCATTTATTCTCATAATTTATTATATTGTTTTTATAACCTGTATATGACTCTTTTTTCTGTGAAACATAAACTAAGATATTTTGAGAAATGTGGTTTTGTGTCCATACAATGTAAGTCAATGGGAGGCTGTGCTGTTTGGTTATCAACGTTCTTCAAAATATCTTTTTTTGTGTTCTGCAGAAGAAAGAAAGTCATACAGGTTTGGAATGACAGGAGGGTGAGTCAATGATGAAAGGTTTAAATTTTTTGGTGAACTGTCTCTTTAAGAATCGGTCATTAAGGTTGCATATTCCTTTTGCAAGTTATTGGGCAGCAAGCTGCATGCTGTTTAAAGTCTTAAAGTCCTTAAATAATCCCCAATGCTCTTCTTCCTTTACTTTGGTACTACAAATCAATCGTCTAGTATTTTAGGCAATATAAAACATTATATAGATCAATGGAGCACAGACGATGATCTATCAGGTTTCATTCACATGATATCTGCACAGCATTGTCTGTCTGTCTGCAGTTGTAAAAGCGGCAATCATTTGAAATCCTTTACCATTTCATTGCTGATCTTTAGCCTGTCCTTTCTGACCTCTAATTTCTCTAATGTATTATATAAAGCCTGGGGCATGATGGGTAGTTGCACATTAATGGTATTTATTAATTGCCTCTTTCTTAATTGTGCTCGTGTTTTGAGTGATATCATCATCAGTCCATCAAGGTGCATCTTGACAACAGATTCAACTTTCCTCAGACGGAGCAATGACTTCATATCAATAAAAGAGTGTAAAGACAGAGGGAGCGCCACACCTGCTGCTGAAAGAGTAAATCAAACTCAATGAGGTCAGAGGCAGAAGGAAGCCCCTGGGTAGACGTGGAGTAGGATTTTGTGTGTGTGTGTGTGTGTGTGTGTGTGGTGTGGTGTCTGCTAGACTTACTGCCAACTAAACTCACTCCGACCCATATCAATGACTCTACCTGTCTTATACTCTCTGTCAATCTCTTCTTCTGCCTTCTCTTTCATCTCTCTGTAAAAACTATTAGACATACTGTGAAACATGTCTCTGCACTTTCAACATCCATTAAGTAAATTTCTATAAACCTACTGTTTAGAAGATCTTTGAACATTAGAGTTGATTCTCTTTAGAAAAATACATTATATGTGTTATTTGCAACCATATATTTTATATTGATTTATTCAATATTTTGGTTTGACAGTATGTTTTTTGCACATTATAGTAAAAGGGCAATAAAAACACTTTCCATCTTATCAAACATGATCCAAACCAACAGTAAAAGCGTATTGTAAGCAGAACTGTTTAATTTGTGTGGGCATTGGTTTTTAAAAAAATGCAATGAAATCAAATAAGTGCTGATCAAATTAATCTCATATCTTTATATGAATTAATATTTGCTATTAATAATTCAAACCATTAATAGAAGGGACATTTTTCATCATCACAGACATCTTACAAATACATAACATGTTGGTTTTATCCGTTTCTACCATCTGCACAAGTCACGACTGTTTTATACTCTTATAGACCCACCAGAGAGGAACGCTAAAATCAGAGGTATAAAGTATCCTGCACCAGGGTCTCATAGATTCAAAGTCTCGGCCTCTGACTCTCGAGTCCTTCAACCCTCTGGGTCTGTACTGTGCTTTATGTTCACTTTCTCTCATTGCATAAATCTGAGCTGTAATTTTCCTGGCACTGGTGCCTGCTCTCCGTGGGCTTCAAGGTATGAGACGCCCATCTATTTCTCCCATTTCCCCTGAACGTTCATGCCAGACTCAATAAGGGTCTTGCCCCCGCTGCGCATGGTTGTTCCCTTCACCGCACCAACCCCCATTAGCTCATTTTTAAGAGTCCCTACCCCCACTCCACTCTCGCCCCCTTAAACGAGACCCTGCCAGCGTCTGTGAGCTAGGGACCACTTAACTGATTTCTTATGGGAGGGCTTCTGAGCAGAGAGAGGCAATGCTCTTGGTGGGATCAGACTGCACTATTTGCCATGCTGGCACAACTGTGAGTCTGTGTCAGCTTTGCCAGGCTAATCATTTGGAACCAATTTAATTTGGCTTTACAGTGCGTTCTGTCACAGAGAAAATCTTACATCTGATGTATCTAGTATCTGTTGCTGAAGCTGACGGAGCAATGGTTTAGAAGTCCAAAGGTTGTTGGTTCGAATTCCCAGCAAACACATATTAATAAAGAAGTTAGGCAATAGGTTAAATGTACAAAGGAAATTGGATGAAACTAAATATGGATAAAGCTATATTACATACAGTATATGCATATCTGTAAATGTAGAAGGAACCGGTGATGTATAAAGTATCTAAAAGCATTATATATAAATATCTTGTATAAATATCCTGCCAGAAAATTACTTAGAAAAGTATTTTTTTTAAGAAGTGAAAGTAACCTTAAAAGTCATGAAGTAACAGATCAATATTGTACTTAAGTATCAAAAGTACCTTTTATATGAAATCTACTTAGTAAGTTGAATCAAACGTTGTTAAGAAAATGTTTTTTTTTAGCATAAAGATAAAAAAATGGTGCTAACACAGAAATGTTTAACTTTGAAAAAGTTCTGTCTCAAGCTGGTTTTATCTGGAACAACATGTTGCCAAATTGCTGAACTAACAAAATACAAGTTCAGAAACCCTGCCTTTAAAACTTTACTTTAAATCGTATAACTATATAAAATGATAGTTCCCTCCCACCTCCAAAATTATCCCATTTAGAGAACAACTTCGACCAAAATTAAGAACAAATCTCTGTCCCTAACTTCTTTCTTTCCATGCATTTCCCTTACAGTAACAACCCAGTCATTTGATAACTCATTGAAACTGAAATATTTGCTGTTTATTAAAAAAAAAAGCAGAACATTAAAACCTTGTGTTGAAATTAACCACATAGAGCACCCTTTTGCACTTTCAAATTGAGTTTTAACCAATGATTGTTTCACCACTGTCATGGTGACCGGATCACTGACTTGTCAATTTCAGTTCTGTTTACATGCTTTTATTTTGTAGTAACGAACATGCTTAGGGGAAATGTATCCAAGTAAAAGTATACATTTTGTTCAGGAAATGTGGTGGAGTAAAAGTCTGCAGAAATATAAAGACTTAAGTAAAGTACAGATACTCCCAAAAAATATTTATCATATAATTACTTTGTTACATTACAACACTTGGAACGATGGCAGGGGAACCCTCACAAAAATGATCATATTTTAATGACTATACTTAAACAAAGGTAAAACATAAGTATATTTTTAAGTACACTTTAAGTGATGAGTACTAGTACAATTGCAAGTGTCCTATTTCACTA
Organism: Triplophysa dalaica; assembly: GCF_015846415.1. NCBI lineage: Eukaryota > Metazoa > Chordata > Actinopteri > Cypriniformes > Nemacheilidae > Triplophysa > Triplophysa dalaica. The sequence goes on from NC_079553.1 coordinate 11,111,046, forward strand.
TACTCAGATCTAAATAAGCCCACTTTTTACTTTATAAAAGTGTCCTTTTAGGTACACACACTGTAAAAAAATCCATAAAACTGACATTTTCTTGCAGCTGGGGCACCAGAAAAATACAGTGAATTTTTTTTTTACATAAAATGATATTTTTCTTGTACATTTTCAGTCTTTTTCTGTACCTTGATTACCGTATTAAAAAAACTGTAAATGTTCGTGTTATTTGTCATCGCTGTATCTTAGACGAGGTTCAAACAACAAACAAGATACAGACGTTAGATTTTTGTGTCAGGTGAGCAAAGAATTGATTACAAAAAGTGTAAAAAAAGACACGAGATGTTTACTAAGAGAGTAAGAAAAGTTTTAAAGATATAGTTCATCCAAAAAGGACAATTCTCTGTCATTTACTCACCCTCATGTCATTCCAAACCTGCATCATACTTTAAAGTATGTTGGTAACCAAACAACATTGGACCCCCCAGTGACTTCCATTGTAAGGAAACAAAACCACTGAGACATTTCTTAAAATATCTCAGTTTGTGTTCCACAGAAGAAAGAGTCATAAAGGTTTTAAACCACAGGAGCTTAAATAAATGATGACAGAATTTGTATTTTTTGTGGGTGTGACCCAACCGTTTAAGTACTAAGAAAGTATTAAAGGAGTCATTCCCAAGAAGTACGTGTTTTTCTTTGTCTTTTGTGTGTTATAAGTTGCCCATGCATGTATTAGACACGTGAAATTGCTAAAATTTAAGTTTAGGAACAAAAGATGTATTTTATCTATAAGCGAATGCTCACCAAGACCTGCCTGAAAACGCCTCGTGTAACCACACCCCCACAACTTGACGTCAGCTCGTGGAGTGATTCGACTAAAACCCCCAAAAATCTATACGCAAGTAATGTTAATCTCATTGTACCGTCGCCGCCGCAGCCTGATGTTCTGAGTATTTGAAGAGGCGTTACATTTCCGTGCAGTTTCCGACCAATCACTACGCACTAGTGACCTGACCAATCATAGCACACCTCGCTTTTCAGAGCGATGAGCTTTGTAAAATATCAACGCGTTTCAGAGAGGCGGAGCAAAGAGGAGATACAAACATGCACGGTACATGGAAAATACAGCGTTTTTAACCTTAAATCGTGTATACACATTGTATTACATCTAAAGCAAACAATAATATTCGTTTTAGCCGAGTCAAATGACCCCTTTAAGATCTCATCTTAAAGACATGTCTGTTTATATTCTGTAGGCACTTGCTCCTTACATATCAAAGCCACATTGCAACAGAACTCTCCTTCTCTATAACCTGGGGCTTTGAGACAGGTTAAGCAAGATATTTACTCCATATAAAGTTAGTCCTGAAGGGCAGTCCAGGTAATAGCTCGAGAGTCCAATCAGGATCACCTAACAAAAGTAGAAACAATCAGCTCCAAAGACAAGCTAATCAACTCGAGCGAGACCGTCGACACAAACATCCATCACTTTCCCATGTAAATACAGCCCAGCATGAAATTAATGTGGCACAAGCTTTCCAAATCAACCTGTATTAACTTACAGGGCGCACTTTACACACAAACACCATTTGAAAGATTTCAAGGTCAAACAGTTGTGAAAACAAAGCTGATTGCGCTTGTGGCGTGTATCTGCGAGCCGAGTCCTTCACTTCAAAGAGAAACAGACAGACACGTTAATGTATTCAGTACTGTGCTGTATTTAGAGAAACAGAAGTACTTTGGCCCCTCGATGGGGAACTATAGTCCTAACAGCTAATCTAAATTTGGCGATTAGCAAAAAAGAAGCAATACGACAAGATACGGTTAAACTAGCATGGAATATTAGGCCACAGGTATGTGTACGTTTTTTGTTCGTCATCCTTAAATTGTTGATATTAAATACTTAACATCAGTTAACATCAGCTTAATCCAATATACTGTACAAAGGATGTAGAATTTTCCTGCTTGAGAGGGCACAGACAGGACATAAAACTGAGCAGATTGTTGAAACCCTAAAAGATTTAAGCTTCATTAGTGCATGGTAGCTTTTGTGGCCTCTGAACCGTGCCCAAAAAGCTGGGTGCCCATTATTGAAGCTATAACAACACACTGCCTTTAAAAGACAATTGAATCCTGTATTTCACCATCCCCCCCATCCACTTAGTCCAAAACAATCGTAAATGGTAAGCCTATTGGTTAAACGGGATAATCCCTTTTTTCTGGGACTGACTGTACACACAATAGTGCTAGAAGTGAATTCTGTCCATTTATATGTTCTGTTATTTAGGTACACGAAAAGGTGCATGTGTGAAATTAAAACTGTAACAATTGGGTAGGTTTAATGCATTTACTGAAACGGACAGTTCACCCAAAAATCATAATGTACTCTCAGGTTGTTCCAAACGTGTATAAAGTTTGTTGTTCTGGTGCAAAAATAGCATGATATTTGGAAGTATGTTTGTAACCAAACAGTTTGGGGGCACTATTGACATTCATAGTATGGGAAAAACTACTTTGGTGGCCAATGATGCCCCAGTACTGTTTGTTTTTTCTATTTTCTTCAAATCATCTTTTTTGTTCAGCAGAACAAAGAAATTAATACAGGTTTGGAACAACTTGGGGGTGAGTAAATGATGACATAATTATCATTTCTGGGTGAAGAAATGTAGTCAAAGAAAACCACATGACCAACCACATTTCAGTATCCAAACAGATGAAAGCATGAAGTCCAAATGAAATTGAAAACGCAAATATTGCAATGTTTGATTCCAGGAGGCGTTCCAAATTTAATATTACTGTACATTTCCTAAAGTGGTTTTGTGTAAACATTCTCATTTTTTAACAACTACACAATTGCTTTATGAGGTTTTAGAAATGTGTATAATATGCTTTGAGTAAATGGTGAAGGCAATAATTTTGATATGCAATAAACTCACTTTAAACATAGACTAAACACAGAGTCATGATGTTTTCACAACTCTGTCTCTTTGTATGTTAACTGAGTGTTCAGCCCGAGCTGCACTGTTGCTTGTTTCAGCTGTGAGTTAGCTCATCAGCTTTCTATGACATCATTCTCCGACAATGCCACCATTCATACAGATGTTACTTACAAAACATAGATTCTTGTGTTGCAGACAGAGAGACACAACACGAGGCAGGTGTCTCACCGGCATGGCCTACCGCTAGCACCTGACTTTGAACGTCATAAAGACTATAAAAGTACATAATTCCTTTAATAAGACTGAAATTCAATAGTGGACTGTTCAATTTTTATACATAATATAATTATGTTAATATAAGTACATACAAACGCAAACAAAAAAATATATATATTTTTAAATATTAACAGGCTCACATGTTGTGAAAAATAAATTGTTTTTAATAAATAACTTCTACATAAGTAAATTTTAGAAAGTTTGTGTGGATCTGAAGTGAACACTAAATGAAAGAGGGTTCGATTACACAAGGCTGAATTCCAGCGCTTGCATAAAAATGTACTTTGATAGGCGTATCGTTCTGTGAAATGTTTCTTTAAGAAAGGTTTCTTTTTTTCACTCAAGTAAAAAAGAAAAAGAGTACATTTACAGCATGCCAAGGATTATGTCATCTGCACGGCGTGTGCCAGCACAAGGGCCTCCGGAGAAACAGAGCAAGAACATATAGTATTGTTTACCTCGTAAAAAACATACCACCTAGCCTGACGCTTAGTGACACATTTATCATGCTTGGTAACAATGAAAACAATAGATAATTACCCTCGATAAAACAAAGAAATACCGATTATTTCAAACTATCACTTGAATGACTCATGAGACGAACATTTTTACATTATGAGAACTTGTGTAAAGGAAGTATATATAGAGCATTCCAGAAAATAGTTAGTTTTTTTGTGATTGTAAATTCTTTTGAAAAATATCTATAGACAGTATTTATTTAATGAGACTTGGACCATAATATCAAATTTTATGGGTTTTATTAAAGTCCAAAATATTTTTTACAATCTGTCTGCATTACAAACGTATACAAACTTAATATTTGTGATCCAGTCAGAGAAAAACAGAGAAAAAGTTTGTGATTTTCTAGATACAAATTTCCTATATAAAAAAAAAGAGAAAATGTCTACTTGATGTATTTAATACTGATTATTTTTGCCATGTCAAAGATTAAAATCATAGTAAAATTAATAGGTGAAATCAAACTTTGATGCTCAGTTTTTAGGGCTAGATCAAGCCCAAATAGATAAGGAAGGAAGTATATATTACTGTTTGCCTTTTTTTCGATTTTCTAAACTTCTTACGACCAGACACTTTGCATTTTTCTTTAAGGGGTGTACGACAGAGTTATTGTCATGCAGGACCAGTCCTCCTTGAACTGAATTGCCACAAATTTGAAGGCACATGGTGTTCATTGCATTGTATTCAAATTTTCTTCACTGGTATGAGACCATTTTAAACTTTGTAAAGAAAAAGGATTTACTCATTTCTGGCTGTGTTGTGTATTTTAACACAAAGACTAGATGTTTTTTATTTATCAATACAGATTTGTATAATTCATTTATAGCACTAACAAAATATTCAGACGGCAATATTTGAAGAATGTTTGTAATCTCAAATCCTATAGAAATGCTATATTTATGTGACTCCAAAACCTCAAAGGGACTTTAAAACCTTGAACATGCCAAAACAGTGGTGGAAGAGAAAGTGGATCCGCATTGTGTTTGACAAGGTTCAGCTGGCACATCCACCGGCTTTTTCCTCTCCCTGATAACAGCATGTTTGGACGTCCTTTTCCACAGACACGAGAACTTTCATCTCTTAAGAGCAGATCAAGTGAGCCGTGGAAAAAAAAAAAAAAACCACCAGCAAACAATCGCTCGGTAACATGAGATAAATCGTTTGTTTTTGGGTGTCTATGAGAATACGTCCGAATGGAAAAAAATAGAGAGCATTGTTTTAACGCCCACCTCTGAGCAGCTAGGCTACATCTGCCCAACACATCGGACAACTGGATATCTGAAACGTATAATCAGTGACTTCATTAATAATAAATATTCTGCTGCTCAGCCTAGGAGCAAAACAGCCACAAACACAAGAGACTGCTCGTCCACATCTGGCCTGAGATAAATGACACCTTAACCACAAAGTCTGAAGACAGCGAGGCACTCTGCCATGCTGCTCTCTCTCTCTCTCTCTCTCTCTCTCTCTCTCTCTCTCTGTGTGTGTGATGGTCTGACAGCAGTCCCGTGGGAACAAAAGCACTTTTAGCAGATTTTTTTTCACCAGAGACCCCATGGCCCACCACAAAATCAATTTGGCTTCATTGGCCAAAGCGCACACACACACACACACACACACACAGATCCAGCACACACTATCTTCTATATATCACACACTCTCGTTTTCACATCCACAGTGCTGCACTTTCCTCTCTCTGCTTTCTTCATGTTCTCTAGTTCGGCTCTCCAGCTCTCGTGAGGGTTGGGTATGAGGTTACAGTGGGGGAGATATTTCCCATTTGGAGTAAGTCAACATATCTATATAATGAGATTAGGGCTGGATCTCTACACTGGGGTTGTGTTAGGCTGGGCAGGGCAGTGTGGGGGACACATGGCTCCGATCACCCCTGAACAGGTCACTTGATAACAACCATTGCCATTATCTGACCCGGATTATGGCCACGATATACAAATAAAAGGAAATAAAGATCAATATCTTAAGAAATGAAACTCTACAAGGAGTTGGCAATTTTGAATTTTCACATCTCGTTCACAATGTGTTGTTACATACTTGCATTCTTACACATAATTCAATTAGCTAAGATCCAAAGGCAAGGTGACCCATGTTAAATTCTTCCTATACGAGTGTTTTAGGGACTCTTTGAAAGCCTAATACGAACGGTTTCATGTGTCTGAGCCAAAAAAAAGAATTTATAATTCAATTACAATCAGGGCCGAGAGAGACGGGAGAGGGGGGATGTGTCTGGAGTCCAGCCAAGGGACAGATAAGACCGCACATTAAAGTAATATTATGCTCCCCTGCCCGTTACCATGGGAACGAACGAAAGGATTAAAAAATACACAGGACGATCAATCTCCAACGGGTCAGAGAGAAGAAGAGAAAGTTAAGTGCTCTTCGAGCGCTCTTCCCACCATCAGAATCATCACTCATGTTTTGACACTCTCTTGCTCTCTCTTTCGGTCTTTTATTGTTTTTAACCGTTCGTTTCACCCTCCTCCTTTCTTTCCTTTTTCTCAATAAATATGCTTAATAAGTACGCTTTCCCAATCCACAAATAGCAGATTATTATGGGGTGTAATTAGAGGATTAGAATCTAATTCCAGAATCTGTCTTTCTGATCCTCTTGCCACCATTATGAAGCTCGATTAAAAGGCTTAAGCAGCCACATGGTTACATGGGATGTATGGGAACAAAACTAATCCAGGCAGATGGATGTAATAGCCCTAAACATGTTGACCCCAATAATGTACTCGTTATTTAGTCATCCTTATGTCAAATTTTATTTCAAGAAAGGTTATGGATGCATTTTCCAATGCAAAATGGGCACAGGGGCCGTTTCAAACCATGACAAAAAAGTACTGACATCCCATGTTTAATGCACGCAAAATGCTATCATATTGCTTCAGAAGACTTGCTCGCCGTCAGTTTTGGGCTCTTCTTCTATCTCTCCTTCTCTGTGAGCTCTGACTGGCTGCTTTGTTTTTGATGAGATCACTGCATGCTGAACTAGTGCTAACAAGCAGCACAAGTGTGTGCAAGGAACATCAAGATATACATCAGACAAGCTGGCATACAGAGAAGAACAAGAAAAACAAATAGCACGTGTGTTCATATGCTTTTTATCGATGGGTAACTAGTTCCATCCCAAAAACAGAAGAAAAATGAACCCAAATGAATTTGCACATTGCAGTCAAGCAGGAAAATATGCAGGTGTGAATAACTCACCAGTTTTGCCTCTGAGTGCATGGGGGGAACGTGGGGGGAAGGGCAAGAGCTGTTGTGGGTGGGGACCTGCATACCCATCATGTTGGAGCCCATAGACATTTGCCGTTCCATCTGAGGCCGCAAAAGTAAATGTTACGCTCATGCGAAACCACATAAAAGCATGAAACAACTTTAATCTGGTAAATTGTGTCCTTTGTTGTTTGTTTGTGTGTGTGTGTTCAGATCTTGCTTTGAGATCTGACTTCATAAAAAAAATCTGAAAGATGGTTGCATGTCTCCTTTAAAATAGATATAAGTATACATTGTTTTAATATTCCTAAATAATTCCATTAAACACAGTAGTCCCAGACAAGCTAATAAGATGCTGCAGAAGTGTAAAAAAAAACCAAGTCTTAACAACAAATCTACAGCTTTGATCTGCACTGCTTTGTCAGTGTATCTTTGCATTCAGAAAGTCCCAATCACATGTGACCAAAAGGCTAAAACTCAGTTTTAACTTTCATGTTTGCATAGAAGTGTGTGCCAAACATGTACATGAACCATTTTACAGTTTCACCTAAAAGTAAATGAATGGTTGTGCGAAAGAGATTGAGAGAGACTGGGAGTCCTGTTACCAAAACCCAAGACCTCTGAGATCTACCTCTGACCCCCCTTCCAAACCCCTGATGACCTGAAGCAGAATGAAAGCACAGCAGTCCCAAGTAATTATTGGAGGAATATTTGGTTTAAAAATATCACCCCACACTGCACCCCTTTCCTGGGACGTCAAGCGGGACTGCAAAAAAACGTCCCGTTTTAATTTAATCAACTCTGTGCTTTTACTTCCATAGCCGACATGTGCTGGCTTATGTTACAATGAGAACATGTGTTGTGTCATTAGAACCCCGATACGGGCAGCTCTGGCGAACACACACACACTGCTTCCTCAGCCTGCACTCGGTGCTTTATTGACATTTCTTAAATAGAATTAAAACAGATCGAGCTTTGGTAGAAAATTACACCTCTGCTGATGGCTTTCCTGATAAAACAGCCGCTGATATGTGGTAAAAAAAACTGGAAAAGGCATTAATTGATAGCAGACTGCTGAGAAAATCCAGACAAAGAGGGTTTAAAAAAAGATGAATTTGCACATGTCTGTGCATATTTATGTGCCTTGATTATGCAAAGGAATCGTCAACTGATGCTGTAAATACATTGTGCTTGTTTGCGTTTTTATGATCTCACAGGCATAAGAACAGCAGACGATCCTTGCATAGTGGGGTCAGGCAGTGTGCCAGGCATGGATGCTGGTAGAGGCTGTCGCTGTCGGTTCCTCAGGTGCAATAAAGAAGAAAGTGAACCAGGCACTGGCCTAAAGGAAGTGAAAGAGAAAAAGGAAAACCGAGATTAACTTATTTTCACACATGAAAGTTTAATTTTGCAACTGACGTCAACCATGTGCCATTATTAAAAATTAATATCATGTACCACACAAATTCAGTTCCCATTTTGGTTTGCTTTGTTCCAAAGAATCTCTGTGCTATATTTTGTCTTTCTTAAGAAGTCATCATCCACTGTCAGATATACACAGAGAGGCACAATTGATTTCACAGCTAGAGAAGTTTTGCTGGAAGCGCTTGAAGAAGGTTTCGTAGCTTTTATCTTAAAGGAACCATTCCCCCCAAAATGAAAATTCTGTCATCTTTTACTACCCCTCAAGTTATTGCAATTCTGTACACATTACTGTGTTCTGATGGACACAGAGAAAGATATTTGGAAGAACAGTTCTTGGCCACCATTGGCTCTTTTGAGTACCATTTCCTTTTTCCTACTAGTCAATGGTGGTTTGGTGGAATGGTGAAAAGCATTCTTTCAAATATCTTTCTCTGTGTTTAACAGAACAACAACATTTATACAGATTTGCAACAACTCGAGGGTGATTAAATGATTACAGAATTTTCATTTTAGCCTAAACTGTCCCTTTAAGTCGATCATATTCTTTGTGCTTCAATAAAAGTGTGGATGTGGAAAATGAAAATACTTGGAAGAACGCCTTTTTTGTTATTTATTTGTGAACTATACCTTTAAGAACACAAAAAATCCCCTTTTTGTATCCTCTTACACATGCAATACGCATGTCAGCACCTCAGATGTGACACATGTGGCAGTTTGAACCCACAAAACAAACAACTTCCTGTTCATGTTAGCACAAAGCTGCCAGTGCAACACTTTCTTATATTTGTCTAGAAAGTGAGAGATATAGCACTCAGTAATTTCATCATAGCTCAGCTACCTCGCAGGTCCGGACCACCATACAGCGCAGAGCAACCGGGCCTGTCTGAATAACCTTTAGCCTTAGATGACAAGCATTATTTGGATCTGATTGGAAAGCTGACGGACAGCTGAAAGGGAAAAGAGAGGGTCCCCACCTGAACAAATACCTGTATTTATCTGGCCTAAATAGCGGCATTTACACTGCGTGATTACTGTGTACACGTACAGGCGCACACAGGCTCGCAAACGCACGCGGTCATTAACATTCTGACATATTGTCATTTGTGTCTAACGTTCCAATCCATCACATGCTAAGACCCCTTAACAACCTCACATCTCTGAAATGAACATAAATACATACCCAGGTGTGTAGGTATGTGTGGTTGCTCCATTTTTTTTCCAATAGTATAGTTTGGATTTTGCGGAATTTCCAATAGAGCAGCCAGGGCATTTCGCAAAATGTTGTGCAAAGTGTGAAAAACTTTTACTAGGGGTTTACATTCTGGGGGAATCCTAACAAAGTAATACAAGATGCCACCAGCTTAATAACACCAGCTTAGAAAGTTTGCACAAATTATTTTCAACCAAAACAATTGCATTTATTCTATTTCTCTAATGTTTCAACGTAGTAAAATATGAGCAGTTTTTCTCTACACATTTACATTATTGTGGCAAAGAACAACACAGCTAAGCTTTGAAGAAAAAACAACCTTGGCCTTCACAGCCTTCACTGAGGTGAAGAGAGAAAGTAAGCGGGAAAGAGAGAAACACAGAGTCTCTACGGGCAGGCCATGCTGTGCATTAAAACTCAGCGAACAGGAAACAGTCCTAATTAAGAGCTCAACCTAAGCAGCGAGAAGAAAGACGCTTTAGACGCTGCGCAGGTCCCACTGTCAAACTCACTCACCTGCTTCTAAAGCATTGGCGAAAGAAAAAGAGTGTGCGTTGGGAACCAAAAGAACAAATAACAAAACTAATACAGGAACAGATTCAAACTTTCTGTGCCCCTTGATATACCGCTGTCAGTGTGCGTCTAGTGAGCATGTGCATGTGGTGTACTGTATAGTTTGCATGAAATGACAGTCTGTCATTTCAGAGGGGATAATAAGACCCCAGAGGCACACACACACACACACAGTGCAACCCTGACCCTCCCCTCTCACATTACACACACTGCCCGTCCGCTCCAACAAGACATCATTCCGCTTTTCTATTTCTTTATTCTTTCTCGCTATTTTCCACTATCATTCCGCCTATGGACCAGAGCAGACATCAAATACATATCTGCAAACACAGCTTCAATTCATTCAGTGTGTAGTATGTATAAAGATAACGTTTTAAATATCAAAATAACATAACAAATATTTTAATTCTATTATAATACATAAACGGCTGATAAACAATAAAACACTGACAGCCAATCAAAATCCCTTAAAGTTGGCATGAAATGAAAAATGATCATTCTAACAGTTTTACACAGTGTTGCAGTATTTATTATAAATAATTAATCCATGTTATAAGTAATCTTTAGTCAAAACTTTCACCACCTCCCCCTCGAAAACATCATCTCTTCACTTCTGGTCACGAGCAATGGCGGGGCCAAAGATATTAGGCTTGTTTGACTTGATGCGACGCCGCAAGATCCGACAGGTGGATGACATCAAAGTACCGCGAGAGCGATTCGAAAAACCATAAGAAGATTGCTTTCGAATCGCTCTCGGGAATTCACAAAGGATTGTATCAAAACAAACAAGTACGCCCACAGATCTGACTCGAAACACCAATGATTTACTGAGAGCGAATTTGATTCACTCGGGTATACGTCAGGATACGGAAGAAACTAAAATCGCTACTTCCGTTTCATGCAGACTTTCATGAACATTTAAAACGTAAAAAGCAGCGCTACCGTAGAATAAACATAAAGTTATTGTCCACTTATATTCAATGTAGTCCAGTAATTATCTTTACAGATATTGTTCTTGGTGTGTGAAAACGTCTTGGTTACGTCTGTAACCTCAGTTCCCTGATGGAGCGAAAAAGACATCAACTCTGACTACTATAGAAAAGGCCAATGAAATTTGGCGAATGAAATTTGCATGCCGGTCTCCGCCCCTGGATGTCCGGTATAAAACGAAGCCGGCGTGCAGCATTCATTTACCTCTTGTTCTGAAGAGCCTGAGAGCCTCTTACGACTGCAGCAGAATACGATACGTGTTTGTGGCATAAGGGACACAACGTCTCGTTCCCTCCATCAGGGAACTGAGGTTACAGACGTAAACAAGACGTTCCCTTTCTGTCGGTCTCTCGACGTTGTGTCGAGAACGACAGATGGGGTTACCTAAGGAAAACGCCACAACGCTGTATCACGTCACAATCTCTAGCAAAGCGACGGTAACAGGCCTGGGCGTGTCTCAAGATAACGTAAGAGTTGCCAGGGCCGAATTTAAGGCAATCCGGGGACACAGAGAATGCTTGGAGGTCCCCTACCCTCTTGAAGGAAGCGAGCGCCATCAGGAGGGCCGTCTTACTCGTCAGGTGAGGAAGATCGGAACCTCCGATGGGCTCTTGGGGGCCCAGAGAGGCCCCCCCAGGACCCATGTTAGGGTCCCAAGAGGGTATGGAGCGAAGATGAGGCGGATTCCGCCCTCTCGCGCCCCTTAGGAACCTGGTGACCAGGTCGTCCTGCCGTCTTAGGAACGATGAAGTGCGGGCTGAAACCCACTGAACATCTTGGTTTTGAGGGACGAACTCGATACCTGTTTCGCCAGAAGGGTGACCTATACCCGAAGTACGGAGGCCTCTGACAGAGGGAGAGAGGATGCCCCGAAACTTGGGAGAGTCTCTGCCGAACTGGATCGAGAAACCAAGACCGACTGCCCTCTTTAGCCACCAAGACAGTGTGGGCAGCTCTCGAGCTCCCAGGGACTGTGACATGGGACCAAGGGGACGGTCTGCTTCATCATTCCCGGGGGGGGTGGTTCGTCGGCTGGCGGAGCTAACCATATGTCGCGGGGTGTCCCCGGAGGGAAGGTTGGCTCCGCCTTTTTGCCTGCCTGGCGGGACAGCTGCACGCACTGTCGGTTTGAGAGTGGTGGCAGCTGTCGTGTGTGTACGACCCTACGCCTCGCCAGGGCGTGAGGTCGGGGTGAGGTCGGGTTGCCGGGCACAGTCAAGTCGAGTGTGCAAGTGGCTGCAAGTGTGGAGATGGTGGTCTAGTGGGTTAAACCACTGAACTGGTAATCAAAAGGTTGCTGGTTCGATCCCAGCAGCCACCACCAGTGTGTCCTTGAGCAAGACACTTTACTCCACGTTGCTCCAGGGGGATTGTCCCTGTAATAAGTGCACTGTAAGTCGCTTTGGATAAAAGCGTCAGCCAAATGCCTAAATGTAAATGTAAATGTAAATGTAAGTACACCCGGGAAGAACGGAAAAAACTCTTTGAGTAAGTGGGCGCCAGGCCCTGAAAAGGGTCCGGCTTTGGTGACGAGGCAGGAGCCGTCCCATTCCGACCGAACAGAGCCGTGGCTGTGAAGGTCGGGCCCGATATTGTTATTGAAGGGGTGGAGGTTTCCCCCTCGACCACCGCTTCCGGGGTGCCGCCTGTGGGGGCACAGGAACCGGAGCCGATGTAGAAGGGTTCCTGGGCTGCCAGGAAGCAGACGTCACGCGGGATCTCGGGGGCTTCTAGGCGGCCGAGTCGCGGCGCGGTAAAATGTGGCTAATTGCCACTGTCTGCTTCTTCACCGTTAAAAACTGCTGAGCGCAGTCCTCAACGGTGTTACCAACAACCCACCCTGCGAAATGGTTGCATCAAGAAAGCGGACTTTCTCGGTATCACTCTTCTGCGCAAGGTACAGCCAGGGGTGTCTCTCCTGGTACACTACCGTGGACATCGCCCAACCCAGGGCACGTGCCGCCACCTTGGTCACCCGTAGAGCGCTGTCAGTGGCGGCATGGAGATCCTGCATTATACCGGGTCGGCCTTACCCTCGTGGAGCTCTCTCAACGCCTTGGCCTGGCGGACCTGCAGGATGGCCATTGCGTAGAGAGAGGAGGCAACTTGGCCCGCGGCAGTGCAAGCCTTCGACACCAGTGATGCCGAAGTCCTACACGCTTTGGACGGTAGGCGTGGCCGATTCCCCCAGGTGGTAGCCGTCTGCGGCACAGGTGCAACGCAGCTGCACGTTCCACCCGGGGGATCTCGACGTAGCCTTTCACTGCCCCACCATCGAGGAAAGTGAGGGAGCCGGTGCTGGTTTGACTGGAGCGGGCCGTGAGTCGAGCGCTCCAAGTTTTACACAGCTCCTCATGCACCTCCGGGAAGAAAATGGCACCCGGGGTGGGCGCGGTTTGCACCGCGCTCTGACCTCAGGAACCACGTAACCCCGGGTTAGCATGGTTGACATCACTTTTGCTTCCTCCTGAGGGGAGGGAAGTTCGGATTCGTCAGAGTCGGATGCCAGTCTCCCTCCGATGCTGTGAGCGACATCTCATCCACGTCACGCATCGTTTCCGAGTGCGTGCCTGAGGATCCGGACGGTATGCCACCGCCGGTTGGGGAACTTTCAGAAGAGCGAATCGGGGTGTGATCGCCCCGTGAGCATTGGCTTGAGGGTTTACGTTCGCAGAGGTCCCCACATCACTAACGCTGCTAATACAGGCGGACATCGGGGCCGTAGTCACCGATGTCACTGCCCGGGTATCAGACGAAATGGTGGCTGGTTCCCGTAGGAAGACAGCCACCCGTGACCGCAACTTCTGAATGACAATCTGCTCGCAGTGCGGGCAAGATGTGTCAACGAACGCTGCTTCAGCGTGCTGGACTCCCAGACACCTAATGCAGCGATGGTGTCCGTCCCCCTCCTCGATGAGGGTGCCGCACCCAAGAGAACAGCGGGACTTGCCACGCTGGAGAATGCTCAGTCCTGAAAATGACTTTTTAGAAAAAATCACTAACACCTCCGGAACCACTGAGACGCCTAGGGGACGGTTGCTGCAGGTAGGGACGATCCGCTGCTTTACGTCGTAGATCCGGCAATGTAGAAGAAGAATTTGTTAAATTTGTTTTGTTCGTAGTCATGAGCGAAGGCTCTGAAGAACAAAAGGTAAATGAATACTGTACGCCGGCTTCCTTTTATACCGGACATCCAGGGGTGGAGGCCGGCATGCAAATTTCATTCGCCAAATTTCATTGGCCTTTTCTTTAGAAATCTGAGTTCTCAAGGGCGATGCCAATCTGTCGTTCTCGACACAACGTCGAGAGACCGGCAGAAATGGAACTGTCTCGTGGTGACAAATTCAGCATTTAAGTAGACTATACATTAGGTGCCTCGTTGATTAAAGACAAGCAAAACAAAATTCAATATGAATTTGAAAACTTTTCTGCTTAATAAATGAGGTGCAATTAGAGAATTCTAAAGCTTCATTCACACCGCCAGCGACCCTCACCGACAGAGCGACATGATCTCATTCATTTTAATGGTAGCTAAGCGGCATCCGGCGAAATGAGCGACAGTGACTGGTGTCGACAGGAAGTAGGCGTATCTAGCAACACAACAAAGTTGAGATTTGCTAAACTTTATGCAAATGATAAGTGACTAGAGCAGTGGAGCTCACGTCACCCTTCTCTTGTCAGTTACTCAAGGGTTTGTTTATAACTCTTTCAGAATGGAGCAACCAAAACTAGCAACGCCTTATAACAACCTCATAGCGAGATACTAGCGACACAGCCGATCTGTACGCAGCTTGAGTTATTTTATTTATACACGAACAGACTTGAATATAATCATGATTTCAAGAAAATTCATAAGAAGGTTTTAAATTCTATGTTTTTAA
The DNA here is from genome assembly GCF_015846415.1 of Triplophysa dalaica. NCBI lineage: Eukaryota > Metazoa > Chordata > Actinopteri > Cypriniformes > Nemacheilidae > Triplophysa > Triplophysa dalaica. The sequence goes on from NC_079553.1 coordinate 11,126,087, forward strand.
TGAATTGGGAAAGAACACTCGTCAAATCATTGAAAACGCTAGATTTTACATGTTGCCATCAAATTTAAAGGAGAATTCTCCAATTCTTAATTTTTTTGGCTATTAAAAAGACTATGGCTAAATATCTATAAATAAATGCAATGACCAAGAGATGATAACTATACCCCTATACCTAAAAATATATTTTAAATAATCTAAAATTAAATATTTCTACAACTCTAAAAAGGATATCTCATGAGCAAATTGAGTAGGATATTTAAAATCTTTTCTTTAAATATCATAAAAGCAGTCTAAACTTCAAAAGCACATATATCTATTTCTACATGCACTTCAGTAAAAGAGGCTTGACTGCCACTTGAGCGAGAGAGTGAAAGAGAGCCAGGCACAGTCAGCCCACTGACTCATATCCTTCCCTTCTGACTCTACTCCAGCAATGATGTAATGCTCTTGGCTTCTTGCACCCCCACACCCACCCTCTCACCATCTTTCTGTTTTTTAGTCTACACTCTCTCACCAACTGTCTCTCTCTCTATCTGAATACCATGTTCTCTCTCTCTTTTAGTCATTGCACCACACTAACTTGGGCAGACACTGCAGCAGCAATGGTGCAAAAACGTTTCTCTAATTTTTCTGCTCTGTGTGAATGTAACCAAAACAGCCCGGGGCCCGGTTCCAGCCGCTGGGAGACGGTGGTGCGGTCTCCATGGCAATGGGCCTAAACAGCGGGAGAAACAGAGAGAGCCCAAACAGCTTGCAGCTGCCTGGCGCTCCAAGTAAATACAGCACAGGACCTGCCCCTGATTTACCACTTTAATCACACTCAGAAAGGAACAGAGAGAGAGAGAGAGAGTGAGGGAGAGACAGTAAGATGAAGAGTGTGTTTGCCAAAGGCCCAAGGACTGATGGGAAAGTAGAGTGGGTAGACTCATAAGAACCTGATCAAATAAATCAATCTGAAAAGCCCCAATTAAATTGTTTTTTTATTTTTTTATTCATGGTCATGTTTTCCCAAACTTAACTTTCTTCCTCAGTTGAAGACAAAGGTGAATATATTGTATGAAGCAAATCCACTTTCATAAAAGTGCCGCATACAACGCATACAATGAGAATGAAATCTTTGTGAGAGATCACGAAAGTTCGATGTCAGTTTTATGAACGAGTCGTTTTAATTTGCATCTGATGTTTTTTAACAAATCTGTTGATCTAGTATACATTTGGAGATCTGGATAATCATGTGATGTTGCGATCTACTAAAGGAAGTCACACAGGTTTGCAACAACATATATTTAGTCTTTTTTAGGCATGCTTTCTATTTAAAGGCTGGTGAGAAAGAGGTGACAGAAAAGTAGCACACTGAGGACTGTAAGGGGAGAGACATTTGAACAACTTTGACAACAGACTGGCAGTGACAGACTGAAGGCCCACATAAAGTCTGAGCCTGTCAATGAGAACAACAGCAAGAGACTTATCCTGGAATACCTCAGGGCAAGCAAGCATGCCGCAGCTCACCACAAAGCCCCAATTATGTACGAATACATCTCTCATCGCTGCTGAGAGAAAGGGTGTAAGGAACCGAGGGAGGGAGAAAGAGAGAGACAGACAAACAGAGAGAGTACGCTGGCTCAGGGCCAGCCAGTTGTTTCTCCCTCTGACTGAAACTATGCTGAGAGTTCTTCAGTATAACAGGCTGAGGATGGGTTTAGGCTCCGCCCATACCTGTTTGTGAAATATTTAATCCCACTGACAGCACACTTTGAATCTTTCTTAACGCAAATAGATAACATGGAAGAAGAAAATACACTCAAGTCTTTATTTATAAACAATCGACTGTGATAATACAGATTAAAATTTCAGCAAGATAGTAAAAGTATTAAGATATATATAGCTCCTCTGCTATATTGGTATAGATGATAAGAAACGTCACTGAGCATTGCTATGTTGTCATTCTCCAAATTCTTTCATATCACTTTGTCGAACTGTTTTGACAAAAAGTAGACGTTTCTAAACGTGAGGCTATACGCTCTTTAAAGATTCTTCACTGCGATGTCATAGAAAACTTCTATTAACATTTCTAGCTCCTTAAAGAACCATTCACTAAAATATTTATAAGAGTTCATACCTTTTTATAGTCTAAAGAACCCTTTTTTATCAACAACAATAAATCTTTTCTTTAAAGGACTGTTCAGCCAAAATTGATTCTTCCATGGCATTCTTATTTTAAGAACGGACAGAATAAACATTATAATACAAATTGATTTATTGTACATATGAGTTGACATGCACTGTAAATTTTTTTTATTTTTTTACTTTTTTGTTTGACGTAATTTTCATGTATTTTTTCAATACACTAAAAATGTACAGTTACAGAAATAGATTGCAAATTTACAAGTTTGATGTAACATAACAAGAAAAAAATAATACTTTTACTTTGTATATTTTTTTATTTTACAATTTCTTCTGATGCCCCAGTTGCTGGAATATTACCGTTTCATGCTGGTATTTTTTACACCGTAGTCTGTCACAAATTTCATAAGTGTAAAATCGTACAAAATGCATGTTAAATTATATATTTTTTTAGTTTATTGTCAGGGTTATATGTTTTAATTACATGTTAATGTATATGTTTAATTGATATTTTTTTTAATTACTCTCCCACTTCAAATAGGTCTCAAACTAAGCAGATCACCTGCTTTACTTTGTGGTATCTTTTTTCCTAGCAGCCCAGATCATTTCCTTCCTCTACCCATCCTTTCTGATTGCCCTCTCTCATTTGTACTTCAATCTAAGAGCCCTGTTCTCAATCTAGCCCTGATCCCTCTCTTCCTCCCTCTCTTTCATGCAGTTCCTCTCTTCCTGTTGTCTGCTTTAGTGGTCTCTCTCTCTCCGCATGTGTCTGTGTGCTGGATGGGGATGACACAGTGGTGCTGGAATGAGAAGAGCAGGGCCTGGGCGTTCCTCTCCAAGCGCACTATTAAACCCTTTGCCGTACACAATGAGCTCACTCTAATTCAGCTCAGATGTACATCCTGCCTGCATGTCTTCTCTCTCTGTCTGTTTTTTTTCTTTATTGAAATTCTTTCTGCCTTTATAACATGCATAAGATGCATTCACTGCATATCTCTTCTGTACGAATGCATGTACGGTATTCACACTACACGGATAAAACTGTAACGCTGTTTATACTTTCAACTTCTATTTGCTCAGAAACCAAAAGATGCAGTCAAAAGTAATTTTAATAGGAATTTATTAGGAATTTCTTATTAAACTCACATTAGTCCAAATTTTTCAAACTGCTTAAACATTTTTTGTAGTCCTATAATATTACTATATGTCAACAACTGGCGGTGTATGTTTACTGTACAAAAATTCTGACAAAGTGAATACCTTAATGAAACTTAAATGAAATGAGATATAATAAAGCAGCACACAAGCTATACAATTCTCCTCTGGGAATATCTTTTGATGTCTATCCAGAGTCCAGTATCCATAAGTGCCAAGTCAAATTTCTCTTAACAGTCCTTGATCTTACCTGTCCAATAAAAACCTACACTCTGATTCTCTACTGCAGGATCATCTCAGGATGCAAAACCACCCATTCTTTCTTTCACAATGATGTTATAAGCTAGAAAAACAACCTTAGTTACCTTTTCCCTCAGAGAGGTTGCGAAGTTTAAATCCTATGTGAGGTTCTGACAGAGCTGTAGTCAAGTTTTGATCAATGTGATTGAAAGCAGTCTGTGAAGAAATCGATGACGTCTGTGTTTTGGCCCATGAGAGGAACCGGAGGGGGTGGAGGGTGTAAGAGGGGACCTCCTATGCTGCCTCACACAAAAACAACACGTGTAGGAGAATCAGAGAAACCGAAGAGCAAGTATAAAGTATTGACAAGCTGGAGGCATAAAGATTCGAGAATACCGTGACATTTACATCTATGCATTTAGCAGAAGCTTTTATCCGAAGCGACCTGAAGTGCATTCAAGCTATATATTTTCATTAGTGCATGCATTCCTTGGAAATCGATCTCATGACCTGGGTTTTGCTAGCATCACATACTACAGTCGAGTCACAAGAAGACACAAACAATGAAATGAGGAAATGTTAATGGAGGAGAAAAGGTTAGCCTCTCTTTTCCTTCGATTTTGAAAATCTCAGCGTACTTGTTTTCCGGATCTATTTCTCTGTCAGTTTCTGTCACGCTAACAGGTCTCTGTCACTGCAACATGTTGTGCTGAAGTGCACAGCTTCCTTTTCAACCACCAAAATACCAAAATGTTCTTCGGGGTGTGAAAACCAGCTTCTCCTATCTTTAGATGTGTGAAAACATAGACATGCACACGTTCGTTTTTTTTTAATGCACCCGAATGTGTTTTGATGGTGTGAGATCATATAACTTTTCAATATTAGCCACACACAGAGAGATTAAAAGTAAAATACATATGTGATCAAAGTTATTGAAAAATATGAGAAAACCAAAGAAACCAAAAATAGCTTCCAGACACTAAAATATTAAAAGATGTAAAGAAAATGTTTTTTGGGCCGATAACACCCTAACAGGTGACCATTTTGGAGCTGCACTTAATGTTTATTCCTATTTTTTAGTCCTAAAGGTTTTTCGTCATTTACAACTTATTTTGTTTTTCTTTATTTTCGCTGCATTAAAAAAAGTAAGACCTTCTTCTACAGTGTCCCCATCCAGAATAACCCACAAACATGTCTGTCATTACTAATATCAAAGGGCTATAATATGCTATAATATGACCCGACCATAGAATGTTTCAGCGGCAACAACAAACAAATGTTATGTGGCCCAAACTTAAAGGGACAGTTCTCCCAAAAATGAAACTTCTATCATTTACTCACCATCAAGTTATTCCAAACCTGTATAAATGTCTTTGTTCTGCTAAACACAAAGGAAGATATTAGAAAGAATGATTGTAACCACAAAGATCTCAACCCCCATTTACTGCCCTTGTATGGAAAATAAATACTAGGGAGTCACTGGGGGGTGAGATGTGTTTGGTTACAGACATTCTTCCAAATAACTTCCTTTATGTTTTGCAGAACAAAGAAATTTATACAGGTTTAGAACGATCTGAGGCTGAGTAAAATATGACAGAATTTTCTTTTTGGGGTGAACTATCCCTTTAACTTCCAACCTCTTCAAAGAATCGATAACTGTTGAGTAGTTTTAAATTAATTTAATACAAGTGTTTTGATAGCTCCAGTTATTTGTATTTTATTTATATTTGTCTTGCTTTTGTTGTACTTTGGATTTTTGCTTGTTTTTTCATTCAAACTCCAGCATTTGGGTTCTAATCTTCACTGTCAGTCTATCAGTTCTTCTAACCTGACAGAAGGATGCAGGATGCTATAAACAGGCTCGCCCAGGCAGTCAAACAGCAGTGTGAGTGAAAAACTGCCTTTATCACCTCTTATGGCCCTAATGAATATCTCGTAATGCCTTATTACTTGGTGAATGCCCCTTATGTCTTCCAGGCCTTTATGAATAAGGTGTTTTGCGAGAGTTTCTTCATCGTTTTATAATAGCATACATATATGATATTCTCATTTACTCCAAATGCCTCTCTGAGCATAGACTGAACATAATGTCAAGAATGTCCTGCAGATCCTCTGACACCATCACTTATATCTCAATGCAGAAAAGGGCTCCTTCCACCAGACCACCATTCCCTTTCTCGGATACCCGATCAGTCCCCAGGGTGTAGAGATGGTTTCAGCTAAAATCAAGGCAATTCACTCTTCGCCACAACCCACCATGGTGAAAGAGCTGCAGTGGTTTCTTGGGTTCGCCAACTTTCATCGTCGCTTAATACATGACTTCAGTAAAGTGGCCGCACCCCTAACCTACCTCCTTAAGAGCAAACCCAAGGAACTCAGCTGGTCCACTGAAGCCTTGCATGACTTTGATAGGTTAAACACCTGCTTCTGTACTGCCCCTGTTCTTAAACACACACATCCCATTTGTGGTCAAGTGGGATGCTTCTACCTAAGGAGTTGGGGCAGTTTTATCCCATTGTCATAGCAATACCTCAAATCTCCCTCCCTGCGCCTTCTTTAAAAAAAACTGATTCCAATTATGACATTGGCAACCGGGAGCTACTGGCCATGAAGGTGGCCATGGAGGAGTGGAGGCATTGGCTGGAGGGTTTTTTACTCCTATCTTCCAAGTAAAGTGTTTTGATCTTTATCTTCAGTTATTTGTATTTGATTTATTTTTGTCTTGCTTTTGTTGTTTTTTCGATTTTTGCTTGTTTTTTTATCAAAAAAACTCCAGCATTTGGGCTCTAATCTTCACTGTTCTTCTTCTAACCTGACACATGCATATTCTGTTGTCAAATTATTTTAAAATGTATTTAAATATCGACTGAAAATCACGGGATGTTTCACAAATCCACTATTGCTGCCTTCATTAAGTATACTGAAAATGACTTAACAATATCAAATATATGATTTTTTTGCATTATTAACTTATTTTATATCTTTTTCCACTGAACAAACATTTACAATAGTAAGTTTGAATGACATTGATTGTAGCAAATTTGATTGTACTTAAAAATTTAAGGCAGCTCTTTTAAACAACCATATTGATCTGTTGTGAATATGCAAACATGTGCCTTTTATCTATTTTGCCACAATTATAATTAACACTTTAACCAAATCAGCTGAAGAAGATTCACTGTACTCCTATGCTAAACTTGTTCACCCACGGCCGTCATGTACCATCACCATTCAAACGCTTCAGTAGTGGCGGCGAACAGCCATTTTCTCCAACCTCTGAACTCTCTTATCGCTCGGTCAAAGAGACTGAGCTCCCTTGTTTTATCTCACACCGACCGACTATGTCTAACATATTTAGGACTGACATTACTCAGCAACAGATGTTTGTAATTCACATGCGGAGAGCATTCGAATCATTTGGATCACCCTTTTCCACCTTGAACGGTCGTGATAGCTGTGACATTCACATCCCCTCCGTTCTGTACTTTAATTTTTCTCTTTCTTCTCTCAGTCCTGAAGGGTATTTACACTGCTTTTTGTCAGCTTGACTCTCTGAGGGTCTCCGATCCAGCTCCTGGCTCTCTGAGGGACCTTGGCGGTGTGGGTGATGGAAAAAAGGCAGAGGAACGTTGGAGGAATCTCAGGAAAAGGTGGGGGGTGAGGGTCCTTGAGTTTCACAGCTGTGGGCCCCCTGCCTGAGCCCTGTTAAGCAGGCAGACTTGAGGAAAGCCAATCTTAATTGATTCCAAGCCTCCCAAGCTTTTTAGTAAACATGGAGGAGCACTGAAAATGGCTTGTTATCCTAATTCAATGGACGCTGCGGATCTCCATCACTCTTCACATCACAAAGAGCTCGGAGAACAGATGGACTCTGGATTAGAGCCATTGACAGTCACTGTACAAGTTAAGTACATTTTCAAAGACAGAGGGGTGCTGAGAAAAAGAAAGTTCCTGATTCCAATCATAAGCTTTAGTTCCAGTTTAAAAGACCCAAAGCCAGCTCTGACATCTGTTAACGTGAATTTTCTTTCATCATTGAATGTTTCTCTCAGAAACAGGAACAAGCAACTCAAACTTTGGATAAGACTTCTCTAAAACAACCCATGGATGTTCTTAGGAAGCTGAGTAATCATCACCACAGAGTTTGCTGAATGTTAAACATATACATTGGGGGAGTGGATATAAAAACATCGTGGTATTCTGTCATATATGTCGGTGGCATCAATTTACCATTTAAAACAGTAACGCTGTAGTTACTCTTACGTAAGCCCGCCATTCCATAAAACACGTTGTCATGCCAAATTATGATTCACTCTCTTTTTCTAGGTACAGCGCTATTTAATCGTGATATTTCAACACATTAACACTGAACAACGACAGCCCATTACTAAACCTTGCACTGCATTAAGTCAGAAACTATGACACGATTCTTCTGTTTGAAATGGCAGGAAGAAAAGATTAACCGGTTTGAGGACGGAGGCGCTAACTGGACTCGATGGCTTCCTGCTGGAGGAGCAGTTTCTGTGCTGAGGGGATTGAAAGCCCTTTTTTCCCGCTGAGGTGGACATTTCCACTCACACTGATACACGCTCCACAACCCAACCCTTGACCTCTGGAGTCCCTATAACCAAACAATTCTTCTTACAATCCAGGAGTCCTAGAGAGTTTGTTTTTTGTACAATTTGTGCTGTATTGTGCCATTTTATATATATAAAAATATATAAAATAAAACGGTGAAATGTATAAATAGCAGGGGTTTTAAAAAGAACGGAAAATATCTATAGAACAATAACAGAACAGTGAAATTAGAAGTTGGAAAAGGTGTTTAGGTCATGTTTAAATTTAGAGAAATATTTTCAAGATATTTTTCATAATTAAAATATTACATATAGGGCTAATAATAATAATAATAAAATATTAACCAGTTAAAAACATGTTTAATTATTATTACATATGTTTTTAAATATTTATAATAATATTTTTCACATATTGATAAAAGTACTTTTCAAATAAAGATAATAATACTTTTCACATATATTTCCCCAAAATCACATTCAACAGTTCACAAAGTTTTGTTTAAATAAACCTATTTGGGAGTGCTTATGTGTCACAATGCAGCAAATCTCAAAGGTCTTTTAGTTTTATTTTTTTAACAAACTGAATTCATTATTAAGATTTTAGATTTATCACTTTCAAATATGGTTTAACACGTGTACATCCACCCATCTACACACACACAGCATGGCCATTGAATTTCGCCAACTGTACATTCATTTGTACTGTTGTAGTCTGCAGAAACACAGTAATGCATTCATAGCAGCATTCAATGTTTCTGGGGCTGCTTCAACTGGTCCTCAACAACCTACATAAGTATTGTGCACACACAGCATGTGCAAACTAAGCGATATTGGGCGAAACATTATATTCCGTTTTTACACTCCTTAAAAACTGTTTTACTTTTACATTTATAATCTCAATTTTCAGTTTTTATGTCTGATTGTCAAATATGGGAAACCTAAGGATTCAGGGCAGGCAGTGAAGCAAAGATGAACTATCTAGCCCTCTCTCTCTTTCTTCGACTGAAATTCCATCCCTTTCCCTGAACAAATGTACTGTCAGAATGTCAATCAAGTTGATTGTCAGGTCTTCCATCCAATATTCACAAGTTCTCCAATCTATCCTTTCTCTAAATGCAGTACGTATTTATTCGCCTCACAAACGTCCTCATACATAAGCTGTTACACAGACCCTCAGTAAAGTGTGTGTGTTATTGATTTTTGAGTGGCGAGAAGAGGTTCATTCTAATATGTGCACGGCTTACTGCTTCAAAGAAGAAAAGCACACATATATCAAATTGCTAAGTGGCGACATGACACTTTCATTATGAAACATTCGGCCTCAGAGGACCTGGCAACATACAGAATATATATGTGTTTAAGGACGCAGGGAAAGATGTGACAGCAGCTCAACTGACCCTTTAATTAACACCGTAAGGCCTGTTACATATATTTTGCGTGAAGGCAGGCCCGAATAGAGCTTTCAACCTGACTGCACTTCTATACAGGCGTTGACTTCTTCCATTGATAATGGCAATAAATCATCAAATGGTTATTGGGAGTGAGCCATAAAGAACCACTATAAAGTTAATTGTCATGAAATTTAATTCTAATGAGAATAAGGCCCACACGTATTAAAATACCTCGGTTTAGAGAATGAGTGCTGAGCAGAAAGTATTTGAGACCCTGATAAACGTTTTTAACAATTGGAGACATGGTAGAATGTTATAATGCGTGTTTTCTGTGTGCCATGTGGCAAAAATCAGTGCCGAATCTCTGCTCATTGCCGCATCTGGGACAGTTTGAGGTCTCGCTCGTGCATTTGAACCCTGCAACCTGTTAATACAGGCGCCTAAATGAATATTTACGGCTCACACCTAAACCTCCTCAGACAGTGTGAAAAAGGCATAATCCTCCACCACCATCACACTCATGTAAATAATACTGTTCTCTCTTTAGCATGTGTTTAAACGTGCGTTCAGGTACTGATTACACTGCAGAGAGGGTGTATTCTGATTTAAAGAAAAAGCAGACTGAAGGAGAGACATGCATGAGGAGAAATAAGACGGATGGGGGAAAAAGCAAAAGTCAGAGAGAATGTTCAGCGGGACGTGTTTGCGCAAGAGGGGCGTCTTCCTAAAAAGCTGATATCCCCACCAGAACTGCGCCGATGATGTCATGGCTGTGAGACACACCCAAGTTGGCTACACGACATACAAACTTTAAGAGTCAGTGCAGGGACAGTTTAAAGGATACTGACACGAATGTGCACAGACGTTTTAAAAGCAATTACATGCCAAGGAATGCAAGACTATTACGTCTCTTGACATGACTGGTTCACTGAACTGTAAACAAACTTGTTCTACCAGCTTTTTACTTTATAATTTCTTGTCAGCTACGAACACATTATTTTCATTTTGGTTCATTCTTACAATTTAATGTGAACCACGTGTTACATTATGCTGCCATTCCTAATAAAATGACCAGCCATCTGGCACGGTAATTTTTGCACTATGGATAGTGAAATCAAAACACTGTCAAAACACAACACTACTTTATAAGTGATAAAAAAAGAATCAAAGAATCCCCGCTGCTTTCCGAATGACAGGACAAACAAGAAGAACGCTGAATAAAATTCTCACTTAAGTCTTTTCAAGCCTGAAATCACTATTTCTCCACCTTGACCAAGCCGACCAAGCCGACTCCTGCTTTCTGATAGGAGGCATGCAAACAACAGTTTGGACCTTGGCTTGGACCAAAATTAAAACCACTAGCCTCTGTCTACAGAGAACTTTACCATTGACCAATTACAAACGGCTTATAATAACGGTTATTTGCAAGCGCTGTGCAACATGACAGTGATGATGAGATGCCATTTTACCCGATCTGTCTGTTGGTGGAGGGGGCCTGAGTGATGACAGAGCTGGACTGAGGTGAAGGCAAGGCCTGCTGGATCACTATACTGCTGTCGTGATTGGCCATCCTCGAGTGCGTCTGCTGGTGGTGGTTAGGGCCTCCCTGCCCATGAAGAGTGATATTCTGTTCAGAAAGAGATAGGAATTATGGGTAAGTACTGTATATAGGTATATGGGAAGAATATTTTGCTAGGAAGTAATTTTGGCATGACACAATTTCCAACGTGGGACAATTCTTAGTGCGTGGTTGTGGGAGATCACCACAATCAGACAGAGTTTACTGGGACAGCACAACATCATTCCACAACAACAATACAGCCACCGAACCAAAATGACCTGAGTTTGCTCTGCAAAACATCAAAATTAAAGGACCTTCAGAATGAAAACTCTGTCGTTATTTACACGCCCTCTTTTAATTTCTAATCCGTATGACTTTCTAGTAATATTTCAGTATAGGGGGCAATTCTCACTATTTACTAGTTGTTATTAGAACGCCTATTATTGGCATATTGGCAATTTTTTTGTACTTATAAAGCACATATTCTGCATGATCCCTAATCCTACCCAACTAAACCTAACAACTACCTAACTAACTATTATTAAGCAACAAATTAAGAGTTTATTGGGGGAAAAGTCACAGTTAATGGTTTGTTAATAGCAATCTTCATTTTGAACTATTCCTTTAAAACTTTAATGAAATAATAAAGACCTGCCACTTTCGCACATTTCACACCTGGTTAAACACTTGGTTTGCACTTAAAGATTGTGCACAAAAACCATTCGATGAATCTGTGAATTGCTATTGTCTATTAGTTGAGCTGTGAAAAATATCCCTAAAAACACCTAAATATAAAATAACTCTTAATGACTAAATTCTGCTCTGAGAACACCACCCAGTACTTTGACTGTAGAGCTAAAAGTAGAGACACATTTGGTTTAGACCTGATGACCTCACACCGCACCTGACAAGACGTGTGAAAGAGGAGGTTTGTGGGTAAGAAATGCACTCTGTTCCACTTACAACTGTGATACCACTGAAAGTCCAGGCATTTGCATTTCCTGTAACATAACGTATGTCTATGTGAGGAACAAGAGAACATCTGTTTAAAAGCACATTTTAAAGCTCAGCTGCAAGAAAAAGATTTTAAAAGGGATTTTTGTTGCAACTACTATAGTTGAGGTGATGAGTACACTTTAAAAACATGTTGGGTTGTTTTAACCCATGGTTGGGTCAAACGCGGATATTTGGGTTAAAACAACCATTTTTACCCAACCATCGTTTGAAACAACCTGTCATAGAGTCCAGGTTTTAAGTGTGTTATATTCCAATAAAAAGAAAACGTTATATTCTTATCCAGTCTTCATTTGAAACTAAGTGGCTTACATAAAGCCAAAAACTGAACTACTCTAAAAAGTGAACCATTTCAGCATCTAAGATTCTTGACACATCCCACACTTTTTTTAAGACAAGCACAGCAGAATTCTCTATAAGGCCCTGGGTGATATCTTCCTCCACCTAAGAAACAGTTCTTCTCGAGCTCAGCAAAGTCCTGCTAAAACCTGCTGCCTGCTGACTTGGCATGATGTACTAACCCTAAACCTCAAGCATAAACTTGCCAGATTAGCAAACTCCATTAGTTTATCTAAAGCACGTCTGCTAGTGGGCCGATGGTCATGAGCCCAACCCTCTCATGACCAGTCCATGTAAAACTGATAAAACCATCATTAGCATCAAAATTTATATTAATGACGCCTCACAGTTGTCACAATGAAATACGACGGATGGCAATAGCTGCAAGAATCAGTATCAATGGCCCACTATACCTCACCTTTCCTTGCATACTTTAGAATATTTAAAGAATCAGTTATATGACACACTTATGTACACTTATGTACATTTATCAGCAAAGTCCAGAGTTAGGGGCGGGGTTACCTGTTTGGCCAAACATGGAAGACTGGGGAGTGTCATTATGTTCGCAATCCTTTTTAGCGGCTCTAATATAGCAACAGCAAGGCAACAGAAAGACGAATCTAGTGTGTGTGTTTGTGTGTGTGTCTATGTGCTATGTGATACCCAGACAAACAACGTTATTTATGAACACAACTATCAATCAAGTGCCAAATCCGATCTGGGTACACCTTAACCTGCTTCTTGAACTTCTACCTGCCGGCGCTGTGTGTGATCTCCCCGGTACTTCTCTGTCCCCAGTGCGTCTTTGTTTTGGTGGGTGTAAAAGCGGCTGTTAGCTTCTGGGATCTCTGCACACAGTTGTGTAACTCACACGGTCGGTTATCTCACCTGTTTGCTGTCCTCTTCCTCTTGAGCCTTACAGAACTCCTGCTCGATGGAGCAGGCCAGCTCGCTGAAGAGACCCACCTCCTCACAGTTCTTCAAGAAGCGCGTGGGGGTCGGTGTTTGGTCTGCAAACAGACAAGTAAAACTTTGAACTCAATTTGCTTATATATACAGTCATGCTAAAAATCTCAAGGGCATGGATTTCACTCCAAAAGAATGTATGTATCGGGTAAAATAAAATTGTTGAATGCACAGTTGCTTTTGGTATCTGCCAAATGCATACATGTACGTTTTTGTTGTTAATGGTAAAAGGGGATTTTTGCACTTCATACACCTTGCTTTTGCTTTCCAACCTGCGTTTATTTATATTTATTTCTCAATGTAAGTAGATAAATATATCCTCTTCTTTCAAGACACTGCAGACGTCATGTTACTGAGAACAACTGTGGGAATCAATGCAGTGCCATTATGTATCATGCCTATAATGTACAAAAAGTGATAGCTTCCCCCCAAAAAATTAATTCTGTCATCATTTACTCACCCTCTTATTTAAAAGCTGTGTGACTTTCTTTCTTCTGCAGAACACAAAAGAAGATATTTTGAAGAATGGTGGTAACCGAACAATGGCAATACCTATTCACTTCTATTGTATGGACACAACACCACTGTACGTTAATGGGTACCGCTGTCGTTTCGTTACCAACAATCTTCAAAATATCTTCTTTTGTGTTCTGTAGAAGTCATGCAGGTTTGAATATTTTTTTATGGGTGAACTATGCCTTTAAGTCCTGTTAAAGTCTAGATTGCAATATTCCTCACAGGTTTGATAAATGATCATTATATAACGAGTAATAATTTATAATGGCTCCATTTTGTGAATCATTGTTCTACTATAAACTCAGTAAGAAGTGCGTGTGATTTCTCAATAGGGGTGTGTGTGTAAAGGAGAGATAGATGAGTGAAGGAATGCATGTGCACGTTCATTAGCGAGCGAGTTACTGAAAGAGGGACTGCACGTCAAAGAATGTGAAGCTGGCGAGAAACCTGAAGCCGATCCCAGAAATCTGATCTGTCACTCTGACGGTAAATAATGAAACGGACAGAATCACAGCCTGAGTGGAGAGAGACACGGCAGGCGGTTAGAAATGCATTCTGGTGTCCCTGAGCACACGGTACCCGTCAGAAGGTTTTATTTAGCTGTTTGGGTTTGGTTCCGTTTGCAAACCTCTTGGGTTGAGTGTACAGAGATGCAGGGCCATTGTTGGGGGAGATGGGGCGAGATAGAATATTGTCCAGGGCCCTGGGATGAAGGGGGGCATTTGTCCACACGGCGCTAAGCGTAAGGGGCTTGGGGCCACCCTTACTCTGAAAAATTCAATTTTCTTAACCAGTTTTGTCTTGTTTCATGTATAAATATCCAACATCTTTAAGAAAGCTACATTTAGCTGAGAAGCAAAATCGCAAAAAATATGTAAACCCGTTTATAAAGAATAGGAGTTACGTTAATTTATATCCCATTGTTGTTAGCATCTAATAAAATGAATTGAGGTTTCTGTTTAAAACTAGAATTGCACTTTTCTAAAGGGAAAAAAACTAAATTGATCATTTTTTGTATATTTAATTTTGTCGTGCACTAAACATTCAAAAACTGTCCCTGCAGACATGACATCACTTCATTTGTATTTTGACCAAAGCAATTTACAGTGCATTCAAGTATATATTTCACCACTATTCACCCAACAAAACACCCTTCCCGTTTAAGAGAGCAAAATTGCTGTTTTATGTCTTTATTTCCTTCTAATTCAAAATCAGATTTCAAACCATTTACAAATGTGTTCTGGACCAGGTCTGTAAAATGTCTAATTTTACTTTAAAAGGTTAAAGTCAGATACACCAACAAAACAGTCTTGGGTAGTACTACATTGTACAATCGCTAAATATGCACCCTCGAACTGTCCACTTCTTCAACATTGAGATTTGTTTTCTTTCCCTCCCTTTTCTGTTCCTCCCTCCCCTCGTCCCCTGAGAGGGCCGGCGGTATAATTGATATGGAGCTCAGGGTACGGCTTGATGACTGGGATTAGGGGAATAAGGCAGAGCACAGCGCAAATATTATTTTAGCCACATGGCTCTGCCTTTAAAAGTACACCCACCCATTTGCCAAGTCATGCGTTCTGCTTAACACGCCTAATTAAAGACAGACGTTAAGTGGAAACTCGCACAAGAGGTGTATTGGTGTGAGCGCGTGAGGCCCGTCTAACCTGACAGCATGTTGTCATGTTTGATGGAGGGGAATTTGAGCGTCATCTCATGCTTGTGCCGATGAATCATTAGATGATCCTCAGTCGGAAACCTCTGGAGATACAAAAACAAATATGGTTGCAATTTAATCACACTAAACAAGAGTTTTTAAGAGAATTGACTTGGCATTTTGCATTCTTAAAACACTCTCACTGGTTTGAATTAAGAGAAGAATCATTCCCTGTACATCGAGCAATGCTCTTTTGCAAATGTTACACTTACAACTTGTTCAAGACTGGGCCTCAAGACTGGGCCATAAACTGTCTAAACGGATTACAATAACATTTTTGCAAAATTATTGCCATAAATCATAATTATCATAACTACATTATCTTAATTGATGTTTAAAAACACCGCAGAGAAATACTGTATCTCTGGCCACATGACTCAGCATGTTGAAGCTGAGTCATGCCGGCCGGCTTAACCTAATAGTACAGTGGTTTTTAACCGGTGGGTCGCACCTCAAAAGTAGGTGGCAGGTCTGTTTTGATAAGTCCGTTGGCAGCGGGAATGTAAAGTGCAAACAATACATTGTAATTTAACATATAATTATCCACAATTAAAAAAGCTAAATAAATAGACCTATTAGATTTTGAAAGGAAAAAGAAAATGTTCCCAAATTTTTGTGTTGCTGATGTCGAAAGAGCTCTACAGTATTGTGGTGTAAATTCATCTGTCACTTAGTAGAAGCTAACCGATTATTATCGCAAACATAGACAAGTTGCTTCGTATCCTCTTCGGAAACCATAAACAAAAGTATGCAAGGTAAAATGGCCAACATTAAATGCAGGTTAATTTACTAAGGTGATAAACATGCTTTGTGCATTGTTTTGCAGCAATGGAAGCATCTCTAAAGACTTGATTCGCACGTGAGAAGTATCAAAACAAATGACCCGACATGAAACAACTGATTTGAGACTTGTATTGTTCTTTTATATTCAATAAGTATGCTTACATGTTAAAAATTATTTTTAATTAGTGGGTTTGAGGGAAGAAACCTCTCACATTTTCTTTACTTACATTTTTTGGGCGAGGGTTTAAGGTAACACTATTTAAGGTAACACTTTTCAATAAGGTTCTATTAGTTAACATTAGGAAATGCATTAGCTAAATATGAACAATTTAGTTTTTCAGCATTTATAAATCCTTGTTCGTACATTTCAGTACAGTTATTCATGTTAGCTCATGGTACATGACAGTGACAATGTTTGATTTGAATAATGTATGAGTAA
Source organism: Triplophysa dalaica (assembly GCF_015846415.1). Taxonomy (NCBI): domain Eukaryota; kingdom Metazoa; phylum Chordata; class Actinopteri; order Cypriniformes; family Nemacheilidae; genus Triplophysa; species Triplophysa dalaica. The sequence goes on from NC_079553.1 coordinate 11,142,906, forward strand.
ATGTTGAAATTAACATTAATACATTTTATTAAATGCTTAACTGTTAAGTATTGTTCATTGTTAGTTCATGCCAGTTAATGCATTAAATAATTGTTCGAAAATAGCACCGTATTGTAAAGTGTTACCAGATTAAAAAAATATTAAACTGATTTTTTAGACAGAATGGCAAATAGGTTTCACTAACTTCACAAAAAAACACACAAATTAATTTGTGCTTAAAATCATCGCTTCAACATGAATGTTGTATATAAAAAAAATGATAAATATTATTATGTAGCCCGACATATAAAATGACGTTCTCTGGTTATTTATTACATTTCTACATTATTTAAACAAAATATCTTATTGTAAAATTAAATCCAAATGTACAAAAACGGGGAATAGCTTAAAAGAGAGATTTCTTTCCATATTTACAAGGATACCTCCTCAAAAAACATGTAAAGAAAATACAAAGCCAGAAATCTTATAAAGCCCCATTGGCCGACGTCTGCCTCAACAAGATACTATTTCACTGTTGTGGTCTGTGCCACAGTTTCACATTGAGAAGGAGCTTTCTCGAGTTACCTGTCCGTTCGTCTTTGCCATTGTCCAATCAGACTCACCTGAGAGCAGCCTGGGGCACTGCACATGAACGGCCTTTCCTGCTCTGAGTTCATTACTGTCACTGGCTCCTCATACACCTGAACACAAAGCAGAGGAGAGATATTCACAGCAGGTTCCCCTCCGGGACGTAGAAGCATAAAGTCGCAAACACATTGTGTCACTTATGTATGCTATGCTCTGCGGTACCCGGAGAATCTCATAGCAGATTCGATGTCTTACACCTTGGGAGAGGCATTAATAGCTGTGAAGGTTAATGGAATAGTTCACCCCAAAATAAAAATCTGGGGATGTTCGGCAACTGAAAATATTCGGCCAAAAATAGCAAAAAATGCATGACATGTGATATGATCAAGCAGCAAGAGAGAGAGAAAGTGGCAGAGAGAGGGAGAGAGAGAAAAGAAAGAGAGAGACATGTGCACTTTAGTAATATGCAAAATTATTGAGTGAATTCAACTTAATTTGATCATGTTCAACCCACTTCAACATTTTTAAAGGATCTTTACCTAAATATTTTGTGGTGGGACTAAATGAATACTTTTAGTTAGTTTCAGTAACTGAGCAGTGAAGTTCCCAGCATGCTTTGCGTGCAACAGCATTAGGAGAGTTATTTTTGTGAAAAACTGCTATTTTACGTGCTTTACAAAAAAATGAAATACTTGATAGTGTTTATTTCTTCAGTTGTCTTTAAGATTAAGAAGAGGTATTTTGGTTTCGTGGCTACCATCGTTCAGAAGTGTGGTGCTTAAGCTTAGGTTCTGGTAGAGCTCAAGATGTGTTTTTCTTTACTCAGTGAACAGTGATGCTGCAAATGCCAGTACTGAGACAACTCTGAGCTAACTTGTACATATACATATTTTGTAAGCCATTATCAATGTTAAACTAAAATTAAAAGAGAATCCAATGCTTAAATTAGTATTTCTTCTTGATTTTTTTAAGTTTATCATGTGACTTGCTTAAATAATTTAGGTAATTTTACTTGATATATTCATGGAATATTGCGTTAAAAATAAGCTTTAAAGTACTTCAAATATTTTGTGTAATATTTTTACCATAATTCTTTTAAGTAAATATCTGTGTAATTTTTTACAGTGACTGAAGCTGCATCCTTTGACATCACCCAGTGGTCACAACTTGTCAATGTATGCTTAATCTGTGCATCCCAGCCACGAGTGCATCTTTGAGAGAACAGTCAGCTTTTGTGGGCGGAGTTTGGAGGAGAGACATGAAATGAAGTGGTTGTCAGTCAGAATTGCTTGCAATGATGTTTTTTTTTCTTTAAATCATTTTCAGTGTAGCCTATAATAATCTAACAGTTTTCGTTTATTCATATTTGTAGTTTATAATGTTGAATGACACTTTTTTATGAAGTGTTTTGTTGTGGGGGTACAGAGTAGAGTACATTTTTCTGCTGTCGGTTATAGGCCTAGGCTATTCAAGAAGGGAGAGGGCTTAATTTCACCTTCGTGTTTTGCAAAATTTTATTTTAAGTTATATGTTTAATATTGAAAAGCAAGAAAAAAAATAAAAAGCACACTTTAAAATTCAGTTTATGCAATATTGAAAAAATTGACTAAATAGAAGAAATACGAAAAGCCATATTCTGTATTCGGCCTTTCCCCCCTGTTCAACTTTTATTCTGCTTCGGCCAAGAATTTTCATTTTGGTGCATCCATATTTGTTACCATGGAGCTGTCACTGACCACAGGGTTAGGTGTAAACTATACCTTCTGTGTTGTGTTGTGGACGCAGTGTGGCTAACCCAGACACACAGCACCCAGGTCAACGTATCAATGAACTGTTGGTCATTAGCAACTCTTTTGACACCTAAACTGTCCTTTAATACCTCAGCTGCCATGACTTTAGCGCCGGTATTACTGACTAATGGTGTGAGTAATGTCTGTGCTAGAAGAATCTCTAAAATAAATTGTGATGGTTTGCGAACGCAAATACTCGCTGTCCTCTGTTGGTCAAAAACAGAGTCCTGCACCAAATACCATGCCAGGTTGAACAACCAAAATAATGTTTTAATAATATCGCAGACACGCTTAGCAAAGTGAACCTACAAATAGATTGCTTTTATAAACCGCAGAAAAATGTTCATTTTTTAAGAAACATCTGACTCTACCCATTAAGAGACAGACAGCATAACAAATTACAAAAGAGGTCAAGGAGGGGTGAAAAAATTTATCACAACGGCAAAACTCTCAACTATTTCTAGCGTCCATTTTACAAGTGGTGCATTTTTCCCCCATCACTGACAAATAAGTTTCCACTATCACTGCTCACCATGACCACTGTGATTCCTTGTTTAATGCTCTGATGATGCTAAATACCACAGATGACGGCCTGACAATGGAATGGTATGCCAGTCATTTCGTTTGGCTCACATGAAGAGTAACCGGGCAGCTCCTATGGTGTACATGGGGTGAAGCTGGAGATCAGTTTTGTTATGTGAGCTCACAATGAGCTATATCCTATTGTCGCCATGGCATTCAGGCTTGGATGCTATGGAATATATCAGTCACCAAGTGTGATTCAACATCATGAGCCACTTCTGTTTCCAAAGTTAGGTGTGTGATTCTGAATGCACGTTTCTCTCACCGGCCCTGCTGTCTCATGCAACTTCATAAATAGACCTTGATGACAGCTTTTGTCATAAAAAAAAAATCGTTATTTTCTGTGCTTTCAAGGAATTCAGAATCAATTTTAAATTCTTGCCAGGATTTTGCATAAGCAAGCACACAAGAAGACATGCATGAACTTTATGTGTTATGTTCATTTTGACTGCATTAATCTGCTCAATATTTTGTGTCCTGTGCCCGGTCATACAATTACAAATGCTTGTGATTATCTAATCATAACAGTGCAAACATTGTATTGCTCAGTAGTATTTAACTTTTGTGCATCGCGAGTGATCATAAACTTTACCAATGTTTCTAACACCTGCTTTGGGCATTTTATAGCACCCTCGTGGATGTTTTGTGTGAAAGAGTAACAGTATTATAGTCTACAACAGCCTTAATGAGACACAGCTGTAATGGACCATGAAAGCCAGAGTCAAGCCCCCTTCATATACAGCAGCAAAACACACTGTTGACACACCGCTTAGACAGCTAACAAACACGTTCCAAATGCGTGGAAAATAAACATGTAAGAAACGTTGAATAAATGAAAACTTCAAATGGTTCAGTTTAGCCTCGCTGGGTACACGAGAGCCCGGCTGTGAGAACGCTTTCATGCGCAATTTGCATGTGGACTTTTTCCTGTCCGATTGGTCTAGCCAACTGTTTCCTCCCATGCAGTCAAAACATGCAAATTTGTCGTTATGTTAACCAGACATCTTTTTCCTTACAGTCCGGTCCTCTCCAGACGGCATCTGAGACGCGGCCCGTGGGGATTATATGGTCTGGACAGGGGGTTTCTATGAGAGAACAGGCATCAAGAAGACGCCTGCTAAATGACAAGTCCCAAATGTTTTCTGGGTCCTGTCTTTCTCTCCATCGCTAACTCATTGATTCTTTTGTTTGTTCGTTGCGAGACGGAAAATTAAGGGTCTCCATATGTATTATTAAGTCCTCTCTCATTTCTGATGACTTTGGTTTTTCGGATTGATTAACCAATGAATGTGATTGGCCACTAAATGTGATTGGTCACTCGATGCAATTGACCAACTGGCAACAACTCTTATTAAGCACCTTAAGCTTATTATTCACCTTCACGGACATGAACACATTAGACAATTGAGATCCAAGTATAGTTTTTAACTTAGTCACAAACTTTAGGCCTAAATCCAACAGCAAAACCAAGAGTGAAACAAAATCAGTCGCCTCCAGCTATATTCCGCCTCTCACACAACACTTACTCTGACCGTAACTCAGACAACACAGTGACTGCAAAAAATGTCATCAAATCTGTTGAGTTAAACATACGATTTTAACAGCACTGTATTCATATTTATCACAGAAAAATGACCATATCATTTCCGCCCTCGAGCAACCACCGGCAAATATTTTAGTCCCTTAAACTGTTGAATATCCCATGCGACACAGGGCCAGGTGTGTAATATTTGCTCACCCGTGGTCACACACTACTTGGATTCTCTTTCACTGGTGTTTTCATTTAGCGCTTGGAAATTTCGTTACACTTCTCAATTCAAATGACCCGATGTGGCAGCACAGGAGGATTAGGGACCAGAGTACAGTTTCACAGGGACCGGTAAGGAACCATCTTCTCTGAATTTAAACAGTATGGTGTACATGCAGAGGGGAGGAGGAGGGTGGTGAAGGTTACAGCATGCACAAACTTGTGCTGCAATATAAATCCAACCCCCCCCCCCCGTTCTCCCCAGGCCTTCGGCAGCAGAGGTTCAAGGTAAGATCAGAACTGCGCCCGGGGCAAGGAATAAGAAACATACAGACAATGCTAAAGATGGCGTAAACCTTTTATAATGAACAGACAAAGGGGCCCCACAAAGGTAACCTTCAATCACTGTCAGTCTTCACATTTTTTAACATAAACTAACACAGACCCAGAGAACTTAAGACCTGCTTGTGTATCGGGAGCACACATTTGAAATATGAATATAGCATACTTTGTTACTTTTCCATTTGCAAAAGTGGCTATAAAATAATTACAGAAGGCGAGGATTTCATTTGATCTTAATTATAAATATAAAAAATACTTTATGTAAGTAAGTTTCTTTAACCATATTTATACATCAACCCTGCTGAGACAACGGCAGGCTAAAGCATATAAAGTTCTTCAAACACCTTTCCCTAACAGTGAATATTTTAAAATCATATTTTATATTTACATTTCGGCTTTAATTGTTAAAAACAAATAATATAATAAAATGTTTTCTTTATACACGAATACCAGTAAACAAATACTTTTTTACAGTTACACCGACTTTTCAAAACAGCTAAATTCAATAATTGACAATATTTCATTTTTCAATAATAATAAATGCTTTCAATGAAGTTTACATAAATTAAACAATAAAGTCATTGTCAAACTCCATTCTAAAGCAATAAAGCCTTATGAGCGTATAGTCAGGTGTGTTCAGTAGTAATACAAGTTTTGAATAAAAGTAGAATAAAACCCATTTAAAAGTTAATAAATTAATAAAAATGAAGCAGATAAAAGATTACGATGTAGTTGCTGTGTAGCCTAATACTTTTGTTTGCTGTAGGTTCATGCAAACAAATAATGTTTTTCTTTTTTTGCTAATAAGAGAAAGCAGAATAATGCAAGTATGTGGACTATTTTTTTGTTTACACTTATTGTCAGTGAATTTAAACGCCTCGTCGTCAGCACAAACCGCTGAAACACTCAATAACCCGACGCTTAATCAAACAGTCTGACTGGCCTGCATTATGACGTCATGCTTTCTTATTACATTTTATACTAATGTTATTATTCAATGCAAATAATCATAGTACATACTTTGGTTCACGTTTTTATTTAACAAAGGTGGACTGGTACTCCTGTGTCAGTCGCGATCGGTCTTGATCTGGCTCGGGACGGGACAATAGCTAGAGGTGCAGTTATTCAGAGACAGAGAAGTTCATCGGTTTTTGCATTTTGATGAATGAAGCAAACAGATTCAACACTGTTAACAGCGGACCGCTTCTTAACAACAATGCACAACAGTGACCGTGACAGCGCGAGAGGGACACAACATTGTCTTACGCATACACACATGCACACATGCACGCGAGCACAGAAAACCTGCGGCTGCATCAGCGCGGTCGTGTTTGACAGCTTCATGCGCGCAAACCAACAGCAAAGTCACTCCGGGATAAGTTTTCTAAGAATTGCACGACTGCCTGTTTTACTTAAGATTAAAGTCGATACATTAGCGTCTTGTCTCAGACGCCAAACACGTAATTTGGGTGTTAAATATAATAAAAGGCGAAACCTGTTCCATGTAAACAACTCCAGAATTAAAAAAGTAACTTACGATCAGCGCGTGTTTCTAACTGACAAGGAAACGACTTAAATAGACCAATGTTGACACACTCGGTGAAGTAGGTGAAATTGGTTCATGTGAATCTCAATTAAACTTGTCACTTCTTGAGGCTCGAGAGATTGCCCGTTACAATGGCACCGAATTTGGTACCGACCAGCTATGAAAAACAAGTGAAACAACTCACCGCACAAGTCTGGAGAAGATGCAGCACACTTTCTGAAGGAACCACGCTGGACTGAGGAAAGATTACAATACGATCTATTTAGAGAAGCATTACATCACCCTTTGGTGACGTCACGTGGGATTCCTGAACTTCTAAATCATTGCGGTCCCTCGTGGAGGCGGAGCCAACGGGGCGGGGTCAGAGCCGGTGGGTGTGGTAGCAGGACAGTAACGCTAACATCTGTCTGGCTCAAGTGTTATTGTTGTTCTCCTCAGTGAGTTAGAGGGATACACTTTTGTGATTTGTAAGTGTATATGAACATGCTATTACTCAAGAAGTTTTCCAGGTGATTATATTTGAAACGGTATCACTTTTCCTAAATATAAAAATGACAGCAAGACGTTTCAATAAACATCTTAGGTTGGTTATTATAAAGCTTATAGAACATCTCTATTATTAAAGTTATAATTATTTAATTTAGGTAAAACTTTTATTTCAGAATTTATTACCACTTATTTTTTGTATAATTGAATGTTGAGTTGTAAAAAAGTTTATTGATAAATTATTCATGAATTGTATTACTAAGTGTTTCCAAACAATTTGCTTCGCATCTTCTGAACGGCTTATTATCAGGAGACATGTTGCACAAAGGGCTGAAGGCACAAAGCAACAGAGCTCGGATGAGTTATCCAGGTCTGTTAATTGTGTGCAGCTCGCCAGTACCTCTGTGTGTACTAAATAATGAAAGTATCACAGGTAAATAAATTATTGGCTGGATTATATCTGACTGCAAGTGTTGAATTTAGAAGATGATGTTACAGAATCAAAGCTGCGACTTCTTTGTTCGCAGATAATTGCAAGGCAGACGTAATGTGATGCAGGTTGGATCGAAGGACAAGCCAACCAATACCTGTGTTTTTTCTGTTTCTCTTGCTGAAATACTTTTGTGCTGAAGCATGTATTTGGTGGTATTAAAAAACATATTAATAAACAATAATTTGTACAGACATATATGAAGTCCATATTTATAATGCATTCTGTATTGTTAAAATTGAAAATGTGTTGTTCAACATGTTCAAAATGAGCCATAAATTTTAAATAGTAAAAATATTTTATTGTCATCTACATGCAACACTTTAAATTGTTTGTAGGTTCTACTAAATAAATATGAAACAAATAAATGCAAGAACCACGTCAACAGTTACAACAGTTTATTCAAATGACTGTGTAAAATCTACCTAAAATACAGTGATGGAGCTATTAAAACTTTTCAAGAACTATAAATCTTATACACTGTCACTCTATGAGTATATTTTTTCTTGCAAGAGACAGAATCGTCGAAAATGGTCATAAGGTTCATCATTGCTGTAAAACTGACATGTCAGCCATAATAGTGCGAGAATAAAAAAAATCCCTCACAGCTACGTGTAGACAGAGTCACAACCTTTTAAGCCTCAGTGAACGTTCTGGTGGCGGCAGTGTGATTTCTGAGGCTGAAGGTGCACTGGATGAGTCTGGGATAGCATCAGCGATTAATGGTTGTCTGCTCCTCAGAAAGGAGGCTGTTTACAATGAGCCACCCGCGCTAAGAGCTCTGTCACGGGAACAATAACGCCAGCCTCAACTGCCACCATAACTCAGCCACTTCGCTTGCCTGTGTCTTTTAACCTGAGCCTTAATCAAAGCTTTATGACAGTATTTGTTCCTTTATGGTCTATATATTTCTCCCAACCATCCAGACATCATCCCGTGGGAGAGCTGAGCAATAAGTGGCATAAGTGCACAGTCAGAGATGGGTCAGTGACCCTACACTTTAAAAGATTTTATCTCTAATGCACGGCAGGTTGGTCTGTCTCTATTGTCTTGTATGCGGGGCTTCAAATTCACATTTTAAGGGAGAGGTGCAAAGTTGACGCTCTAATGTCAAGTCTAATTGGGTTAAAACTTTGCTATAAAATATCACTTGCGCGCAGTTGCCCAAAGATTGTTTGTAACGTTGCTTAGTGAATTTTATTGATTCTTTTGAATGTGAAAATGTTTTCAGTCTTTAGGGTATATTAAACTGCCAACAACAAACTTGCACTGTAGAAGCACAATCCCTGACAGCAATTTGAGGATGTGAAAAGTGAAGAGTCGAAACCTGATTGCAATTTGACTTCAGAGAGTCGATTCACAAGGGACAGAAGAGTTTGGAAAACCTCATCCAAAGGCTCATCGTCAACAAACACAAGTGAGAGATTGTGTGTTTAATCAGCTCATTGAATGAAGATGACCTTGGAAAGAACCAGATTCACCTTTGATGGTGAGCATGTCCCACAACACTTTAATTGGATTCAGAAGATTGGAATGATTCCCTTTATCCTAAAGGGAGAACATTTGTTGCCGTTACATCAGCACAGCAAAGAGATCCCCTTCCTCCCAGTCCCCACACACATAGACTTGCATACTGTAAAAGTTGAATTCGAAGAACAACTCTAAACCAATAAAAATTGCAATAAAGAGTACACTTTTACATAAGGACCAAATATAGAATATTGTAATTTTTGGAAGAATCCATCATTCATTCACCTAAACAGTCAACACATTCATATTAATCCAAAAGAACACACACATAAACAATAAATGAAACTAGAAAGTCCCAACACTGATGTAAAACAAAAACATATCGCAGCAGTTGAAGGGCAGAAAATGAACGCGTCAAACGTCAGCGACATATTGAAGGCCTTGTTTAGCAAGCGAAAAGAATTACTTACAGAACAAATTATTACTCTGTTTATATTTACAAAATACAAAGAGTTTGTTCAACATTTAGTGAGTCAAAACAAACTCATTGAGTTGCAGCAGAGCAGAGTGTGTGTGTGGCTGACCATGACATGTAACCAGATGTATCGTAAGAGCCAGAACTCTATCTGGTTTTGGCAGTCGCTTGAATGTAGTATTATGTCATATTCCATAATGGATTTCAAATTCAATGCAGCTAAAATTCATAAGTGCACAACTTAAAGAAAGTTGTTTGAATTCTTAATTCAGTTTGTTTATAACACATTTGTCCTCAGGTTTGAAGAGCTGGATGTTATGATCATTGGATATAGCGTAAGGAAGGATATTGGCTGTCTGTTTGATCCTCTCAACGGAACGTTCCAGCTTCACTCCGTGGAGTCATCTCCGTGTCTTGAAGTGCCTGCAGGAATGGTAATGTTGAAGTATGTAGCTTTGTATAATAACACATGGCTCCCCGCAACAAAGCTCATTGTTTTCCTGTGGTGGTGGTCTACCAGATACAAAGACATTTAAAAAGAAACTCAACATTATTTGGTATGGAAAGATGTCCCTTCAATATCACAATTAAACCGCTATTCAGACCTTTTGAGTGTCTGTGGACGTGACAGGACTTTTGAACCTCGAGGAACCTCCAAGAAACGTCATAAGCACACTGTTATTATGTAATTGTTCGAAGTGAACCAGTGCAGCATTACATATTTATGAAGCTAACAAACTGATTGAGATCATTCTGGGTAGTTTACAGCATGACTGTAGTGGCGATGGCATAATGCCATGTGCATTTAAGTTCAAGCAAGGGGAGGACAGAACTTGCAAAAGTTTGGGTCTGAACATTACAATGTTATTTAAGTCGTAATGGGTCTGGGGGTATTAAAAACCAAGGTTTTTATTCGATCAGTCATCACAAAATAGCTTGTTTTGGTGTGGTCTCCACAGAGATTTAAAATTATGTCAAAGAGAGTCCGAAGCAGAACTTCAACCATGAGACTTCCCTTACATTTATCTGGCCTATTGGTAAAATAAACCTTTTTGTTGATGCCACTTGCACAGATTCCCAATCATACTGCTTTTTTGTTATGGAAATGCCAACTTTTAATATCAACATATAATATTTCCATTGGAATAAGAGCCCCGGAACATAAACAAGCAAAAGTATCTGATTCTCATCAACGATCACAAAGTCTGGTTGATGGCTCACCATCTAACACAATTTGACAATTGAAAAAAGTAAGAAGGATAACAGAATTGAATGCAAGATTGAAGACCATAAGGCCTGGAAAGCCTCAAAACAGAGTGAGCCAATGATGTAATGCTTTTTCAGATATGTCCCACAGCGTACTCCAGCGCTGCTGGAAAAAGCAGGCCGATCGGGGCGCACAGCTGCCCATGCTGAGCTCCGCTGTGGTGAGTAAAAGGGGCCCAACCCAACAACGTCCCCATTACACATTACTGGGCACGACACCAGGACCAGCAACTTCTGCCAACAAACGTGAACAGGAAATCATGGAAAAACAGAGGAGGTGAGAGAGCGAGAGAGAGAGCGATGAAGCACATGGATGTAAATGCGAGTAAAAGGAAAGAAAACAGCAATAATGTGGTCTTCACCACTGGGCCTCTTTATTACGGAGAGAGAAACGCTATAGTGATCAAGTCATCTGCATATGACCATACAGCCATGTATGGCTTTCTGCCTTAGTTAAGCTTATTCTATACATACTCAACCATGCAAACCACAGAAAAATATGAAAAAACTGAAAATGTCAGATAAGTTAAAATGTATTCATGTATTTGTTAAAGAATTAAAATGATTTAAATATAATCCTTGATGCACACTTTATAACTTAATGAGATTTATATAGAACTCTGTATTAACTAATTTTAGATTTTAAAAAGGTAGTTTTAGGACTAATGAAGACTTGGGTGGTGGTATAAGCACCCTAAGTTGGTTTGCAAGCCATAAAACTTTTGAAAAGTCAATGAAGACTTAATCAATAAAAATACTGATGTGTTTTTAAAGTATTTTAAAATGATAAAATAAATATCACTGTACATAAATAGGGCACCACAGTGAAATCATAGTATGTATTTGCAGTGTGTAAGCAACGCAAATGTTGTGGGTTCGATCCAAAGGGAACTCATAAGGACTAAAACAGTAATGAATTTCTGTAGCTTTGGATAAAAATGTCTGTCGAATGCAAATATAAATAATTTTGGTAGCACTAATGTATCATGATACCTTCACTGTACTTTTACTTGTTTTACTTGTAATAAACAAGGAGTGATCCAAAAGATGCTCTCGTTTTCAGAAGTAAGGTAACGTCGTTTTTTATTTCATACTGCCACCATGTGGACATCAGCAGCACTGCACTTTATTTTCCAGAAACAGTTATTTACTCGATTTCACATGTTGGCTAAAAGTGTGTTTTTTCAGTTATGAGAACTTTGATGTTCACTGGTATGATTTTAATTAAAACATGCTGTTAATAAATCGAATCTGTTTAAGTATAAATGCCTTTGATGAAATCCTTAAAAGGGATTGTTGGTGTTACCTTAATTATTCCAAATGAATCACGTACTGTAAATATTTCATTTGAACAATTTCAGTTAATCTGGGTGTAAAATGTGAAACGTTAATCATTTAATTTTAATCATACCAGTTCAATTATATAAAAAAATGTGCTTGAAAGCGTTGGCATTTCGGTAACCCCAAAAGAGTTTTCTACAGAAACGTTTAGGCTAATTATTACCTGTTCATGCACTTTCAAGAATCACCCATAAATTATGCAGTGTTTTATATCAACAGGCATGACGTGTGTGCTGGTGGAGCCTCCTATCTATCCTGTTGTGCCCAGTCTCTCTCTCTTCCCCGTTCTAATCCAGCTGCTGCTGCCGCCGCTGTCTGCGTTCACGGTGCGAGCGCGCGCGCGTGCGTGCACTCTGCTTTCCGCTCGCCCCGAGCTGCTGCTCCTCAATGTAGCGAAGACCATGACAGGCATCGCCGCCGCCTCCTTCTTCTCCAACATCTGCCAGTTCGAGGGCTGCGGGCTGCACTTCGAGTCGCTGGCCGAGCTCATCGCGCACATCGAGGATAACCACATCGGTAAGTGGTCTCGCGGAAACGCAATCCGTGCCGCCGCAGTTCGCGCAGCAATGGCCACGATCACACTCACTTCCTGCGTCGCAGAGGCGCTGTTGCTAGGTGTGGTGAAGCGATGTGACTGATCGCTGCCTTTTGCTCGGTTTCGTGACCCTTTTAGGTGTCGACGGCGCGATATGCGAACAATTTCGAGGTTTATTTCCTCATCCAAAGTAGAAGTGTATCTAAAGGTGTGAACACAAGCGCTGGTTTTGCGGTGCGTTGTTTTAAGCGAGAGGCCCGTTGAGCTGCCGCTTTCGCTCGATGGGATGTGTGTACCTCTCACACGCACATCATAAACATTAAATGCATGAGTGAACTCTCTTTGAAGTTGACCAAATACTGTTATAGCCAATGCAGCGTGAGATCTTGACAAAATGTGACATGCACGGAGGTGCATGTGTGTAGGTGTAATTCTTGCGTTATACCTAAATGATAATGTGTAAATATAACATACAGGTGCATTTAAATGATATATGCATGCACATTTTTAAAGCAGTTGTATATGAGCATCTGGTGGGCAGTAAAGTAGATTATTCTGTATTTCTATGCCATCAGGGCTGTTTTGTTCTAAGGGCTATAGTACCACTTTTATGTTTTTTTTCCAGGTGTTTAAAACAGGTTTAATCATTAAACCCTGCTTTTGTGTCCTGTTGAGTATCATACAGCAACAGTGGCGTATCAGTTTCTCAATGCATGAGATGCCGGACAGATACTCTATTGTTGCAGTTCTCATCTCATTGACTGGCCTGCTTAGACTGCAACATAGGTGGTAAAAGAAAGACATTTTCCCCGCTTTTAGATGTTCAGTATTTTTAAATGCAGATATAGGCTATAGGGTCGCATGGAACAAACATCATAAGTCGGGAATCTCTGTCTGTCAAACTTTTTCCGCTTATTTGTATGACGTTCTAATTGGTTTTCTGTATTTCTAGCTTGTAAGGGTTATCTAAGTATGTTCGTGGATGTGTTTTAGTAGTTTACTGGTACTCATATAGTTGTGGCACATCGGAAGTATTAAATACTGTTACTGTATATGTATGTCACGATCTAACTCCTCTCAGTAGGGACTCATGATATCGGTGTGTACGGTGACCGGGCTATCCACACTAATGCGTTCTCTTTCATCATCTTGTGTTCGGGCATCCCTACCTGAACTCTGCAAAAGCATCCAATTGCACAAAGTCTGGCTAGACAGACAGAAGCATGCAGCCAATGCCAGGTAAGGCCCCACCCCCTAATCTGAGAGGATAAAAGGTCTGCCTCCGCTGTTGTTCTCCAGTTTATCCCTGCACGGACACAGTTCGGTTGGATATTCACTGCTTACTGTGTGTCTTCAGGACGACATAATGTCTGTTCAGGCTCTGCCAGACATGACACTCGTCTATTCAGCAAGGTTAGCAGAGTTTGACATCCTGAGCCGTCCTAGCTCTTTTATTTTTCTCACTTGCCCCCCTTTCCACGGCTGAAGCAACAGATTTTCTCGCAAATATGTCTCTCTCTAAATCTGACGCTACTCTTGGGAACAGCTCATCATGGGGCTCTTGTGGCATGCTAAGTTCTGCATGGTCTGCCTGGGCCTCAAGCATACAGAAGATGCTTTGGAGAACCCGGAGCTTTGCAACCATTGCCTTGTGCTCCTGTTGTGGCGTCTCAAAGTTGCCGCGACCAAGTGTGTCGAGCTCGACCTGTCTGACTCGGATGGGGACACTGTGATGGCGACCTGCCTCTGGGGGCCTCAAGGGGCTGACAACACTTAATTGGGCTGACTTGCCTAATCCTGTGTTCCCCGAAGAGGATATCTTCGTGGGCAACCTCAAGTTTGCAGATGAACCGCACACTTCTGGCGATGATGACGATGTGGGCCTTCATGGGGTCTCAGAGGATGAGGAGGCCACCCCGCTCTCTGGTGCTCCCCAGGATAACCCCTCGCGGTTTTACCCCAGTCCATCCTCCTGGACGTGTGTGAAAAGCGGCCGCTCATCTCAACATTGAGTGGCCGGCTCTGCAGAGTGCAACCGACCGGGAAAGTGATGTGTACAATGGGACAGTGCTAGTAGGCCCTCCCGGCCCAAGGAAACAGCTTTTTCCTGTCTTTCCAGACTGCGCGAAGCACTTGAGTCTACTGGAGGGACCTGCTGAATCTCAAGCACAGTCTCGCGGATCTTGAGTGGAAGGATATGGCAACTTAGGCATGAGTGATCCCAGGCTGTCAAGCCATCTGTAGGCAGGCATCTTAACCTAGTCCAGGGCGGTCTGCTCGCTTCCCGGAAGCCGGTCTTGCCAAGCAAAATTGACCGTTTTTATGCCTAAATTCATCAGGCTGCTTTTAAGTCCTTGGGCTTCGCTGTCAGGGCTCTTAAGGTTTTGTCCCTTGTCTCCGCTTACCAGGCCGGAATTCTTGATGACTTGGGGCAGCAGCAGCTGGACAAATGATTTGCCTCGCCAACCAATGCCATTTTTGCGTTGTAGTGTGAATGAGGAAAACGGAGGGGCTTAAAAACAATGACGCGTTTTTAGTCATGTGACAGTCTCCTGTTTATAGCATTCATGTCAGTTCATGTATACTTTAGATTGCATTTTAGGAGATAGAATATTAAATTACAAAATTGTTTGGCAGTTGAGCACGAGTTAAGTTTAACTTTCGCTTTTTTGCAGTCTTTTGTTAAAGGGTGTTGAAGGAGACCCATCTCCAAGTTACCTCATTGTCTGTCTATTTAAAACACTGCCTTTACTCCACATTGCCGCAACATAATAATGCAGAAAGTAAATAAATGCCTGACAGAAATTACACATGCTATCGTGTCTTTGGCTTTAGTCATCCGCAGTACATGGATGTAAGGGTTTTGAGTGTGGATGGGCAGCGTTTGGGAAACGCTTGAAAACGCTAGTGTGGACGAAGAGCATTTTGAAAACTCAAAGGGGCGGGAGTCTCTGCTTTTGTAATTTAACACCTTGACTACTTATCCAGGCTGATAGATGGACCGGTTCTCAGTGCTAAAAGACTGGAAATGATAAGTGAAAACTAAATCATATGTCTGTGTTTTGTTGGCAATAAGCACATACATGCATAATGTTAACAAAACAAACTTATAGTGATTCAATAGTAAAGCAGGGATAATGTATTGCGATGATGTATTGTGTATTGCTCGTGATTGCCCCAGGAGGTTGTTTTTTTCCGGAAATAATCATACAGCTGTATCTATCTTTTATAAATGTGATCAATCTAAATACACTTCGAAGATACGAAGTATACAATACTACTCTTTAGGTTCTTAAGATGAATATGAGACTGGCAGAAACTTTGTGTTATGGCAGCTTTAAAGACAGAGCCCCTCTTTACCTGCTGACTGACATTCCTGGTTGGCTCATCTGGCTTATGAGACTTTAGATCATTGGGTAACTTCCTAACGCTGGTGAAATTTGTCAGTGCTTTCAGACACTCTTCAACTCTTCATCATCTCTGACATGCATCATTTTTCTAAGGATTGCATGCACTGTATAAAATAAATAGTTTAACATAAAAAATAAGGCAACCTGTACAGGAAGATTTTGTGAACTTATGTAATTTTTTAAGAATTTTAAGATTTGCCATCCAAGACGAAAAGTTCACCCAACTGAAATTAAGTTTTGATTAAACTTCATTCGTTTTTATACGATCAACATGCTTGACTTAATTTTTTTCCTAAAATTCTAAAAATTGATAAAACAACTGCACATTCATAAATACTTTGTGTTAAATGCACCTTCAGCAGTAGCAGCACTGAGCAAACCTCAAACATAGTGACAATCATCAAACATCATTTCAACATCACAACAACTCTAAATATAACAGACAATAAAAAATAATAACAACAACATAAAAAAGCCAACTACTTGAATAATCATCTTTTAAATGTTAAAATTGTGCTGCGGTGCGTGCTGTGAAGTTTCAAATGCCTTGTTGAGCTCAATATCGTTTGTTCAGTCAACAAAAAAATATTTTTAACAAAAATGTTTTTCAATATCAGTAAACAATAAATTCAAACTCAAAACGTCTTTGTTCAAGTTACTTAATTTTCTGTGTTGGGAGAAAGTTGGAGATTTTACATTGTGCGTTACCTCATCAAAATTAACATGTTTCCTGAAATTTCCTGCATAAATGTTATGATTTAATTTTTACTTTGATGTGATCTTGGCCTGGAGCTGAACACATATGCTACAGGCTATTTTTCGAGTTAGACGATTCACATGCAAATCAATGAATGAGTATTGTACCAGAGATACAATAAAGGAACATTTTGCATGTCTAACCTCTGAATATGTAAATATCTTTTAAAATGCATCTGATATGCCTCATCTTTCAGACATATGAGCTGATGGAAAAGCAATATTTCTTTCTGTTGCACTTGACCACATACCTGACACAGTTAACTGGAGAGTTCATATTATATAGATTTAGAAAAATGTATATCTACTTTTCATCTAATGGCAACACACAAGAGCACCAGTCTAAAAAAAAGAACCTATTAAAATCATTAGTATTGCATGTCAGTCTTAAACCCGTCCATCTGATAGCTTTTGTTTGCCTACTGTTGTTCAATTTAGTTTCACTGTTGGATTTATGTGTAAAATAAATTGACCGCTGGACAATCGAGTTGACATACAAACTAAAAACATCAACAAGCAGCCCTCCCTGTTTCCTTTATATTTCATCTCAGTTGGATGAGAGGGAAGTTGATCAACTCCAGGCAGCTGACCTGAGCTGAGGTTGTTTTAATACCGATTACATGTCTCGTATGTGTCCGGGGCGTTAGCTAAAACAGAGCGTGGCTAAAGTGACTTATTGGCCAGTAATGAGGCAATTAGTGTCCCATGGCACCCCTCCCTCACCCGCAGCCCTGCTCCTGGTGAGGTGTGAGATCTGGCACAGGTCCACGTTGGCTTGGAGGAAACCTAATTACAAAGTAGGATGGATGGATTTTGGCCTCTCTTACTCCTCGTCTGGGGACCTGGTGCAAAGAACAATCTCTGCTTTAATTGACGGCCGGTTAAACAAGGCATGTATTCTAGGGGCTGAAGTGGGTTCGTTGACAGGTGCTGTTGGGGTGTGTGACCAATAGGGGGCGATGACACACCGTCGTGAGGATCTGCTATGTCGGGCGTCGAAACGTTGCCGATGAGCCTCATTGAAAACAGCAAATGAGCTTGTGAAGTTTTAAGGTTGTAATAATTTATCGCCGTAGCTTTTTCCTCTGCTTTCGATGTAAAGTCTAGTTTATGGTTACGGCGTTCTCCGGGGTTTGATTGTGAACCGAGTAAATATGGCTAAAAAGATGGAGGGGTGTGTATTGTGTGTGTGTGTGTTCTTTACGGCCATGCCAAAAAGAGTACAAGGAACGTGTCGTTGAAAACTCCCTCCAAGGCTCGCGATAGAAGTGACAATTTATGCGATTCTTCCAGCTCTTAAAACGTACATTTTACAAACTATAAGGTTACACATTAAAAGTGTTAATACGACCACGAGATGATTTAGAGAGTTGAATGTGTAACACTCTTTTTAGTGTTTAGCTAGCTTAAACCCTCCAGTTGATCTGAGACTGCCATTAAAATACATTTTACTCTGTACTCTCCAGCGTCATTTTTGTCTTGATCTTTAGTTCAAAAGTATCAATGCGGTGTTATAATGAAAAGCATCATCCTTTGTGAAACCGCTAGCTTTTAAAGGCTTTAGCTTCGGTGTGTTGGACAGACGTCTTCTGCTCTCAAGATGTCATCTCTGCGGGAGTGATGTCCAGACCTATGAACAATGTGTGTCTCTGAGCAGGGTGCACGCTGAAGGCTCGTGGAATGGGTTGCAAAAAAATATGTGCGGAAATAATAAATTTGAGCAGCGGTGACTGGTGCCCCTCAGAGCTGCACCTGGTGGACCTAATTACCTCAAACCAACACCCCCCGAACCCAGCACAGGCCAGCTAATGACAGGAAGAACTGATATTACCTGGATTAACGTAGCAGGGGGTGCTGCTGATTTAGAACGTGTGTTTTGGATGTGTGCATTGTGATCTTCAGATAGATGACCACCCACCCCGATCTCATGCATGAGGGAACATCTAAACATTTTGTTATATCACATCTTTAGAATGACTTAATGGGTAAGATGATAAAGAAACAGCAGCCGCAAATATAGTGCGGTTTCGATGTGTGGACTTGTTGATGTAATGATCTATCCAGAATGATGACTAATCTGTGTGCAATTCATTGAAGGCCATGATCATCTGTGTTTGTTTTGGTGAACAGGAGAATTCTGTCCTCTCTTAGTGACACAGGATCAAATGGCTGTCGGTTGGGGCTGTCGGCATTGGCAACATGGTTTCCCATAATGTTTGATATAGGAGGAGTTTGTTATCTGGCTGTGATCCAGTAGAGTAGAAGAAGGAAAGTGGGAGGTAAGATAGAGGGGGAAAGAAAGTGTGGGGAATACACTAGAGAAAAGATATTCAGCTGGTATGAGGAATGCAAGACTTCACCTATACTCTCTACACAAACAAATGGTGGGTTATTTATAGTCCAGCGTTTGGTTAAATTAACCCAGCAAATGGTTTATATTTGACCCAACAATGGGTTGAAAATAACCCAGCATTTGTGTATACACACATTCACAACACGGCCAGGAGTATATGGACTTCAAATGGTGTCCCGGTCTATGGACTTCAAATTCTTTCTCAAATTACGTTTTATAATTTACACAATAATAGAAATGTAGGTGTTAGCCAACGGTGATATCTAGAGGAAAGATATACACTCCTGGCAAAAAGGAAAATTTCTTACTTTGGACAAATGATGTCTTCACTTTTTCAAGTGCAATATGATTATTATTCATATAGTATAATTGAACAACTCTGTATTCATGTTACAGAAGTGCTTGTAGTAAAAACTGATGCTCAGCTCAGTAAAAACAATTGAACACAACACATGTGCAAAGAATGGCTCCAAAATATGACTACAAGACAAAATCATCATATATATGCCAATAATATATTTTTTTTAGCAACTGTATGTCTATGTCGCACTCCATCCAGGGTGTATCCTGCCTTGATGCCCGATGACTCCTGAGATAGGCACAGGCTCCCTGTGACCCGAGGTAGTTCGGATAAGCGGTAGAAAATGGAATGTCATTTCCATCCCACATTTGGATCGAAAAGGGATGATTGGTTGTTGTTTTCTTTTTGTCAAATAATTTATAAATGCCTTAAAAGTTGATTGTTTTGTCAAATCTTATGGTGTCCGGTCGAACTTGAGGGGGTAAATATAATATTATATTGCACAAATGTGTATTATTGTGTATTATTTACTCAAAACTTGCAAAGGGAAATTTAAAACCAGATACCAGTAAAAAATATCAGTATATTTTAGAACAGATGAAGCTATAAATTGATACGAATTGTAATACTACTGAGACCCTCAAATTGGTGTTTTCAAATTTGCTGAGTAATAATCAGTTTGACTGATTTAACTCTATTCAAGTATGGTACACTTTTAGTCCTGCTTCTGTCCTAAAGGATAGTGAAATTGTGTGTGTGTGTGTCGGAGAGAAACAGAGACAAAGAAAGAAAGAACGAGAGAGACCACCATGGTAGACCACCTGTTTTGTGTACTTGTGGACCACCTCTCCTGTATAATGGGGTCCTGGTAGGCAGCAGCCCTGGATCCCCTTAGTGACTTCAAGCCCTAATGGAACCTGGGCAGGGCCTTGGGATACTTGCGTTTGATTTACTGACTGTGTGTGTGGATTGATCCATGTGTGTTAGTGTGTGACTGTGCAGCTCTTCTTGGTTCTTCCCTTTTGAGGCTTTTCTCCTCCATGGGTCATATGCAAACACACAAAACATCCATTTTCTTGGCACATGAACAGCTTAATGCCTGAAGCGATTTGTGTGCGTGCTTGTCAGAAAGGTGTGGGGTCTTTCTCACAGTAGTTAAATCAATGCTAATGAAACACTTTAGCTGAGGCACAGGCCTAGTTGAAAGCTTTAAACGTTAAACTGACACAAAACCGCACACCTACATACATCCTACCTGCCTCCAAAAGAACACTAGCTTTCAGATGGCGAAACATCGACCACACACTGGCCCAGTGCACCAAACATCCAAGCTGTACTGTGAGGCATGTGGGCGTCGCCATGGTGACAACTGGTTTGCAGGCCTACATAATGATGAGGTGACAGTGATGCCATGCTGGCCGGAAGCACACTTCACTCGCATACGCACTTTTCTTAGTTAAGACAAATATGTTTTGGGTTAAAGCAGGCACGAATGTGTTTACTCATAGCAGAGGCATAAAAAGAGGCATTGAGATGCGTCACAGGGGGTGCACTGGGAAGGCTCATTAGATGAAACTGTGTTTTGGCAGCGCTTGTGTTAACAGTGTCGAAGAATGCCCTGAGAGATCCGCATCTGAAAACGATTAGCCTGGCAGGGCCGCTGGTATGCGGGCACAGCCGTCCACAGTGCGGACGTTTTCATCGCTCGGACATTCATGAGTATTGCGTGCTCGCAATGTTTTTGTCCAGTTTGTGCTCCAGCGGTTCTTAAAATAACAGGAAGCATGTAATTGAGCTGGGCAGTGGCCAACCTAATCTGCCATGCAATTTAATGTAAAAAAACCCCGTGAAATTCATAATCTTACCACAAGGTGGCAGCACAGTCCACACAGATGCATCAGAACTCCGTGACAACATTTACCACAGAAATCGGGAGCTGTTTTGACAGAATAGTCACTTCAGAAGTTTTAAACTCTGCAATATGCACATCTAAGGCTTGATGTTGTACAAATATTTTTGCATTGGCGTGAGGGGCATTCGGAGCAGGCTGGAGGGTGATCTGGGTGGCCCTGGAGTGCAGCAGGCACCAGACATCTGGGAGGAACCGCACAGAGCTTGTTGAGCGTGGTGTGGTGTGACATTAACCAAATGGCTGACTTACGTTTTACCAAACAGCTACTAGAAGTACACTTTCCATACCCTAGCTCGCCCTCTCTCCCAAACACACAGAGAAGTGCTGATTTATTCCTCCCTAAAGTAGAGTTTAATGAAAAAATCTTGATTAATGGAGTCGGTTGCCATCTGCAAGTGATTGTGTACGAGTTGTGTGGCAAAATCTTGTATTGAGTTTGAAAGTCAATGCCTTTAACAATAAAATTGGTAATAGCTTCACTGTGGCATCGACACGTGATCTTCTACAAAGCCACTGACTCTGGTGGCCCAAAATGACTTTGGGGTGGCATGTGTTTAAACAGGTCAACATTACTATCATACAAAGATTTATATATGCATTTTCTGACTGGTGATTAGAACGTATTGTTAAGAAAAATCTTGTGTTGTGCTTGTTTTTATGATGAATTATTTGTCTTTGTGTAGATACAGATCCTCGCATGTTGGAGAAACAGGAACTTCAGCAGCCCACGTACATCGCCCTCAGCTACATTAACAGGTACACAGGCATTTCGATTCTCAGTCTACCTCATTAATCATCCATATTCCTGTCTCAAACACATGCTTCTAATCTTTACATCATAAATAGTCTTTAAATTATTACAATCAAGGCCCTTAAGCTCGCAGCAACTGTAACATTTACTTTCCCCAGCAAGTGTCTTTGTAAATTAAGGTTATGAGCAATAGCATTTATTATTTTGACGCCATGAATCTAAAGAAGAACTGAAGAAAGTGTTTTTTGTGTGTGTTTGTGCATTCTTATTGTTTTGCATTGAGTTTTATAATGATTAAATAACTCTATAACAGAGACAATGCTAAAGAGTTTATTTCATTTTTTCATCTGATCTATAGTTTATAGTTAGTGCTCTTGTGTGGTCAAGTCTCGTCTACTTCCTTTCGTCAGTTTATTAAGCTATAATGAAGTTCAATCCAGCACCCAAGTCTTCACTGTAACTCCACTTGACTTTGTTGAATGCGGTTTGTGTAGATATATCACGTACAGAAAGCAGTTCCACTGTTAAACAACTTTAATATGCTGAATAGTAGTGGAAATTCTTACATAATGGAGACGAGATCCTTTTTTGTCCATGTCTTGCTCTTTGTGCTTTATGTGGTTTTTGCTGGTTCTCTGTTAATTCCATACTAGCTTTAATAATGCAAGCATTTATGTTTTATCACATACATTTACAGACAGTTTTATATTGCTACAAAATAACTTCAGTGTTGTCACATGGTATGGGTCACACCGAATTGACTTCATGACAACATATACAGTACATCTGCACTTTATTGACATGGCAACATAACATTTAAGTTGTATGGCAGGAAACAGTTACAGTTCATGAATACTTGGAAGTGGAAGCAATAATATATCATAAAAGCATAATTACTTCAACCTCAAAAGATTTCATTTATAAAATGTAGCAAACATAATTTGGTTCAGTTTTTTAATTGGTTACAATGGCATGTTGGGCCGGACTTTGCAAGTCCAGCACTGTTTCACAGGGGGGTCTGTAACATCACTCAGCACTTCAGCTGGAGAGAATTAGAGGGTGGACAAACAGGAAAAAACTTGACAAATTGCAACCCATGGAAACGTTTAGAGACATGATGGAGTGACCTAGTGTAAAATGTATTCTTTTTTATACAGTGCATACGAAGTCTAGTCTAAAAGCGTTAAAATGAGTGAACTGCACAGTTTATGACTATTATTAAACATTATGGCCAGGTTTCACAAGACTATGTCTTAGTTAAATTAGGATATTTAAGATTACTTTAGAGAAGACATTGCTGGTGTACATCTTGAGACAAAACACTAGCTTTGGAATATATAAATATATATAATATATAAAGTTAAGACAGCTCAAACATTTATTTTAGTCTGGGACTAGTCTTAAACGTGGTCTGTAAAACTGGGCCGTTTTATACGGATAAATTGGCTTTTATGTATTAAAGTATGTTATTGAACAATTCAATGAGTCAGGAAATAATTCGTTTTATTGCCACTCAAAGCAAAATTCTGTAAATATTACTGTAGTATTACAAGATTATGCTTGAAAATCAGGGAAATAATTGAAATCTTAAATAGTAATGTAAATGTCTTTGAAAAGTTTTTTTTAAATTTAATATGTATAATGTTATGCACAGCACAAAAATATTTAATTGTTTGAAATTGAATTACATTTTCTATGAAACTATTTTAAAATGTGATCACAAACTTGACCCTTTTATTGGACCACTGGACCAAAGTTTATTGCTCTTTCATAGGGTTTAATTTGGTTATTTAACTTTAAGTGCTATATATATTTGATGTTTGCTGTAACTTGTTAATTGGTCGTGATGATTCAATTCTTTCTCTCCATAGGTTCATGACAGACGCGGCACGCCGGGAGCATGATTCTGTAAAGAAGAAGGTTCAGCCAAAGCTGTCACTCTCAATGACGGGCAACCTTTCACGCAACAGTGTGGCCACGCCCCCTCGCCACAATAGCGGGAACCTCACTCCACCCGTCACCCCGCCCATTACGCCCTCATCCTCATTTAGGAGTAGCACCCCCACAGGTATTCCCACCAAACACACTTAATCAACATTCAAATAACAATGCGATTTTCTTGAATCTTCATTGTAGCTGTTTAAAATATAGTGCCTTTATAAAATATCAGATTAAGGGGTCTATCTAAATGCCTGCGTAGTGTGTCCATACAACTTGAACAAGGGAGCGGATTGAGACATGCCCTACCACGCGTCTGTACAGACATCACCTTCCCTGTAACGATTTTGACATACTTTGTTTGTTTTTTCAAACCTGCCATGCTTGTTTTATGTGTCTTAATAGACAAACAAACATTCACACTGTGAGTCACCAGTATGTTTTTTTTCTCCACGATCGTAGCTGCTGTTTCCCATGTCCCTCTCGAGAGCTACATGTACTCTCTCTCCCACAATTAGATGTTTTAGGCATTTTATTTGTGCGGTTTGGAACATGCATGGAATAGTCTTGAAATTGCTGGTATCATACTATTACTGTGTATTAACCCTTAGACCTTCTTATGCCTTCCAGATTGTTTCTCATAAAATGCAAACACTTTACTGACTGGGCACAGTACTCTGTGAGAAAGACATCTATTTTTAAAATTGACAAGCCATTTTTTACAGAAAACCTTTTGTATAGGCTCTATGCGAAACGCCTCATGCAGAAACCACAAAACAGGTCTCATCACATCCAGTTCAGGTCTTTTGCATGCACATTGTTACTCAAAATGCACTCGAAGGACCTACCAAAGATCACGGTCTATCACCTATACTGTACAGATTGATACAGTATAGAAATGTTTTTGTGTTTCTTCTTACAGACATTTGAATATTAAAATTCAATGAAATTGCTAGGTTAGCTGATTTTCTCATTCATAGATATCATTGTTAGCTGGAACCCAGCATAGTGGCCAAGTGCCCTTGAGTTTGTCCAGTGGATATTGTTCCTGTATTAAAGGGACAGTTCACCCAAAACAATATAAATTCTGTCATCATTTACTTACCTTCGAGTTATTCCAAATCTGAATAAATGTCTTTGTTTTGGTGAACACAGAGATAGATTTTTGGAAAAATGTTTGTAACCAAAACGTTCTCGGACCCCATTGACTACTGTATTAGGAAAAATTACTTTTGTTTTGTTCTGTTGTACACAAAAGAAGATATTTTGAAGAATGTAGGACAGCAAAACAGTACTGGGCACTTTTTTCCTACTATGGTAGTCAATGGTGAACAAGAACTGTTCTGTTACAAGCATTCTTCCAAACATCTTTCACTGTGTTCAACCAAACAGAAATTATAGTGAGTAATTCATGAAAGAATTTTCATTTTTGGATGAACTGTTCCTTTAAATGTATATAAGAATCTGCTACTTTACTAAATAGTGACTTCCTGCTTTCTCTCAGGTAGCGAGTATGATGAGGAAGAAGCAGAATACGAAGAGTCTGACAGCGACGAGTCATGGACCACCGAAAGTGCCATTAGTTCAGAATCCATCCTGAGTTCCATGTGCATGAATGGAGGAGATGAGAAACCGTTCGCGTGCCCTGTGCCTGGATGCAAAAAGAAATACAAGGTAAAAGAGGCATATGAGAATGTGGCTGGATTACCTCATTAAAACTTTTTATTAAAGGGGTAGTTCACCCAGAAACCACAATTTAGCCATCACTTACTCAACCTCTTGACATTTTAAACCTGTTTGACTTTCTATCGTCTGCAAAACACAAATGAAGATCTTCTGTAAAACGTTGGTAAATGAAAACTGTTGGTCCCCATTGAACTCTATTGTATGGACACAAAGCCAATGCAGGTCGGGACCAACTGTTTTGGTTTACCAGCATTCTTCAAAATATCCTATTTTGTGCTCTGTAGAAGAAAGAAAGTTATACAGGTTGTGAGTACAAGGTGAGTAAATGAGGTGAAAATTTTTTAGGTGAACAATCACTTTTAAAGAAATATTGTCCATCTCTGTATCCATAGCAGTCACAGAACTGGAAGATTTAGACCCTCAGTGGTGTACATTGTAAAGGCGAACATGCAGTCCACTACAAGGCCTGTGAGTTTTATGGGATTTTCCACTGCCATCTGGTTCTGGCTGCTGAGATAAATGATGTGCAGACTGTGTGCGCTGCAGACTGTGTGCGCTGTATTCAATAGAAAGGAGAGGAAATGGATGATGACAGCCATGAGGGTGTCTTTCCATGTTCAGCTGTGTCGTTAGATGTGGGTCTCATTGGATTTATTTGGGTTCAGACAGTGCCTGGCCTTCACCGCTGTCAGACAGCTGCTGTTTCACACAACACTGTGTGTTTTATATGTCACAGAGTATTAAAATATATTGTTAGTGTCAATATATTATATATTTTTCAGACAATTGTGCTTCCGAAGATAAACAACACGGTTTAGGTAAAAAATATGAAGGGCTGGTGAAACAGTTTTTTTAAGAAATGCAGTATAATCACTGGTGTTTTTTGAGTCTTTTGTAAGCCCTTACAATACTCTTAGTCCCTTACTTCAAAGAAAGACTTTGAATTTAGTTATTGGATTTGATTTACCTTAGAAATTATTAAACATATTGTGAATTTAGCCGTGTAGGCCTATTTATATTTAGTAATTCTTTTCAGTCAGCAACATTTAATTTATGTCCGCAACATAACCTGTGTAACACAAATGAAGATATTTTGAGAAATTCATCAGTGGTCCATACAATGGGGGCACGTGTTGTTTGGTTACCAAAGTTCTTCGAAATGTCCTCTTTTGTCTTCCAAAACAGAAAGAAAAACATACAGGTTTGAAATGACACGAGGATGAGCAAATAATGACAGAATCTTCATAATACCTTGAAATGTCCCTTTAAAGGAACATCCACGGTGTGAAACTGAGCAAAAAAGGGATGGAAGGCTTTGGTGTGTAAATGTTTAGGTCTCTCATGATTTGTGTATTGTGATTCAGTGACTCACACGGATCACTCCCATAGCCTTATTCTCTAACCTTCTATTCCTGATTTGCTTCTTTCTGTTTCAGAATGTGAATGGTATTAAGTACCATGCAAAGAATGGCCATCGCACTCAGATTCGCGTCCGCAAGCCTTTCAAGTGCCGGTGTGGTAAAAGCTACAAAAGCTCTCAGGGGCTTCGACACCACACCATCAACTTTCACCCCCCTGTCTCTGCTGACATCATCCGTAAGATGCAGCAGTAGAGTGCCAACCGCCTCCTCTGCATTCACAAATACATATATGTGAAATACATGCACACCAATACAGTTTGTACGCTGCAAACCTCCATATTCATCCTCACCAGCGGCTGTGGCTGTCCAGTATCTCAGATCCATCTTTCTCTTATGTCATATGCTTTTTGGAAAACATCCAAAAAATACATCTGAAGTTCTACCTAACGTATTATACTCTTTTAAGAGTAATAATATTTCATACATTCATATTTTTATACTCCTCTTAGTGAAGTCTATCGTTCCTTACCTCCATATAGCACAGCCCTCCGTGCAAAATACACTACACTCCGAATTGCATGCTTTAATTCTTTTATCTTCATTTGTTTGATTTCCTCTGCTTATTTGTGTCAGAGTTCAGTTTTGTATTTTTGCACATTCGCCATCATTCTTTTTTCCGTCTTCCTTTTTGATCTAAGGTGCTTGTTGCTATAGAACGACGGATGAAAAGAGAAATTGCGTGTTGTTCCGTTGAGAAAAATGAATGGTTAATAGCAGCCCTGGAGGAGATTCAAAAACCAGCTTCACACTGAATGGAGAAGCTTGAGAGTTCATCCTGTCAGTCAGGAAGTCAAAACAGGAATGGCTTGAAAAGTCTGAATGTGTGTAAAATAACAAAATATTAACACCTATATATAAGCAACATTCATAGTTTTAGATTGTGTATATAAATATATTCTATTAACTTTCATAGTCAAGTGTAAATTCTATACTGTATAACTTTTATTTTCTATAATTTCATCTGAATTTACAGTAAGAGCTGACAATATTGTATATTGTTTTTTTCTTTGGTAGTGCTTTGGTTAAACTCAGAAAAAAGTACCAAATGACTCTCAGGTGACAAATCGCTAGCATTTCAGAACCATAATCCTGCCCGATTTATGATATTATTTTTAGAGTAAGCTGTTACACACTTCTCAGATCCACTGTGGCGGGAGTGTACAAACCTCCGCGGTGAATTCATGTGATCTGGTGGAGAACCTAAAGCACTTTGTAGTGACCAGTTGCCAACCTGTTTAAGGAATTTTGTATTGCCAACATATCCGACGTCGCAGTCTTGGCTGCGAATCAGCAGTGAAATTTAAAGGACTAACATGGAGGTTGTAGAGGATACCTTTTGTTGTTTTATTCAAGCTAAAGGGAAGGGTTTTTGCTATACCTCCAATGGCTTGTTAGTAGAGATTATGTATACTGGTTGCCTTGAATTGCCGTAAACCACAGCATTCCAGTACAGTATGTGTAGCCATGTGTCAATCGAAAGCCTGATTCAGATTTCAATTCTGATTGTGTGTTCACTCCTTGTTCTCCTTGAGACCTTAATAGATAGGCGACCCCTTATAGAAACATTATAAGTTCCAACCAACCCTGACAAAAAGCTATTCAAGTGTGGACATTGCATCAGAATGGTACTCGCTTTTGGACTTATAAATGAAGGGGTCACTAGACCCTCCAGAAATCCCAGCCAGATCAGGACCTGCCAATTCCTCATTATGACATCACAGATGTTTGTTTTCATGGGATGGCAGTATCAGTTTCGATGACATTGTGACAGTATTACACTGCCAATATAGAGGGAAGTATTTGATATATTGTGTACTTAATGTATTGTTAACGTCTGTATGTGAGTGCTTTAAATTATATTTTCTAAAGTTTCTGGACAATAATGTTCCTACATGTAATGAAGTCAAACACCAGATGTTGTTTTGAAACTGGTGACATTTTCTGCAACAAAAGAAAAAAAGGAAAAAAAAGCTGCTTTGTAAATATACACCTGGTTCCATTTTGAACATTAAAATGACCTCTGATGTGTTTTGACAACATTGTACTCGTGTCTAATTTGAACATGCATACCTCATTTTTAATATTAAAATGTCAACGCATGACCAGTATCACCGCATACATATTGCTTCAAATGAATCTTTATTGGTTTAGATTAGGTATATAATACACACCAAGATATGAGACCTTATGTGTTTAACTAAAGAAATGGAACAAAAGGGTTGTGATCCAGTGCAAAGGTAACATGAGCATGCATTTGATGCACTTAATTAAAATTAAGTGAATTAAATAGATAAAGAAAAAAGACTAACTGAATTTTTTGATTATCAAGGTTTGTCTTTAAAAGCTTATTCTAAAATAGATCATTTTGTAAGAATCACCCTCTTAGATCGTCACATACATGGCCCTGACAGAGGAAGCTGTGCTCTGCAGGCAGAGACTAAAATAAACGCCACCTAATTTAATCTATACAGAGTTCTTGCCAGAATGCTCAGCTTTCTTAATGTCTTCTAAATAACCCAAACTGCTAATATGAGAGTAGTGAACCAGAACAAATAGTGTGATCCTAATCACAGATGTAATTCCTAAAGGGATAGATCACCTAAATATAAAAGTTCCATCATTTATTTCCCCTCATGTCATTCAAAACCTGTATGACACTTCTTCTGTTGAACACAAAAGAAGAGAAATGGTGGTTTTGTGTCCTTAAAATAAAGTCAAATGGAAGCCATTGATGTTTGGTTCCCAACCATCTTTAAAATATCTTCTTTTACATTCTGCGGAAGAAATTAGTCCAGGTTTGTTATGACATTAATGTGAAGAATTGCAATTGCAATGAACTATCCCCTTAACTACAACATAAGACATAAATAAAGACCCTAAAACGTAACCAATATCCCCCACTCACTTGGAATTCATTAACAGTATGCATCCTTCACTTTGCCTCTGTCTAAAGAATGGTTTCTCTACAGGTGAATGCTAAAAGCCAATCATGCAGTTTTCAGTGGCGGTTAAACAATAACACAAATGAGCTGAATGTGAAGCGGGTAAGCATCTTCAGCCTCTGCCAGCGTTTTTGCTAGAAGTTGGGCAAGTTGCTGTCGAAGTGAGTAAGGACGTGTTTCTCGAAGAGATGCTGATCGCAGTCTAGAGGAAACTGTTCGCTGCACATGGGGCAGATCTTCCAGTGGCTCTCCACGTGCTCCTCAAATTTAGACTGGTCGTAGTGAGGAGGGAAGATGACTTCACAGAGCGGACAACGCTTCTGCTCCCCACTGCTCAGAGAGAGAAAACAATGAGAAACCATACACGTGTATGTGTGAAGTAAAACGCTGTGTTCTGATGGAGTATAAATGGACGATGTGGGTGGGCCATTAGGCTAATGCACATTTTCACACCATGAACAAGCCTCGGCAACATGATAGAAAACCACTCTTGTGATGTTGTGAGGTGTGTGTGTGTGTGTGTGTGTTGTTACCTGGGCTCAAAACAAAATGGCATCTGTCCTTCACTGAGGAATTCTGTGGGGTCACTGGCTGTAGGCTGATCATTGGTTTGCTGAAGACAGAGGAAAAGAATATTCGTACTCTTTTGACGGCTTACAATGCTTTAGTATGAACAGGCCTTCATATGAGAAGTGACTGTTTTATGGCAACTGTGTTTCAGTTCAGTAAATCCACTGTTAGTCAAGCACGGCTAATGAGGCCAGTTAGCAACAATGTGCAGTGGAGTAAGACCATCAGCACTGCCTTAATGACTCTGCTCTGAGTTAGCAGGGCTTTAATAACGGCAGCTAAGCTAAACCCTGCCGGAGGCCAACGCAACAGACCACAAAGCAAAAAGAAGATAAAAAGAGACGGAATGGGAAGAGTTTATGTCCATCTGTAGTTCTTTAAGCGGTAATGAACTTACGGCTGCTTGTGGCTCCTCTGGTTCTTCCAGACCGTCGGGGCGGCTGAGGTTACGGGCAGGCTGTATGCAGACCACGTTGCTGTCCCAGGATGGAGGTCCGAGTGGAGGGAGTCGGGGCATCTGGTCATCAGAGAACTCTCCGTCAGCTCCATCTGTCAGAAAAGCAAACTTTTTTAAATGCCTGAACATCAAGAAGGATGCAAAATCCTCAAGGACAAATAGAGCCGAGGAAAAAATGAAGAGACCATTCCTAATTTTAATTTAATCAGCATTTCTAGATGTATTGTGGACATTCCACTCCAGTGTCTGTTGAATTTTAACAAAATCAAATCTTTCTAAATACATGTAGAAATATTACTGTTGTATTGCTTAAAGGTGAATATGTACTTGTTTTCAGTATATTATCTCTGAAACAAGCAACTATTCTGTTGTTTTGACCTGTTTCTCCAGTTTTCAATAGAAACAATTATTTTATTTGAAATTTGGAAGAAATATTTTCAGTGGTTCACAGAATGAAATAAAAATGATCATTTAACCCTAACACATACCTATAAATAGTAAATTCAGAAAAACTGAAAATATTTTGGAAATGATCTAAAAAAACAAATACTGTAGCTGCATAACAAACCATGGTTCATGAGATTTATACGTTACAGTTATTTATTTGCAGATGCTTTATCTAACATGATGCAAAAATGACATCGCATTTATTATTTGATGATCATACTAGACTAGCTGTACTAGACGAGATGTCAGTTTTTTTTCATTAGTAAGCCCTTACAACTTGTGTATAAATTATTCTCTTCACTCATTTAGGACAGATGAATGAAATCAGTAGCTATAAAGTAAGTAGATACCTCTGGAGTCAGTAGAAGAGTACGGGTTCCCAAACATCAGATCACTGGGACGCTGGGACACCAGCAGAGGAGATGGGTCATCCTGAGGGTAAGGCAGAGGGTACTGCAGGAAAACGGACTGCACGTCCAGATTGTCTTCTTGCTTTCTTTCTTCCTCCTTGTTGACACTTCTCAGCAACTCCTAAAGCAACACACAGAAAAGATCATGTCAAGTACAATGTGAAGATAGGAAATTTTGTTGTAAAGGGATAGTTCACCCAAAAATGAAATTCCGGTCATCATTTGCACACCCTCTTGTCATTTTAAACCTGTATGACTTTCTTTCTTCTGCAGAACAAAAAAAAAGATATTTTGAAGAACGTTGGTAACCAACCAACATTGGACCCCATTGAATTCCACTGTATGGACCAAAAACCAATACAAGTCAACAGGTACCGACATCGCTCTGTTACAAACATTCTTTGAAAAATCTTCTTTTGTGTTCTGCAGAAGAAGGTCATAAAAGATTGAAATTTATTTTCTGATCAACATTATGCTTAACATCTATGTATCCCAGTACAGGCCTTGTTGAAACCATTTGCTAACAACAAAAACTCGTTTAGAGCCAGGCATGATATATAGACCATCACGGAGTAAGGTCCTATTTTCCATCCTTTTGTTTGCCTCCATCTTTGAGTCCAGACAATACATCACTTAGTGGCAGCGACATTGAGTTAACTTGCCACCCTCACACAAACAGTTTAATTAAGCCCTTCATTAAAACTCCTCTGCCTGTTCAAAGGCAGCCAGAGCTCTCTGCCTTTTATTGAAGTCTTCGGCAGGCGCCAATTTCATTTAGTCTCAACCTCAAATTGGGTAATTTTGCTGTTTGAGCGTCAGGCTTTGTGTTGCACCTCGACTATGCATCCCTCTCTGTGGTCCAGGGTAATTGAATGGAAAATAAGGACTCACTTGCACTGCTGGTCCAATTAGAGAGATATGTTAAACCCAAACCAGATTCGGAGAACAACAAAAAAAATGGTAAGAAAAAACAACTCCAGTTATAGATGCGCAGATGACTGTGGAAGACGAAAATGAAAGCAACGTACCCTTTCCAACTTCTCTTTTTCTTTGGTCAACGTGACAAGACTGTCCTTCATCTCCTTGAGTTCACGGCCTTTCTCTGCCACCTGGCTCTGCAACGAGAACATTATAATGTGTTAGATGACATAAAAACATAACATTATTATTTATTAATTTCACCCTGCAAAATCTCCCCGCTTGACTCGAGTAGAAGAATTCGTTTATATTTAAGTAGTAATGTACAGTAAGCCAGTGCTACAACATAAACATGCCAAGTTTGCTATCACCACAAAGAGGTTTTGTAATCCTAACAAATAAAAAGGTTTAAAATAGAGGGTTGAATTAAAATGTTTGCATTATGATCAGAAAAAACTAAAGTGATACGAGAGACATGAAGCTAGATTTTATTATTATCTGGAATACATGATTCTGATTGGTCAGTCGCAACATTCCAAGATAATAACCACCAAGCCTTGGCAAACATAAAGGGTGAACAATAATAATGAGTTACGGCCACAAAAAAAGGTCACAAAATATGGAGATACAAGGTTTCAGAAAGACAGTAGCAATATGCAAGATTATATTTATAGACGATATAATCAAATTTCACGTTTCTCGCATTATGTCTTTAAACCCGTAGGAAATGTTTTTTCTTGCGGAAGGCTTGTATTTGTTTCAAATCAGCTGATAAACTACATCAAAATTGTATCATGTGGCCAGTAAAATGTACATCCAGGGATAACCAATAACGGATAACCGTAAAAAAGCTTGTGAATTGACCCTGATGTGTATGCTCTGAGATTCTGTTGTGATTTTAAAGCATTATTTGTTAGGATTTAGGACGCTCCCTTCTCTTTAGCAACAAGAGGGCTTCTCGCTTACATCCTGCTTGGCACGACTCCACTTGAGTCACGCACGACTTTAAAACTTTAGTCTGAAAACTACCGCTGATCTGCACATGACCCTACTGCTTAAACAGAACCGAGTGTCTTTCTCCGTCTCCTGCTGGGAAGGGAGGCAGCCAGCAGATGCATTATCTTGTCTTGATCCCAGAACTTCCAACTGTCCTTCCTCCAACATATCCGTGTCTCATGTAAACAGCCGTAAAAGTCAGTCTCCTCATTGACACGCTCATAAACCAGCACTGTCGGTGTATGTGTGTAAATGCTATGATACCAGGCTTGAGTCAGAGCAGTCATAAACAGTGTGGATAGAAAACGGTACTAAGTCTGATGGTATCTGAACATCTGAAGGACCGCTTATCTGTGATCACATTTCCTCATCTGTACTGATCAGACTCATTTTGTACCAAAAAACACAACAGAATAAAATCAAAAGCTTGTCTTTGTACAGTCCCAGATCTTAGTCATTAAATTAGAGTTTGTTAAGTCAACATGAAACTGAATAAATCAGAATAAAACAAAATATTCACAAAAAAAAAATTGTTGACTAAATTCAACTTAACTTAACTGGAATTGAAGGAGATGGATTGCTGACGTCAATTAAAAAGTGAAATGGTTTCACAGGCAGAGCAAGTTATTACATGTTGATAAAACATTATAAAGATAAACATGTTTTATTTACATATTAGAAGGCTTTCACATTTAGTTCGATTGTCTAATCACTAGTTAGATTCCACACCCCTTCCCCGCTGGACTGCGTCCGTTCATATATATTTTTGATATATATAACGCATTTGCGTTATCAAGCCTGCAGCTGTTTACCCTGTCGCTTGTAACGATGGCGCTGTAACATTCCTTTATGCAATATTAATTATGTAAAACTTTAAAATTCTAATTCTAAAGCAGTCCCCCCAGCCAGGCAAATAGTGCAAAACAATATGCAAACGGTGGCGAGGAACCCAAAATTCCAATTGAGAAAAAACCCTCAGGAGAACCCAAGCCCAACCAGGGGATTACAGTTCCCCTCTGGCAAAAGCTACTGCCTCTGCACAAGCTCGACGGTGCTTGCACAACAAGGCTAAATAAAAATAAATAAACTTACAAGGTCAATTATAGTTTTTAGATTATCATTTATAATTGAATAGCATTTTTTTTAAAAAGGAGGGGATTAGACAGATGAATTGCAGAATGAATCATTTGTCAGTCAAGAAGTAAGGTAAGAATAACTGCCTATTATAACGAAATAATAGTTTTTACACCATCTATGTACATAAACTTGTTGTTGGACACTCCATAAACCAAAGTAGGACCTTAAAAATCGCTAGTTATGTAGTCTTTAAGAACGCTGAAGGCAAACAGAAATGAGATTTACAGTTTTTTGCTGGGAGTGCCTCACTCACGTTTGTCAGAAAAGTGAGTGAAACACACACAAGCACACATTTTTACCAACTA
This sequence comes from Triplophysa dalaica, assembly GCF_015846415.1. Lineage (NCBI taxonomy): Eukaryota > Metazoa > Chordata > Actinopteri > Cypriniformes > Nemacheilidae > Triplophysa > Triplophysa dalaica. The sequence continues at coordinate 11,178,253 of NC_079553.1, forward strand.
ATACCTCATTGATAGTGGTTCACTTCCGCGATTTGGTATGATTAAGTTCCTATCACCAGCAGCTTACTGGAGTTCACATGAACCGCACCCAAGACCTTTTTAAGAAGACTAGGGTACAGTTCGAGGGTGCGCACTCTGGTTTCTTGGTTGCTGTTCCCACCGCAGGGAAAATGTATCAGTGGCCACGTAACTGTAACATTTAATTGATCAACTGTGCCGATTATTATTATTGGTAATAATCCCAACCACTAGGTTACGCTGACCTTGTAGCGATCCTCCTCAGCAGCAACCTGCAGTCGTAGGCTCTCGTTGGCTTTTATCTGCTCCTTCAGTTTCACCTCCATCTTCGCCAGCTCATCGGTTATCATGCTGCATCTCTCTCTCTCCTCCTGCAAAGAGTACACTCACATCAAGTATGTGTCTGTATGGTCCAGTACATCAGACAACCAAAGATCAAGCTCCTTACGCTAAGCATCTGTTTGCATTTCCTGTATTTATCGCTTCTGTCCGGCTCCTTGCTTACAGATTTCAGCCTGCCTTGGATGATGGCATCGAGCACTGCATCTGATGTACTTGGGCTTCCTGTTTGCAATGTAGGGAACAGACAGTGAGTCTATGCAATGGCCATGAAAAAAATGTCCTCCAATGAAGGTTTTAGAATTGGATTATATGAATTTACCTGGTGCAGACGCCTCTGGACTGACAGACAAAGGACCAGTTGCTGATTCAGAACCTGGACTTCTTTTCACCTGAGACACACAACATAGAATGGAGTCCAATAACAGAAGACTATCTGTGTGATAAAGTCAATAAATTGTAATTCACTTACTCCTTGCTGGTCAGTGATCTTGCACACATGTTTCTGTAGCTTCTGGCATTCCTTATATTTGTCTTTGTAGTGTTCAGCGGCCATTTGCAGTCTAAGCCGTAGATCTTCAATCTCTCTCTGCATTTCTGCTAAAGCTGACCCTTCCGACTCCTTACACTGCTGAGAAGCGAAGAATGTTTCAGTATTTATTTTTAATGGACATAATCTCAGCCTGGTCATTTGAAGATGTGTTAGTCAGATGAGCATCTCTTTACCTCTTCCTGCCGGGCTGAGTATTTCATCTCCTCCAGCTGCTTTTCCAGATGGGTACACTCAGCTCGGGCCTCTGCTAGTCCCTTCTTTAAGGACTCAACTTCCAGACGGACCCGATAGAGCTCTGCCATGCCTCTGTCACGGGCGTTGGAGGAGTCCCGCAGCTCAGCTGATAGCATGTTTACCTGCTGCAGCGTGGCCTGCAATTGCTCTTCTTTCTGCCTTAGTTGTTCTCTAAGGGCCTTACTTTCACCCTGATAACATACACATAAACACAGTGAGTATAAAGTAAAACTATCCTACATATTGATTTCAAATAAAAGAACAACCCATACAGCTGCAACCGTTTAGCGATTTACATTCGTAATTTTTAATCTCAAAAGTCTTTCGGCCAGTTTCAATAAAAAGTGACAGGAAAAGATGCCAAAATGGAGGGGGATCAGAGAGATGGACTTACAATTGCAATAGTTAGAAGCACAAGTCTCACTAAAATAAATGAAATGTTAAGGAAAAGCTTGTTGCGTGTGTACCGATGGTGAACTGTTGGCCATTAGCTGACGGTGCTGTTTATCCTTCTCTGCCAGGCAATCTTTGACTCTACTGAGCTCCTCCTTCAGCTGAGCAATGGTGTTCTCCTTATTCACATCCACAGATTTCAACATCTGGAGCTCAGCACTAAGCTTGGTGTTCTCCAGCTCACGGTTCTTCAGGTGAATCTGTATCAAACAGAAACATATATGATTCAAGTAGGCCGTATTCCATTCTCTTTGTATCACTCCCGTGCGGTAACCTGAGCTCATGGCAAAAATAACCAGCAGTCTGCACAAGCCAGCCCCAACCCCCGGATGATCCCCCAATTATCTGCACACAATTCTACAAAGAGGTGTATTTCCTGGTGAGGAAGTATGCGAGCTAAACCTAATTATAATGCAGCAGTAACAGAGCAGCCACTCTGCTCCACCCCCACCCTTCTCTTTCTCTGCCCCAGGCAGCTGCTATGAAGTGTGGGCCGGCTGTGTTTCCGTGGCGACAGCCAGCGTTACCGCCCAGTTCCTGTGCCCGCCACAAGAAAGAAAGGATAGAGAGTGAGATAGATGGAGTGGGTGATGGAGTAAGTGATGAAGAATTACAAAGCGTGTGTTTGAGTAATTAGGAAAAAAACAACTGTTACGTGGATTCAATGAGGGTCTGTTTTCCACTTATCCACTGACATAAATACACAAACCTTTAATAAAAGAAAACCTTAAAGCTGGCATCTGTTTAGTGGTTTTATGAAAAGTAAGGTATATAAGATGACTGTTGTTACCTTATAAAGCTCCTTCTCATCTTTTTCATTCTTCAGCTGACACTCAAGAGCCTCTTTCTCCACAGTTAACTTCTTCACTCGATCCTTTAGGCTGTTAGATTAAAGCCGGTATCGATCATTAGAAACAATGAACTTATCCAGAAAAAAAAAGTACGATATTATATATATATATACTCTAATTATTTAATCTAATTTCAAGCAATTTACAACACAATTCTGTGGTTTATTACTGTAATCACAAAGGTTGGCCCTTATTATGGCTTTAATGTAATTATGGTAAGAAATCACACCAGTCTAGTTCAGTTTCTTTCTCCAGGCCTTTCTGAGTGACTCCAATCAGGTCCTCCTCTAACTGCTGGATTCGTGCTGTGTTCTCCTCCATCTTCCTTTTCACTTCCTCTCTCTCCTCATCCAAGCTCTGCGCAGAGAGCTGCAACTCCTGTGCACACACAAACATAGAAAACACATTAGACATATACATTGACTCCATTTGTCAAAAGCTAATTGTCTCCTACGGCAAAAAGGATGAGAGTGTCAGATCGGATTGTTGGTTTTAAAGTTGTGATCGTGTGTGGTCTCTGAGAATCTGCAAACATGGAAAAGCAGGTCTCCAAAATCCTCTCCAGGTTCTTCTGCAGCACCGCTTCATGTGTAGAATTTTTTGAATTATTTTAACAGCACATAAAAGAACACATAAAAGTGCAGTCATAAAAGTAACAGCCAGAAATGGGTGTGCTTGTTTTCATCTTTAAACCAAATGCTTGAGAGCTGATACATTTAGACTTGAAAAGTGACACTTAAAGCGCAACAAATGACAATGATGCTAATGACAGTTGTGTCTGTATAGCTGCAAATTATTATTATTATATTTTATGTGTTATTTTTAAGGGCCCTGAAGAGAGTCACTAGGGGGTGCTGACAGCCTGATAACACTTTATTCTAAATACATTTGTCATTAAAAACATTAAAACACTATTGCCAATAAATCATATGAGGGTAGTTCACAAATATACCGCAAATGTCCCCCCCTATGTTGAGACAGCAAAAATATAGAAAAAAATCTAATAATGATTATAAATCCATTTTACGCTATTCTATATTATAAATATAAAAATGAATCATATAAAAATTATTGTTAACAGTTTGTTTTCTAAATGTTTGCCGTTACATGTTACACATGTATTTGTCAACTACCCATAAACAAATGAATAGCATGTATACAAATATTAAGAGTATTTTATAAAATGATAGCATGCTCTCACCTCCACTTCTTTCCTGAGCTGTGCGCTGCTCTTTTGCTCCAGCTCATATTCTTTCTGTAAGTTGTTCTTCTCTTCAATCATTTCATCCCTCTCTTTCTGCAGCAGGTCCAGGTTCTCCAAGAGTTCCTTCTTCTCCTGCTGAATTTGCTCCATCTTTTTCTGGAAAAGACAAAAAATTTATGTTTCACTACAAAGGAAACTTCTAAGAAAACAAACAGTTGAGTTTCATCTCCTTACCTCCAGGTAACTGGCCTTGGTGGTGACGACCAAGATGTCTGACCCGCCTTCATCCTCCATCGTGAGCAATTCTTCCTCTGTGGGGCTGTTGGCCCGGAACTGGAATGGGGTGCTGGCCCCGCGGATCTCTCCCTTATGTGTAACATAACAGAACTGGTAGAATTCACTATCGTCGTTCGGTACGTAATAACCTGCACAGAACCCAAGCATCAGGCAGAAGTTCAGATAACAACTCAACAGCTTATCAAGCTTATAACACAGAAACTATCTCAGTCTCACACAAACATTTTTGTGACTGGACCACTCCGGCAAAACTGACCCATTAACGCATCAGCCTTCTAATAGGGGGTGACAGTGTTTTACTATTATTATAATCATCTGTGACTGCATATTAAATACACCTTCAAAGTCCTTTAGCACCAACATGGTATTCACTGTCAAAAATGGGTTTCACATACACATTAATCAAAATGTTCATTTACCTTGGAAGACCACAGATCGGTTGACTGTGGTTCCCTCGGTGTAGCTCTCTGAAGGAGGTGACCACAGGAACGTGTAGTAATCACGAGCGGTGCTCCAGCCAACCTGTGAGGAAGACAGAGACCATATATTCAAAACATTTCAAAATAATTTCAGTTGTTCTATATTTACTATTTATAAGTATATGTTAAGGGAAACTTATCATTTTCGTTTCATTCTGTGAACGACTCAAAATATTTCTACCAAATTTCCCAAATTTTTTTTTTTGTTTTTGGATTTATTTGCAGAAAATTAAAACTGGAGAAACAAGTGACAGTAACAGAAAAGATGTTCTGTATTTTTTCAGACCTCGAATGCTGCCAGGAAAACAAGTTAATATTCACGTCAAAGCAATACATCAGTAATATTTGTACATGTATTACGTAAAGTTTAAAAAATATCTTTATGTGTCTTGTCATGCTGTCATGCTTTCACATTGCTGTTGGATGACTTATATCACTCCTGAGGTTTGATTTTGTTGAAATTCAACAGACTCTGGACGGGAATGACCACAAATGTAATGCATATAGAAATGCTGATTTAATGAAAATATCCTAAAACATTTGCTGCCAGTATCAGCTCAATGCAAAGTAAAAATAATAATAGACTTATATAAAAACAGTCAAAACTATATTGTGAATCGCTAATAAGATAACATTAAAATGCTTACACAGAGCGAAATAAGAAAACACATTGAGAAAAAAATGGAGCAGCATTTGGCAAATGTTAAGCTATAAAGTTGCTAAGTGTTTATGTGGTTGTCTCGCATATACAGACTAATAGGAAGACTGTAAATGCTTCATCAGGCTGTCGTGGTCTTGACCATTGCCTGACTCACTCATTTTCATACTGCAGAATTGTTTGGCAAATGATGGATTTTCCCATCTCTACAAAGCCCAGCAAAAGTCTTTGGAAGTGTAAAAAAAACACTGTGTGTTTACAGAGGCAAGTGAAACTCGGCCTGGCTGCCACGTGTTTCTCGCCAAAGCCTCGTCAATATGTTCGGTTGAAGGAACGCGGCTACAACTCAGCCTTAACAGGAAAAAGAAAATAGGTGAAAATTTTATACATACTTCAGAATGGAAACCGAAATGTAATTATATGAACTTTATGTGTTGTTAACTGATGCCTGATGAGGGGGAGTACAGAAAATACATCCATAATTTCAGCCCTCCGTCATAAAACTGTCAAACAAAATCAGACTCACATCAGGCTGCCTGCGTTTCCTAAAGTACACATGCACACATGCTATACAAGCCTACAACCTGCTATCGGCATCTACGCTGGAAATCTATAGCATCCTGGAAGCGGCATTCGGTAACGCGAACACATGCAGCGTGAAAAATGCTAACTCACTCCAGGAACGCTTATGTTTAAAGCTGTCCGGCTGGTTTGCCCAAAAGCCGTACAGCTGTCTTCCATGTCCACAATAACATTAGTGTTGCAGAAGTCCCCCGAATGTACAAGAGAGTTGCCTGAGGTGCTGGAGCACTAAAGAGCAGGAAGCCATTAAAGCCATGGCCCATACGGAGTGTCATTACCGCCTGGACCAAACTCCACTCATTAGAGACGTTTGGGGTGAAGGAGGGTAAAAATTAAGCCCCTGTGTGTCTCTCATTTAGGTCTGCGGAGGGAACAGCAACCAAATGGAGCAAAGATGGATGATCGGCAGGCACGCACAAACATTTCAGAACAAGAGCAACAGCATTTTTGAGAATAATGGATTGTGCAGTTAACAGTAGACATAAAAAGACAAGAAGTCATGATAATTAACTTAATACGCCTATAAATGTAATTTACTGAATTACTATTTTTTGGAGGGGGGTTAAATTAGAATTGGAATAAAGTACAGAATTAGCATTAGAATTAACAAAATATACACTACCATCTAAAAGTTTAAAACCACATTAAAACTATAACAAATTTAACTTAATGAATTATGCTGTTAGTAAAAAATTGAAAACCAACGGAAAAACTGTATAAAATATTATATTTTTATTTAAAAAAAATGTTTTTATCATTTACCTTTGCAGTATTTTAATAGTTCCCATCATTTCTGGACTGTTTTTATCTGTATTTTGTTCTTGTAATTTGTTGATTAAAATTTATTTAAAAAAAATCTAGTTTGTATTTACATTATTTAAGCATTTCAGTCGAGTGACCCTATATGTTTGAAAGGTATTGTATGTCCTATATGGTCCAATAAACTGAGCGGTTAAGAATGACAAGTACACTTTTGAAACAAAACATTTCACAAAATTAAAAAATTTCAACAGTTTGAGAAAAAGTTCTAAAATCATTTGTTTTTAGCCATTTTGTGCAGTTAAATTTCTATTTTTTTAGTTTTGGTGTTCAAAAACTTTTTGTTGTCTCTCTATATAACAAAGAGATTATTTCCAAAGTGAACAGCAGGACATCTCTGTGTGTGAAAGTACCCAAATCTCTGTATCTACATGACGCACTGACTTGGCTCATGACTCTCTCTGCGCTGGCTATATTGGGTATGGCAGCGCTATATATCAGAGAGCAGTACAGAGAGCAACTCCTCCACTGACAGGATAATTATAAAGCAGTGTTCACCTTCACCACACTGAGTCTGACAGCATGTTCTGACAATTCAAAATCACAGCTTTTTCAACTAGACTCTGTCTGTAACCGATCCAACTTCACAGGGCCACAGGCAGCATGCCTGCACTAACAAGAAACAATACCCCTTGCATAAAGAAGCAGAAAAGCAAATGAGACGATGCTTAATGCATTTCTTTTTCAGAGCCTTTAAAAATCCCCTACATAAGAGATTCAGTTAGTGGGCATAGTTGTACGCACAGAAAACACAATAGGGGGCAAATATAATGGTGAGGAATTGGATGTTTATTAGAAATTGTTCAAATCAGTGTTACACCATATAATAATTACTTTAAACTTAACTAATAAAACATGTAACAGCATCTTTGCCTTCATCAAAATGCCAGAACTGATCAGTTCATGTAAAATCAATGAATCTCCTGAACACTAGGTGGCAATAATAGCCTTGTGACTACAGTAGACCTCCGGGCAAGTGACTCATGGAACAGGTCTTGCAATTTTCTGGTGTTTGGCACGACTGCCTTTTGTCTGTCAACAGAGACAGAGCCATGTCAAGATTTATGATCTCGTGCCCTTTATCGCCCGAGGTATTCTGCGTCTCTAGGTGCAGACAAATGTGCATCAACTTTTTGAAGGAACACGCCTTTTCTCCAGGGTGTAGGAAGGCACTGACATCACATAGTGCATCACACTACATGACAATTAAGTAAACATGGTACTCAATCATAGAGCATTAACAAGATTCCAATTGGAATAAAATTGGATGTAAAGAAGTTACTACTGAGTACTAGACAGTACTGCAAGTAAAGAGTAGTTATAATTTGTTAACTCCTTTCTATTTCTCTGCAGATATTCAGGTAGCCAAACCTGACCATGAGCATAGCATGGTTTAAATTTCAGCTGATTAAAGAACCACCCATTTAGACTTGAATTGATTATTTACATGACATGTAAAGTTGGAAAAACAAAATTTATTTAAATTGATGTTGAAGGGATTCTCCACCCAAAAATTCTGTCACAGATTTCTTCCCGAACCTGTTGTTCCAAGTCTTTATAAAATGTTTTTCTTCTGTTGACCACAAATAAATATAGTTGGCAAAATGTTAGCAAATGACATTTCTGGGACAAAAAAATGGCCCTAAAACTGTTTGCTTTCCTAAATTATTCAAAACATCTCATTTTCTGTTCATCAGAACAAAGATATTTATACAGGTTTGGAACAACTTGAGGGTAAGTAAATGATGAAAGAATTTTCATTTTTGGGCGGAGTATCCCTTTAAGGGGCAAATAAGTAATACAAAGGTGGAATAAACCGGTGTGATCGAGAATGCAGTTGCTACACAAACTAAACTCTAATTAATTTAATTTAAATATTGCATGCCATATTCCTTGGAAACTCAAAAAAATTATAAAGACACTGGTGATTTCAGACAGCTTAGCGTGAGATTCAAACCAGACGGTCCATGGACTACAGAGATATTTAACCCAGATCCAGAGATTTAGTTGTACCTGTTTCTCACAGGGGTTCTGTCCCGTTTAATCTTTAATCAAGAACATTTACCACAAAGTGATAGAGCTGCTGAGAACCAGAAGCCTTCCTGAAAATCAGCCATAAAACTAAGTCTAGCCCACACTTTGATCCGGTCGGATACGAGCGCTGACAGTGACTGCTTCCCCTCCAGCACACCTACAGCAGATCTCTTTCCCCTCTTTTATTTCATCTCACGGTACAGTCCACATCCATAACGTTACGTCTTATGTTCTCTCACCCAGCGGTAGCTGGGGAACTCCAGAAAGCAGAATGAGCCAAAACATCCCACTTATCCTGCCAACCCACGTATTTCATTCCCGTGCACACCATCATGACCACACTCGCGCTCAACTGCGCTCCAGCATGACGCACCGCTTTGTGCCAACATAGTGGAATTTTCAAATTACCAGAGGGTTGTTATATTTTCTATAGTTAGGTGTTTTTCTCTGGTAAGCAAACAGCCAAGATCTTTTACAAATGCTTAAACCACATTCTGGTATACAAGCCAGTAGTAAATGCTTGTGCTGCTTGATTAAAACCATGTAAGAGGACGAAACAATGACGGAGATTTTCCTGGATATGATTCACTGTTTTCCAGAATAAAATGAACAAGACATACTTACTGCATACGTTGAGAGTCTTCATAGTTAAAAATACATTTCCTAATTAGCTGTCCATAAAAACAAAAAATCATAGCGGGCGATCATCTTAATGGCTTACAGGGAAAAGAGAACCGACTGGGCAATAGCCTAATTCTGGCCGTATATCACAGCTATCTTTGGGTTGCAGTGCATAAGGAAAAAGTATATCTTTTAAAATAACACCTGCAACAAAAGCAGCCTCTCTGTCAGACCGACAGCGAAATATGGCTCTGAAAAACTTTTACTGCAGGAAGCATTTAAGTGACCCGCAGTCAATTCAATATGATTTATGTTAGGCACCAGTAATGGCAACTGCCCAAAAATTACCAAAAATGACTTTGTGGAAACTGAAAAAGGGTATCAAAACTAGGGCTGGGCGATATGTTTAAAAATATACATTGATAATCGACTTTAAAATCATCGCGATGTCCGATAATATCGGGTGTTTGACTTCATGCAACGTTGCCCAGACGATCGATCTGCGGATACGGAGCGGGAGGGAATTCGTGCCAGGACCTGCCAAACAAACACGCACGCGTGCGCACACACACACAGGCGTGCCAGGCGCACAAACTAGTGTTGCAGTGACTTCTTTCATCAGGTAAAGCGAGCAGATAAATCATTGCTTGTATGCTGTAGAAAATTTTTGCATGTGTCCTGAAATTTCATCCTACCCATCAGATTATCCTACCAGGCACGCGCACATCAATGTTACATAATTTTTTGCGCTATAAATTCATCCTACCTGTTTTTTTATGCTGCTACGGGAATATGATAGTGTATTTTCATTGTTAAATCATTCTACATATAGTACAATTTGATCACCAGTACAGACCCGCGAGCCTGAGGTTTTGCTTTGCTGATGCAGCTCGTCTTTCTCTTGGTCTGTGTCTGTGCAGGGACCGGCAGAAAACAGCAGCACATTCAACTGACCCAACAAAATAGCGTTTCCAAACTTATGTCACTGATACTGACTGCCTGGGCATTAACGTTCACGCTAAACCCTACATCGCATGATAAGGCGTATTTTCCATTATCAATTATCGTCTAGAATCTGTCTGTTGTAATCGACATCGAGATATACGATAACATCGTCACATCGCCCAGCCCTAATTAAAACATGACATCTAAGCAAATAATAATATCTTACATCACAGATAAGTGTATTGTTTATTTAACGTGCACACTGCATATCTTATGTCTGCAGATCCACAGTATATTATTATCAACTATGAACCCAAATAACCTACAGATGTCAAAACAGACTAATTTGGCTTATGTGAACATTGTCCTGGAATAAACAATAAATCAAATATTTAGAGATCAGCCATAAGAGCTTTAGTAAAATGATACAAGCCCGATCTGTGTGACGTGCAACGAACAAGTGAATACATTCACGTGTGAGATTCATTAAACATCGCTTTTAACCCATTTACTAAAATTGTTACAGTTTAAACTTCTGGATCTAAATTTCTTCATGTCTGTGTTATAGAATAGAGGCCTTCTATTCATTGGCAAATGCTTAAACAAAATAGACGAAAATGTAATAAAAAGGTTTTTTTTTTTTTACCTTGAATATGCCGACCCAGTCCTTTGGATGTGGTTTAATGAACTGTGTGAGGGTGTAATGGCATTCTAATGCTGCATGAGGGAGGTAACTTTTCCCCACATTCTGAAAGATGACATGAGCAAAATTTGATGTTTCCATGGCACTGCTAGCTGCTGTCCCTTCTAGGAATAAAGCCATCTGTCTATCAACAGTTACCTCTGTGGAAAGACAAAAAAGATGAGAAGTGAATGAGAGAAACGACATTTTAGAAAGTATTCTTTGCAGACTATGCCAGTTCCTCCAACCGTCAACTTCTTAAAGACTCTCTTTAAGACTCTCTTTAATAGATGCCGATAGAGGGAATTTTGATTACTGCATAGCATTTTTCAATCATATTCTGATGACTGATGTGTTTAACCAGTATTTTTGGTTTCATAACCAAATAACAGTGTTGTTGGATCGAACTTTGTTCTTGGTTCTGCCTCATTTACCTTCATTTGCAATATGACCATTTCTGACCACAACATCTCATGAGTCATACCTTATAAAAAACCTGCTTGCTTTAACCGCTAAAATTTACAGCATCACACAATTGTGATGTTTAGAAAATGAGAGTGTTTATTGGAATGAGGACTGAAGCCATAAAGAAGGTCTTTAACCAAATTTAGCAGTTTCAACATCAATCTTTTAGTAGTAGTTCTTTCAATGTTCTCAAATATTCTTTCAAAATGTATTTGTAAATCTAAATAACAAATTATTTCGACAACTATTAGAATCTATTTTTGTTTTAAATGGAATGTACAAATCATTTGCCTGAATCATTCTATATATTTCAAAATCACTTTGTTGTGATGAGTCAATGAAAGCATCCATGAGAACAAAGGCAGATGACTGTTTTGGGATTTTCACAGTGACAAGGGTCAAATGTTTTGTAATCAGTAGTTTACATAAATTATTTTTAGCACAGGTAATGTACAGTGGATTAGCCAGACTAAAGGTTGTGGACTTTTGTAAAAGGACTATCAGATGCATTGCAAATTATATGAGGAACACATCCTGTAAAAACATTCTTTGAATATAGGCCAAGCTTACTTGACAAAAAAAATTGTAATTGGTCACATAGGATTATGTTTCTGATCAAAATAAACAACAACGGTACTTTGTTGTATGATAAAATGTCTGTATAGATCCTTGACCTTAGAGAGATTATATCACTTTTCACCACCAGCATTCAAAAACTGCTGAGCTGTACAGAAAAAAATAGAAAATATCCGACTTTCTTTCATACCACAACATATTGCAGCAGATGAAAGAAAGAGAGAGAGAACTTTTGCTACACGTTAATAGAACGGAGATACCCCCGTTACTTGAAAAGGCAATTCCCTTTATCTAGTCCAAGAAATGACGTCATGGCTGACGTGTTTAGAGACCTACGTACCTACAATTGCAAATTATTCTAGTTGTATGTAGTATACAACTTCATTTGTAACTCTGGAGCAATAAAACTAAATGTATAGTGTTTATACAGTTATAATGTTTGTGACAGTAATCCTTTAGATAATTCAAAGGTCACCGCTCCAAAAATAAAGTGAACTTTGGTACACCTGTTCTTCATACCAAGAGAAATGTGACATTAAACCATTTATAACTATATATGACAGACCAATTCTATGTTCCGTAACACGTCTGTTTTAAGATAAATAAGTTAAATAAAATGTGTTTCTAATAGGCCTAACTTAACTTACTCTCACGGGCAGTAAAACAATATTTTTAACGAGTAAAAAATAGATTACGGTATTACGAATCATATATAGCACTATATACTGTATGTGTATTATATTATGTATTCTATATAGTTAAACTCTATGTGCTTTACATCTAAAGTTAGTTTTCTAGCTTAGCCGAGCTAATGGTGGATATGACGCTAGCTAGCTAGCTAGCGCTTTTTAGCAATCTGGCTAAACAATAACAAACCATGAAGTTACAATAATCAAAGCTTTTTGACTCATGTCATTCAATCACTGTTCAACCATTCCACAAATACAACATGTTTGATGTTATTTTTTCTAAACAAACATTTCGGTTAATGTCTTAAGTCAAGTTAAAGAGAAAGGCCGAGAGATACGTGGAATAGCCGTCATCCTGCTTCGGGCCAACTATATTTCATTAAAAGGTCTTAAAATAATACGACGAGTAAGAAAACGATATTATAGTCAGTATTGATCACATTGTAGCATATAAATAATGTCAAAATAAAGAAAAAGACAAGTACAATACCTTATTTGCATAGCGAGGTGTCACAAAAAACCCAGAGCTGTTATTGACGCACTTTCAGTCCCAGGCAGCGCAAGTACAGCCCCGTCTGCATGACGGGTCTGAGTGTATGTGTGTGCGTGCGATCGCGCGCGTGTGTGTGTGGTTTCCCGGAACAACACCATAACAAAAATATTATACCATGCACAATTAAATACGCCACAATATTCACTCATGGCTTCATCTCATTAGGACCATAACTTAGATATAATACTTGCGTTTGAAAAGTGGTCGTGTTGGGAACATAACATAAAATAACATAACATAACATAACATAACTTAACACAGAGCACGATCTGTGTGTTATTATAGATAAATAAAAAAAATATATAAGATCAATTTGGGTCCAACGGAAATGTGTCTGTCACATCTGCTTTGAATTTGGCAAAAACTAAAATACGTAAAGACCATTAAATGTTTAACTAAATTATATTAATAAAATATTATTAATAAGAATAATGAGCAAAGACTGTGAGATCTTCATACAAAGAAATCACATAACCCTTTATTATTATTGTAACGTAATAATGGAGACTTCCAGGATATCCCGCCTTCTTTTGAAAGCCATTGGATAAACGGCTCCACATTGAATGAAACGAATGGAGGAAAAATATGTCAATCATCAATCACCCAATGCCGTCACTTGTAAGTCGTAGGTCACAGCGAGCGAAGCAGTATGGCTGTTCTGTTAAGGGTCTCGCGTTGCCTAATGGGAAAGTGGCATAACCATGTCAACGCGGTGCAGGGTAACGTGTTTCTAATGTTAACTTTTATTATCATGTTTCTCTCTGTAGTTGCTATTGCGCTTGCATATTTGCTATGCAAGGAAGCTTCTGATAGAATGCATTCTGAGCGCTCGGTAATAGCCATCAGGCTAAAGTCAAAGTCGTGTGGTCAGTCAGTCCGTAATACAAATAGACACAGTTGTCACGTTGTACTGAGCTGTCTTTGCATTGAATTAAGGGGGATTGTGAGATTGTTTCATTGCTTACAAGTCGATGCGAGAGCGAAATGTGATCAAGCATCATGTTTCATGGCTAGACTGCTATCTAATAGAACAAGGCAATTAAAATAAAAGAAATTCAAAACAAATTTGCGATGGGTGACGTTTTATTTTTCTTTGTAATAATTATTTGATACAATCCAATTGATCTTAATTTAATTTTAATCTCAAGTATAGATTTGTATTTATTAAAAAAGAGACATGCACTTTTATCACTGTCCACTAGTTTTGGGTATAGTTTGAATTTGAAAGATTCCGATTCTGCTAATCGATTTCGATTCTTATTGGTTCCAAGCTTCAATCTCCACAGTTAAAGTAAATCATTTAGATATCAACCACTATGGTCATTTAGCCTGCTTGTTGACTGGTTTTATATATATACACACAAATCTACCATGTTTTGTGTGATTTATTACAATTTGTGTAACCATAGCTTGACTACATCATGTTTAAACAGTGGGTAATATAATGAAACTATGGTCAATTTGTTGCTCCTGTGCTTTATCACTAGATAGCACATGCACATTTCTGAAAATATGCATAAATGAATAAAAAAGAGGAATTTAAATTTTAGTTTCAAGTATCCGATTCCTAGCCATCGATTCCGATACTTAAACGATTCCGTTTTTTCGATATTCAACCCTACTGTCCACTTGTGTTTAGTGAAAGATGCAGGACAGAACCGGGCAATAAATATTTTCCGTTCGTAAGCCATACAGTGCATTACCTCTTTGTAGAATAGGAAAAATGCAAATACAAACTATTTATATCTACCAAAATTAATACATTCATTGTATGTATGTAGATTAGTCCCTCAGATTCCAATCACAAGCGGTCACAGGAAACACGTTGAGGTGATGTTATTAGCTGTTGTGTCTTTGCTTACTGGTTATGAATAGAGCAATCGAGACGGGACAAGATCTTAGATCTTCAGGATGTCATTGTGGGAAATGTCCAACATGAAACCATAAATTTGACTTAAATTATGTCTATTCTAGTATCTATCAGGTCCATGGCTTCTAAAACACAGGTGGGCTTCATTGGCCTGGGGAATATGGGAAACCCAATGGCAAAAAACCTCATGAAACATGGATATCCAGTGATAGCCTCGGATGTATTTCCAGAGTCCTGCAAAGAGCTACAGGAACTTGGAGCTCAGGTCAGGATAACAGACATAAAACAGTGTCACTTTTGACCCATGGTTAACATCTTAGTATACATGCTTTAAATTATTTAGTCTTGTGTTTATTATTAATGTGTATTGACATTTTGTAGTTGTTCTTACTCTTTCCTGTTGCCTCTGGTCATAGATTCTGGACAACCCTGCAGATGTGGCAGACAAGGCAGATCGCATCATAACAATGCTTCCATCTAGCCCTAATGTTATAGATGTGTATACAGGCCCAAATGGCATTCTGAAGTAAGGATATCTTTCCTGTTTTTGAGGATATCATTTTAATAATGGCAATATGTTCAATACTTTGCTTAATCCAAAGTTAAAGTGATGGTTCACCCCCAAAAAATTCCCTCATCATTTACTCACCCTCTTGTCATTTCAAACCTGTATGACTTTCTTTCTTACGCAGACCACAAAAGAAGATATTTTGAAGAATGTTGTTAACTGGCCCCCTTTCACCCGCATCTGTTTTGTGTCCATACAATAGAAGTGAAGGCCCAGTGCTGTTAGGTTCAACATTCTTTTAAATATCTTGTTTTGTCTTTCACATGAGAAAGAAAGACATCATTGTTTGAAATGAAAAGAGAGTGAGTAAAATATGACAGTATTTTCATTTTTGGGTGAACTTTCACTTTAATGTAACTTTCTAGTTTGGAGTACATAGACAACTGTTACAGTAGGGTTGTGCATTTGCAAGAATATTATTCATTGATTATCTTAAAATTATTGATCTATTAATTTATGTGAGAAAAATATTGGACTTTAGTGTTCGATATGTAGTTCAGAGCTCATATGATGACTTATTGCATTTAAGTATAAGTTGATTGATTTAAATTTACTAAGTTTAATAAATTAAATTATAATGATCAATAAGTCAAACATTGATTAATTGTTAACAACCCCAGTTTAAAGTGTTTAGATGTGTTAACACGTTTTATTTAGTCAGTAATTAAAGATATATCAAATGTAACCTTATGTTTTTACTCAACAGGAAAGTGAAAAAAGGATCTCTCCTCATTGATTCCAGCACTATTGATCCAGCTGTGTCCAAGGAGATGGCAGTTGCCGCAGAGAAAATGGGGGCTGTGTTCATGGATGCCCCAGTGTCTGGAGGTGAGAGCCTGAAGTGACAAAATCGAGAATTCTCGTTTTAACTCAAATGTATTGGGCAACCAGAACTAAGTAACTGATGTGGGCTGCTGAAATGCTTAGAAATTTGAAAACTGTCCTGCCTGAACTCAAACCACACGTTGAGCTGTAGATAACACGGCAGTTTGCTAACACATGTTTTAAAGGTTTCATAAATCATGCCCATAGTTTGTTCCAATACTAGCTGCTGTACAGTAAGATCTACACTTTTTTTTTTAACTTTGGCCTCAGTTCAAGCAGTGTGGCTTTTGCAATCCCAGCTTTTTGTATTATGTAAGTAGAATTCGAGTTTCACATTAAAATCCATGTTTGATTGCAACTATTTTATTTGTCCCTGTCATGCCGAAAGAAGTGTTGTTCACTCTAGCTGCTGTTGTTTACTTTAGCTACTATGTGGCAATAGTGTAGATTGGAGGTCTATATTATAATTTCATCTGTTAAAGAATTTTGAGCAATCACAGTTTTTTGTTCATTATGTTGACAGAGAGAATCATTCTAAGAAGAAAATTTGAATATGAGTACACCATTTCTACCCTTATGAGACTGTCTTATCTCTCTGCAATTGGTGATTTGAAGGTTCTAGATAGCACTCGGTTTTATGACCAGTCTCATTTAGTCCATTTTCTTAATCCAGCCATTGGTGTGGATGTTTTGAGTTATAGACTAAATCAAATGCCAGCATCTGGGAATTGATCTTGTGACCTAGAAATGGAAACAAGTGCTCATCAGTGGTCCAATGGAGTGAACTCCTATGTATCATCTTTTAGAAGCCTTTTATTTAAGATCTAGTCTTGGGTAGACCGACCCTTATACGGAAGGTCTGGGAACTTTGGCCGCTTTCTTTTTCCAGGAGGCCATTTGACTGACACGTAAAACAACCAATCAAGTTTTGTTTTGTGGCGTGGAAATGTCCCCACAGTAACAGACCAGTGTACATTCACGAACGTGTCAAAAGTTAACATTAACAACATTGATAAAGTTTATGCCGTGATCTTCGCATACTTATAAGAATTATGCGTTTAGTCGATCGTGATAAACTCTTATTGCAACTGATGTAAACATGAGAGCTTACTTCCATCAGAAGGAATCGTGTTGTTTCCATTGACGACTTCGACCGTGCTGAAGTGTTTCCAGAAAAGAGTGCTTTCTTCATCCGATGTTCTGCCATCGGTCTGAAACTATATAAGATCAGGGTCTGGTTAGAACTAGGTCTAAACTTTGAAAAACAAGCATTCATTATTCCATTTTCTTTGACATGAGTTGTTACACATGCCCGTTATGCGTCTTGTTTTTGGACTGTCATGGTCAAGACCTGTTCATTCTATATTATCAACTCAAAAGTACACACTTCCATTACTTTATGTACAGACATTCCATTTTTCCACGGGCCTCAATCCTGGTAGAACAAGTGCCCATTCTGTAACACTTTATTCGTCAAAATTTATCATCTTAATGTTACCATGAGCTAGTTAATTTGGTTGTTAAAATCTGTTCTCAAAACATGTAAGAATTATTTTCCTCATCTATACAAAACATAAAACAAAGATTAAATATCTATTAATTGCCATAATCTACATCCACAGCAAAACTTGAGAACATTTGGAGTTTTCATTTAATCAGCATTTCTAAAAACTGAAACTGAAAAGAACACTACCAAAACACGTACCTATAAATAGTAAATTCTAAAAAAACTGAAAATAATAATGGTGTCTTAATTAAATAAAACAGCCGTGCTGCAGCATGTTTACTTGTAGGCAGATTATGAAGTTACTTAAGAATTATTAATTAACTAGTCAGTGGAAATGCAGCCAGATCTGCCGGCTGAGCACAGTAGAAAAGAAAAGGGCTCTAATGCCAATACTAAGCATGCCCTGACTTCTCTTTGCAGGATTGAGGTTTGCTTTGACTGTGGGGGGAGGATAAAACAGGACAGCGAATGTTTCACGGTGACAGAGTTTCATTTCCCCGCACACAGTTTGGCCTGCATTTGAAACACGATTTTAAACCTAATAAGACCCGCTTCTTTGAGCTTTTCAACCACGTTTTTACGACATAGTCCAGTAGATTAGTGGAGATTTATGTCTTTAGCTTCCCTCCCACTGCACTGGATTAAAGCTACTCAGCTCTCCTCAATGAGTTTGACTGGGGCAGATTAAAGCACAAGAGCCATTCCTGAATTAGTTCTTGATCTTTGCCGCTGTTTCCACATTTTAGTAGCAAGCATGTTTTGAATGACATAGCAAAGTGCTCAAAACTATATATTTATCAGTTGCACTCTGCAGGATCAGTAGTGACAAGTGTAAAGCGAAACTGGTAAAACCTTGTTGGATATATTTTCCATGTGATTTGTGATGTTACATGATTTAATATATTGTTAATTTTGAGACATCAATATACCTTGAATTGTCAGAAAATGTATATATTAATGATCATTCAACATGTTCTCATGATCATTCTCAATCTGTGTGTCTCTTACAAAGTCTCGAGGTGTGAAAACCGCCCCGTGTTGTAATGTAGCAAGGAATGTTTAACTCAGTCAGCAGCCCGTTTGCGCTTTATGGTGAAGCTCCTTTGTAATCAGGAAGTTGTTCCCTCTGGTCTTTGGGCATATAAAAAACAATGTGCTTCTAGTTTGCTTTCCTTAAATTGTTGCCTCTCCCAGTTCATATGCGTCAGTGGGGTTTGGCTTACATACCGCTGGACCAGCTCTTGGTTTTAGAAACGGTCATAAGAAATCCACAGACCTGCTCATTCTCTTTACTTAGACACTCCAGACATTATTCCCAGCTCCATGTTAGTGCCTGTGAAGGAGGCTTAATGAAACTCGAGCCACAACAAACTGGTCCTGACGTCATGCCTGTCTGTGTTCACAGCAGAGCAGATGGTGAAGTGCTTGTGTATTTATAGAACTTTCCCCTCTAACAATAATTACAGCATTTTGATTTTGAAGACGCAAAATCGCCTCAATGTTCTGTTGACACAGCTTCAAACAGGTACGACGAATGTGACAAACGAATGTTTGTTGTGATTTTTGATCTCCCATTCATTCTCTGATTTGTTCCCTACAGATACACAATGAGTAATTGACCCTTTACGAAACTTTTGTTCCTATTGTTATTGTCTTGCAGAACTTGAACTCGTCTTTCAGCCTAATGTGACCAATGTACCTGAAATTATTTTTGTTTGATCTTCCTCAATTTCTTTATTTTCTCAGGTGTTGGTGCTGCTACTTCTGGTAAGCTCACCTTTATGGTGGGTGGGCCTGAGGCCGAGTTCAACGCGGCCAAGGAGCTTCTGACCTGTATGGGCGCCAATGTTGTTTACTGTGGCCAGGTCGGCACAGGGCAGGTACGGATTGAATGTCCATTTAAATGCAGTTCTATTCTTGTTAAAGGGATAGTTCACCCGAAAATGAAAATTCTGTCATCATTTCAAACCTGTATGATTTTCTTCTGCAGAACACAAAAGCCGATATTTTAAAGACAACGTCGGTGCCATTTGACTTCTATAGTATTGACACAAAACCAGTTCAAGTCAATGTACACCATTGTTGTTCGGTTACCAACATTCTTCAAAATATCTCCTTTTGTGTTCTACAGAAGAAATAAAGTCACACAGTTTTGAAATGAAAAGAGGTTGAGTAAATGATAGAATTTCTTTTTTGGGTGAACTATGCCTTCAAGGTGCTATTTTACATTTTACCTTTCTGGCTTGTTTGCAGGCAGCTAAAATCTGCAACAACATGCTGCTGGCCATTGGGATGATTGGAACAGCAGAGACCATGAACTTGGGCATCAGGTGCATTTCGCATGATAATGATAGTAAATAATTTGCTCAACTAACCAGATTTTCAGCACATTTTTTTCCTTTGGTTACTGATCACAGATTCCACTTTTGACTTTACTCTCTTGAAAAATGATTTCTTTGTGCATGACAGATTAGGGCTTGACCCAAAACTTCTAGCCAAGATATTGAACATGAGTTCTGGGAGATGTTGGTCAAGCGATACATACAACCCTGTCCCGGGTGTGATGGAGGGAGTGCCCTCAGCAAACAACTATCAAGGCGGCTTTGGAACTACACTAATGGCTAAGGTTTGCACTTTGTGTTTTTCACAGTTTCTCACAACTCTTTCTCGAAGTTACAAATTGGATTATAAACTATATAGTTTATGGAAATAGATTATATAATGGGTATCTGCCATTTATCCTCAGGATCTTGGACTTGCACAGAATACAGCAACCAACACAAAGACACCAGTGCCGCTGGGCTCTCTTGCCCATCAGATTTACCGAATGATGTGCGCACGTGGCTATGCCAGCAAAGACTTCTCCTCTGTCTTCCAGTTCCTTCGTGATGAGGAGGGACAATAGATGTCAACCCTCTGTGCCCCTTTCACAGCCTTACACAGCACTGCCTGCCTTGCACATGACCTGTCTTTTGAAAAAATTGACCAGTGTGATACGTTTGGCATCAATGTGCAGGGAGACTGAATTGATGAATGAATGCACGTGTCTGTACGAGAGAGAGCATGTGTTTAGGGTTTATTTGACAGGCCACGATCCCCGATGTTACACGTGTAGTAATCCACCAATCAATTTACATGCTGTGAATTTTTAGACTTATTTTTCTGACTGTTTTTGCCTTTGAGGGTGTTCTGTAGACTAACAATATGTTACTATGATGATAATGCATCATAATAGTTTTTTGTCATAATAATGTTTTATTTCATCTTCACGAACCACAAACACCTGACCAGACCAGCAGTTTCACTTCTTTAAAACTCTTCTATTAGTAAAACTCACTTTTTAAAATGTTAATGTGGGTGTCTTGTGAGTCGCAGTTCAGACTGAATGGTCAACATGTCATATTCATGTAAAAAAAAATAAGTAGAAATTAAAGGACAGGAGAAATCTGAAGCTCTGTTGTAAAATTATTGTGCAAAAGGAGTTTCAATTGTACATAAATTGTAATTGTTCTTAACAATATGAATATAGATTTGGTATGGTCAGTGCTAAGATCAGCCTTGGCCGTGTTTTTCTAGCTCAGCCCAATTAAATGTTGCTATCTGGTGAGAAGATTGGGACCCTGCATATTTTAAGGTCCACAAATAGGTAACCAGAGCTCCTTGGGGGACCCAGCATGCTTGAAGTAAATAATGTAATAAAGATGTACACTATAAGGGACTTAAACAGGACTGTCTCCACAACATTTCACTCTCACTTAGAATTTCCATTCAGTATTGTCCTGATGCCCTTTCCACTCACTCTTCTCACTTACCATAGCTTTACTCCCTCTGTCTGTTTGTATTCCTCCATGTCATTGTGTCTCCTACAGTCCTTCTCTTCCTCTGGTCACACTCGATCTTGTTCTCCTGGTTTCCAAAACAAGGGAAAATCAAGTCTGTTTCTGATCTACCTACCGAAGAGCTACAGAGAGGCCATAATGAAAGAGGTCACATGATCACCGGACAAACCCATAAAAAGTCCATTAAGGACAGAGGCATGAATGCTGTGTTGTTATCTAGTTGACAGGTCTTACAAACAGGACCATGGGGGTGTAGCTAGACTACAGACATCGCTGAATGTCCCATTCTGGTTTAATGCATGAAATGTACTAGTCACTGAAACATCTAAAGTCAGTTCCTGTATTCGTCTTTGTTTCAAAGGTAAAGCCCAAGGCATTCTAGTTTTGCGCATTAAGTGTTTCAGTCAAATCTGTATCGTCTTTTCCTCTCTTTTTTCGTTCGCTGGTCGGCAGCATCCATTACAGATTGGTTTGAGAATTAAACATTGATTTATTTAATTCATTTATATTTTTACCCCTTTGTTTAAGGTCCGAAATATGTATATTACACGTCAAATGTTAACTACCTTAATTGAACTTAGTATTGTACAGAAGCTATTAAACACCAGACTCCGCGCTTTCCATTTACTTACAGTGTACATTTACATCAAATGTACTGTATTTTATACATTAGCATTATTTCAACAGCTAATTCATACAAATTTCCGAATTAATCACGCTAATTTTGTTTCATTTATTTTAATTGTTTATTTCATTTCGATTGTTTATTTTGTGAAATCACCAAAGGCATTTCCAAGTTAAATTCTCGTTTATCTTCCGGTGTTGTTGCCACGTTAAAAATCCGAGCAACAGCGCTCAAACACCTATTTAACACATTCTTTGATGGAGCCTAATTGTCTTCCTCATGTGGTAGAAACGTCGGAACGTCCGTTAGATGCACACTCTGACACGAGATCCAGGTGTGGTCGAAATATGAGTGTACTTATATTTTCCTCCTGCGTAATGTTAAATTACCTAACGAGATAAAGCATGCCAACTACTACCTCACTCTCCGAATTTTCAAAACATGCATAACTAAGTCTGAGAAATAAAACATAATGCACACACTGTACACATTTAGCTTAGTTCAGTGCGTAGGGTAGACATATTTAAAACGTTTCTCTATGTAAAATTGTTTAGCAAATAACTTTTCCATTCAAATTGTTAAGACTTAAATAAAAAATTAAGTTTGTAAAATAAAGGCTGCTTTGGGCTAATATTTTCTCTGATGGTATAATGTTTATTTGTGCAATATAGGCTGGAAATAAAAATAATATTTAGGCCACGATTTTTGAATATCGATAAATCGCATGTGTATAACAAAACTGTTAAAACTGCACAGCTTCAATGTAAAAGTTACCTCTGATGGCGTTTAGATTTTATTTAAATAATTTGTATTATTAATTGTGCAAAAGGCTTTGTCTATAATATTTCACTGCAGCGATGCAACATTTTCTTAGCAATAATAAATATAAAATTACAAATACAATTTTGAATAGATTAAGGTTTTGTCTTCTGTAAATTTGTTAGGATTTTATAATAACAAAAAAAATGTGTCTGGCAGCATTTTATCAGCAGTGAAAATGAAAACGGAGTTCAGTCCACTTCTAATCAATTGAATACACTTAAAAAAATGTATTTAAAATGGCACAATATGTTCTTTCATGACGATTTGATCTAAAGGCATTATATTACACAATATAACATAATAGTCTTCATATCTGGAATTGAAATACCTTTCCCAAATATTTGATCTCTTGTTAAATACACTTGTGATCTAAACATATTTAAGGCCTATACAACATCAGTCATGTTGGTCGCAATAACGAGTGTGATGTGCATTGTTCTCGTGTGTCTCTTATTAGATGATTCATAATGGTTAATTGAAAATGAATATAAAAAGACAGTGTTTTATTCAATTTGAATTGTCTTTTTTACATGACAATAAATAAGCAATGGACAGTCGTTCAATTAATAGTTTTTAAGTCTGATCATTTAAATCGCAGGTAAATCCTATCCCTGCAAATTGCACAATACCATTTTCAACACCATTTCCGATTTTATTTGTCAATGTTTTTCACCTTCTTTATAGCCCACCTCAAAGTACCAGATTATACAGTAATTGTAGGTTTATAAAAATGCGCCACAAATTCATTTTGACAATAGTTTTTTCATTTTAACAACTTAATTTGCACAAAAATGTGCAGTGTGCTATTATTAATAATGGCTAGATTTGACTGTATCGATTCGTGTCTGGATATTTGACGCATGTACTTCGCCAATTTGCAACATATATACGCCAACAATTTTTCAGAAATGTTTTTAATTTACAAGCTAATCACAGTAGTAAAGCATGAATATATCTCTAACAATGTATATTTAACCACATATATCTAAATAAATGAATATACATGTATTATTTACTCTTAAGGATTCTAATTAATGTAGGCCTACGAATACAGATCACGTCAAATCTGAACATCCATCGTTTCTCCCAGTGATAAAGGACCATTGAGGAATCGATTCTCCCATCATGTGACTATCGAGGCGAGGTGATTTTAGCAGTGCAGTGTATTATCTTTGTCATGTGCACCATGCTACAATTGTTATATTGTTGACTTTATCTTTTACGCAGTTGCAACTGGAATACGAAACTCGAGAAGCTGGATAAACTTTAAAAAGATCAAAAAGGGCTTGGAGTCTAAACATGCATGTGTTTCCAAGCCACCAGCGACATTATTTCCTGTGTTCTCTGCTGGTTGGTGAGCGTATGTAACGGCCGCCCATCGGTAGCTAAACATTTACTTTCCACTCGTTACTACGTCATTTCGGATATATAATTATCAACGCAATAACATATGTTATTTTCTCTTCAAAATACAAATCTTTTTTTTATTTAATCCAATTTAAACCCAACAGACAGTTTTCAGTATAGATTTTCAATCTGAAAGAGACCTATTAAAAGCTGTCTCAGGCCCCAAACAGGACACGTCAGTTAAACATATTATTCAATGGATTTAAAAAAATAATTCCACAATAAATAAATTCTTTAACTTATAATATAATATCATATAAATTTATAAAAAAAACGATGATATGTTTATAGATTTGAATTTTACTAGATAACGTGTCCTCGAACCTTATGGTCATCTTTGTTAAATTCGTATTACTTAACGTTAAAACATTTAAAATGTAAAACTATGTAATATACAACAATTTTATAAAATAAAACGATTTAATGAAATACTTTTTTAAATCCGATGTTTTAAACAGATATCTTTTGTCTAAACCGTCTCTTCAATTACACAAGTGCCCGACCTAAAAATTACAGCTGTAATAAAAACAAGATCAAGAGAATCTCATGCTGAATCTGTGGCAACACAAGAAGTGTAATACCTGAAGAGTATTTGTGCTCCTCTTTACAATACAGCCGGAGATTTGGTCGTTTCCTGCCAGACGGTCTAGCATTCAATGACAACAAGGGCCCTGGCTAGACAGCAACTTTCAACTTGACCTTGGCCTCAAGCAGTGTGTAACTCAAATGTAAACGAGTCTTGCCAAATTGTGAGCTGGATTTCTAGCCATATTCTATAATTAAATGATAATAATTTTCATAACGTATAATTGGTTGTATTTCAACAATTGCAACTGCGCAATTAGCAATTTAGCAACGTAACGTTAAAATCGAGAAAATGGCCAATCGTACAAGTTTTTGTTGCTTTTTTTAAAGCGTGTTTTTACTTAATCAGATGTCTTGTTGGACAAAGTACTGGAAATAACTATAACATTTCAAAACAAATAAATACTTCGCCTAAATGTAAGGTGAAATCGTGCGGTTTAAGACCCCAAAAAGTTTTAGGCGGATTGTATTTTCAACGTAATATTTTTTATAGTAGCCTATATTTTCCGAATATTCAATTAGTATTAAAGTGAATGTCTACAACTTCATTATGGCAATCTATTGCGCAACGGGGTGCAACTTGGTTTCTCCATAAGGAGACAGCTATTCACCAAAATCGTTATATCTATTTTTGACCAAAAACCCTTTAACTTTGTTTTTAGTTGAATGCAGTATATTAGTCTTGCTTGATCGGCGCTATCTCCAGTTTAGACGTTTATCTGCCTCTTTGCATGTCACGTGTCTCGGCTCGTCCAATAACATTTGGAGCTGGACGCGCACAGAGGGCGCATGGGTATCTGTTACCAGATTCACGGCTGCTCTTTCAGTCTTTGGGAATTCTAAAAGAGCTGCTAGGCTCCATGTAGGGCGTGCTATGACAGCGTCTTTACTCCTCCATTCTCGCTGGATTGACCCGGTGATGTTTCTTTATGAAAACGGCTTGGACGATATGAACAAAAACATGGAAGGATTCGTGGGAGGCAATTTCGCTGCAAATCAGTGCAGGAATCTAATTGCTCATCCGTCTTCTTTGGCCCCGGGCACAACCTATACGTCGAGTGAGGTGCCAGGGTCGGGAATGGGGGAACCTGTCAAACAATGCAGTCCCTGCTCGGCTGTGCAGAATTCACCAAGCGCTTCATTGCCCTATGGATATTTTGGCGGCAGCTACTACCAATGTAGGATGCCCAAGTCCTGTACGCAGCCCTCCACCTATGGGGAAAAATACATGGACACGTCTGTTACTGGAGAGGAGTTCCCTTCTCGTGCTAAGGAATTTGCATTCTACCAGGGTTATTCTTCTGGCCCTTATCAACCTGTACCGAGTTACCTTGATGTGCCGGTCGTACCAACTCTGAGCGCTCCTGCAGAACCAAGACACGAATCTCTTCTGCCTGTTGAGACGTACCAACCCTGGGCTATTACGAACGGATGGAGCAGTCCGGTGTACTGCCCAAAAGACCAAACGCAGTCCAATAGCCTGTGGAAATCGTCTATTCAAGGTAAAACTACGTATGCCCCAAATCCTCTACCTTATCTGATTTATTGGGTACCTGAGGAATTTCAGAAAGAAACGTTCAGTCTGCGTAAATTCAGGCCTCTAGCAAAAAAAATCTTGTTATTAAAACAGAGTTTTGTAAAAAGCGTTTAGTAGTAATTCTACTCATAAGAAAACTAATTTATACGTTATTGCTACTTCTTATGGTTATTTCAATTATAATAAAAATGTACTTGCGTTAAACAATGTTTCGTCGTTTTGTTTTTGTATAATTTTCAGGAAGCCAACCTTTTTTTCTGGTTTAGATATTGAAAATTTGCGTTTGACATTTGAGTGTTTAACATTATTTCCACTTCGATGTCTTTTGCAACCAGCCTTATTTTAGATTTGATCTGTCCCTCAGATAATGTGTCGGGTGCCGATGGAGCTTCAGTTCGTCGAGGGAGAAAGAAGCGGGTTCCTTACACCAAAGTTCAATTAAAGGAACTAGAACGAGAATACGCCACAAATAAGTTCATCACTAAGGACAAACGAAGAAGGATATCTGCTCACACAAACCTGACCGAACGACAAGTGACCATCTGGTTTCAAAACAGGCGGGTGAAAGAAAAGAAAGTGGTCAACAAGTACAAGGGTATCAGTTAAGGTTTGAAACACGTTAAAACTGAAATACCAAATGGGTATAAATGGAAGAAGGACCTTCAACATTATTTATTGTAAAACCCATTCCATCATCGGTTCCACGTCATGGCAGAGATGAACAGGAGTAAA
Organism: Triplophysa dalaica; assembly: GCF_015846415.1. Taxonomy (NCBI): domain Eukaryota; kingdom Metazoa; phylum Chordata; class Actinopteri; order Cypriniformes; family Nemacheilidae; genus Triplophysa; species Triplophysa dalaica. Next base: position 11,205,622 of record NC_079553.1, read on the forward strand.
TAATATTTTACTTCCCTGTGCAGACTGAAACGACCTTGACATGAGGCACAAGAAGCTGGTCGGGACAATGTACACACAACACATTCACCACTTTTTTATTTCATTTTATCTATAATGTCTTTAAAAAGGACTTGAAAGGAATGTAAACTACTTTCAACACGTTTAAGTAATTTAAGTAAACAGTCAAACCATGGCAACTTATATATTGTATTAAAACACAGGTCATTTACACAAAGTAGAAAACACAACTGTACATTTGAATCTGTGGACTTGCATGCTTCGCTAAATAATGAATCAAGAATGTAAATTCTTGTACACAAAAAATGACCCAAACCACATTTCTCCTTTTAACCAGTATATTTGTAAATAAACAGCCGCTTACAGGCAACTTGCGAAATATACGATTTCCCATGTGTTATTGCAGATAATATGCAAATAAAACTTCCGACATCAAGTGATACATATTTACATCTTTATTTTTTTAATTATTTAACGTAGTCTGAATTTTACTATTTAGAACAAATAGTCTAATTTATATATTGTTTCATAGTTAGCCTACAATTTCATACGTGGATGTTCAGAGTAAAACATTGGGCTAAAACAAAAAATATCGCAGCTGTTATCTTTTCTGGTAAAAAGATAAACTAGTGATATTTGTAATTAATATTTTATTTGTTTATTTTTTATTTTTTGTGTAATTTGTTCTCACCAAATCACCTTCCTTAATTCAAAACGTTTTGTAGTTTTTTTTACGTTTTCTATGTGCTTCATGGTGCTTCCATCTAGTGTCACATAGGGGTCATTGCAATTTCATCAAGGTTTGGTCAAATTTCCTTACACATGTATGGTCAAAAAACTTCTTGTCTTTTCTTACATGGAAAACCGGGAAATCCATATATTTTGTTATCAGACAATATGTCACTGGCTACTCTCGCTTTTCGCAAACATAAATAGCTGAAAATAGCAATAGTTTCACATTGGATCCATAGGCACAGAGAGAGAGAGAGAGAGAGAGAGAGAGCGACAGAATTAAAAACATTTTAATTTACACATTTTATTTATTTATTATATAGAACACACAAACAACAAATAAAAAACATAAGCCTGGTTTCACAGAGATAGTTTAAGGCTATCCCAGACTAAAATGAATGTTTGACCTGACATAACTGAATATAACTTGCCAAGAAATATCTTAAAATATGTTAGTTTCATTGTTTTGTCTCAAGATGCAGAACAGCAATGTATTATTTTAAGGGATTTTTGTTAAAGCAACATAATTATCTTAATTCAACTGTATTAAAAAACCGAATGAAACCGGGCCATATTGTGTAAAGTTCCGATTAAAGTCAGTTGTCAATCATTCGAATACAAATTTATTAATATATATATATATTATTAAGATGATTTACAGCGGATGTTTTAGTATCTCATCGTCAGATTAGATTAAAGCAATATAATACACAAATTAAATAATAAAACAATGAATGATGAATTACATTTCCTGTTAGTTTCGTTAAATTGTATTTATTTGTATTTCTTTTGTTCAATACCTTTGAGTATATATATATATATATATTTTAAAATATTGAAATAATTTTTCAAATGCTACATAGGCCTAATGATAAATATCTACTGAAATCAAGACTTGGGGCTTTTTAAGAAATATTTTATATTATATTACCCCAAAATGGTTTTCTGATATTGTCACCGAATTATAAGGTTCTGTCTGCCTTCTGAGTAGTACTAACCTTCAAAGGATTAGCATTGTAGATAAAAGTCCCAACATGCGTAAAACCTAAAGAAAAAAGCATCACATAATATAAATAAATTGAATAAGAATAGGCGAATAACTCAATTTTCACAAATATGTCAGCTAATTTCAATTTTCTGTTTTTACTGGATACGTGATTTAACCTGCAAAAATATAAAACATTTATTGATGTTAATTCATTTCTCATGAATCTGCCTAAAGGTTTTGTGCTAGTGCTGATGAATTCACACAGACACAGTGCATTTAAAAAATCGCAATGTAGAATCTGTTTTATTCTATTCTATTCTTTTTTTTAATGGTTCTTGCTATGGTGTTCAATAAAGAAACGTTCATATCCAGAAAAATGCAACAAAAAGTTTCTTTGTGTACAATAGATAGCATACAATTGTTAGAATTAAATCTTTTAGGAACATTTGACTGAAAGGTTATTTGGGGAACCAAAAATGGTGCACCTTTTTTAAAAGAACAGACCACTAAAGTTTCCTAACTTGAACCTTCGTCATAGTAGCTACAATTATTTTCTAATATCTCAGTTATGCGGCCTTTTAAATAACGTCACAAATGCATCATCATGAAAGACTCAAAGCAGCCTATGAGTTGACGTTTCGAAAATGTCTGAACAGACGGAAAGTGTGGGAGGGAAGTTCACGGACGGGATTGTCCTTTTTGCTCGAACATACAGACAGGCTGGACTGTGCCGCCACCTAAAGGCACAAAAAGAAATGTGTGTTTCTATTTATGTAATTTAAATTCAGATGCTTTTCCTATGTGTGTGTAGCATTACCCCATGCTATATCTTTTAGCCTTATATCGGTCAAAGGACAACTTGAGCCATCGAAATTATATAAAAATCTATGTATATGCGTTACTATCCGATTATACATAAGGATGAAACTAGCAATTATATCTCTGTTTGACCAAGCTACAATTGAAATATCTGCAAACACTAAATACTATTGTTAAACCAAAAGCAATTTAAAGCATTTACAGAATACAAATCGGTACTCTAATGAAAACTGTTCAGTTCAAATGGAATAAAGGCTATTATTGTGAAAAACATTTCGGAGACAAACTCTGATTTAAATAGCTTACATTAACTCTTGCTTGCACATTAGCTTGAACAGTTCCATAAGTTTTCAATATTAATAGGGACGAATAGAGGATGTTTGTTAAAACATTTAAATGTTTTCAAGCTAAATAATTCCCCCATAAATTATAAATTTCAATTTAGAAAAACATTTTCTCCAATTAACGTTTTTTTTTCATTTATTTTCCAAGTCGGAAGATGTTGGACGAAAGAGATACCCCACTCGTACAAGGCCATTGAGAAGAGATATTCTGCATTCTTTACTCTAGGGTTATTTCTACATTATCCACGTCATAGTTTGTTGGTGTAACTTAATACATGTACTTTGATTGGGTAGTGTTAAATAATACATGTGTATAATAATAATAATTAAATGTTAATTTTTTTGTATAGTGTGGTTTGCGTTTCAATTTGGTTTTTAATTCACTTCTTCTGTTTTCATACAGATCTGCACATCTAGAGAAAAAAATATTGTAAAACAGTTATTTACATGTCAGAGTGCATCAATACAAGTGCAAAGCAAAGGTTGGGTTGCATGGGCTCACTGCCACCATCGTTCTCCTCCAGCCAATGTGACGGGTCTTAAACAAAAGCAGTGATTATTTTGTTATTATTTACTTCTGTTTTGTCATATTATCTAATGATCGACGGTTTCTAATAATCTTCATCTTATGTGGTTAAAGTGTGGTTAAAGATTCTTACGTATTTTTTAAAAGCTAATCTACAAATAGTGTTTATATTTCAAGCATTGTGTTGTACCGAATTAAATTGATAAATGCACAGGGACAAAACACATAAAAAAGACAGTCCGAGAGCAACTGAAATCAATGTCTTAAACTATCATAGCCCACCGCTGACAAATCACATTTTCAAACATCAAGCATTTTCACATCAAACTACATTTTTTTTTCATTCTATTCACAAACACATCTTTCCTGTTGCAATCAATATAAACTTTTCAAGCTTGCTTAAATTCCATTCAATAATTGTATTGTTACAATAAAATATAAACTTTTGCATTAAGCAAGATTTTACATGAACGTGTCCGAGTTACAGTAACTCCTGTATAGGATGTAACAAATCTTGTTATAATATTGTTATAACGCTAAATCTATTGATAATTCTCACATTTTCAAAAGCATATCTATTTAAAATATTTTAATTGAAAGTAAATTTCGATGACTAGTAAACTAAACTGGTCGCACGCCAAATTGGAGACTTAACACGACAACTTCACAGACGTATTTCAACAGAGAAGACTTGGATTAAAAGCCCCTACTTTTCAATGTGAATTGAATAAATAAGACTAATAAATAAGCTTTTGTTGTTACTAACATTTGAAGTGATGACAAATTGGCCTACACTGTACCAATTACTGTGCTTTTTTTAAAGAAGTGTTAACTCGAGGCAGCGAGAAAAGTTATCGGTCCTATACGTCTTAAGTCCTTCATCTAATTCGTCAAAAACAATGGCGAGGAAAAGGCTAAAGTTCCGTGAAAAAATTACAATTAGTCGTGGAAATCTATAAACCTCATCCGGGGCGCTGTTTGGGCTATTTGTAAACTCCCATTAACTGTGTAAAGTGACCCTCACACTCCCCCGAACTTGAGATCTTGCTGACAAACTCTCAAATATCCCAAAGTTAAATGTGAAGTTAAGATGCTTGTATGTGGGTTCCTGTTATGTAAGGTCGGTCAGTAACGTTAAACAAAACATCACCTCTAAACCAAACGTTTAACAATTCATATAATTACTGATAAAATCATGCATAGACTTCCTATCTTTTTATGCAGTTTAGCTTTAAATGTGTTAAAAATGGGCTGAAAACGTGATCTCACCCGATACACGCAGGGGGCTGTTGTCTCTGTTTAATCTACTGTTACCCGTGACTTCAGGTCTCATTGAAGTTCACGAATTCCAAGTAGGTGGCGTCTCATGATCACTCTCCGACGGCCATGGCTTGTCTGAGCTGACAATGGCTGGAGCAAGATACCAAAAGCACCATAAAACCACGTCCGTCGCCGAATGGTTTTAGTTTTTTCTGCCACCAAGCACAATATTACTGGTTAAAAATACTAATACTAGAAAACGAATTTGTCTTGGGGGGAAATCCGGTGTTGATCTCTATGAAACAGATTTAATGTGAACTAATCCCAGTCCGATGTTGCATATTATTTGTAAGATGTTAGCTTTCTAATTGTCTTGGATTTAGTTATTTTTTTTCTTTGATTCACAAACGTTCTTCCTGTGCTTTGGATCCCTTGTGATATCCCTTGTTCTCTTTTCATCTTTCCTTTTTTCCTTTCGTACGCAAGTTGCATTTGGAGATATTCAGTATTGTTGACGGCGGAGGTAAAGTAATTAAAAGGGGGCATAGTCCAAGTTAAAACTTTATGGGCCTTAACTGTGTTTCCAAGCCGCTTTCCTACGTGACTACATTGCTGAAGACTAACCCGTCACAATTCAGTCGTATTCTTGATCAGAAAAATACATTACATTATTTTCGGCGAGCTGCATAAAATCTTTTGGATTCTGCATACATTTACCGTTGAAAGCGCAAGTATACCTTCAAGTACAAGGGTATGTTTGAGATAATACTGTATTAACAAAATATAATTATAACTATAAATGATTATTATTATTGTTTGAAACAAATATTAATTGTGTTTCAAAACATCAAACACAAATTAAAAGACACATGACACCATATACGATATTGTTCTTAACTGTATTTGTATTCCTACTGAATTTAAGTCTCAGTAATCCACTGAATAATAAACTATCCAAATTATTTGTAATGTAAAATCTAATTTAGCGACCGTTTGTATTGTTTGTTTTGCGCTTTAACAAATTTGTGGTCTTGGTTCAACTATTTTATTTAGGTATACTTTAAAGTAAAAAGACACATGCCAAACGACGTTGTAAAATACTATTATGCACGTTTTTTAAGATATCAACATTTATAGAGGTTTAAGCTAAGGAATAGTGTGTTGTATTCCTATGCACCCGCCAAAAAGCTCTACCCTTGTGAAAATTAAGCATGTTTTTATTGTAGCAAAAGTGTACTAACCATGTTTTTTGCCTATTGATTACCATACATACAATCCCAGTTGTGTTACCAATATCATGGTTAAACTGTGGTTACTGAAATAACACCTTGGATAATTTGTGGCCACTGTCGTTTTTAAAACACACCAAAACGATGGGTTGTACCGTATTGTAAATAATTAATATCTATAAGTGTATCACGTTATTCTGAACATTGGCTACTTGTTATAAGAAAATATTTGGGACCAAAAATATAATTGTATTCTCCACATAAACTTATCATTGTCACATTTGGGTTTTCACGCTTAGCCGTCAATTGCGCAATATTTACAAAAATATCCTTTGCTAGTTTAAATACTAAGTAGCCAACAAAAAGCTAATGAATATCTGAATTTTGAAGAGCTACACACGGGACTATACCTAGAACAAATCCATAAACACCATAAAGCATGGTGGGTTAGTAATGCGTGTTGGCCATTGGGCATGCAGATGGCTTTCTCCAGCCATCAAAAGTGTCAAGATGTGTAGTCCAATGCCCGCACGCGCCCTCGTCAATGCAAGTATCGCTCAGTCCTCTACTTGAACATTTGCACATGTTGGCATACAATATTCTTAGAGGTACATGTCAATTTCTGCCCTTGGTCACATGACCGGCGCTCTCTGCAATGGATGGAGATGGATCTCCACGTCAGCTCACGTCTCAAAATCTTTGCTCCGCGGCTCTGCTTCAAAGCCACTGAAGCTGAAGCAGTCCTCTACAACGATGCGAGGCAGTACTATGGTTGTGGCGTGCCCAACCAAGTGTCATGATGGATTTTGACGAGCGGGTACCCGTTGGGTCTAACATGTATTTGCCCAGCTGCACGTATTACGTATCTGGAACGGAATTTTCCAGTCTTCCTCATTTTCTGCCCCAGACCCCGTCTTCTTGCCCCATGACATACTCTTACTCCACGTCTAATTTACCACAAGTTCAGACCGTTAGAGAGGTGTCTTTCAGGGACTATGCCATTGACACGTCCAGTAAGTGGCACTCCAGGGGCAATCTGCCACACTGCTACGCGACAGAAGACATGGTGCACAGGGACTGCCTGTCCAACCCTGGGACATTGGGGGAGATGATATCAAAAAACAACTCGGTTCTTTACCATTCCAACGCGAGCCACACATCCAGCGTGTATGGCAGCGTCGGGAGAAACGGCGTGCTTCCCCAAGCGTTCGATCAGTTTTTCGAGACAGCGTACGGGAATGCGGATAACCAGTCGACCGAGCCGCCGGTGGACAGAGCGACCAGCAAGGGACCTCAAGCCGCGGAATCGGGGAGCGACAGCTGTCGGGCAACGGATGAGACCGAGCGGTGTGAAGAGGCGAGCAGTCCCGAGTCATCTTCTGGAAACCACGAAGAAAAATTCAACGGCAACAGCAGTAAGTCTAAAGACGCGCATCAGTCGTGTGAGAAAGTTTCTAATCTAACGTGCTGTTGTTAAAGGTTTTATATGCTGTTTTATAAGCATATAAGGTTTATGGAGGGCCCTGTATATTTACCCTAACAAAACTTTGTTATAAACGCGAGATCACGTGCTCGAAATTGAAATTGGCCGTGAATGATAGGCCATTTCCCTTTGACTCTTCAAAAGTCTGCGTCATTACAGTCCGGGCTATTTACAAATAACTATTCAAGGGATTCAACCAAAATGCTGTTCTTATTAGTTCCGCGTCGTACAAAAGGGAAATTTGAAGTATTTTTAAACTACATTTTTTAGTGTAATTTATTTTATCTTTGAATAATTACAGATTTGTTGTCCTCATTACAGGTTTCTAATTATTAAACGAACTTGAGTGGTTGTTTTAGAATTACGTGCAATAGGCCTTTATTTTATATTACTATAAAATATTAATTTAATGGCTAAATAGTTTATTTATTATTCAATTAATATGTTTACATTAATACAAAAATTTAGCCGAATGCAAGAGTTTTTAAAGAAATGTATAAAGCCAGTTGTTATTGACATATGTGCATTTCTACAATTTCGTAATTTCATCTACAAATGTATATCTGATATTATATTTTTTTGTTATATTGCAGGTGGACAGAAGACACGGAAAAAGAGATGTCCTTACACCAAATATCAAATCAGAGAGCTGGAAAGAGAATTTTTCTTCAGTGTTTACATAAACAAAGAAAAAAGGCTACAGCTCTCCAGAATGCTGAACCTCACCGACCGTCAGGTGAAAATATGGTTTCAAAACAGAAGAATGAAAGAAAAGAAACTAAACAGAGACCGTTTGCAGTATTACACCTCGAACCCTTTGCTCTAGACGGTCGTTCGCTGAGAAATCCTTTGGCCGAGATGGTTAATTTCAAGTTCGTGGATGCACATTCCGACTCCCAGAGACTGCTGCGAGACGAGATGTGACCTTCATTCCTCTGACAGACTTTTTCATCGATGAACATGCGTATTCTCTATACTCTTTACTGTTGAAAACATTTTTTGTATTATTAGTGATATTATGTGGAGGTTAGCATCATTCTATCATTTCTTAGAACGTTTCTCTTTATTTTTTTCCGACCAAGATCTTTAACTTTTCTCATGTGTCATAAAATCTTCAAATCTATTAAGGTGGTAAGAGACCTAATTAATGGACAATAAGGTGATTTTTAATCACTTAACCAGTTCCTTATTTATGCCTTGTTTGTCTATTATTTTACAGAAATGTCGTAAAAATAAGCCTGTTTAAAAATAAGCTATGTTTATTGGGAACTAGATGCATCTTGCGCGCTATATTCTTTTACTTGAATTCTAAATTTCTAAGTTTATAAATTGAAATAATGCTTCTTTATTGCGCATTCTCTAGAACATCATTGACTTAACAACATTGCTTATAAACGTCTTCAAAATCAAACTCATATTTATTTTATGTGAGACGTAAGTGAACGTTAATGTAAAAGCAATAACTTATCCGATACGGGCACAACTTGGGACCTCTGTCAGTCAAAATCAAAATATTGTTTTCTATTTAAGCTCTGTGGATCTCCGCCTTCCTATAATATGCGTGAAACTTTATAGTAATGTTGCAGGAACTCATTCATGTTCATGCTAATCTCTCATGTTTATAACATCACTTCAGTGTTATATAAATCAGTCTCTTGAAACATCTTGTGTTTTCTCTCTTCTTCCTGAGTAGGATCAAATGTTTGATGGATCTAGCAATATATTCCCTCCACGCGTTTTCTTTTGATTCAAGGATCAAGTGGTTGCAGTTATTAATGCCTAGTATCCATTACGGAACTGCCCAAAACACGGCGGTGTAAGTCTCAATGAATCAAACGGCCTTTCAACAAATTCGACCCTACAGATAAGTCAGTGTTAGCTTCACAGATTTTCTGAAAGTGGCATGTGTCTCACATCTAGACTAATTCAACTCTGAGACAAAAATATTTTTTTGTCCTGGAAGTGAGAAAGCAGCGGTCTCTTGTTGCCTCATATAATTTTACAGTTTCACTGTATCGGTATATCGACGATCCACTGTGAAAGGGTCACAAATCTGATGTGGCCACATGCCACTCAGAAGTCTAATAAATAAAGTCGACCATAAGATAATAACGACTACTTTACGCGATGGCCCTGATGGTTCGCGCATCCTTTGAGGCTCGCTGGAATTTCGCCCTAATTACGGCACATCCCCCCGTTGCTGCAGCAACTCGGTCATAAAACCCGTCTTAGTCTGGAGCATTTGTAGAATTGGAGTGAGGTGCCATAAACCGTCTGAGAACCAAGGTTATTAACTGTGACTAAGAGCTAGAAAACAACGGCTGGAACCATTGAAAGCTTGTGTTCACGGACTTTTCCGCCATCATTTGTCTCAGTGTCCCATCATGGCACCACGGCTGGATTGCGGACTGTTTGGCTGCTCCGAAGATTCGGTTCACGTCCACTGGGTGGCGCGCTTTAGATCAATGTCATTGCCGTGTATCTAAAATCCCTGCTGAAGCATATTTACTTTGTGTACGTGCAAAGGACAACGATCTTCGTGATTACAAAAGGCACTGTATCAGGTAAAACGCCGAGCTACCATTTAGATATGTGTGAGTTATTTTTGTCAGTACTGCATTTAAATAAATAGGCGTATCATTGGCTATAGAGTCCCAAAAACATTCGTTTGTAAAGTAGTAGGCTACCGTTGGTAGTAGGTATATTAGTCCCAGTGTAACGTTTTGTTTTCATTTTAGTTATCAAAAATTACTGTAAAAAAGCTGTAAGAAAATTAGATGTAGTTATGATTTTTAGATGCAGCGATAAAGTATTCATTAATTTTCTAAAGGTTTGAAAAGCCAGAAGCATGTGGGAAAAGTTACTCTGAGGAATTAAATGAAAACAAAACGTTCTTTACATTTTATTCCCTTATATAAAATTCCATTGACTTCACGTTATCAAACCTTTTAATTCTCCGGTGCAAAAACAGTAGGCTACACAGAATTGTATTCCAGACCTTGCAACTGGTTCATGTCACGGAAGGAAAAACTTTCCTATTTGCCTTTTCTCTATTTATTTGTTATAAGTTATCAACTGTTATATTATCTTCTGGATATAGCGAATTAAAATATTCATGAAGCAGGGACATCTTGTAAGGAAATTGTCTTTAGGCCCTATATATTGGGCGCTATTTTTCTTTGAGCCGATATCTAATTGCAGTAGTTGTCCTTTAGGTAAACTTAAAAAAAACATGTTAAACATAATTCAGTCGCAATGTTACAATTTAATGCAACCCACTTTTGTTACTTTGTTCACACAAATATTTTTTTATAAAATGACTAAAGCTTTAAATATCTGTTATTAGGGTAAACAGAAAATAAATATCTAATTGCATTAAATGGTCAAATTACTTATAACATTATATTGAACCATTTAAGTATATAAAACCATATAGTAAGGAAACCCAATCCTAAAAATAGAAAGATAGCTGGGAATTATTTTTTCACTAATAAAAAAATAGGCTAAATGACGACAAATATGGTGACGAATTCCAACGAATTTGTTTTTATCCGCTACAGTAAAAATTTAATCTCAAAATGTGTAATATCATTAAACAATCGGGTAGAAAATAGCTTTTGTAAATTAATTAAATATTATAAGTTCACCTATATATTAAGTATAAACTATTAGATACTTTACACTATTTACCTTAATTAAAATACACTGTATTACCTGCAATATTATAATTAAGCAGGTTTTACGAATTAACTTTAAAATCATAATCCTTCAATACAAGATGACCACGTCACGAGAAATAATTGTGCTGCAACACTGAAGTCAATATTCACCACATGTAGTGATTGTGAATGCATTAAAGCCGTCTCTCATTTGAACTTGAGTTAAGTAAATAAGTTGTTTTTGAAAAAATCTGTAAAAGAAGACTGGCTGTTTATGTGCTTAAATGGACGTTGGAGCAATTGCAGTGTATCATAAAGTTTTACTAATTTAGCACTTTATCCTCTTTTCGATACCTTGTTGCTTTGTTGTGCCATTTATACATGGCTCAAAAGGCTTTTCGGCTCAATGACAGTGTTAACGAAGTCAGTGGTCGTAAACATACTGCCGTTGAAATAATAAAATTCAGTTTTTATCCGCTTATATTTTCATTAATGACTGATCGGGTGTATGTGGGTTTGACTTTTTTAAAAATCTAGTAGCCTGAAAAGGATATGGGACACAAGGGTTACGTGCGCACAGGGGGAGGAGTCATATGAGCTCGTTGCGATTTAATTGGCTGTTAGCTCACACTGAGTTGTATGGTTATCAGTAATTATATTCAGCATGTTTTGCACAAGAAATGTCATCCAGAAAGGGCAATCTTCTTCCACCGTCAAATTATACCACAAAGATGTCATGCTCCGATAGTCCATCTGGAAATTCGTTTCTTGTAGACTCTTTGATCCATGGAAGAACCGAGGGAAGTGGGCACTACTACCAGAACAGCGTCTACTTGCAGCCGACCTCCGAGTATTCGTACGGACTACCTAACTGTGGCTACTTTTCCGGACTTAAACGGAGCGAAGGCAATTCGCAAAATGTAGTACCAACATGTGGCCCATATCAAGGCATGGAAGCATGGCTTGAAACGTCCAGGTCTTGTCGCATTGAACCAATTACCAACCAAGTCACCCCACGCTCGTTCTCGCCCACCATAAAGGAGGAGAACTCTTACTGCTTATACGAGTCTGAAAAATGTCCAAAAGAAACAATCACAGAGGATATATCGTACGCGCGGCTGACATCAAATTCCTGTCCATCTAGCAACAATAACGGCTGTGTTCCGGTGCCTGGTTACTTCCGCCTATCTCAGACATGTAGCACATCTAAAGGTTTTCCAGACGACCAGTCTATTTCGACTCACGTTGCTGCTCAGCGTTCGACCCGATTTGACAGCTCTCTGTCAGCCATTACAGCCGAAACGAGCAGGGAAGAGAGCGACGAGCCCTGCGCCCCGAAAAGAAACAAGGAGCTACGGGGGTCCACCGGCACCGCTTCGTCTCCCGAACCACCGGACAGCCCAGAAAAGGCGCTGAATGTAAATAAAGGTAATTGGTTTTGTTGTCTATTATGACTAAGACCAGTTAAGCATCTTTCATGAGGGGCTCGGGGCAGAATGAGAAATTATTGGTTTAGAGCGCATTGATGTATATTTGGATTCGTGATTTTCCCCACATATATACATTTTTCAAATATTTAAATAGTACAGTAATATCTCATAGTATTTTAAAGATATCATAAGGCATTGTCCTGTGTATTTTAGGCGAATTGCTTTTATCAATGTTTAAATAATTTATTTGCTGTAGCTGCATGCAGCAAGCTCAAACCAAGTCTGCAGTCTGTGAAACCTTTACGCACAACGCAAAACTCATTATAGTCAACATGGATTTTCCCAATGGTTCGTTAAGGTTTCACTTTTCACATTTAATCTTATAAACCCTATTTATAACACGTTACTCGCGAGATCTATTTGAACAAAAGCGCATAGTTTAACAACTCTCGCTTGGGCAATATAAAATCTGCTGTTCACACACCTTCCTTCTGCAGTGCTTCAGACACAACATACCCTTCGTTGAAATGCAAAGCTACTTTAATCTTGTTAATATTTTTTCTTAAAAGTGCCTCAAATGTTTAAAATCATCCCAGAAATCTTGTTAAACGTATTGCTCACAAAAACAAATCTAACTAATTTACGCAATGCAATAAACATGGACTATACACTTGTCAGTACATCTTGTGCCATTGTAGTTCAGTTTATGAGACCTTGACATGTAATCACCTGATGTGAGGTATGCATTTTCTTTTCTAGATGCATCTGTGATGTAAACTAGTTTACTGAATGGTACAGAATGGAAGAATTTATACTCATTGCCATTTAAGAGAAATCGTCATTAATAATACATTTATAATGTAGCCTATGGTATAAAGTACATTACTTATCCTCACAAAAGTAAAAAAGCAAGCTGAACAATTATTGAATAAACAAAAACATTTTTATTGCACATAAATATAGAATACTCAAATTAATACAAGTAAAAGAGCTCGCAATATGGGGTTAAAGTTTACATCATTTTTTTGTTAAAAAAAACTTGCTGTGCAATTATTTCTTGGGTGAGTGTAATTATTTCTTGGATGTGTTATACATTTAAAATGTTTTAAATATTGCAAATAATTGTATTAGGTGCTACGTAGGTGCAATGGAAAGCGTTCCTCGATATTCACGCACACAACTGACTCGTCAACTGCAACTGAACATTTTGGACTAATGTGTTCTCAATGTTTCAGCAGGAGATTCCAAGAATGAGAAAACAGCAAACTGGTTGACGGCGAAGAGTGGCCGCAAGAAGCGTTGTCCATACACCAAGCATCAGACTCTAGAGCTGGAGAAAGAGTTCCTCTTCAATATGTACTTGACACGAGAGCGTCGCTTGGAGATCAGCCGCAGCGTTCACCTCACGGACAGACAAGTGAAAATATGGTTTCAGAACCGTCGGATGAAGCTAAAGAAAATGAGCCGAGAAAATCGAATCCGTGAGCTGTCGGCCAACTACAGTTTTTCATGAAGCCCCCTCGCTCGGTTATAGTGCTCTGGCGCCCTCCTCTATATCAGCTGCAATGGTTGCCTACTCACAACAGTGCGTCTTTGTAGGTGTGCGTGCATATATGACTCGTGCAAGATACTATTGATAACTTATTGTGTGTCGTATACTGTTGACATTTTTATCTGTTATGTATAATTTTATTTGACATCCCTGCCGTCATAACATGTCATTGGTTATTTATAAACTGTCAAGGGTACTTCATGTAAAAGGTAGCGAGGAAAATATCAAATGCCGAAGGTGATTATATTGGCACTCGTTGTAAATAGCATTCAGGCAATATTGTACATTTATTGTATATATCTGCGATATTTGCATGTTGTAATATTAACTATAATGGAACCATTTTTAAAATAATACTAAGAATTCTTTTCGTCTTAAGTACGACATTGTCATGTATTTGCTGTTCTAGGCATAAGTGCGGTTCTTTGAAAGTAGAGACAAACACGATGAGGCGTCCTGTTTTGTTTTTAATAGTATTTGAAAATGTAACATTTTTCTGAGGACACAGCCCGAAATGCATTAGATTTTAAACTGATAATTCATGGCAGATTGAAATAAACGCATGTAAAGGGTCAATACAGCCTACTTTTAAACTGAGTACCTGTTGTTTCATACACTCGTGATTTCCCGAGACTTCTTCGATAGGGATTGTAATTTGTAAAATTTGTATACAATTCATGTTATTCCTTTAAAGTCTTCACCCAGTTTTGGTCCAATGTAGTCACTTTAAGATCATTATGAATTAATCATATTATAATAATAATACAGTTCTAGAAAACATCTGAATTCAATTTCTAATGTAATCCGATGGACATTCAATGAATATTCCATTAACAAATTATGTAATCTGTCAAAATTCACTGTAACAAGGATCACGGGTCAGTTCTGACGAAGGCTCATTTTATTGTGCTTGTTTGCCTGCGCAACACAGAATGTATAAATAAACAGGATAAAATGTAAGTTCTCATTTATCTTTTCAAGAAAGAGACAAAGAAGACTGCTGAGTGATTTAGGTAGTTTCATGTTGTTGGGCTTTATTTTATATCCCCACAACAAGAAACTGTCTTGATTGCCTCGCAGTGAGATTCAACACAACACCAAAACTCACAAGACAAACAAAATACGGCGTGATTGAGAGGAAAACAGGAAAGTATATCCTTTGAAACAACAAAGCGCACAACATAGTAAAAATATATGATGTTCTCTTAATTTATAAATTATGCCGTAGGACAGCGTTTATTAAATGCTAGATTCCTGTTGAAACAAATATAAAATATTTAAATGCATATAGACATAGCAAGGCCTCGGTTACGATCAATGCACTTTGGCCAAAGCCGCGTGCGCATCAGAGACCGAGAGCACGCCCACATTGCCGGATGCGTCTGCTGGGCCGAAGAAAAAACACAAAGGCTTTATTGGCCATATTCAGTCCAGACAGCCAAGTTACAACCCGAAGAAAAACAGAGTAATAGCCCCTGTTATAAATAGTCTGTTGAAGTGCCCAGAAATTCCCTCTTCCTGGAGGACAAGATCACAGCAATGCTCCTTAAGTCCTTGTTTTACAAAATTGTGTGAATTGAGCGATTTTCCTATATTAAGTTATATAACATTTACTGTACAGCCTACTTCAGCCTATTTTCATTGGAACGACACTATTTTACACTATCGCATATTTTAAAATTTAAAAGTTTTGTATTTCAAACTGATAGGCTGATTTTGTCTTTTAAAGATATAGAAAATGCAATAAAACACTGCGCAATACATGCAGATTATTGCATCTAAGAAATAATAGTAGGATTTAAATAATACAACTCCTGGTAATAATATTACAATTTACATATAAATAACACATTTTAAATGAAATCATATAAACAATAAATCACTATATATTGCAGTGTTGGACAAACAGTTGCCTTAGCTAATGTAATTATTATTAATTTAATATCACTATTTTAAAAATATTAGATCATATTAGTAAAATCTTAAAGGGCAACATGTGAAACCTTTTTTTATTTTCACATAATTCGGTATGTTTTCTTATAATCAACCGCTTAGTTCACATTCACATTTTGCTTGTCTGCACATCACCGTCAGGAACAGATTGAACGTTTGAGCACGTTGCAAAATGACTGGTCACTTAGCAGGTCATATCTCAACAAACCAGTGGCACTTATTGCCATATAAACTATACATATGGCTCAAGTAAAGATGCCTAACTATTTTATAATCGTCTCATGCATACACTACACAAAAACATGTATTAGTTATAGGTTCAAAATTATTTATGCAAAATTTGCAACAAATTGTGCTATCAAAATCAAGGTGGGTGATCTTGAATTAGGTCGAAATCGTTAAACTAGTTCAAGTGCTTTTGCAACAACTTGAATAATTTTTAATAGCAACGCATGGCTACTTTATTATCGTGTGGATTCAGAAATTCCAGAAAGTATGCTTATCAAATACTCGTTTTAGCTACGATCTTAACAACACGAATAAAATCAAATCCACCTTCATAAAAGCATATGACCGTGCCATTAAAAATATGCCTTGTAAAATGGAGGCCATTTAACAGTGTGCAATGCTTAGGCTTTCCCCTTTATCTCCCACGTTCTCTCCCACAGTCACGTGCCTCCTGCAGCCAATCCAGTCTCTGCAATGGTTCAATTTATCAGAGGTCTGTAGTTCACTGTGAAGTCAAGTAGTTACTTGATTACCACGGATTCTGCTTTTGTGTCCGTTCCATTGTGGGTGTATACCTTCAGTTGGGTCCCTCTTAGATTTTATTATGTCGACATTAGGGACACTGAGCTACTACGCCGACTCACACATTCCACACGAAAATGAAGACAATTTGGTACCGAGGTTCTCATCTGGACCTGTGGTCCAGCAGCAGTCTCGTGAGCTGACGCTCCTTGAATATGGCGAGCAGGAGTCGTACAATTTCCAGGCCAAATCATCAATTTTTGGCGCATCGTGGAGTCCCGTGCCCGTTCATCCCCCAGGCAGCGCATCTATCGCCTACCACTCGTATATTCATCCATGTTCAACAGGAGAATCCGTGGATGGAGCATCCGTGCGTTCCTGGGCTTTAGAGCCGCTGTCTGCGTCCCTGCCTTTCACAGGATTATCTGCAGATATGCACCACGATATCAAACTTGAACCGCTGGTCGGAAATGGTGAGTGCGCGACGCATACACTACTAGTGTCCGAGACTGACAACAATACAAGCCAGGCAGAGAGGAAGATACCGGACGATGCGGTTTCCAGCGAGTCACAAGATGAGAAAACTTCAACCGAGACGAAGCTTGACATAGACCCAAGTAAGTACGCAGGTTATGGACATTGCTCTTTGACATACTGGATACTTGCTTCCTAAAGACTTGATACTAGTTTTTTTGTGAATCGAAATTCCAACATATAATTAATTCCAGCTAGTTCTTTGTAAGCGACGCCCATTAGATGCACACACACACACTTATTATTATACATTACGCATTTGTAAATTCTTTTAAAGGGGTCTTCTTATAAGGCCTTTTCTTGATTTTCTAAATTGCGTTTCCATTTAACGGCATATGATTTGCGGTTTTCATTAAAAATGTTTTCCATTCATTTCAAGTATTTGTATCAGGAGGTAGCCTATCCATAATGGGATAAAGACTACTGTTTGTGTGGCCGCCAAATCCCTGTCAAATGCTATTCTAAATTTGGAGTGTTTTTTAATATAATCTACAACGTATTAAATGGCATTTTGAAATACTGAATATAAAACTTACAAATGTTGTCATAAATGAATCTGACCTTTGGATTTTGAGCATTATTTTCATCAAGATAGTCAGGGTCCTGTTGTCCTCTCGATCAGTCGTGCCAATTTGTTTTAGCATGGGGGAAATTATAGCTTGCACATAAAATTGACGATCATATAAAATGTTCTCCGTGATTTTTATGAAGCAGAATTCACACTACCCTCAACTGTTGTCAGTTGCATATAGAGCTTTGTTTCTTCCGACTCTGCTGGTCATAAAATGGCCGCAGTATTTTTTTTAAGTGCATGGCAACATGACTAGCTCTCTCTTTCCGACCCTTCTTGCAGATAACCCTGCGTCCAACTGGCTGCATGCGAAGTCGACTAGGAAAAAGCGCTGTCCATACACTAAACATCAAACTCTCGAGCTGGAGAAAGAATTTCTGTTTAATATGTACCTCTCGCGCGACCGTAGATATGAAGTGGCAAGACTCCTAAATCTCACCGAGAGACAAGTGAAAATTTGGTTCCAAAACCGTAGGATGAAGATGAAGAAATGCAATAAAGATCGTCCAAAAGACATTTAAACAAGAAAAGTAAAAGCGCACTGCAGTGGATGAAGTCATTTGGTTCGTGCGACAGTGTTTGTGATTTAGCCTGTCTTTTCCCTTATTCATGCACAACAACAGTAGATTATTGATAGCAGTACTTATTATTGATATACTTCCAATTTTGTAATATGTTAAATGTACATTGCACAAACCTTCGATCTGACAGTTTGCCTGTATATTTGATTGTGTATTTGTGTACAGTTTGTTGTTATAGTTCTGTTTTTGTTTGGCTTGCTTGTTGTGGGCCAAGCTTTTCTTGTTGTGTACATTTTAAATATGTTAATCTTTAGTTGAGTTCCAGTTCATGATTTCAGGGAATTTTAGAGTTCAGCGATATGAAATAATTATTTGCATGAATTTTAACTGTTTTATATTCCAAAAAGAATTGTAGCGCAATGTATTAATGTTTAATGTGACTACCTAGATGTATTTGAACTACCTATGTAATAAGATTTATTTATGTTGTGTTATGTGTCATTAAGGCATTTCTTTGATTTTTGTAACATTAATGTGCTTGCAATGTTATGTGAACACAGAAACTGTGCATACGCCAATACCTCAAATTAACAGTGTCAGTCGTTTTCAAATGAAATACCACTTGTGTACATTACAAATAAATTCCTATAAATGGTAAAATTCGTTAAGACTCTAAATACATTTCATTGTTTAATAATTTATTTTATTGTCAACGTTTTTAAGAAACGGGAATTACAATGATTTTAATAGCTGTCGGGGTTTAAATCGGAATAATCAAAAATGTGCAATAAGTTGTCACTATAATGTTTTTGTTAGTTTCAGTGCATGTAAACTTGCAGACTAACTCAACATAAATGTTTTGCCTATTGACACTGACTGCAATCCCAGGCTATTTTCCCTCCACCCAACAAGAAATATTTTACTGTCTTTGAAACACTTTACATGTTCTCGCGCTCATTCTCCCTTTATCTCACATCCAACTGTTTAGTGTCCCGTTTACTGCCCGGATGCCGTTTCTTCGCATAAATAAAGCTTAGTTTGATGCTTGTGGACATGCCTGCACATAGCCTACTATTTGTGCCCTGCCCCTGCAAGCGGTATTAGTGGCCGTGTGGCAATAAACCACAATCACAGTCTTAACTGTTTATGGGGTGCAAAGCGATTGAGGGCGGACCTGGAATGACTTTTGAGATGACCTACGCCTATATCAACACAATTACAGTAGCCTATAGCAAAGGTTACTTTTTTATTCATATATGTATTCGCTGTATCATAACTACTAGCCTATATTATTACATGACTAGGCAAATTTTCGTATTGTTTTACACGAAAACAAAATTAACATTACCAAACGAGAGAATAAACAGTGCACTACAAAATCTAGACCCACAAAACAAAATACTCATGCTTGGTTGCATTATTTTCAAAGGCTTTACCCTAGACAGCATCGTTAAACGGGGCTCAGGCACACTGTCTGGATTTTCTCTGTTAATTACTTTATTACTCCCTAGCAACAATTAAAACGTTGCAGAACTGATCACCAGTTGTTGTCTCCTCATGCATGTAGTGGTAACGGAAACAAACTATTGACGCATTGTTGTCTATATTTCTTTGTTTGATTGGTGACGTGAATATAAACTACAAAAAGTTTTTACAAAGATACGCTCATATTGGTTGATTTGCATACGACCAAGAAATACAATTATTTCCATTTTGGAAGGGTTAAAAAAGTTTCATCGCTCATGGCGCACCAAAATATTTTGGATGTCTGATATGTAAACACACCAGATTCGTCGATGAGTCTATTAGCATAATACTTCGAATAGGGCGTGTTAGATGAATGAGAGAAACAAAACGTCTCGTGCTTAGAGGCCCCCTGAAGCAGAGTTGAGAAACACTCCATTATAATTCACTTTAACAGGATGTGCCATCAGGCCAATTTCGCCACTACCATAAAAATCCAGCAGATGGAGACAGCGATTTGTTAAAAACTTATAATGCACATCCTATCCTGTAGCGACCTCACATAAGGCCAAGAGAATAAAAAGTTAAACTAATAACTCTCATTAATAGCAAACAGTAAAAAAACGTGAATAAGAAATGGGACAATGACATGTAAGAACTTATTTTATGTGGTTAGAAACTTTTCACAGTCCCGAAACAAAGGCTATAGGTAACTGTAAACCTATCACTGTGATAAAAATAAATACAACATTTTGCAGGTATCATATTGGCCTCAGATAACACAAAACCCGGCGGATGTTTTTTTAAAGCCTTTAGTAACTTGAACATTAAGAAGCATTTTCCCTTAAGACATGAGATGTAACATTTCGATATATGGCAGAGTTTCATTTAGAGGTACCATACATTTAGCTTTTTCAAAAGTTAAATGTTGCCTTTTGAACTTGTTTCTTTAGGTCAAAGGATTAAACGCTAAATAAATCTAATCCTTGCGATATTGCATTAATTTACACGGTTTATATTAGTAAAAAATAGATATTAGTACCAACTGCACATTAGTTCTCTACAGTGTAAGCTGAAGCAGAAAAGCACGCAGTCATGCAGTCACCTGCAGGACAACAGTAAAATTGCACCTAAACATGCAGAGTTCACGCCATGTGGTAATTACGACCAGTGATTTGAGATGATACCAGCACGTGACGTAATGGTTACTGTTCAACTGCGAAGCTGTTTACGCTGAAATCGAGTAATTACCGGTAATACCGATACGGTGAACGCACCTTTAATACACACTGTCACAGTGTGCACATACAGTGTACATTTATGATTGTATGACTGTTTGACATTCAGAAGAAGTGGAGTTGTTAGGATAACATGTGTCACCCATATGCACTCCCCAATTGTAACAACACGGTAAACCTCGATTTACTCAAGATATTTATTGGAATTGACCCCTCTGTATAGTTAATAAATAATGAATACTAATAAAGATGACCATGTAATGGTAACATTATCACGTGTATTCTATTTACTTTGCAGGTCTATGTAAAGATACAGAATCCATTCATATTATTTATTTTGTGTGTGAGATCAAAGTGGAGGGGAAAACATCTATTTAGGTCGCGCTTTATGGTTTTACAAGTGGTCTGGGACTGTCGTTAATCCACGACCGTTTATACGTGCTACGCGCGTAACGATGCTTTTGGGGAACAAACCGCTATGATAAAGTAGCATTTACGCGCTGCTTATGTTGGATTCAGCTCTGTGTTTGAAACACAGACAGTAAAATTGTGTCACAAAAGGGTAAAGATACATTTACGTGTCGTGTTACAGTCACAGGCACTAAGGCTTTCGTTTATATTTGTTATGCCTTGGAAGCAATATATAGATGTTAATTTAAAAATACATAACATTTTATGCACTGAAGTAAAATCATGTTGTTACGTTAAATGTGAACGTTCTATTTCAGATATATAACTCTGTCATACAGTATGTTTAACGATTTAGTCTATCGGTTTCATGCTTGTATGGATATTAAAACATACAATTTCGCTTTCCAAAAGATTTATTTATTCAATCATCCGTCCTGATCTAATTACCATAAAGAAACGTCAAAGCCTTAATGTAAGGATGGGATTAGGGTTCTAAACGAGATAACTCAAATCACATGGTCACGAAATATAAGGTATCCTCTGAGTTGGGATGTTAGTGTAAAACAGGCACAGGTTATAGGTTCAGCAACATGCTGAGACATCAGCTTTCCAAGCAAATAAAACATGCAGGTGCTGTACAGGTAACGCATTTGATCTTTTACACGAGTAACTTTATAAATAATGAGAAGCATATTATTATATTGTAAATACACATATGGTTAAAACTTACTAAATCACACTTCTGAATCTTATGGAAGGATGAAATGACTGATGTGAGTAATCACGATGTACCAAACGATGTAACACACCTCGTGCAACGGAATATCCCACAAGAAATATAGTGGCTCTATTTTTTAATTTTAGCTTTATTCTTTTGTTGTTTTAAACGATGCAATCAGGGTGTTACACGACATGCATGCATCTCAAATTTTATTATGAAAAATGTTGGTTTCTCCAATCTTACAGTACCCTCCAAACTGCGTCATATCCTGAAAAGATGCATGTTTCTTTCCTCGGGAATGAGTATAGTGGTTATGCCCGGAAATGACATACACCTCCAGTAGAACAATAGGAGCTTGGAGCTCGTTTACGACCCAGTGCAATGTGTGTGGGTAGAGGGTCATCCATCAAACGCCACTGTTGCCAGAGCTACTGCCGCTGCTGCCTTACCAGACATCATAAACACCCCATATACGCCTCACACGCACTAATTCACAAAACTCACTGCGAGGGATACAGACAGATCAATCCCTGGGCTTTTTACATAAACGAATGGGTTTGGAAATGTGGTTAGCCGAAGCAGCACTATGTGCAGTCACAAATAAGTCCACTCGATTGACGTTATCTCATTCACATATTACCTAAGAATATATTACATCCAAAGTCGATTCCTTTCTTCATTCATTATTTAGGTCCGTGTTATTACCTAGGCATCTGAATTAATTTAGGCTAAATCATCTAAACGCATCTACGACGATAAAAAAAGAAACTAATTAGTCCACTTAATAAAAACATGGAATACATAATTACGACTGGTAGCGAAATTTTATTTCATTTTTTATTTTCTTCCCATTTATGTTTAATATTAAAACGTACGAAAATACATTATTTTGTAACATGCTCATCCATCAGTAACAACGAAATAAAATTGGGTATGTAGGGTGTTTGCGTAACTTTGAATGTTCCATAATTTAACGATCCAAATTTTCACTCTTCTGTATTATGACCTTCATTATTAAGTATAACAGACGGTTAGCGAGGCTGAGCATCGTGCCAGACAAATCCAAAAAGACATTGTGCTTTTGCTCACCACGTGGACTAAAAGGATGCAAATTGCCAAATAATTATTCAAAATCTCAGTTAAAATGATGACACTTTTAAACATACAGTTTTTGTCCTTTGAAAGATTTGGGCATTCAAAATCACTGAAAATTTCTATAGATGTTTTATTAGCAAATGGCGAGGCCTTAAAGTTGAAATGTTCATTTTAAATACCACACACTGCATTTTTTCCAAATATATAATTTAAATTAGGTTAATTCACATAATCAACAGCCTATAGTTTCATCTCGATGAAATATTGTTCAATCGACCTTGAGAATTTTATTCATGCTATAGATAAACAACAGAAAGACTAATACATCACTGAAATTAATTAAAAAATGTCCAAATAGGACAACATTTTTTCTTATATTATAATGAAGTACAATCAAGTAATTTTACTATTCGTATTTGCAGAAACATGATTTATGATTCGATGGATAATTTGCCGTAATAAATGGTGTTTATATAAAACAATACAAATTGATACTCACATTTTCATTCTTTCAGGTTAATGAAAATAAACGGAATTACTTAAATGGAAATTTTAATAAACAAATTCACAGAACCATTACATTTAACCCAAAATTATTACATTTAACAGCATACGTAAAGATACATCCGTGAAGTTTCCATGTTAAGATCATGAGAATCGATGAAGGTTTTTCATTCGTGCTAGAAATGTGTAGGAAGAAGTAGGTTTGTTTGAAGAATGCCGACACCCACGTTCTTCTACACACAATAGTATCTGTAAAGCTGCAAAAAAAACAACGTTCCTCTCTTACTATCAATAAGTAATCCTATTCATTTCCAACCTTTCGATAAAGGTCGACTTTCCAAAAACGAAAATATCAAACAAATACATTTTTGGTCCGGGACAACGCTGATCCACACGAAGAACATCCGATATGAAATTATGCTCAAGGCCAATCGACCACTCGAATATATCGAAAAATATTACTTTTGAAAAATAGCACTTTTAATTAAAAAAATGGGAAAACTCTCAACCGTGAGTACTACGTTGTTCTCTTCTTCCTGGCCACATATGATCTAAGGGAGTGTTAGATGGTTTAAATGTGTTCTTAGGGCACTTAGCTGTCAGACCTTTTGGCGTGTAAGATTGATAGCGTGCAGGCTTCCAGGGCTCTTTGTTTGGAATATAAGCAATAAAGTGCTCGAGGCCTATACTCCTTAGCCGAAGACTTCTAAGATCAACAGAGGGAACATTCTTGTACCTAGAGGACTATTGGATTTTTATTTTGCAATAATTACTTTATTGTATTTATTAGATTTTGAGTCGGTTTATCCTAATGTAAATGTAGCCTTACACATTTTGGAGGTCCAATAAGGTAATAATGTGTAGTTCTTTATTATTTACATATTACAATGTGTCATTTTAGAGACAAATCGGAATAAATCGTTTTAAGCTTTGTTGTCATGGTCATAAATTCTGCAGGGAATAACCTTGAGCAAATTATCTATGAAGATAAAAATCTTTTATTTTCATTTGATTGTATGTTTTGACAGTTCACTGGGTAAATGTAAACAAAAATGTGTACGCTTTTAAGTTAAGACAAAAGTTATATGCATGCCATCTTAATGTATCATTGTGCTTGAGAACAAGCAGGAGCGCGCATGAGTGCTTTTAAAGAATTTGTTCGTCGTGTGCGAGCGTACTCTCTCACGCGCTTTTGCTCGTGCACTCACTAATGAGAGCGCGCATTCTCTAAAAGAGTGGTAAAACCCAGACTCGTGATTTATGGGTTTCTTCGAACGTGGCTATTGGCTTATCTTATTCACTCAGTTGATCATTGGGGAAATTTTCATTCAATGGGCAGTCAAACAATAAAGGAAGGACAGCAGACGGACGCACTTACACACTGTTCCAGGTATTGGCTATACTTCTAATCTACTGCGCAGTGGGCAAAGTGACGGTAAATGCGTGAATAAAGTAGCCCATCCCCGAGAGTGAGGCGTTCCTCTCGGACTTTTTTCGATCAATCACACAGACAGTGGCTTCTTTTGATTAAACCCCAAATTGTCATTGGACAGAGGTAATCATGTGACAAGCAATACGGTCCAATTTCAACCTTGTCTCCATGAAAGCAATAGTTTAATGGCACCGCGGTCCCCGCACGGCCGTAATCAGAAAAATATTTTTTTTCGATATTTCTTTATATCTTCTTGGGTCACAAATTTGCGAGCGTCGAATTTGGAAGACTTGGAGGAGATGAATTACGAATTCGAGCGAGAGACGGGTTTTATCAATAGTCAGCCGTCGCTCGCTGAGTGCCTGACATCTTTTCCCCCTGTCGGTGATGCATTTCAAAGTTCATCAATCAAGAGCTCGACGCTTTCACACTCGACACTGATTCCTCCTCCTTTTGAGCAGACCATTCCAAGCTTGAACCCCGGCAGCCACCCTCGCCACAGCCGGCCCAAGCAGAACCCCAATGGCTCATGCCCGCTGCCTGCTGCATCCTTACCCCCAGAGTACCCTTGGATGAAGGAGAAGAAAGCATCCAAGAAAAATCAGACAACCTCGACAGCAACAACCACCGACCCTGGTCCACTGTACTTCTCCCCTCAAGGTATTTGAATTGAATACAATTTTACTGTGTTTGTGGTTCATTGCAAGTTTTTCATGCAGTAGTTGCTGGTACACAATGTCATGTTGTTGTACGCGCAAGATACTATGCTGCCTCAACGAATGTGAACTTAACTCGAACAAGTTAACTAAGTTGTTTTTATTAATTATTGGCGGACGAGATAAGTTCTTAATAACTTCTAAACTCTGTGTTAGCTACTTGTAGCACAGGACATGAATTTTAATATTTGACAGTAATGAAGAATGATAGATTGCCATTACTCAACTCGGCAGCTGGCGTGTTCATTAATCTTCACTCGGACCTCTCCGCACTCACACATCAGTATATTCTGGCATTGGGAATGAGGACACAAATTATTCAAGTGCCATGGCTTAATTCCCACAAACAATTTATGCCCCACGAGAAGCACAATATATTTGACAAGTTTTTAGGGTCAGCTTTAAGCCACGCAACGCGCGTTGTAAAAATCAGGAGTTATAATTAACGGCGTATCAATAATGTTTAACGGTGTAATCCCTTCATAGGCTCGCCCGAGATTTCTGATGGTGGCAATGGGGCAACTCGCCGACTCAGAACTGCGTACACCAATACTCAGCTGCTGGAGCTGGAGAAGGAGTTTCACTTCAACAAGTACCTCTGTCGGCCACGGCGAGTGGAGATCGCCGCACTGCTGGACCTCACTGAAAGGCAAGTCAAAGTTTGGTTTCAAAACCGGAGGATGAAACACAAACGACAAACGCAGTGTAAAGAGAACCATCACGGTGAGGGTAAATCACCAGGTCTGGAGGAGGCCGGAGGACGGGGTGATGGGAAATGTTTTTTCGAACAAGTGGCAAACAATGTATCAGGGGCGCTTTTGGAAAGAGAGGCTTATCCATTTCAGCAGAATACCTTAACTTCTCAACAGTCACAGAATGGACACAATGGTGATTCCCTAAGCGCGAATGCTTCGTCTTTAGGTAGCAATGACAAACATCTGAAACATTTTCCCAACCCGTCACCCACTGTTCCTATCTGCACCACAACAATGGCCCCGGATTGTGCATCTGGACAGGACAATGGCAGTCCCTCGGCCCTGGACGTCTCTTTACAGGACTTTAACGTTTTCTCCAACGACTCTTGTCTACACCTCTCAGATGCTGTATCCCCAAGTTTGTCAGAGTCTGTGGACAGCCCTATTGGTTTGTCCACGGAGGCCTTTGATTTCTTCTCTGAGACGCTTACAACAATCGACCTGCAACACTTGAGCTACTAACTCTAACTGAAGTTTCATTATAGGGACGTCAATATCTTTCTCACATTGATGGTCTGAGTTTAATTGTGACTTTAAGATAGGCCTAGACCATTAATCAATGAGGTAAGTTTTTCAATAATCGAGTGATCAGTTTTGTTTACGAAGAAAATATGGCAGGAAAAAAGTGATATTTTTCACTGTTTATTTTTGTAACGCTTACATGGCAAAGCGCCATATTTTCATAGAAATAAATTTGTACTTATTGAAAAAAACATCAGCGGTGTTATTTAATTCTATATAGGCTTGCTGTTTTAAATAATTATTTTTAGCAATTAAACTTCTAAATTGAAAGCGTTAACATGACTGCTATGAACTGATAATTTACAGATTTATTATGATAAAGTTTTTAGGATGAATCGATATGGAAGACTACGTTTACAGATTTGTCTTTTTTTCGAGTGTCAAAAATGTGGTTTCATAAGGCTGTTAAATCGCAACCGGAACAAAAGTAACTTTAAAAATAGCCGAAAATTAAATACGGAGTGAGGCATGTAATGGCTCGTTACGTTATTGTTAATTCCTGGTTTAGTTTACGTCAAATTGTGATTTTGACTGTGCAGAAGGAGCCGATTGAAAGTTTTAGATGCTCAAAACTCAAAAAGGTGATTGATATCTTAATGCTTCGTGCACAAATAATCCCCTTGGTCTATCTGACACAGGGAGTCTCCTGGCCAAAAGCTGTAACGTTTTCGAGTTCAGCAATTACATTTTATTGCCTATTAAACCTTCGACAGGGGCTTGGTGTTGAGGCAGCACTCCACGTATTTCAATCCGTCGCCGAAAATGAAAATAAAATTCATCATAGCATTTTTTAAATTGTATTTAGTTATTCGTCAATCTACATTTAATTTAGCCTTCCTTTCTAGAAGGTTATTGTAACAAGTGTCCTGACTTGGACATTTACTACTTGTTTAGGTTATAAAGCGTTTCCAACAGGAGAGACCGCAAGAACTGCATGATCTACCGTTATAAAGTAGGACCTTGTTTGTGTTAAATTTATTCTTGACAAAACTTGAACTTTCTATTCTAAATATATCTAAAAAAACTACATATGTTTTGGTAATTTGCTTGACTCAGGCATGCCTCTTTTTGTAAGCTCTTTTTTTCTGCTGTTGTAGCCTATTGCTAAACATACGGTCGCCGTTACGGCCTTGGTTAACTGTATTTAAATCTTTATCGACCAGCTAGCTTTCTAAGGAGTGTTTCACCTTTTTTGTCAATTGCGGTTCTGTTAACACATACAGATTTATATTAACAAAGTTTAATTAATGTTATGAAGAGAAATACTTCAGACGTGTTCAAATTTAGATATTTAATGCATTTGGACAATGATGGCATTTTGCCTCACATTAAGTAAGGCTATAATTAAATGCATTATAAAATAATTATGAGTTAGAGTTAGTCTATTTTTTTTTAGTTTTGATCCGTCGATCTTGTAGCCTATTCAAGTTTTATTTCGAAGCAAGTTGTTTATATCCCGATTCTACAAACTTACAGAAGTGCAGTTTGTACCAGCTGGAAAATGTAACTGAATTAATCAAGTTTCAGATGCAACTGCCGATTATATTGCGGTACACATAGATGGGGGTTAGTTTGGAAAAATAATTTCCAAATAACTGACGCACGTAGCTCTTCTGTAACGTTCTGTAAATGTTAAAATGGAATGAGGCCTTTACCAGCCAACAGCTCACACCACAGAAACGCATTTGCAACTAACTAGGATAACTTTCCTCCAAAGGAGAAGAGTCCTCAAGACTAGTATATCAAAGGCTAGGCCTATAACCACTGTCGGCTTTGGTATAACATTCCTTGGGGTCTTGAGTTTTCAGACAAAGTAATCTTTAATGGCTACAGTATTAAATAAATAAGTGAAATACAATAAACATTACGATGGGTAAATCCTCAATTTCACAATTTTCACAAAACAAAGGTTAAAACTGTTTGGAGCTCTGCGGGTGTAGCGCCAAGTCTTGCCTGAACAAATAGTTTGACTGACGTCCTTTGACGGAACAAAACACGTGACCCGCATTCTTAAATCAGGTTAAAGACCGAGTTGAGTTTGGCGTTGAGAAGTGATCTACATCCCTACATCCAGCAATACATTTGCAGGATCGTGTTAATATTACGTTTTTATCCCACTGTCAGGCAAATTGCACTATGTTAAAATACATATTTATAAAAATACAGAAACCAATCTAAACATCAACAGGCTTTTTAGATCAAATCATACTATTAATTGAAATGTATTTAGGATTTTATTGACAGCTGTTTCAACATTTTGTGTCTGACACCATCCCAAAAACATCACTGGTGGTTTCGCATTAAAGACCCCATCCTTTCACCATGGAGATTCCAATATTTTTTTGGAGCAATAATTTATTATATATTTTTTGAGACCACCATTATGGTCACAACTGATAGTCACGTGGCTTTCATTAAGCTTAATCAAACTCAAATATTAACAGTGTCGTAATGCGATGTGATGTTGGACCTTGCACAATGACTAGACTTCGGCAATGTTATTTTCTCTGAGTGTTCAGCTGCCATTCTGAGCTGACTTTCTGACAAATTTTGGGTCATCACAGCATCTTTTAAGGCAAAAATTAAGGCATTTGTGCAAAGTATAATTCAAGTCCCGCTACATAACGCCTAAAAGAGGAAAGCCTCAGTGCTCATCCACTGACTGTAATGTCTTTGCAGGCACTTAAAGTCGGAGCAGTCAGCCTTCAGCTGGTTTCCATGGAAACCCTGCATTTAATCTTTGTGGTCCCTTTTGTCATTCCTATGCAGGTGGGCTTCATGCAGATATTTCGTGGGTGGTGTGAAATTAGAGCAGAGCCCCTAAACAAACAGCAAGGACAAAATGCTACATTGAAATACAATACCAGCAAAAATATAATTTTTTATCGTTTATCCACAAGGATTTCAACCATTTAAGATTCTGAATCGGGAACGGCTAAAGTACAAGATCCGAGGCAACCACACCAACAGCATAGAATACAAATTAGCAAATTAGCTCTCTGAAGCATGATATTATTCCACAGATCATGTTTATGGGATTTGTGAAGTATGCAAGTGTTCTTTTAGTGGCATTTGCGTGGTCTGCTTCTCAATCATCTCTTTTTCTATAAAATAAAGGACTTTTTCCTCTTGAGGGTGCAACTGAGGTCTCATTCAGCTGAAAGGAAGACTGGCACATGGCTACTGTTCCCTGTGGAACTGAGTCACTCTGATCCACTGGAAAATCTTCATGAATACATTTAATAAATAAAAAATATAAATCCTAACAAAAATATAAATCCATGAATGCACGTATCATATATGATGATGACTTTAAATTAAGTGATTTATGTATTCATTCATTTGTAATGTGAACTCATTTATTGACCTCAAAACATTAATGATGTGAACTCATGATTCCATTTAAGGAGCCCATACTTCTGTCGAGAAAACAGGTGGTGAAAGTGAGTGTCACAAGACAGTTTAAATGTTGAACGTTTAAATGTAAGCTAATTCTAAGCCTTTTAACAACAACACCTGAGCAGCCTAATCCCTCAGAAGCCAAGGGGCAAAAACAGCCACTTCATCCACCAAGAACTTCACAAAAAACCACAGCACCCTGAAGGCAGTTTGAGTTACAGTGGCAGCTCCTTAGATGTTCTTCATGTTCAGAGGCTGTTCAGGTGTTCAGATATGACCTGCCTGTCACATGTCATGGTATATTTGCAGGTGACCTCATCTATCTCATCTGTGTTTTCATTGCCAATGTATCTTCACTGGTGCCATAAATTTAACCCAAACACATTTCAGTAGGATTTGCATTCAGCTCTGCAAATAAAATTATAATTCTCTACATGCTTTCTGACACATAAGCAAAAGTGTAACAGACATGAGAAAGTAATATATCAAAATGCATCAAGTAATATATAAAAATGCATCAATCTGTGCTTTTGATAAGGCCTATTGTGATAGTGCTGCCTGCCTCAGAATCATATGCTGTGCAAAAATGATAAAGTAAATTGCAAAATAATCTGCAGATTTTGCAGTTTAAACATGACGATTACTGGTTATGATGACACATATGTAAAACTGTATCATTAGCACATAAACACTTACATACCTTCTTGGTAAGTTGGTGCCAGAAGCAGAGACGTGTGAACTGAGGTGAGTCCAGATCAAACAAGGCTGTCTGAGGTGCATGAGATATGGAGCTGCTTCCCTCTCCTTCGAAAGGTCAAAGGGCACATCACCTCTCTTTCCCTCTCCTCGCCAGATGGATCTGTGACCAGGTCAACTGAGGTTCAAGCAGTGCTCACGCAGAGGGTTCAAGCATGCAGGATGTCAGTGCCAGCAAAAACTTATATGAATGAAAATAAGCTTTGTATGCACATTTTCGCAAGACTCACAATTACATCAGACTTTTCACAATTATTTTCGTTTGTGTGGGCTCGTTATTATACACCAAGGCTTGTATGCATATGAAATTAACTTTTAATATGATTTCATATTAAAATGACGGTTATATATATTTATTCACATAAAAACAAACTACACGCTACATAATCTCTGTGACACCGCACATAAACACAGAGAGAGAGAGGGAGAGAGCACAGAGCCAGACGGAGATGGATGGTTTTGTGTTTTTCTACGAAAGCTGTGCATCACCCCCATTCTTCACCTGACTCCCACCTCAGGATAAATGGGCCCCTCTCCAAACAACAGGCCCACTGATACATCCAAAGATCCTAAGGTCCTGTAGCGGACCATCACTGAATTATATACAGAGGTAAAATAGACATTTAGGACATCTTCAAAACCAGAAATTTACCTTCAGGTTTCTTGTTTTCCGATGTTCACAATATCACCTTGCATCTTTCTCCACTATAATGTAGCTATGGGCCTACAAAAAAATAAATCACAAATATGATCGACTTCAAATTGCAGTGAATAATGCAATAGATGAAGTGACTTTACTTAAGGCTATAAATTGTTCAATGAATCATTCAGGGAAATCGAGTTAGTAAGACTGATGAAGGGAACTTGTGATTCCCAAGTGCGCACTTTATACGTGATGAATAATGCGGTTTTATTTGTATAACGTTAGTAGTTTCGGCTGCCTCTTCCGTATCTCCCAGGCCACTTCAAACTTCCGTGTTTCGAAGGCTATCTTGCTGGGTCAAGCCGTGTATAACAATGAGGTCCCTACCGGAAGATATAACAGCACTTATTTCAGGTACTATTGAAATGTTTCGATACAACGATAGTTGATAACGCGACTGTTTCGGTCTCGGATTAAAAGATTTTGCACTAACGTTAAATTAAAAACCATTTGTTTCTGTTGGTACAGAAAAGAGGAAGTTTCGTCCACCGATACACGCTGAATGTTTCCCGTTAGAACAGACTTTTGTTTACTTAACCCTAAACAAAAACAGAGCGCGTGTTGATTCAGTCGTTTTAAACGTAACATTGTAACCACAAATGCAGGGATTAAGCAAATAAAGAAACATTATAGACTGAAATGCGGATGAAAACGTTTCCATTATGTCTGTTAAACTTTTTAAAGTTTGAGCCGGAAATATGTATTCTCACCAATACGCTAATACAAGTGATAATCGTGCAATCGTTGCCCTTACTTTACTTACGTACAGTCGTGCGTCGCTTAACTAAATCCTAGACATGCACCTGTTAAATTCACCAAAGGAGAGTAACGTTAACTTAATTCAACAACAGCAACAAATACAAAGCAAAGGGAGACCCTGTAATACTGAGTGAACGTTGTGTGTTTACAGATCTGGAAACTTTTTTGACGGATGTTCTTAAAGGGGAGAATTTAAGTAAGAAGGCGAAAGAGAGGAAGGATGCTTTTATCAAGCGGATCAAAGAGGTGAAATCGGGGTACGGACGAATGTATTGATATATCACCTGAATATTGTTTTGTGAAGCTGAAATGTGCTAAATAAACAAAAATTAACAAATACGACCCCATCTCTGTTACAGCTTCTCACAAGATTTCAAGGACAAACGTAAGTTTCGAAGAGTTGCGCTTCTGTGTAACGTTGGATGTGTTTGTGTGTATGGGGGAGGGGCTACTGATAAAGAAGGGCGAAGGGAGCTGATGGTTCCCCACTCTGTGTTTGTGTCCCTTGTGTTCCTATCTATTCTGTCTCTACAAAAATATAAATTATGTTTTGAATGATATATAAGACACGAGCTCTGCTGATGCAACACGAGAGTTCAGAAGAAAATATAAAAAATATTGTGCCCAGCTTGTGTTTCATACAAACAGTTTATAGGTTGAAATGTAAGTAAAGGTGCTGGGGCTTGGTTTGGCATTTGTGAAACCTTTCAGAGCTTTTTTTTTTAACATATAACATCATGGCTAGAATACATCATGAAAGTTTTATTCCTCATCTTCACCTACAAACATTTGCATAATTCCTATTTATTGCTGGTTTGTGATCAGTAGGCTGCACCATGCAATCAATATCAGAGGTGTTTTGTTTATCCTTTGTATTCCTGGAATATCTTTCATCTATGCAAAGTGACAAAGTGAATATCTAGGCAACATGGCTATGCCACCTAATGCTCCACGCAACTGGAGACAAAGCAAACAAATTCCTGTCCTATCAGATATCTATTTCCAACACATGTAAAATATGACATGGAGATTCTTGTTGAAATGTGTATTTCTGGTGGAGGGCTGGTGCTGACACTGTAAGATGATGCTGATGAAGACTTTGTTAAACAGGAGAAGATGAGTTTGCCGAAATGGATGAGACGGACACCAACAACGACGGTGGATCGCTTCACTCTGAACAAACTGATCGAGATGAAGAAAGTGCTTATGACGGTGAGTGGAGG
This sequence comes from Triplophysa dalaica, assembly GCF_015846415.1. Lineage (NCBI taxonomy): Eukaryota > Metazoa > Chordata > Actinopteri > Cypriniformes > Nemacheilidae > Triplophysa > Triplophysa dalaica. The sequence continues at coordinate 11,239,689 of NC_079553.1, forward strand.
GTTGTGGAATTTATTTGAATGTTGTAACAAGAGCCACAGCATTAATTGTAAGCATCACAACTTCTGTTAATGCCGAAATATCATCCTTGCGAAAAGCCACAGCAATTTACTGGATTTAGATGAGACTATGCACAACTGAAGCACTGGGGAAAAATATCTTTCTGACAATAAAGAAAATCATCTATTCTTCATACTCTTGCAGCATGGGCTGTGTGTACATAACAATGTGCCTGTCCTTTATCACGTCCTGTCCAGTATTTTTAGTACTGGTTGGAAACACAAAAGCTGAATGAGGTGTTTGAAGGACTGATGTAACCCGGCAACAGGCTCAGGAACGGTTTGAAGACACAGACGTGAGGGGTTTGCTTCTCTTTTGTTTCTGAGCAAATGGTTTATGGTGTGTAGCTCAGACAATGCCGCCCACAGCCAATGTCAATTCAGCCTCCTGTTTTAGCTTCTTTTACTGTCGGTAGAAATTCAAGTTCTTCAGAATCATTTTGAGTCACAGCACATATCTGATTATAGCTTTCTCAAGCTCACATCATTGTGAATTAGAGTCAGTTTTCATGATTCAGTTTGTGTGTGCTGTGTGTGTGATGTGTAGCACACATGTTTTTTTTAGATGCTTTCATTGTGCCTGCCAGAGAGCACAGCTGCTCAGCTTAGAGATGAGACATACTGTATGCCTTTTAGGACAGGACAGCCAAAATGAGGCTTGGACAATGAACAGAAAGTTATTTAGATTGGATTTCTGCAAAAGTTATTTAAAGTCACCTTGAAATCGAACTGTCACTTCCTTTTTTTTATTGCAGTGTTTATTATAGATTACTACGAAAGACGTAAACACTGCTGGTCCAGAAGAACTTCCAGTTTTATAACACCATTGAACAAAATACAACCAACAGAACAATTTTAACATATTTTTATGATCAATATAAATGTGAAAAAATATATCTTTAAGATGTAAAAAAATAAGAAGTTAAACAGAAACCGGAAGTGCTTCTGGGCTAGTGTGTACATTTTGCGAAGTGGTCTATAAATAATTTAAATCAGAGACATTTCCCAAAAGACATATTCTCTGCATGACATATATTTCGGTCCAAGGGCGGGACTGTTTTGACAGTCCAATGACCATGCTTCCAACCTTTTACGTATTTCAGAAGCTGTTAAACTCAGATATACTGTTTGTCTCTATTCAGAAGAAAAAGCAATTACAACTTACGTTTCATGCCGATTTTAAGTAAATATATTTAAGCAAGGTTTGTGCAGACGTTAATGTTTTTTTTAAGGTGCAGACAATTTGTGATATTCTTGCTATGAAAAACAAATGTCATGTCAAAATAGACCCAGCTTAGGTTCAGTTTGTTGACAGTCTGAGCTTCACCTGTTTTTAGTTTGAGGGTTGCATCTGAGCAGGGGGGGTTCTGGGTTGGGGGGTTGGCCTCAACATGGACAAAGCTTATTCAGACAATGGGTGGGAACATGTTTGTAGTTATGGGTTGTTTGTGTTTTTTTTTGGTAAATGAAGACAAGATCTGTGCTTATCAAATCTTATCATCCAAAGCATATCCATACTTTCATGCACAAACTGTAAATGTAGGTTTTGGCCAGTGAATTAAAAGCTTGTTTTCCAGTTCTTTCACATTTTTCTACCCTCATAAACCTACAATCCGCTCTGAGGTCGTTCTGTTTGCTTTTCACAGTCAGTGTGTGTCACGCTTCCTTGACACCACTTTTTACATAATTGCAAACATTCCACGATTGCCTGTGTCGTTCATAACACCTCCGCTCTCTCACACTCCTTCAACAATGCAACACTAGTGTGTACACAAGAGAGGGGAGGGCTGTGTAAACCAGAGACGAGGTTTGCTTTGAAAACAGAGCGTGCATCTGTTTCACATACAGCTGTACCTGAAAAAACGCTGCATGAAACTCTATCCAGTCCACACAGGTTTGAATCCCAGATAGCTCGAGTCTTGCTTGGCCGTTGATTTGTAAACCTAAAGCGGGCAGAAGTAGTTTTTTTGGCTGCCTTTAGCAGATTTATATATCTCACTGTGAAAGCAGGTGCACTGCTCTGTGGCTTCTTCACCTGCGCAGTATTTCTTGTTATAAATAAGATAGAGTAAGCTAATAAATTTCAGATTCCCTTTTAGATGTAACTTTTCTATACAACAGGAGTCCAGCAGTCTCCGGCTGTGGCAGCCCAAGACCTTCCATCAGTTTTGAAGAGCGGCTTCCTGGAGAAGCGAAGAAAAGGTTGGTCACTGCATCTACGTGTCGATTCCAAGAAAAAAAAACATGCGAGAGACTCATTATAAACATTATAATTTTGCTTTGTCATCATCTAGATCACAGTTTTTTTGGCAACGAGTGGCAGAAGAGATGGTGTGCCTTAAGCAACAACATTTTCTACTACTTTGGTAGTGATAAAGGTATTACAGATGCACTGGAACCAATGAAACTGTATTTAATATCTCCTTTTTTAATCTGATGGATAATCAGCTATACTTCACATATCACTAGATAAACAGCAGAAGGGAGAGTTTAATATTGTTGGCTACACTGTCAAAATGAACAACACCCTACGGAAAGATGCTAAGCGAGATTGCTGCTTTGAGGTCTCTGCTTCAGACAAGCGTCTATATCAGGTCAGTCTCCGTGTATGAACACAGTGTGTATAGTAATCAGTGTTGGGTGTTACTAGTTACTAAGTAATTAGTTACTGTAATTTAATTACTTTCCCTTGAAAAACTAAAGTAAGGGATTACTCTTATTTTTCTGTAACTTAATTACAGTTACTTCTGAAGTAATTAAACAAAATACTGTGTGTAATATATGTGTGTGCAATAGTGGAATTGAGTCTAACTTTTGCATCCGTGCTTTAAAGTATAATTCTCACATTTGTAATACTTTGTATTTGTTATACTACTTTACATTATTTATTTCAATTAATTAAAAGAGTGGTTTCATGTCTATCCTTGAATCACTTAATGAATCAAGGTTGATATAGAGAGTAATGAGTAATAAATAAGTATATACTTTTTGCAGAGAGTCATTTGCACAGTAATCTAATTACACTATTAAATATGTAATTAGTAACTAGTAATTAATTACTTTTTCATAGTAACTTACCCAACACTGATAGTAATCCTATGATCCCAAGAAGGCTATATAATATTATACATAACGAGCCTGTAAAATATGGCTGTTATTTAGAAAAGGTTCATCCGTCTCCTTCACTCTTTATGTGTTTTATTTAATATCAATTTCATGTTCTGATGCCACAGTTCTGCGCTGCTTCTGAGAAAGATGCAAAGGAGTGGGTGGAGCACATTGACTTTTTGATAAAAGGTTAGACTTTGCACATTGTTTCACCCTTTGGCGTAGGGCTGGGTATTGCAACCAATCTGGCCATTCCAATCTTTAGATGGTTTTGATTCGATTCAATAACAAGTAGTTATCAATACTTCATTTGCAGACACAGAATTGATACTGAAACAAAAATTCTGGTTACTGAAACCCTCCAATTTATCTATATTACTAAAATGCACATTTACATTAACAACAGGCATACACAATTGTTTCATTTAGACTTTTACTTTGGGTAACAGACATTTTAACAAGAAATCATAAATATGCACATAAACTGCACACAAGGTAAGCATAAACTGCAAATGCACATAACTGCTAAAAAAGTGCAAAATAAAATTCAAAACAGACCCACATAAAGCCTTCATCTGGACCTTCAATTCAAGAATTAAAGAAATGATCCACTGAAGCATGGACATTAAAGGGATAGTTCACCAAAAAATGGAAATTCTGTCATCTTTTACTCACCCTCAGATGGTTCCAAACCTGTATAAATGTATTTGTTCTTCTAAATGAACAGATCTCATACCCCATTGACTCCCTTAGGATTTATTTTATTTTTTAATGTGGGATGAGATTTGTTTGGTTACAGACATTCTTCCAAATATCTTCCTTTGTGTTCATCAGAACTGAGAAATTTTTACAGTTGAGGAACAACCTAAGGGTGATTAAATTATGAAATAATTTTTAACTATCCCTTAAAGAATGGATTTGGGGATTCCAAATTGATATTAATTTGTTAAATTGAGAATCAGACTATTAATCTATATTTTTTACCCAGCCCTTTTTTGGCATTCAAACCGTCAGCTTTACGCTATGACATCATGTTTTATGTATCAGATATGGGTGGTATCATACCCGAGGATGAAGAGGAATACGATGACTGTGGGCCAATCAGCTCATCGGCTGTGCCTGCCCCTATTGATGAGGACATCTATGAAGAGCTCCCTGGTTTGCCATTTATTTACTTCAGCAATTTAATTTCAATGCTCACAACCAATGTCTAAGTACAGTAGATATTTCCTGAGCTTTATTATAAATTTGGTGAAAATGGCAAAGGGAATTAAATAGCGTGGTATGTTGACCTTTTCCTTGACTGGCACATCTTTTCTCTCCCTCTCAGAGGAAGATGAACCACAGCCTGCTAAAGCTCCAGTGACCCTGGCTAACAAACCCCCACCGCCGTTTGCCCCTGTGACAGGTAATTACCACTAGGTCATCAGGGTTGTCAATCCCCTACCTGCTGTGCTGTCCCATAACACCACATTGACTCCCAGTCTGTCTGGGTTGGTATCATTTGTCTGTGCAACTTTGTTTTTAAGTTAAAAAAAAAGAAACAGCGATGGGGAAAAGGCAATAAGAGGTAGTGAATGTCTGCATTCGTTTTTAAAGATGAGATAACACGCAGTTTCTGCCAATCTCATATTAATCTTGAGTACCTGCAGTAGATTTGAATACTTCGTATCTTGGAAGAGTATTTGGTTTGATCAAATCTATAAAAGACAGATGCAGGTGTACGATTATGTCCTGAAAAAGTCGAGTTCCTGGAGGCGTGCATGGGGGGTGGATCTACAGCACAAGCACACAATACATCATATTATCCCTGCTTAACTGCTGATTCACTATAAGTTTGTGTTGTTTACATTATGCATGTACATGTCGATTTACAACAAAACACAGACGTATGACTTAGTTTGACATTCCACATGCACTTCATGTCGGGCATCTTTAAGCGCTGGGACTGCACCATCTATCAGTCTTAAACGATCTCAAAATCCAGTGTTATATCCATTATTTATATAACATTCCTCACCGAAATGCAGTGAGCAAACAAACACAGCCAAATGTCCGTCGTGCTTGATGGGTGTGCTCTTTCTCACGCTGGCCCTGACACATGGGCGTTCTCTTTTGCTCGCTGGGTGGTGCGTAGGCGTGATTTTCCTGGAGAATTGTCCAATAAGGAACTAAGAACCCTTGTTATGAAACTTCGAAAAAAACTTTCCGAAACCTCTATGAACCTTGGCGGAGTGAATCGAGGTCAGAAATACTGCATTATACGTTGAACTTTTTCGAACAAGTTGACCATGTTAAGATTGAGAAGCTAGCACGTTTAACAGTGTAAAGAAGTCAGAATGCGTGAAACAGCTTTAAATTAGCTGTTTGATAGACACTTTCATCCAACTTGCAGTGCATTCAAGGTACAGTTTTTAGTGCATTTTATACGTTGAACTTTTTCGAACAAGTTGACCATGTTAAGATTGAGAAGCTAGCACGTTTAACAGTGTAAAGAAGTCAGAATGCGTGAAACAGCTTTAAATCAGCTGTTTGATAGACACTTTCATCCAACTTGCAGTGCATTCAAGGTACAGTTTTTAGTGCATTTATTCCCTGCGGATCAAACCCATGACCTTGGCATTGATAGCACCACACTGAGATTAAAATAGAGAGAAAGATCTAGAAATGTGGATATTAGGAATACATATGGATTTGGCAGATTAGATGGTGCAATAAAAATGATGACAGGAGCGGGAAGGTTGTCTTGACCACAGGAACCAGCTGTCTGTGTAAGCCCTCAAGGGGGAGTCCAAACGCACCACGGTGCGCCCTTGATAAAAGGTTCACGCTTTTGTCAAATGCGCATATGTTTGTTTCACAGCTATTTTTTCTTGCCTTTTCCAATTATCTTATTTAGTTTAAAATGTTTGGTTTCGTTGGTAAAACCAAAACTTTTTATCTAAACATATAATTTATTATAATGGTTTATGGGCAGCAGTGGTTTTTCTGTCTCTGTGCGAGGGAAGCCTGTATCCTGCAGGGCGCTGGGCACTGGGCAGGGGTTGGTAGGCATTGGCAGGAAGTCACTCCATTAGTGCACTGTGGCCCACCATGGCCCTCTGCTTCAGACTCCCAGCACAGGAAGTCCTGCTGACAGAATCGATGGCTGAGGCAGGATCTCATGACAGATGCTCTGAGGAGGAGGCCAGCTAGAGACCTAGAGAGTGCCATGATGATGGGAAAACTACAGGTTTCACTGGAAGCTTTCAAAGATCTGGGACATCAAAATCATCACTTGGATTTCTAGGATGTAGCTGTTGGCATCTTTTATGATTTAAATCCTAAAGGCGTATTTCTTTCTGTGATTGTAGATGAGTGTGTAGTAGATGTAGTCTACTGAATAAACTACAGTCGGTGCAGGCCTAGATACAATCTTTAAGCAGCGGTAGGGAAGATTATATTTAGAAAATAATTATAATAATCTGCCAAATCAGCATTGCTGGGTGTATGCCAGCAATAATGTCTGGTGCAAGATATTTACCTTTAGGGGTATTTTTATAGGGATGCTGTTCTTCTAAACACCCACTCAAGGTGCTGCAATGGTAGACAGATTTAAACTTGACTCTGTTTTAAAGAGATAGCCCATCCAAAACAAGGAGATATTTTGAGAAATGCCTTGGTGGTTTTTTGTCCATACAATGGAAGTCAATGGGTGCCAAGGTTGTCTGGTTACCAACATTCTTCAAAATATCTTCTTTTGTGCTTTGCAGAAGAAAGAAAGTCATACAGGTTTCTTTTAACCATCCATATATCCATGTTATAAAGACATCACAGGCAACCAAATCTTTGACATTTAGCTCAAGATCAATAAAAATGAGTTGCCAGATTGATATTTATTGTGCCAAGTGCATCCAAACAATGATCAGGAGTATCAAAGCGGAAGAGAAAGAAGTTATCTGATGTAGCATGTTACTCCACACTATGACTGTCATTTTTTATCTGTAACTAGATGTCAGGTCAGCTTGCCCACTTTGTTTACTCTCTTCTGCCCACTAGTGGACATTTCTGTACCAGAAAAACATTAATTCCATACTACAAAAAATGTATATAAAATACTTGGCCATAACCTTAAAGTATGGCATGATCAGTTAGTGTTCAGAGGTTCGACCAACAACCCTCATTTAATTTACTGACAAGATGAGGGAGTTGAGTCTGTAATGACCTATGCAATCACAAACTCTCTTTTTTATATTTCGTCACATTTCCCTGCAGCAGTAAACAAGAGCACAGACTATGCAAACTACTTCCAGGGCTTGTGGGACTGCTCGGGGGACCATCCGGATGAGCTCTCCTTTAGGAGAGGAGACAACATCTACATTCTCAGCAAGGTAAGACAGAAGTCAATGGAGGGTCCTGGAAAGTTCCAGGCTCGCCGCAGTTGTCACAACCCACGTGATTATGGTCCCAGAAATAACGCATGAGGTAATGTTTATCACCATGCTTGTGTTGCCCTCTCCAACCTCAGAGGGAAAACACGAATCTGAAAAAACACATCAAGTCACATGCTGTAAAATAAATATGGTGTGATGTCTGGATAGCACATATGAGTCAGATTCAAAAGATTCGTTTTAGGCCCGTTTCTCTTGTGTGCTTGACGGGGAGGCCTGGCTTTCTGAATATGGGAGCTAAATACACCCTCTCGTGTGCACGGTGATGGGATTAGTCTTGTCACTACGGAAACCATTTTAGTGCTCTTGGCCCTGAGCGGAGAAGTCTGGCAGCCAATGGCATTCTGTCACCTCTCTCCACGTCTGCCCAACATGTGTGTGTGTATGCGTCTGTGAACTTGCTTGTGCGGGTATTTCGGTATTGGAGGATGGCATAATGCCATGTTCAGTGAGGCTAACCGGCCGCAGACCTTTAACATACACATCTCAGCCAGTCACTATTTATGGCTGTAATGGCAGTTTGTGTTCGCAGGAAACGCTGAATCTACCTCTCTATTCACACCAGGTGTGGCAGAGAAGTGCATTCGCTTAAAAACTTCCCCAACCTGTCAACTCCCATGCGTTAACAGGGGAGCAGATCAGAGTCCTGCCCATAGGGTTTGTACCTGGCTGGCAGAGTAATTACCTTGATACCTCTTGAAAAGTTCTCAAACGTAATATCTTGCAGACTGTCTATTTAACAGCTATACCCCTCAGAAAAAGAACTGGAAATCATACCATAAATATGCATGTTCGTGAAAAGGGGCTTTTGAGTTATTGACTGTATGATGGTCTTCTCATACCATCGCTTCTCCAATGTGATCCATTAGGTAATGGAGCAAGTTATAGTCTCCAGAAATGATTACACATGAAAGACGTGGAGAGAGAAAAAAGAACTGCTGAATGCTGCTTTCCATAATTTCCCCCAATTTATTTATATTCGTTTTATTAGAGACACAGGAATGTGCAGAAGCGAGATAATGTATCTTCAGGAGAATTAGAGATGACATCCCAATTTCACCAGTGGCTAAAAATCCATAATTTGTAATGGATATATAAAGCATGCCAATGGGGAAATTATCTCATTCTGTTAAAAGTCAGCAGGCTGTCAGGGTATGACAGAATGTGGGCTGAATGGGATCCAGAGGCGGCCGACGTTATTCAGAGCAATTCTGCCATCTAGTGGCCATAGTTGGTTATGCCCACAATTATATTAGTTGAATAGGTGTTGTTTCTTTCGTTTAAATTTAAGATAAATAAAATCTCCACACCCAGACTATAATAATGCAATATAATATAATAATAATTGTATATCATAATACAATATAATATCCATAATACATATTGCAATATATGAATAAAATACACACTGATCTGTTAAAGAGATAGATCAGTATTTTTTTTTTGTCATTATTTACTGACCCTTTTGCAATTTCAAACCTGTATGACTTTCTTTCTTCTGCAGAACAAGAAAGAAGATATTGTGAAGAATGTTGGTGATAAACAACAGCGGTACACATTCAATTCTATTGTATCTACACTGAACGAATAGGCACCGCCATTGTTAGGTTACCAACATTCTTCAAAATATCTTCTTTTGTGTTCTGGAGAAGAAAGAAAGTCATACAGGTTTAAAATGACCACAGGATGAGAGAATCATGACAAAATGTAAATTCTTGGATGAACTATCACTTTTAACACATAGAACAAAAATGATGTTATGCAAATGCTGCTCGAAATAATGCTTTTGTGTATGTGTGCCATTCTCTGGGTGGGACACAGATTTAGTTGAGCACAAATATTGCAGGCACTCTTTTGTACCCCTTCCCCCTCTCTGCAGCCGGGCTTGTGGATGACCATAAAGCTGGTGTGGGTTTAGTGTCCAGCTGTGGCTCAGAGGCCATTCAGAGCAGTCTGAGGAGCAGGCCAGTAGAGCTATTAGTGGCCTACCTCTTTCCCCTTGGCCATGCAGCAGCTGCAAGTCTAACACCCAACCCCCTCTATATACGGCCCCCGTCCAGACCCTCGGTGACTCTGAAAGGGTATTGACCATCAGACCAGGGGGAGTTGTCAGGGCACTAAATCACACACACCCCGCTCTTCCCTTTTCAAAGCAAGGCAGTGTGTGCTGTAAATGATGCTTGGCCAAAACAGTACGCACACGGTCTGTCTGAGGCCCAGCGATGTCAACAATCACAGAAGGCCTCAGATCAGACTTGTCTCATTTTAGTTTTATATCATGTAATAGGCTTATTTTAACGTGCACGACTTGAAGAATATAGAAAATGATTTGCTTGATAAGACACAAATAGTGAGTGTTTGCGCGTGTGTGCATGTGTGTGGCCATGTGAGCCCTTTCCTCTCATTAGGAGGCGAGTGTGACAAATCTGAACATTCGCACACAGACACATGTGCTCGCACACCTAGGGAGGCTTGATCTCAGCGGCTGTGCATGTCAATGAGGTGTGTCTGTATCAAAGGACAGATACAGGAAGTTTTTCCTTCACCCCTTCCACATTTGGACTTCCTGTCTGGTTTCACACAGCCCAGAAAAATGTGTCGCCTTGTTTTGTGCTAACTGTGTGGGACATGAAGCTATAAATCCTCCAATATTGATTAGCCTATTGAAATATTTCAATGAACAGATAAAAGACAAAAACTGTAAAACCGAATCTAAACTTAAACTATGTACGACAAAAGCTATTTTTTTAATCAATTTTTAACTTTTGAAAGTACTTTACTGGCATAATTGTTTTACGTCACATACAGCACAATCTAATCTCATTGATCTTGTATTTATGTCTATGGTTATTCCTCACTGGCTTTCGACAACGAGTGCACGTCGGCTCAGAGACGCTCTCCATTACGTCTGAGGCAGCTGTCAGCAGCTGCATAACCAGACCTGTGTTTTATAGATCGATGTTTGCACGCAGGCAGTAAGAGGTTTGCTGGCCGGAGCCGAGCACTATACATTATACAGCAGGAATCACTTAGACCATTGGGGTCAAGTTGGGGCCCACAAACTTCATATTTAACATCAGATGGGGTAAGATTCAAGCCGCATTGCTCTTTCTGAATCATACGGAGAGACATTTTCCCCCCGACAGTAAAGTGAAGGATGGAGGTTGAAGAGCAGGGAGTGTCTTGTCAGCTTCTTGGAGAGATCAAAGCTTTGAATGTCAGAGAGGAGAAAGGATGTAAATGTCAACAGCAGGTTGTGGATTGAGATGTCGCTGAACGTTCTTTACGAAAACAGGGGACGAAGAAATTAGTGATTGTCCGACTGTTGGGCCTACAGAAGAGGGATGTCACCACCCATAACCATCATGCACTGGGCCCTTTCATTTTTAATCCACTACGGCCTCCCTTCACTACCCGATTTCTTTGTTTTTAAAGAAGGTGCTTAACAGATAGCCGCCTCAATTTAACCCCAACATATCGATGGCATCTGTGAGAAATAGTTGAAAATCGTGGATGCTGAGAATACGCAGGGTTTAGCAGCTTTGAAGTGCATGTCACTCCGCGATCTGTTTGTAATTATGGAATAAAGAACAGGAGAGGGCTTGAAAAGGCAACGGCAGATGAATGGATCTTATCTGGTCCTTTATCTTTATGCTTATCTATTCCGTGCGCCGGAGAAAAGCCGATCGCAGTAGATCTGTCTCTGTACTTAAAAAGCCCAGTCTCACGGATCTGTGGTTCTTCATACGAAGTATATCGGCCGTACACGTTCTCTCGTGGAATCTTTATAGGTCCTGTGGGCCGTGTGTCCTTGAATTGGCCTTGGAAAGACAGACGGAATGAGGCACGGAGGATTGGAAAAGAAAGGGGGTGGGAGCGACAGAGACAGTATGAGAAGAAAATGAGCCGAAACCTGAAGATGAACAGGTCAATGAACAATAAATATTGACAGTATTCTTTCCCCTGAGCATTGACCTATGAGGATTGACCTTACTGGATTGTGTCAGTGCTCACGGCGAGCGAGTTTAATAAACGCTAGCCTCTAGATTTGCCTGAATTACAGTTATTTAGTTTATTTTTTGTGTGTGTTTTTATAGGAGTATGACACCTTTGGTTGGTGGGTTGGGGAGATGAAAGGATCCATCGGAATCGTGCCTAAGGAATATCTTATGGAATTATACATCCTATAATTCGGTGAGGCAATGAAACATATCTGCTCTGATTGGGATCAAATCCAATCAATTGAACCCACTATGTTTCTTGTTTTCATTTTTTAATAACTAATCTGTCTGTTTTTTATTGTATTTCTAGTAGCCCCTTCATGGCCTGCTGTCTGCTTTTATGGGATGTATAGCAAACTGCATAAATAACTTACAGTATGTGTGGTCAGATATGTTGAGTACGTGTAAATGAAATAAACCTGAGAAAGCATCACATTCTGCAGTATTTAAAAGGTTAAAGTAGGCCTAAATGTAATGCTTTTTGTCATTTAAACATTTTATCATTAACTTTCTTAGACTTGATAAATATGTATTATGGCTTCTGTGAAAAAAGCATGAAATAAAGCTTACATGTTATTGCAATTCCAAAATTCCCAGACTTGTCGTGCCTGTTCTAGTAAATCGTGGCCACCAGGTGGCAGCAGGTTCCATGTAATGTAGTGGATCTCAACCTTTTTGGCCCCCCAATGTCCACAACATTTGATGCCACACAGTTTTACATTATAAAAATTGAAGCAAGAAGAAATAATTTCACGTGTATATATTGGTTGAGAAACACTGATGTAACGGGCTGCATCTGTTAAAACATCTTCACCATTGATAACATTTTCTTTGATATTTGTTTCTGTATCATCAGAAAACATACCCAACATATTTCTGCACAGGCTGACAGTGTTGTTTGTTCGTACAATCACAGTATACTCACCGTAACAAACCGACGGGAAACCAAATATCTGACCTTCATTGAGAAACATAACAAACAAATCAAGTTCTTCACATGCAGAATTAATTATCTGGTGGGGGGGGGAGTGTTTGGCATATGGGATTGTATCTTCATGGTCCATGCGCTCTGCTGCGTTGACATCAACAAATATCTGGGCACTGAAGTGAGAAACTTAATTAAAACATGTGTCAGACCGTTACCTGCTCTGCCAAGAAGAATGTACCCAAACCAGTTGTTACTATAAGCCTATTAACTCGATCAGCCAAGCTGCACACAATAAATACTAAAGACATTTTAATTTACTCATTAGCCTACATCATTTTAGCCTATGGTATGTACCTGATAGACCTGTGGATCAGGAAGTAACATGGAGCTATTTCATTCAGATGGTTGGAAATGGTTACCATTTTTATAATATATTAATTCAATAATGATGGCTAATTCTTACAGAATCGTATGATCTTATTCGTACGTTTCAGTACGATTTGCTTTCATGCCAGTGACGTTAGGTTTGGGTGTGGAGTTTCCATAATGTTTTTTTCCTACAATCGTAGGATTTTGTACGATTGACATCGTACGAATTCATACAAATGATCCACCTCTCAAAACATTTACGCATTTCTGTGAGATCAGGTATATTATTCATCTGAAAATTTGAATTATTATGTAAACAATATCACAATGTCAAAAAATCCCAAAATGGTCTATTGTAATTTATTTATTTGTTTATTGGCATGAAATACAACCTGCACATTTCTTCACCGTTTGCAGATGTTCAATGTTAACAGTTCAATAAACATAGCGATACGTTTTTGACAATGCCTTACTAATAAAAAACACAATTTCACTGAAACGTGAATTTCTCAATCCTACACCTGCTGTTAAAGCTCTTTTGAATGGCTGAAATGTGAATCGGTGACTTCAGTCATTGAACTTCAGCTCTGTCTGTTAAAGAATCTGCAGTAATGAAGAAGCTCAGAGTGGAGATGTTTCCACTGAGTCTTGAGTGTGTTAAATTCACATCAGATGTCAGCAGCTCGAGGAGAAGAAAGGAGAGGACACAGGGTGGAGGTAAGACACCTGTCGAGGGAGGTGGGGATTCATTAGTATTCATTATACATTTCCTCCACTTCCAGAGCAGAGACGGGAGTGGCACCATCCATCTCCAGCACAGAAATAAACAGACAGAGAACTGTGATGTCATAGAGGAGGAAATTGAGTCGAATGTAGTGTTCAGATTAACTGTGAGTTTGATCCCCTGTAAATAAATTATAAATGCACTGTAATTCAAGCACACTGTAAAAACTGTATTATGAAAACAAATAGATTATCTAGAATTTTCATGTGAAAAGCATCTAATTACAGATATAGACTGCAGATAAGGAATGCAAATCGACAAGTTGGTGTAACAAAAACATTTTACATTACAAAAAAAAATATTTTACGATGCTGCACTTTTACCTTTTTATGTTTTTTTTTTACAGCAGTAAAATGTACAATTCAGCACCAGGTTTTACATTTAAAACAATGAGTTTCTATACTGACAATATACAATACAGCTATATTGTCAACCATAGTTAAAATTTTGTCTTGAACACACCACTAAAACAAATTATGTGAAACTCTTTCAGGCTCAGTCAGTGCGTCCTGTTGTGAGAGCAACAAAAAGTCAAACCTTTCACTTTAGCACAACACAATACCTAAAAGATTAATTTTGTTCAAATGGTCATAGTCGAACATTTACTTATAACGCCTTTGAAAGAATGTTAGTTTCCATTAAGCAAAGGTCCTGTTTTTTTAGAGTCTGGGAGGTTTGCTGCAGCAGATGGGCTGTCCCGCTGTGTGCCTGATTGAAACACAGAAGCTGGAGCATATTCATAACAACATCATCAGCTTCTGTGAGCTCAAGCCAAAGAACAAATCAGCTTTCGCGCGGCTCTATACTGCAGGCGACACGACTCTGCTCGGAGGAAAAAGTGAGGCCCATCCAAGGGCACAAAGGGTGCTTGTGTTTTAGAACCGCAGGACTGTCAATGTTTTAAAGCTTGCCGCTCGTGTAGTTGCACATAATAGTCATGAAAATCAAAGCTGGAGGTACAGATGGCGAATCCATATGTGGAACGTTCCAGAGAGGTTGAGAGAGATATATTGAAGTATTGATTAGGTAAGCTGCTTTATATAGGTTGGTCACTATTGATCATGTATGTTTGAGGATTAAAGCTTAGCTTAATGAGGTCACACAACACACTTGGATCACAGTATATAGTAAAACTATAGGAAACAGGACTATTAAAGAATATTATTCTAAACCGTAAAAATGGAGACGAATGGGCCACACTGATGGGCAGCATTTGTGGTTGAACAAAGCAGGGTGGAGTGTCTTTGTCTCGTGCGCCGATGATATAGTGAGCTTCAAGCTCAGAACAGAATGATATGGAGCCAACCCTCTGTCCTCTGGGTGACATTCAAAGGCTCCATAAATCCTGCTCTTTATGGGGCCAGTTTGCCATAAATCCCACAGCCTAATTGGAGATGTAATGAATTACCATAATTAGTCATAGGCGGTTTTACATTAAAAGGGAGGTGTGTGTGCCGCAGGGAGCAGTCCATCATAGAGAAGCGATTTCGGTGTGTATGGATGGCAGAGATGCTGCTAGAAGTTTTCCCAGCTGTCTAATCAAAAATCAGACACGGCTTTTCGCTTGCTATCAGATTTTAAGCTCCAAAACCCACAAGGGTGATTAAATGTTTGAGGTTAAGTACAGAATATCATGTCATTTGGCATTTTTTGTCTCTTCAACTAAGCGATCATACTTATTAAGATTCCCAGGCCTCTGCGCCGCTAAAATCAGTAAGATTCTAACAGATTCGATGTTTCTTCAAGCATCCTGCAGACAGGGGGCAGTCTGGCATCCTCTCCCCCTCAAGTGAAATTTGTTCAGTGATGGAAGAGCTCCTGGCTGTCATCAAAGGCCGTTTTGCTAAATATTACCATGTGGTTTTATAGGCTAATAAATGATTTGGTTAATGGATCTGCACTCTTTTTCCCCTGCTCCGCTCTGGACAGCTGCATATCCTTTATTACAATTTGTTGGAAAAATATAGGTTTCATAAGTAAATGCCACAGAACAATTAATCTGGAGCGCATTAAATTCAAGCAATGCTGAAACGCTGATAATTAAAACAGGCAACTGCGAAAGAAGTTTGATGAGTCAAGTTGAAAGTACAGAGTGCAAAGACTGAATGCAAAGTGGATAGCAGGTGTCCTCTTTGATCTGCGTTTACAGCTCATTTTGGTAATTATGCCATTTATATGAGCTAACACTATAAAAAATGACCATTCTCAAATGGATTGTGTCATCGTTTGTCTTATATATACTGTCAGAAAAAAATAGTCAGAAAATTATCCCAAGCTGTCACTGGGACGGTATTCTTTCATAAAATATGCATTTGCACCTCAGAGGTACTATTGGTTACAAATGCAGTAAAATGAAGAGACCATTCCAAATTTTCATTTAATTAGCATTTCCAGATGTTTTAAGGCCATTTTGGTCCAGTGTCTGTTGAATTTCAACAAAATCAAACCTCAGGAGTGACAAAAAATCATCCAACAGCATGACAAGACACATGAAAACTGTGATAAAATCCAGGTAACATTTTTTTAAACTTTTTTACGACTTTTACTGTTGTATTTCTTAAAAGTGAATATAAACTTGTTTTCTATGCAGTATTTGAGGTCTGAAAATATAATGAGCATCTTGTCTTTTACTTTGATTGGTTTCTCGATTTTTGTTTTGCAAATAAATGCAAATTGAAACAATATTTTTGTTTTAAATTTGGGAAAAATAATGTTATTAGTTCACAAAATGAAACTAAAATTATAATTTTACCTAAACACATAATAGTAAATTCCTGAAAATGGATAATTTTGAAATGGTCTCTTAAATCCGCAGCTGTATATCTGTACCTAAAGAGAGATAGATAGATAGATAGATGCTAGATAGATAGATAGATAGATAGATAGATAGATAGATAGATAGATAGATAGATAGATAGATAGATAGATAGATAGATAGATAGATAGATAGATAGATAGATAGATAGATAGATAGATAGATAGATAGATAGATAGATAGATAGATAGATAGATAGATAGATAGATAGATAGATGGATAAACAATTTGTTTGTGTATTATTAAAAGTTGAGAACAGCAACATTCTTTTACCAAGTTTTTCACACCTTAATACTTCACTTTTCTTCTCTGTCTCTCTCTCTCTCTCTTTCACACGTCTCACTAACCCTACTGGAAATAACAGAGGCTTATTTATGTGGTATCCCCGGGCGTCCCTTTGGGGAATATACTACTTTTCCAACTGGCCTCTTGTCAGCATCCCATTAAGGCCCTGTCTTCATTTTACACCTCTAAATCTGATGCAGACTCCACTGAAATGTAAGCAAATATTAATTGGGGTCAGTCGCTGCAGATGCAACTCATGCAGGCGTCTAATGTAAGGTACCTTTGTGGACCCGTGGCATTAGGGAGCGGGGTGCTGACGCCTCAAAATTTCCACGTATGCTGGCTGTGACCGAGATGATTCATAATGGCTACACTGCTCTCGCTTCATATTTTACCTGCCAAGTATTTTATCAATTAAAGGAAATGCTGTGATGGTACCCCGGTGCCAC
This sequence comes from Triplophysa dalaica, assembly GCF_015846415.1. Taxonomy (NCBI): domain Eukaryota; kingdom Metazoa; phylum Chordata; class Actinopteri; order Cypriniformes; family Nemacheilidae; genus Triplophysa; species Triplophysa dalaica. The sequence continues at coordinate 11,256,915 of NC_079553.1, forward strand.
GAAGCCTTTAGCTTTAGACCTGCTTGTTAAGTCGCAGCCATACAAAAGTAATACTTTTGTTATACACACATGGAAGACTCTCAGCCATTTTAGAAACCTTTTGTTGGGAGTTTAATGTTAACAGGGACTTTGCCAAACTTGAGTTTTTTCCAGCTAAAGTTTCAGGGTGATTTGAAGAACGAGTTTTATGGTGTATAATACAGTCTGCAATCAGCTGCCTGCTTAAGGAAATACGGCAGAAGAAAGGGATGAGCCACTCATTTAAAGCCCTTTGTCTTAAGGTTTTCAAAGGTCTGAAACCACAGCTTAAAAAATGTAATATAATGTGTAGATCTGTTAAATTAAAAAGTGGATAATGCATTTGCTTATATCTGAGTCATTTCCCCCATTTTCACCTCTTGTAGACACTATTGTAATGTAACTGGAGATAAATGAATGCAGTCCTCATCCACACTGTGCGCTTGAATATATATATGTGGGAAGAAAAATCGCCAGAGCACAGTTTCTCAGCGGGGCAGGTGTCATGTTCAAGACCCCCCAGTATTTGGTGAGCTAATAGCAGAGAGAAAGCAAATAACTGAGAATGAGAATGTGTGTGTGTCCATGTGTAAGAGAGAATGCTCGCTTGGCCACCCGAGGTGATATACGTGCCAAAATTTCTCCCAGAATAAATCAGGGCCATCAGCATGACAAGCGTTTTTCCAACCGCTATAAACATCTCTCCAACGCGTTTGTCCATCCCAGTGTTGGGGAATATTTACCGGGCTACTCCGGTATACCCCGTTTACTGTTATTGCACACCTGACTCTGATTGCTGGAAAAGTGTCCAGCTTGGCATGCTAACACTTGTTAGCGTTTGACTGATGGTCCTGTGTGGCTACAGTCTGAACTAGCCAATGAGAAGAGAAATGCTGTAGTTATCCGAGACCACGGGCAGCTGCCAAACTCGGTCTGGACTGACTACTTGAAGTTACAGCATCCAGGCCAAATCCACACACGTTTATGGATGCATCTGGTTGTCACACATACACATGTGGGATATAGTAACACTCATTGTTGTCAAGTAACGGGCATCCTGATGAGCTTGGAAATGCTGAGCTTAACAGTGTGACTGAGGAATGACTGCACGTTCATGGGTGAGCTGCGCTCCTCTGAAGACCTGCCAAAGTTGCCGGAGATGATTTAGCACCTCAGGCCCGAGAGGGTGCTCAAATCTGTCAGGGGTTGCTCGAGAGGTGCTGCCATGTGACTTGTGGCATGGAGAGGTTAGGGACATGGTGTGTTCCTTGATATAACACAGGGATCTCAGATGTCTCTCAGATGTTACTCTGAGTCACTGAGTTCACGGGGTTGACTAGATCATCTGTACTGCATAGAACTATAAAGACAAAATGCCTGAAGTCAGTTTTGAAGCAGTTAAAAAAAATTAATGCCTTTGGGACGGTTTTCACAAGCAAGTGGAAACATTTGCAAAGATGTTAGTACAAACTCTAAACTCATATACGTGGGACACAGCAAGTAAATTGTTTGAAATCTGATATCATGCTTTTATTCTGTTGTGTCCATTGACACATTGACACATTGTTTAATGCTGTGGGCTATTTTAAGCTGGTTTAAGCTGGTCCTTCCAGCACGTTTTCATGTCTGACCAGCTACAACAACCTTGGCTATAGTTAAAAACTAACCAGTAAGCCTTCTGGGATATAATGAGAACATTTGGTTTAATCATGAAAACACCACATGCTTTTCTTTCAACTGACAGCGTTTTCAGACTGGGCACGTTTGCAGTGGTCTAAACCCGAGCGTGATTGTTCCCAAACATTGGTTTGGTTTCACACCAAGCTTGATTCTATCGTTTGTGTACGTCTTACGCCATCAAAAACATGCATGATATAAAAAAGAACACAGGTCAATATATTATGTTTTTATTCATTTGGTGCTATTATAAATAAATAACAATTGGGTTTACTGTATACGCGTTGCATGCAGACGGCTTTCTGCTGCTTGCTAACAAACTCTTTTGAGGATATATATAGAGGGTTTTTGCGACACGTCATTAATCCGGAAGTCAGCCATACTGGCGGTACTGAACGTAAACAATGGCACTAAACAGAACGGAGCTCGCAAGTTTCAATGATTATCCAAAAATTGTCAATTATTGTCGTGCTTTGGGCTGTACTAACGGGTCGGACCTTGAAAAACATCTGGACTACTACCTACAAATAGGTCCACCTATTAACCACCTATTAACTTTAGTTTGTCAAAAGTCTTTCTCTATATGATTTAGCAGCTTTCACATGTATGTTCCGTGGATTCAACATCATAAATTAGTAGAACAATGACTTATGTAGTACATAACCCCTACAATCCATGCTGTTGTTTAGATCCGAGTATCTCCAAAATGGCCGCTGTCCGGGTAAATGACCAAACCGTGACGTAGGTGCAAACCCTCTATTACATTGACCTGCCACTCTGATTGCACTCTCGCTCGAATCCAAGGTAGATAATCCACGCTATCATCTCTTACATGTGTTTTATTTAAGTAAATACATCATAATAAAAAAAAAAGTGTGAATAACGCCTTAGTAGAAAAATGCAAGTACAATGCAACACGACACACATTGTGATGGCCGATGCTGCGTAGAAGGTTTAAGTTACCGGGATGGGTGGAGTGGTGATGTGCTTCCTTCCAATGGGGATCCATTCATATAAAGGCCATGCTGGAAACAGTGACCACCACTTGAGTTCCTGGGTCCCTCCAGTCTGCAAATTAGCTGAGGGGGTGTTTGACTGTTTGTGTGGATATTTTGTTGTTCATTATATTACTTGGGTATTTCATTTTAGCTTCCTCTTTATTGGGATTTGTGATTTATGTAACCCCTGTGTGTGAGAAATGGACTAGTCCTTTATATACATAAGTTTCCCTTGTGTCATTTGGAGTTTTGTTTGTTCAGGGTTATGTTGAGTTAAAGGTCCAGTCAGTGAAAACATGCGGCAAGGTTAAGAATTGCAACCAATTGCATCACTCAACCCGTCCCCCTCCTGGTCGATACACTACGATGGCTGACAGAACATGGCGAATTATGTACAATGCAGTGTTGTATGTTGATAGTAATAGCTCATTCAAGGGTATAAAATCAAAACGCCTCATTGTGTAAGCTCTTTATACACCTCTGAAGACATACGTTGTTATGTGTATAATATTGCATTTCTGTGAATAGATCCTCCGAAAAAACTCTGAAAAAGTCCTGCTTAGTTTATTTTTTTTGCTGGGCCCATATTTGAATATATTTATGTGAGTTTTCCTTATTTAATGTGTAACCTTGATCGAGTTTTGGATTAAAGAAATTGTTTGGAAATCCTGTGTTTTTCCTTTGTCCTTTGCTGCTTTGTCCCTTATACACTTTTTAAACAGTGTATAAAATTTAGCCGGATGTAGTGGTAAAGTTGTGAAACACGCGACCAACAGCTCACTCCAGCCTTCCCTTTTGAAGCACTACAGTGGCTAAAACAGGGCTAAGAACTCATCAGGTATTCGCTTCTTTGCTGAAGGAGATAAAGTATTTACGAAATGCGCTCTGTAATGCAGTTTGTCCGTTTATGGCAACTTCAGACACAACATGGCAAATTTCATGTAAAGCTTCATCCAGACCACTTGCGATTGTGTCCCTATCTGTAGGGACACAAAAAAATAGGAATTGTAATTTTTAATTTCACTTGGACTTTAAATACAATCAAATTGGCTTTACAGGTAATTTTAAATTACTATAAATGTTTTACCCGTAACCTGCGGTATCTTACAAAAACAAGTTGAAATGGCTTAACTGTTTTAAATTAATTAGTTGAAGTATTTTTTTAAATACATTGAAATGACCTGTAAAAATAATTTGTTTGTACTTAAAAATGTAACAGTAAAAATGTTTTTTTACAGTTGCTTCACTTTAAAAAAAATTAACTTAAAAACATTCATTCAAGAGCTGCCTTACATTTTTAAAGAGTACATAACATGAGATCAGGAAATTGACATTTCATGCAGTGTGTAATGTTGCTGTGTTTTAAATCCAATGGCGAATGAATAACAAAGTAATTGGCTTGGAAAAAAGGAAGCCGACTCGAATCACGCAAACGAGTCATCCTTAGTCCGATTCGCGAACTGCTGCGGATTTACATCACTACATATAGTCCCTGCCTACGTTTTGCTAGGACTGCCCGTAAAACTTCACTCTTCTCCCCCGAACATTCTAGCTTGTGAGCCTCATTCGCGGTATACCAATTACAGTAAACTAGACCATCTGACCAATCGTATCAGACTAGGCTAGCAGAAAGGAGTGGATTCGACAGATGAATCTTGGAATGAATCATTTGCGAGTCAGTCAAGAAGTAAGGTAAGAATAACTGCCTATTTTTACAAAATATTCGTGTTTTTACACCTTCTACGTACATAAACAAGTTGTTGGAAACACCATAAAACAAAGTAGGACCTTAAACATCCCTAGTTATGTAGTCTTTAAATTAAAAATAAATGAATTATTGTAGTTTCATATTCTTTTCATATTATCATGAGTTACAGGAATATGGCAACCATTGTCATGTTGGCATACTGTAAAACGATGGCTCAGACATGAATTGATGTAACAGGTACCAGTCTTCTGCTGTGCAAACAGAGTGTATGTCATCAAAGTATGGCAAGAACATATGTGGTGGGTCAAGCTTCAAGATTCGCTTCTGCATAAAATATTTTTCTGGATTAAACTGGTAAACTGAAGTGGCAAATTCAAAGGTCCTCCACGAAGTAAATTAATAGCATTCTTAAACATTTAAAAATATGTTTTTGTTGATATGATGCAATAATAATTATAAAAATTATACATGTTACAAATATAACACTTACATGCAGAAGTAGTAACAAAGCAAACTGATTAAAAAAATATAAATATTAAAATCAATTACAATACCCAACATACAATAGCACCATTCATAGACTACTCACTCATTCATGCAGACAATTTCCTCTAGTAACAGGACATATATTGTACCGTTTAGAAAACAAACATGTTAATCTCACGGTGTAAACATAGCCTTATTAAAGTTGCCCATCTATAAACAAATACTGGAGTAAAATCTGAATATCCTTTTCATGTATCTAAAGTAGATACATTCAACATTTGTTAACACTATTAATGTTGGGTGTGAAGTTTCCAAGCAAATTATGCAATTTAAAGTAAGGGATTACTTTTATTTTTTGAATGGATTAAAAGAGCCGTTTCATGTCTATCCTTGAATCACTTAACTAATCAAGGTTGATATAGTATATAGAAAGTAATTAGTGATAAAAAATTAAATACGTTTTGGAGAGAATAATGTGTACAGTGATCTAATTACACTATTAAATATGTAATTAGTAACTAGTAATTAATTACTTTTTCATATCCAACACTGACTGAACACTATGACCCGAAACAGCATGTGCATCTAATTTCTTTCCTGCATATACAAAGTCACATCAGGTTTTACTGAAGGAATTTCTCCAGAAACAATTACCTGAGTGTTAAGCCCTGGTTGTGAGGATATTATACGAGGAGCAGGTGCGGTAATTTGAGTCATTTGTGGCAACGTAATGATGAATGGTGTCAGAAGTAAACAATCAGACCGGGGAAGTGGATCTACTGCAGAGTAAGGAGAATTTAGTTTCATCATAAAATAATTCTCCCTTCCTCTATTTCACTTCGACACTTTTATGCTTTTTTTATTTTCTAGCTTATTGCGGCCGTGGGCCACGTGCTGATTTATATGGTCTGGCAGGGATACAAGAGACCCTCAAGAGACGGAGCCCCACCTCTCAAAGCTCCTCGTTCACATACACAGAGCTCACCCACTGGGCACTTCCCTTTTCTTTCTCTAACAAGATATTAGTTTGGTGCATTTCTGGCACTGTTATCCGTCACATCGTGGGGGCCGTGTGAAAAAGTGCACCTTTAAAACGTGTCTACGGAAATCAGTAGTGCCTATTCATTCTGTGAGAGGTTACAATGATGCCATTTTGGATTTTGAGTGGTTGGCTTCCCTCTAAGGAGCTCTTTGTCTAAGCGTAAGAAAATGTGTGATATAATCAACCACAGATGAATAGCTACAGGTTAAGAGTCGCTTAAAAATGTCATAAATTATTTAATTTATGATGCGAATGTAGAAAGCCAATGCCCGATCTGTTCAGTATCTATCCACCTTATTCTCGGGGGTGCTACTGCAGAATTATCATGGGTATAACTTCAGGTGAGATAGCGGAAGAAGTGTTTGCACTTTGGATAACTTACTCTGATGTAAACAAAACATGAGACAGTAGACTAAGACAGAACAATTTTACTGACGTGTTGTCAAAATCTGTTGGAATAAATCACATCATGTGGACTACATTTCTCATCTTATATGCTTTGTGTATAGTAGGTTGTTCTTCCACTTATTGTCTTTTTAACAAAATGTAGGTAAAAAGGCAGCTTTAGCACCTGATCTTTAGTATAATGTTTATCAGATTAATAGCCAGCTTTATGATATGTACACACGGCCCATGCAACCCGGTGCAGTTCGCTTTTAAATACAAAAAATGTGATTTACCACATCTTTAAATACACACAATCTAATTGTGGAAATCTATTTAAAACCCTCCATCATTTTCAAATTGCTCATTGGTTAAAATCATAAAAACAGAATCAATAAAGTTGCTAAATATCCGTTGTCAAGTATTAAAATCATCATCCCATTCCTCTATAAAGTAGTTGACAGTATGCTGATTTAGTCTATAAGTGTGGTCAGTGTGTAAGTTTACGTTTTTACCATAAACAAATGACTTGCAATAAAGCAGAAATGTCTTTGTTAAATTTGAACAGGAAGTTTCTCCCATCTTTCGCGCAAAGCGTCATGGGACGTCGGAATAAGGTGGATAAATACACGACTGGGGCTAGCTGTCACGTGGATTGTATTTGAGGTTTTGAGCCTGAAGTTCAGATACACAAATTGTTGTTTTCTCTAGCAGTGGTTTCGTATGTTGTTTTCAAACATCTACTGTAGTTACAAACTCATCCACCTAAACTGAAACATAACGTAAATAATATTGTAAACAAGCAACCACTATGATCACCTTACTGTAAAAAACATAAATTTTACATAATTGTACTTTTTTTACAGACTTTCACGTGTAATGTCACGTGTTCCCCCCAAATCACAGAAAAAGACTGCTTATTTTCAAGAAAAAACTGTCAGGGGAGGATTTTATTATTACGATATATTTCTGGCACCCCTGCTGGTGGAAAATGTCTGATTTTTACTATACAGTCTATTTTCAATGTACAATGTACAGAAAACAAAAAACAATGTACAGAAAAGACTTCAAATTTACAGGAAAAACATGGGAAACATGCAATTTTAGAGATGTTTTATTTATTTTACAGTCAGTAGCCTATATTTCTAGCATCCCAGGTGCCAGAAATTTTGACTTATAATAAAGTAATAACAGTTGTCAATACCAATATATTGTGACATACCCTTTTCCACAGGTTGATTGTGATTCTCAGACAAAGGAATGTGTATAAATGTTATGTGCTTAGATATTTTACAATATTTCTGGCCACTTTATATTACATGTTATGTTGTAGTTTGCCTTCGATGAGTTTTGTATTTTATAATTGTGTTTCACCGTTTGGGTTTTGCTGAAAGCTCTACAACATATGAATACATATTGTCAACAAATATATGTTTAATGAACAGCATTGTTATTCCTGTACATTAATATTAATGGAGCAAAGATATGTTTAAAGGAAATCATCTCCCTGAGCACACATTTCCCCGCATCATCCCATACAAAGACATTTTCCCACAATACTGTGTATTTATTCCCAGAAGAAGGTTAAATCAACCCGTTGTAATATGAAAGAAGATTGCCGTATGAAAACATGTCTCTGTGGATTTGCCCTCTAGGAGTATTTGTGAGATGAGGGCAGCCCACTGATGCCATTTAATACCCGACTAAATGACACTCCCCTCACGAGTCACTTCACAGCGCTGCACACACAGTAATTTCTTCATCTCCAGTAGAAATATGCTCTTCAGCCCGTAGTGACGAAGGCCCCATCCGAGCGGAACTAGGCAAAGGTAGCCTGTCAGCGCTGATGAATGGGGGACATGCTGCATCCAGATTCATTTCCCTGCCGACAGGTGACTGACGGGGAAGACGTCTAGCTCTGGCAGTGGTGGCACGGAGGGCTGTTTTTCAGATGGAGCTTAATGTTGAGACAGGACACATAGACGATTCCCCTCCCCTCCCATGCAGCCCACATCCTGATGGAAGACAATGAGTTATTGCAAGGTGATAGAGCGTGTATTGTATGAAAGACACGAAAAGAGTTTTCGAGGTTTGTAGATCTGGCTGTATGTGTATAATTCAAATTCAACACCAGTCTATGTTTATGTCAAACGTTTTTGAAAGACCTTATCTGACACACCTTTCATCCTCTCGAATATCTTTGTAATTTTGGTGGCCATCATTGCACCAGCTCGACGATGTGCTTGGAAAACACAAACTATGATTTCTGAGCTTGATGGACACCACCATCCTTTACTAATATAAACACATTAAAAGCCAGTTAAAACATACGGTTATAATATTACAGCGATGTGCATATGTGCATGCATGTGCGTGTTGTGAGGCAATATGCGCTTGGGATCATAAAAAGTGCTGACAAGCCTTGTAACAGATGGTGGTGTCCCCTGTGGAGTCATTCACCTCTCTGTCACCTTTTGTAGCTTCTGTTTGTGGAGTCTTTTGCTCATTCAGCACGAACGGCTGACCTCCACGCACAAACGCAACACAATCTTCATTCTAAAAACCCTCTAAGGTCTCCATTTAAAGGATCAAGGTAAGGCCCTCAACAGTTTGGACGCAACCTTTCGATGCACGGCACCTCGAATCAATCTCTGAAGAACTGCAGAGTTTTTAATGTTGTCATGACAGTGGACCGGATCTGACGGTTCCCCCCATGGCAGCTCAAGGTTAACAGTCTGTAGAAGAGGGAAACAGACAATTACCGAATAGTCAATAGCGCTCGAAGTCTTGAGCACTATAGTATACTTCTTAAGTCAATAGAGGCATCTGAAATGGCTTCCTATTAGTTGTACACTGCATTGGCTGAAAGGAAAAGTACTTGCTGTTATAGTAATGTTCTCATCCAGTAGGATGCATGACTATTGCCTAAAGGTCCAATTGGTAATTTTCCAAATGAAAAAAAAAAAAATTAACAAAGAAGTATAGTACTTGTTGTTATGTTGTATGGTAATTATTTAAATGAGGCATTGACCCTACATGGGCGGGGTGGCCTGACACCTGACACAAATGGTTAAATTAACCCTGAAATGTTTGTATTTGAGTCAACAATGGGCTGAAACGTCCCAGCGTAGGTTGAATTACAGTACACAAAAGAAGATCTTTTGAAGAATGTTGGTATCCCTACAATAAGGTACCCTTTGACTTGCATTGGTTTTGTGTCCATACAATAGAAGTGAATGGGTGCCGTTGTTCTGTTGATTAATAAAACATTCTCTTTAGTTAGTTTCCTAGATTCTGGAGCCAAATTCTTCCATGAAAGGAGATTTTTCCTGACTGGAAATAACACTGCCTCACCCTGCAGCGCTACAGCATACCTGCCCTATTCCTAGACCCGGTCTCTGGCCTGGGCCTATAATTGGACTGGTTTGTCTTCAGCAAGCGAACGGTACTCTCATTTGAATATCAACCATATCCAAATGCTGGCGGCCAAGACAGCTTCATTACTGCCATGTGTGAAAGTGACGGGAGGGGTAATGCATACGGGACACTCACGCCCACCGTGCATTTACACACACACACACATATCACAGACAGCTCGACAAACCCTGTGCGGTTTAATAAGACAGCTTCTGCTGTGTGTCCTCTCCACCCCAATTTGGTGTGCTCCCCGCTGCCCTCACTGGTCTATGCTGAGTAGAGAAGGTCCAGAGGTGACTTTACCTGTCAGTCATACAGCCGGGAGCCCTTTGTTTCCCCGATTATGAATTTATAATGAATATCACCCTCACCTCAGGATGACACAGTAATCTAATTAATGTAGCAAATGTGTCAGACGTGTTCAAGTTAACGGCGTGTGACATTAGCATAGCATAGCTTCTATTACCAATCTGTACGAGCAGTCTTTACAGATGGGGTACAGGTTTAGAGTTCAAGAAGATGCGCTTTTCTGAAATGATCTAATTGCCGGACACACTCTGACCTTAAAGTAAATTCCCTGTTAAGAGTGTGAAGTTAATTGGTTACAATTTGACATTTTCTACCTGACTAAATTTCTACCTGATTTAAAGGGATAGTTCACTCAAATATGAAAATTCGGTCATAATTTACTCACCCTAAATTGTTCCAGACCTATATAAATTGTGTTGGTTGCTGAAAGATATTTGAAAGAATGTTTGTAACCAAACAGTACTGGTGCCCCAGAACAGTTTAGTTTCACACATTCTCCAAAATATCTTATTGTGTGTTCAACAGAACAAATCATTTAATACACTTTTGGAGTAAATGATGACAGAATTTTATTTAATTCCATTTCTTTTCACTGTTTATGGAACTTTCTCCCAAAAAAATGTTTCATATCATATTCAGAGTCTCCGTGTTTAAACAGCTGAGGGGACTCACAGAACAAAACAGATGCTTTCGATGTTACAGTATAATTCAAATGTCATCTTTCAGTTGTTCTGACTGGCCTGCTGAATAAATAATGCACCTCATGAAGATGTCACAGCGAGGACCAAGCGCGTCATCTCGGTAGGTGGACGGAATGACAGCGGGCTGACAATAACCAACACAGGAGCCTGCGCTGGGACTCTGCCTGTCAACACGGTATTGCCCCTGCTCAACCGTAAGAGCGGCTTGTCTCTGTGATGCGTACACACCTCCGGTCTCTTCACTGGTATTTGTTCGTCCGTTGGGAGCTTCGGCCCTGGGCTGCCAGCGCAGCTATCAGGCAGCTGAGTGTGTGCAGTGCTTATTAAGACGATCTCCATCGTTACAGAGACAGCAGCAGCTGGCCGTCAGGGTTCTTAAGGGAGTCATGGCGGGCAGGCGATTAGAGGAACATTTCAACCTGTTGGACCAGTCTGCACAAACTCACACACAGTCAAGTGTAGGCATGGAGTCTGATAAGTACAGGATGAAGCATCCTTCAGTCAAATTTACATTCTTATTTAACGGTCCAGTGTAAGAAATTTAGCGACATCTAGCGGTGAGGTTGCGAATCGCAACCAATGCCTCAATCCACCTCTCCCCCCTAACTTTTGAAGCACTATGGTGTCTGACACAGGCAAAATGTCGCATGTTTTGGCTACTGTTGAAAGAACATGGCCATTTCCATGCAAGGGGACCTACGGTGTATGTTGTGAGGCACTATGCTTTGCTACCGGTCTGTGTACTGGCCATACATTGATTGAAGAAAGGTGGCCTTTGGCAAATTGTTGGCACCTGAATGGGGGGTGGTAATGCGAATAAAGATCTGCGCGTACCTTCTGGCTCTCACTCTCGTGGATACGACTCAGAGACTCACACATTGCTGAGAGATTGATTTACTCTATCCTCTTCCTGACTTCATTTGATTTATTTTTCCCCCTTAAGTTTTGTTATGGTTTTCTCCAGCCTTTGTCTCCTAGACATCTGATTTTTGCAATAAATGTTGTTAACAACAATATCTTGCATATCTGCGGTCTGAAAGAGGCGGGCTGTAACAATTTAGGTAGAAATAGTTCATTCTAAGTTATGAAAAACATAACACTTCATTATGTAAGCTCTCTGAACACCATTTCTGTATATATCATATTGCATTTCTGCCAATAGATCCTGCAAAAAATGACACACTGGACTTGTGCAGGTCATTTGATCCTGTACGCATATTTTTGCTTTGATGACTTCATGTATAGTTTTCTTTTACAAAAGAATCTCAGTTTAGGTATTGGTTTGTGTATTTTTAAAAGTTTTATTTTGAATGGCAAGTTTGGGCAGTAGCTCAATAAAGACAGCGGTGTGTTATAAATCCATTGGTTTGTCCTCTTTGAACAATAAATGAATAAAATAAAGACCGCTCTAAATTTACCTTTAATCAGCATTTCCACATGTCTGTTTAATATCAGCAAATACAAACCTAAGGAGTGACACAAGTCACCCAACAGCAATATGAAAGATTGAGTAGTGTATGCCAAGGCATATAAAAGCAGTAATTTATTCCATAATGTATTTGATTGCCCTAAATACTTTTAAATACTCATAAAACACAATTATTGTATTGCAGTATTCAAGATTTGAAAACGTTGAATTGTTTTCTTCTATTTTGACCTGTTTAGTAAATTCAGTTCAGATTAGTCAATTTTTCTGCAAATGCAAATACAAAATGAAAAAAATCTTACCTTAACACATACCTATATAGAGTAAAATCAGATTTTGTTTTTCCACAGCGGTTTTTCCTTTCTACAATATCTTAAATATCAAACTAATCAAGTGTGAATTTGTGTAAACAGCTCATGTTACAGTCTAACACATTACTGGTGTGGGCTGTAATGCTAATAGGAAACTACTGTAATAAAATATTCTTATCCTAAATCTTTTTAATGTCAAGCCCCCTCCACACTCCATTTAATTTAATGCATTTTATTCCATCTAATAAACATTAACAAAAACATTAAACTAACAAAAACTAGAAATAAATATTGAACGTACTCATAAAACAGACCAACAACTACAAAATAAAGTTTGGATATAAAATGTACGATTGTCAGAGAGAAGCAACACTGAAGCCCTTTCCTAGCTCCTCCCCTAACTCCACCCCTAAACGTAACGTCACTGGGGCGTAGACAAATCGTACTGAAACGGACGAGCCACGCCACCTCGATAAATAGTTGCAACAGCAAAACATGAAGTGGACCTTAAAAGCTTCATCTGTGTATGAATTACTGGTATGTTTGTGGCAAATGTCTTATTAGAAAACATTGTATGGATGTTAAATAAATGAACACTTCCTAGACTCCTGCACATAATCTCTCTTCCTGCTCTGAAAATGTTAGTGATTTGATGTCACAATCAAAGAGTGTGAACGCAGTAAAGGATTAAAAGCAGGAAATCCTCTCTGAATTCATAACCTTTTTGTCTTTGATGAAATGTTTTTGGTTTTACAGGTGTATGGGGCATCCTACGGAAAATCAGAAGGGCAGCAGCTCCACCTGTTGGTCATAGATATGTAGGGTCTCACACAATTGTTGAATATTTATTAGACAGCACAATTTGTATGGCATCCAGACAATGATCTTTTATGGCTAAGTATGGCTATAAAATTGTTTGAGTAGAGATTATTATTTGGATTTAGCTCTCCGAGGCCGGGTTTAAATCATGTAACGTCCTAATGCTCTGTATTTGCTTGTTAAGATAGGGTTATTGCGTTTAAGGGACTTCACACACAAGCGTAAATTTCCTCTCATAAACCTCTCAAAACACATCTGTAGTTTTAACCGCAAACCATCTTCCACAGAGGCCACATTATGTTTTTTACATTAATTTGATTCCCAAGCAAGACATTAATGCATGTGATAATGTGTTTGAAATAAAGTAACATTTTATTAGGTTTTCTTTTTCAATACAGATTTATCAAAACAGATCATATGAAATATAACATCAGTGTTTGAAATATGGATAAAGCAAGACTGATTGAACAAAGATTTGGCAACAATCTTGGACGTGTTTAATTGTCCCCTTTAAACTTTGAGGAAACATAATCTTGAGCATTACCTTTTTTGAAGCCTGCATAAATTGGCTCCATATTTGGCAAGAAATAGAAAAACACACGTATATCTCAATTACTCTGATTCACAGTGTATACCATCCTCCTCCTCCAGATTCTCCTCTGAATCTGAATCAAAGCGTTTGATTCCAGAGCCATAACTGAGAATGGCCTCAGAGACGGTATAGCGGCTTCTGCCCTCAGCACAGGCCTCCATCTTCTTCACACTCAGTTGAGATTGTAGAAATAGGTGCAAGCAACTATCTGATAGGAACACTGGGCTGTGAACAACCCTGAATGGTAGAAACATATAACCAATGATAACAGAAACTGAAAATCACTGGGGTTTCAGTTCATTTTTTAATCCTAAATTTAGAATAAAAAAGTTCTAAAAATGTAAAAAGTATTTTTGGGACACTTACACTTCTAGAAATGTCCTGAGCCCATCCATACGGGTACCAATCTGTCTGGCATTGTTGAGACTGAAGAACAGGTTTTTTGGTGGAAGTTTGGGAAGTTGCAATCTGCAAATAACAGAGAACGAAAATGACAAACCACAAAGTCCTTTTTTTGTTTTAATGCATGATAAAGGTTCAGTTTGTTTCACTATTGGTAAGATACAAAGATACGATCTATTCATTTTTTCTTTTAAGATTTATATCACAATCCAATGAGAATAAATGGCAACACTTTACCATACTAATCGATGCATCAACATCAGGTGATAAATTAGTTGACAAACCAACAATGAACAATATCTTTTTACATTATTATCTTTTTAGTTTATGCAAATTCAATAGCTCATAGTACATTAATAATGTAAACAGAGACATACATAAAAGGATTGTTCATTGTTACTTCATGTCAATTTAAGTAGTTGACTTTGTGTGACTATATTTATAAAGTGTAACTGAATAGATGTCTGATTACTAAACAATGCATGTACAGGATATATATAACAGGAACAGGATACATACATGAGTTGGGCATTTTCCTGTAGCTTCTTACGTAGCCAAACAAACTCGCTGAATCTACGCCGCACACAAGAACTCTTCTTAGTGAAAGCCAAACTGTTTGTCTGTTTGTGTAAATACAGAAGAAATATCAAAATATTTCTCAGATTAGCAAGACCACATTGTGTACGTTATATATCCTAAGCAAACTCACGTGTATACAGATTTCATAATCCATGTAGGCATGCCAGAAATCCTCCTTCTGGATGCGAGGATCCCTCACCCACACACCAGTGAACTCCTGCATAGGACCAATAACTAGAATGCAAACTTAATCCAACAGACACAAACTCATGACTATCATGTGTTAGAACACAAAGCCAGTTCAAATTAAAAATAGGAAGAATAAAAAAGGAAGTCACATTGGTGTGACCAACCGAGGCTGATTCACCGTGACTGTAGACTGGGGAGAAACACAAATGAACAATTTGTGTCCCTGACGGACAGCGGTGCTTCATATTTACCAGCAACAAGAGACACAAGAGTCCAGAAGAATCATAAAAAATAAGTAAACGCATGAAAAGACATTTACTTTACTAGCAGAGTATAACTTATATAGTTGTATTACTTATATGATCATTCATGCACAGCTGATCAAGTTTACTGTAAGTACTATAATTTTGAAATAGTTTAATGCAGGTAAAACACCATTTATCATTTTTTTTAAATGTGTTCTTTAATGTTAATTACACAGACACGATATTATTTTTTAAAGAATCACAGCCTTTCTGAGGTAATTTCACGTTTATTCGAGCACCTAGTTCACACAGGGTTAAACGCTAACAGTGATCTTTACCAAAATAACAAAATATTAGAAATAGAGGACAAGTTGTTGACCACAATATTTTTTAAATAAAATAAACACATACTGTGATTGTGGCAGTATCTGAAAAACAACTTATGTGCCACCATGTTCACTGTACCGGCTACATTCTACAATAATATTGTACAAATCTATAGATTTATATCAGTATGAGCTACAATAAGACCCCACACATCACAAGATTTATCGTAGACAGTTTTTTACAATACAGTAAGTACATCTACACATAAAAACAATTCCTATTGAGCAAGTAGTGTGAATCTCTGAATCTCTTACAGTATGTTAAACAGTATGTCCTCACAAATAACAGGACGATGCACAAAACATAATAAACAAAAACAGATTGTTAAAGAAAGGGTAGGTCGTTTCGGAGAGGCTAACAATATAGCAAGCCAGCACTAAGTATAAAATCCCACCTTCCCTTCACAGTGCTTTGTAAAGCCACACCTCATCTAAAACACAAGAACGTGAAGATGTCAAAACATTGCCTATGCGAGGAGGATGAGCAGCGGTATGCAAATACATAGCTTGACAGACAAGTAGGACATCCTATCAATGCATTCGGACCGAATGTACCGATTGGCCGAACATTTTAGGGTCCTGCATCTTCCACAAAATATTTATATAAATATATTTTCACCACGTTACTTAGCGATTTCCAAGGATGTGAAGAGACTAAAATAATTAAAATAGGCTGCAGTTTAATTAGGCAGAGAATTTGTAAGCGTATTTGGCTTGCTGTTTAGGGAGAAGGTCTCCTTCCCCGGACCTGGAGCATTCTCTCCTTTGTCCGGGGCGAT
The DNA here is from genome assembly GCF_015846415.1 of Triplophysa dalaica. Taxonomy (NCBI): domain Eukaryota; kingdom Metazoa; phylum Chordata; class Actinopteri; order Cypriniformes; family Nemacheilidae; genus Triplophysa; species Triplophysa dalaica. The sequence continues at coordinate 11,273,383 of NC_079553.1, forward strand.
GGCTCGGATCTCTGTGTTTGCTTGAGCCCGGAGCGCTTCCCCCCTCCCTAAATAGAGGGTTTAGGAGGGTGGAGGACGGATGCTGCAAAACGTGGAGTGACAGAGGTGAGACGATTTGACTATTTATAGGGTTTGCTCTTGGTTTGGAATGGACGAGAGACGTAATGGCTAATGGCTGGCAGCTGTGTAAGCATTTGCAGGTGTTCCTCCCTAGCTTTGTTCATCAAACATCATTTTTCAACTAGCATAACACAAAGTGTTCCTGTAACGAATTGCCTTCCCAGCCTAAAATTACCAAAAACGATTAATAAAGCACTTCTACATAACACAGTTTCCAACACATAGATTTGTACATGACAGCAGATCTCTAACACTCACATTTCTCCAGGTTCAGTGTGTGTTTACATTGAAGTGTGGACTCAAAGACTATGGATATGTGGTAAATCAAACAGTAAACTTTTGCCACAGTGTTTGTGTTTTTGACCGCGTTTAAAGCTGCCAGGAGGTACAGTATTATTCACTGCTCCATATTTTTTCTCTTATGGCTCCTCTTCTGCGTGCCAGGTCAGCTTGTCCTCGTAAAAGCCGATTACCATCTGGGGCCACCTTTTACTAGCCTCCCTGGCAGACAGTAAAGCCACCTCATCTGTGTTTTTCCTGAGTGGAAATAAAGAAATAATGATCAAGCATCATTGGACAAGCGTAACAACTTAAAGTAACAGAATCACATAAACATATATGTTGTCCTGGGTTATAAACTCCTCTATGCACTTCACAGAAGCGTGATGGCCACTGCAGTGATCTGTTTGCCTTTATAGTGTGGTTCGGGTGCTTCTGATCACTTCTGTGTCAAGGAACATGAAAGGAACTGTCTCTACACAAAACCATTACTCTAGTGGTGAATAGCTTAATATGAAACATGTGACCCTCAAAGTTACCTATATTTTATATAAAACAGAATTAAACCCTAATTCTAATTACAGTGCTGTGGTAAAAAATTTACCACTTGATGAGGAACATGAGCTCTCCCTGTCGGTCTGTGGATCCGATAATACAGTCTGGTTCTTGGTAAGATTGACCTGCAGGGATCTCAGAGCTGTGATCGCCAGCCTCTTCATTACTTCTCTCAATGAGCTCCATCGGAGACCGCTGGTGAGCCTGCGCATCCCAGACAAAGAACGCAACATTATAAACCCTAAATATGGAGACTGATGATATATTTCAAAGAGCAGTGAATCTATGGTTTGGACAGGGTGTGCAGGACTAAACTCTACACAATCAATCCGTTTATTTTTATTTTTTATACATACCGTCTGATTATAAAAACGAAACCATTAAAAGTTCTTTCATCATTTACCGACACTCATTCATTTACACAACCACACTTTCTTCTGCAGAACTAAAACAACGAACTAAACAACATAGGCCTGCATTAACATCCATTGTATGGTCACAAAGCCAAACATTTCTCAATTTTTTTTATGTGTTCTACAGAAGAACGAATCATACAGGTTTTTGGAGGAAATAATAAAAAATATTATGATGACATAATTTTTGTTTTCAGGTAGATGCTTTCCATAAAATAAACATTAAAGTTGCATGTATTACTAACAAAAAAGCTTATTCTAGATAATGGCAAAAATAATAATAAACATATAGATAAAAATTGATCGGAATTTTTTTTTTATTTGGTTTAATATATTGTTACCTAAAGCAATGGACTTCCAAGATTTTAAATTATGATAAACAGCAACAGTGTAAAGGAACCTTTATGTGCTATTGAAAATGAAAGTGTAAAGTCTGAATGGCACAGCATGTGCACCTGTCTAGTATATAAAGACTAACCGTATCAGTATCGACCTCAGTTAACTCTTGCTTAGGCTGGACATCATGGTATGTAGACTGAAACCCGTCTGGTTCTGTTTCTCCTGTGACAGACAGGTTTCTGAGAAACTCCTCTATTAGCTCAGGACAATCCAGGTTGTCCTCTGGTTCCCAGGTATTCTCCGCACTGAGAAGAGATTTTCATACACTGGTAGATTTTTACAATATTACTGCCAGGCACACAAACAACAACATCAAACTTTCCGGATAACCTCACTCACTCTGTGAAACCTTTCCACTTCAAATAGTATTCAACTCTTCCTTCATGTACTCTTCTGCGGGTGATTTTTTCTACTGCAAACTCCTGTACGATCGTTGTCTCTTCTGCTTTTCTGTTTTTCACATTCTGCTTTTTCCTCATGGTTTACTGCAACACGCTTGTCAAAGTATTATGAAGCTAAAGAAAAACATTCAATGCATTAGTTTGCAAAGCCTCACAAAATACGTGCTTGTTACAGTGAGGTTATCGGATGAATGGACCTGTCATCAAGACAGTTCTTAGCAACTTAGCATCGATGCCAACAGATCATTTACATAGCCTATAGGTCGTATGTAAAGTTCCCACTGACAACTTTTTTATTCGCAAATAAAACAGACCTATGAGTGTTAAACAGTACACGCTATTCGCTCTCCGCTTGATGCTGAATTTGAGAAGTGTCGAGCCCACCTGCCGATGTCTCCACGCAGTTCACGCGCTAGTCTTTTATTCCCACGGCTGCTGATAAATGATCTCAGACAACCATCCGGACAGAAGATCACAATGCAATCCAGTAACCTAATGCATCGTCACTTTCGCCTCCAAAATCGCGACTTTCCTGTTTTGTTTACATAACTTTTCGTGAATGAGACAAATTAAACATGGCCGATTGGGAGAAGGGGAGGAAGTGGTTTCAAAGGGAAGAGGTCAGTTCAGGAAAGCCGGGGGAGGAATCCTTAAAGGCGCATCATGAGAGGGAAACCTGGCACAATGACGTTTTTGAGGCGAGTTTGCTCATACTCACACACTCCATCATTTATTATAACACACAATAATACTTTCATTTCAGTCTTTGGAATTGCGAAAATGTTTTTTTTTTCATATACGCTCACGGGAGTTACAGTTCTACGCAATAATGCCAGTGGTTTTGTACGTGAAAGGAACAACAGTGTGTGTTGTACTGGGAAAACCTAATATCTCCGTTTTGGAAAGATTCAAAAAGGTTAATGCGTTTTGTGACATGTGCGTGTAATAATGTTGGAGCCCACCGGAGGGCGCACTCTTCCCTTAATATGAGACTAGATTAAACAGATTGACTGTCAAATAGACAAACAACAGCTACAGTACGAAGTAATTTAACGGAATTATTTTAACTTCGAATTTAGAAACGTTACTCTTTTAGTTGATATTTTAGATTTAATATTAGTTAATAATTAAAATATTCGTTAAGCCCTTGTGGGAATCACAAATGCCTTAATGATGTGTGTTGCGTTTGGAACTCTTTCGTGAGTTTTTAGGATATTTTGCTTTAAGAAAGTCAAATTATTGATGTTGAAATCCACGTAGGCGTGCTCTCTTGGATCGGGGGAGGATTTTGGGGGGGTCATTGGGGTCTTGGGGGGGGATCGACAACACAGTTATAACAATGCGGAGCTCTTTACTTCAGGACGGTCTGGTGAAAATGACCACGGATTTCATTCCTGAGTTTAAACTCCTCCCATGTTTGAATTTTAATATTTGATTGACAGCGTTTCTGCTTCCAATCAGAAAGTGGAAGGAGTTTGATTGGCTGAGTTGTTCATCCAATTGCATCACAGATAAAAGGGGTAAAATAAACTTTTTTCCTTTTGTAGATTTGCAAAATGAACATCAGTAAAGTTTATTTACTTAGAACATATAATTGTGTGATGTTAGTAACTCGCTAATATTTATTTTTAATTTGCTTGTTTAATATCGTTGTATACCAATGTCAGAAGATAAAGAAAAAATCAAGACTTGCTAATATTAAATACATAGGCTACGTTCTTTAACGTGATGTTTAGTGCTAAACCTGCACCTACTTCTTCTAAAAGTCCACCAGAGGTCACTGTTATCTATTCATTCACTACGTCTTTTTGCCGTTTTTAATAATAAGAGAAAACAAGAAAATATGCATTTAAATATTACTTTAGAGCTTATTTATCAGGATGTGCAGTTTACAGACTGCAAGACTCTGTGTGTGAGGTGAATTTAAAGAAAGCCAAAAAGAATGATAAAAATTTCATACAAACACTAATTTGATTTATTTATTCCACAAAATCTTTGTAATCATATTTATACATCTAAATAAGCACTGGTCGTTGGTCGTTACTTTAGTTTTAACAAACAGCATCCTCTCTGTACAAGCCATATGGAGGAGGAGCTCGGATATTCATTTAAGGGCCCAGCATAATGGTTGACAGATGGACTACAGCATGAAAGTTCTGTAGCATTCAAGTGAAATCACAGACAACTCTCTCTCTTTCCCCGGCAGTGACAGTCCTAACTGGGCTGTGAGTGAATAAGTTCTTTAAGGTAGTTGTGGCTCCTGTCAGGGTAGAAATATGCCCAGATGGAGGGACCCCACTGTGCAGGCCTGGCCGGCGCTCGGGGGTGAGCGAGGAGACCCGATGGGTGGGGATCCGGTGTAACTGCACTCTTTCTCACCGAGTTTTGGCACGCCACCGTCTCCAGCTCAGGTTACAGGTACGCTCGTGCCGGCCGTGTCAGACATGTTGTTTTTTTGTGGCTTGTCAACCCCATGAACCCTGAACAGATTACATAGAGTTCATTTTAATGAAAGAGTTCTGTGGAGTTTAATTCATTGAGCAGTTTTTGAAAGGGTGAGCTGATTTACAGCAAGGAATTCAGACGGCTGACATTAAACACAGTTCCTTCATCTGTGCACCTCGCAACTAACACTGAGCAGAGTTCCTGTCATTTTTTATAAAAGCAAAGTTTTCTCAGAAGGGTTTACAATTAACTATACACTTTTAGATAAATGGTCAAAATTGTATTTACTGTTTTAAAAGACTCATCCCAAGTTCACAAGAATCAAACGTCTTTTATGTTGTTTACTTAAAATTACTTAAAAATAACACATTATTATTCAAACAAATATTATTATGACATATTACTTGCTCACTTCTTCTTTGGGTTACGTCCATCCCATCCATTTATTTAGCTCATTTATTTATTGAGTCATTATGCCGATTGGCAGCCTTGAATTCAGCTTTCTTTGCAAGGCGACTATTCTGGATTGGATTCAACCTCAACAAATGTCAACTTCCACCACAGATGAATCAGAGAATCGAGCCAACCGCCGAATCTTACTGAAAGCGCCTCACAGTCTTTCCCAGCAGTGTGTTTGTCGAAACTGTGGGTTCTGTATGTTTTACCGGGTATATCTCTCTCACCCATCGCACTCTGCCTCTTCGTATCAGCACTCTGATCACCATTATCACAGAAGTGTCGGCTACACTCAGAGCGGTCATCTGTCATTCTCCTGCTTCTGCTTTGAAAAGCTCGAACCTGACACCGGCTGACAGCCTCTGTTGTTTACCCAACTAGAGGGACACGGCGATTGTTCAGAGAACATGACACGGCATACTGGGCGGCAATATGGCGGGCGGCTGTGCCCCCTCGTCAACCAACTCTCAGCACCTCCATCAAGACTCAAAACCCAACAGAGTATCAGATTCACGGGCCCATATTTCTGCAATCTGAGGTTCACATGATGATTTGGGTTAGAGACTGGGTAATCGGGCCAGGGAATTGGAACTGACATTCTGCTGGGGGAGAGACGGAGGAGTTGAGGAAAGACCACCTGAGTAACCTTTCATAGAGCTGTCTTCTGGTGCCAAAACAGCCTGGAATAATATTCCCCCCCTCCTGCTCCATTTCATAGATTCGTGTTAAGTGTTAAAACAGTGCCAAAACTTTTGTGAATGTGTTCAGTTTTACTACTTGTAGAAGTTTGATAAGGTTGATTCAGAGTGTAAATAGAAACAACCTTGTTGCAATACTTTGACCTAAATCTCTTAATAAAAATAAATGAGAAGATAACCATTGTAATTTAGATAATAAGCGCAAAGAAACATTTTACACTTAAAGGCTGTTATGTGGCATGTAAAATATCTTGATTACTTTAGCACTGTATAAAAATTTGTGAAAACAGTCAAAGTGATTGATTTAAGGGTGTCACCAAATATCACAATAACCATGATATCGATAACTCTGATTATCGATACTGTGTTCATGTTACATACGATAATACGTAAATTATCCAGCACCGCTAGAATGTCTCTCTTAAAATAGATATTAGGCAGCATTTTTCTTCAGAGATTTCATTTCTTGGCATTTTTAAAAAGACATTTAGATATCTATGTATTAAAATGAAATAAATTTTATTAATTATCTTTCACTGCTATTTTATTTTGTATTGATACAATCATTGTTGAGTTATAATGACATTTGTTTGTGAATTTTTTGTTGCTTTGTGGTGTAAAGTTGTGATACCATGACTGAGTTTTCCATGAGTACACTGTAAAATATTTAGCAGCAGGTTGTAACTTATTGTAGATGTACATAAACTTACCTTGTTCTTATATTTTCTTTCAAGAAACAAGACTACATTTTCCATTATCCAATATCACTTTTCTAGTTGTATAATTGTATTGAAATTTAAGAAGTTTTCAATATTTTTTCTAGAAAACAAGTCAAAAACGTTTGGGGAAGAATGTTGTTTTTTTGCTTTGTTGCTGTTCTAATGCCAGTAATGAGACCAGTCTCTTCTAGCTCTTTTTAAATCTCAAAAGTCAAATATGGTGGATTCCCGGACCGGGCTTAAGCCTATTAGAATATAGTGCAAGACTAATTTAAATGTTAGAGGTGTCTTGATTGAAAACAATTTACACTGTCACTGACATATCTTAAAATATTTCAGTGTGATTGTTTTGTCTCAAGATGCACACCAGTGTTTTTTTTGTAAAGTATGTTTTTAAAAACAATTTAAATATGGTAAATTAACCAAGGAATACTCCTTTAAAAGTCTCAAATTGTTTTAATTTTGGGTAGAGTTTAACTCAAATGGAAAACAATACTAACAGGAAAGTTGTATTTAGTGAAATCTACATAAAGTTACTGTTAAACCTGCTGCAAAACTACAATAACATTTTACAGTGTAGCCTTTAGTGCTGATACGGCATACCTTTTTTAAATTAATCTCACACTTGTGTCTGGTTGACACACCGATATTTTATGTGATGGTTTTGCAAGAGCCACAGTAGTTAAAAACATTCTCCAGCCTCCCTTGTATTTTAAATGTAATTCAATGGCCAAAAAACCTAAAATAAACAAATTAAAGATGAATATCACAGAAAGCATTATTTATCTATTAAAAAAAACATTTTAGAACATATAGAGATAATTATTACCTCATATCATTATTGTGACTTTTGACCGCAATTATTGTGTAGTGAAAATGTGATATTGTGACAGTCCTATAATTTGAGTGTACATTGGAAGACAAATGCCTCCTTGTGAATGTGTGTAAAATCAATGGGACATTGTTAATAAAGTAAAGCTTTTAAAGGCTTTATGGTCATTCCGCAGGACCGCGGGTGCCCATGTGCACATGAATGGGGAATTCCAGTCTGCTCTGCCTGCAACAACAGACTGGGTGGGAAACAGCAGCTGTCTCGCTCTCACTGTTTTATCTTACGGTCTTTTGTTTCCTCTTTCACACATGAATGATGTAGTTCAAATTATATACAGGCCTTCATTTTAAAATTATAAAGAGAAAGTATTTCTGTCCACTTTCAATTTCACTACTTTGTTGGGACATCTGTGTGAACCTGATGAGAACTGACCTCAGACATCCTCTTTAAAGTCTAAAAACTTTTAGCCCAGTTTTGTGTTTGGATTGAAAACAAGATTTTGGGTGTCCAGAGATGGGTTCACTCATCATTTATTTACATGTGTAAATCACCGGTAAAATTATTTTCAAATGAAATGTGCATAATAAAAAATAATGAAAGAACTTTAATAGGATTGAAATTCTACAATTAAAAGCAACATATTTAGAAACTGTCCCTTACAAACAATGTGTGTGTGTGGGGGGGGGGTTATTGGGGGTCTCTTTTGAGAGAGTGAGCAGACATCCTGTGTGTGACAGGAATCACTTTCAGCAGAGCTATACACTCACTTCCCTCCTCCAGCAGCCCACACACAATCTCATTCACACTAATTAAGACTGAACACTTTGAACAAAATCTTGCACATAAGATTCAAAAGAGAATCATGTATGCACACACATACAATACAGCAAATATGAATTAAAACAGATTGGGGAAAGCAAACGAGAATCATTTTCCAGTACTACATCTGTTCCTTTTTTTATCTGTGAGTTTCTTAAAGTCCCAGAGAAACGCCTTAGAAAGCGCTGTATTATTTGATGTGTTGACATAATTTAAACTGAAAAATGCAGAGAGCGTGAGACATATTGAGTGGCTCACCCCCATCCCGTGACACTAACAGGAAATTAAAACTTTAATGCTCATGGTTACACTGTCTGGATCATCCGCCACCTCCCATAGTGTCTTACGCGTCATTCACCATGTAGGACATAATAAATGTGTGAACAAGTGGCTGATATGAGGTGTCGCTTCCGCAGCTCTCATGGTGAATGGGGCGGGACTCTTCGGACTCAAAAGCAGATTTGATTGGACGGGAACTTTGATGAGAGGCTGAAGTGTAGCGTGATGTCATTTTAGTTTTGAACGCTTATATCTCTAATTGTGAATTTCGTCAGCGCGTAGGACCATATCAGTTTATTGACGTCCGTGAGGCCAACTTATTTTTATTCAAAAGAAAAAAAATTCCAACCTGTTTCAGTGGGACTTTAAAGCCTGTGATCGTTTTGGTGCGTCTTCGGTGCTTTCGTGAGCAGAATATGTCTGTGGTGGTTTTGAGCGGTGCGTAATGCAGTCCAGCAGGCGACATGCTGACCTGTGACTCTCACAGGATATGCCGTGAGAGGTAACAAGAGCAGTTGATGTGCCTCCGGCCACTGAGAGCCTGAGCTCTCACATGCATTATTCAAAGTTCTGCCTCGGGGGACAACGCCACTAATGGTCTCCATGAGAATGTACCCGATAGCAGGACTGTGGTCAGTTCATTTAGCGCTGCAGCACCTCTGGCATCCAGCTTCATGACAACGTACATGGCTCAGATTGCTGACTGCACAGAGCCAGGAGAAAACATTTAGATGTGAGAGTTTTAGTGAGGGTTTGCTGTGATTACTGTGAGTTGAGAGTAACAGTGGTAGGTTGTATTGTAGTGAAGCAGTTGTTTTTCAATGTTTTTAAATATGAGAATGTTGCAAAACCATTTTATTTAATGGATTGTGTCTTTTTGAATGTTAATTGCAATGAGATATTGACATATTACTGCTGCTGACTCAGTCTATTGATTTACTATTTTCCATATAAACATTTACCATTTTGTGAAATTTGTCAAGCCAATGTTAATAAAACCAACTTCCCGCACTATTTTGTAAAATATTAAATTGTAGTGTCAACAAAATCATTTATTTCAGTATATTCATATTGTAAATGAAAAAAGTATAGTTTATCGTATAAAAATTATTGTATAATCTTTTATTTAAAGAAATAAACACACATACAGTACCATTTCTCGTCATTTTTATGGCCACTTGATGCTCCTAATCTCAATGATAATGCACATTTTTGTCTGTTTGTTTAAAGGCTGATGATTTTAGGTATAAAAAACTATTATGGGATTATGTTGTTGCCTTCTTGAGCATCACCGAATGTTTCTCTCCTGTAAAAGTTGTGTATGAGTTACTTGAGAAGATGCTGAAAAGCAAACATTACGGGGATCTAAAGGATTTTACTTAAGACAAGTGGACAGTCTAATAGTTCAGGGCCCGTATTCACAGAACATTTTATCTTTACACTTAGAGCTCACCTAAACAGCAGTAAAAGTTTTTAGGTAAGAGTTTCCACTTAGAACCAATTAATATTAATCAAACTGCAATTGGATTTTTACTAAGTAGCCTGATAATAATAAACACAATAAAGCATTGTTTGCATCTCATAAAACGTAAGCAGATATAAGCAGTCTTTATGGTTAAGCTCAATGTCATGAAATCTTTGTAAAATGTTTAAGTTTCAAGACAGACTGTTACAGCCATTTTATGATGGTTCTGAGTATCGAGTCATAGGAGTCATAGTGTTTTAGGAGTCCTCTTCACTACTCCTAATGTTTCGCAGATTTAGGAGCTACTTTTAGGTCTCCTAAAATAAGAACTGACATGCCCATTATTTTTAAGAATTTCTCTTAAATTGGCAAGTTTCCTTATCCTTAAAATTTTTGTGAACACAGGCCCAGGTGAATGTTAACTTTAGTACTGGTTTACTTTTGTTATTTTAGAGGTCAATCTGTGTTTAAATATCTTTTATCTGAAATAACTTGTCCAGGGCACTGCAAATTTGAAAAAAAAAGAATAGTTATTAAAATAGTTTTTATTTATCTTAAATTTGTATCATTTTCAGATGAAAGGTGTGTGTGTGTGTGTGCATGCTTGTGCGTGCGTGAATTGTTGTGCAGATTAATTGCAGACTGAGTGTGAAAAGTTTTTCTCCTTAATATTCTGTAAACATTGTTTAAGAGTTTCATTCATTTTATGGTGCACATTGCCAAACCTGTGTCATAAATCACGAATGCTGAAATATCTGTGGCTATACATTTTTGGCTTTTTGATCCATGCATAAATATATTATTTAAGCGGATGTAGCATTTCAGCAGTTTTCTGACATTTTTCTTTAGAGGAAGAAGGCAGCAGTGTTTGTGTAAATTTGAGTTGAGTGTATGTTTTGTGTGCGACGGGCTGGAAAGCACCAGTCTGGTCTAAGATCAGCGGCTCCTCTTTCTCACCCTAACAGGTGTTGATCTCATGGCAGGCCCTGACAGGAAGTTTCCGCAGTTCTACACCAAACGCATCAGCCTGACAGATGGATGAATGACACCAATGAAAACGGACCGCTATCCTCCGGGCTAACCCGTACAGAATGAGTGACAGGGTGCATGCGGGAGAATAGGCTGCCTTTGAACCTGAAAAAAACATTTTTCCTCCCTTTCTCTTTTCACTTCGTCAAGGTGCAAATTCCCCCCCAAACTCTGGTCGATTCACTCTTTTTTCTATGGTGGCGTTTTGTTTAGGGTGGATGAGGGTTTGTGTGTGTGTGTGTGTGTGGTGGGCAGTATAGGGTGTGAGGCGTGTTAAATGCTCTTCTTTCAGGGGCAGAAAGTGTCAGTCAGCTCACAAGCCCTGTTTTGTTTGGAGCTGTCAACCCTTCTGGAAGAGCGAGAGGAAAAACTGGGGGAGTGAGAAGGGAGAGAGAGAAATCAGAGGGCGAGCGGAGAGGGACGTGTGGGTGTAGCGAGAGAGACAGCTGGGAGGCCTACAGGAGAGCCTGACCTCACCTCAAGAGCAAAGGGTCACTGGCAGGCCACTCAGAACTGTTTCTCAAAGCTGAAATGAGTTATTGAATACACCTCCCACAACAGAATAACCCCTTCATGATTCGAGTATTAGAGCAGATTATATGTAAAAGTGTGAATAACCGACATTCAGGTTTTTGTAATGGAGAAACGTTTGTATAAGAGAGACGTAAAATAATGGCTCACTCAAATATAAATGTTCTGACATCATTTACTCAACTGCATGTTGTTCCAAAACCAGTATGAATTTCTTTTTTTCAGTGAATCACATAAATGTCAAGATTCCTTACACAAAGCTATTGTAGCTTCACATGACTTGAAAAATAGTGCACTCCTTCCTTTGTGATACTCTAATTTTTATTTTTATTTACTTTATAGACCCCATTCAACCTTTACTTTCATTGTAAAACGGTGAAACTTTAGATTATAGCCCGTAATACTGCACAATTAAACAAAATTTACTGCGTACTTGTCTAGGTAAGGTGGAAAAGTATGCAACTTTTGGAGAATAAAGGGGTTAATGTAAAAATAATTATGCTGTACATAAAACTAAGGAGTAACTGTAAGTATTTTATAGCTAAGGGGTAACTATTTAAAAATGATGTGGTATGCATGACCTGAAAGTTAGCGCGAATAAACACGGTGTTCATTTTTTTGAATCTGCCCATAAACAAGATACTGGGCAGCGATATTTTTTTGACTATGGGTGCTTTTATTATTACAGCACACATGATGGATGGTTCTAACAGCACACTGAAAATATGAGGAATTGATGAGTTTCTGCTTTGTTCCATTCATAATTTTACCATGTGCTTCTTACTTGATAAATGTGAATTGCATAAAGTATGTCTGATCACAGCTGCGATGTTTAATGTTTTAAAAGTAATTTAACCCAATCCATGACCTTCCATACAGCAGGGGTTCCCAAACCTTTTTACTCCGGGACCCATCTAGGCAGGTATAAACACACATGTTTCATAGCTTTTTGTGATGCAATTGCAGGTCAACTGCAGCACAATGTTATTACAAAAATGTAATGTATGTTCGAACTAACTTTCTCTCAAAATATTGTTGTCTGTCATACTGTAGGTCATGCATACCACGTAATTATGAAATAGGTGCCCCTTAGTTTTAAAATACAGTATAATTTTTTATTATATACCCCTTTATTCCCCAAACATATTGTTCCCCTTAACCTACAGTTATGTACTATAGAGGTACATACTGTGAGTGTTAAAATTAGTTACGTTGTAAATATTGTTTAATTATGCAGTATATTGTGGGCTGTAATTTAATTTATTTTATTTTTTGTAATTAAAAAAACAACATCTTTCACTTAACATCTTCTGTCGCGGTTTAGGAAAGAAAAACTTAATCTTTAGTCTACTTCAACACTTAAAAATTGATACACTTATTTGTTCAAATCAAATGTCCTCCCATTCCCTCTTCTCACATCATTTGTGGACTCACCAGTGGGTTTGCACAACATTGCATTCCCATCAGATTGTTTGTTTTGTGGCCACTTTCTTTTGTGCCTGGACCTCCTCCACTCCATTTGGAGAGCTTCCTTTAAAGCCTGCCAATCAAAGTCGGGAGAATGCGGGATCTCTGACACATCTTCTTTAAAAAGAGGCACAGGGTGGAGGATGAGGGTCAGGAGAATAACAACGGAAAAAAACAGAGAAGCAACAAAATTCACGAGTGTTTCTCCAGTCCGTTTCTTACATTTCATCACCGTGTTCACGGTGGTTTTAAAGTGTGGCGCAGAGGAGAGGGTTTGCTGACAGACCCTCTCTCACTGGAAGAGGGACAGACTGGTATGCATCTGCTCTGGCTCCATGCCCCACTGGGTGTCAGCGTGCAGATGGAAGTGGTTATTTGTAATAATAAACCCTGGGAATGAGGGAGATGTGTGCCCTCACAGCCTGAGACATGCGTGACTCCAAAGCTCGAGCACTACACAGCAGAGCCTGTTCAGATCCAAGGATTACCAAAAATCCATTCTGAAATACTCGTTCTCTGTAGGGGTTGCATGATTTCAAAACAGATATGAGGTTTTATGTATTTCAGTGTTTAATTAAAGTCATATTTTTGTGAGACAATATACTTCCCTCAATGAATATATTTATTTCTTATTTTCACTTGCAAACATTTGTGTCTTAAATATTTTGTTGGTTCTGTCAATTTGTTGAGCAATTTTAAAGTTGTACACATTCCTGTCAAGAGGAACTCCATCAAATGGTACTCAAGCTTTTTTCTGTCAGTCACACCGAAGTTCATTGTGAGGTCTCTTTAATTAGCTGTAATTTCTGAGTCTTTAAACTGTCACTGCCATATTTTGAATAAAAAACACTGCATGCTCAAAACTGAATTTATGACAGTATACAACCTAGAGGCCAGAGGTAATGTTTTGCATAAAATAATTCAAGCGTTTCTTTACTTGCCTGTGATAATTTACGTCAAGAAGCGTGCGAGGGGACCGGGCTGCAGGGACAGGACCTGAGTGAGCTCTTTTACGAGCCGTACGTCCACAACATGTCAACCTTTTCCTTCCACAAATAAATATTGTGCACATGGCAGAAAAACACCATGTTTATGTTCCCCGCATGAAAAACATCCAAACATTCTTCCATGCTTAAACTCTCATTGCCCTCGGAGTGAAAACACGGCAGGGTGGGAGATGTTGAAACCCAAGCTGGTGAAACACTTTGCAATAAAAAAGCAAATTTTACAAATTTAAAAAGGCAATTTCTCTTGTATTTCTTCTGAGAAAAAGACTCACAAATGTCCCAATTAGACTTTCAAAAGAAATCATCAGCTCAGATTTGCCAAGTCAAGTCTATATTATTGAAGAATTGATATGAACAATGTAAAAATCTCAAATTTACTCAAATTCAGATTATGTTATATTCAAATTAAATATTACAATATTTTTTTCTTTATTTCATAAGAAACATATGAGACTTGATACTTCACTCAAAAATCAAAATTATATTATCATTTATTGACCCCTTTGTGTTTCAAAACTTGTTTTTGACTTTTTTGTGTAACAAAAAAGAAGATATTTCGAGAAGTGGGATTTTGTGTACACACAATGGAAGTCAATGGGGCTCAATTCTGTTTGTTTACCAATGTTCTTCAAAATATCTTCTTTTGTGTTCTGCAGAGAAAATTCATACAGGTTTGGAATGACATGAGGGTGAGCAAATAATGAAAGAGTTTTCATTTCACGGTGAATTGTGACTTTAAAAAACAGGGATCAGTTTGTGTAGTAAGAAGAACAAGTTATAAGCAAATAAAACTAAATATTTATGCAGAAACTATAACAATCTACTAATAAAGCATTACTTTATCAAGTGCACCGGATCTTTCACGCTCCTTTATTATGATGTCACAATTACTTTCTCCCTTTCAATGATATCTGGTTAATGAACTTCTTGTAGGGCTGCCACGATGACTGGCTACTTTAGAACTCAAAAGCTTCACGCTCTTGTCAATATTGTTAGCGCTGATTGGCTCTTCTTTTGTTAACAAGCTGGTTGGTGTGCTGACAGCCATGACAGCGATGTGGCATGATGTCTTTGTATGTGGAGAGAGGAGTGCGGTCCAGCCAGTTCACGCTGTCACTCTGCAGCTGTTGGCTGTCTCTAGGTGGATCGCTCCCTACCTCAGCCCCACATACGCTGTCTGTTGACCTTCCAGACTCGGGGCTCTCATTCTCTCTCACAGCTGTGCGCTTTGAACCCAAAATCAGTGCGTTAGAAGCAATCAGGGCCAAGCTCTGTTTTCAGTCTGATCCCCCCTTAGGCCTTACAAGCTGTTCTGTGTGATCAAGCTCTCTGGGCAATGAGATTGGATATGCTGGTCAAGAATTAAGGAAACAGTCATCGTACAGGCAGCTTGTGGTTTGGCTCCAATCAGAATTCCTTCACGGGCTGTTTCTCTCATTTCACCGTTATTACTGTGGTAAACATCCAGTGTTTGTTGTTTTGCCTTTAAAGATGAGAAACATCTTCGGTGTCGGGATTCAAACATCTTTTTATGTGAAATGTACAGACTAATTGGGATGTAAAGTTGTGGAGTTTTTTGTAACTTACAGTATAATCATGCGATGCTATAAAAAGGTCTGGAATGACAGACGTCTAATTTACATAAAAAAAAACATCCATCCGTTCCAAACTCTCGGCATTGGATAAGTCAATATGCTGAGTAACGGAACGCTCATGGCAGCGAAGAACACAGTTAATCCGTTTTTGGGCAAGTTGACCTACAAATGGCGTACTAAACTTAAAGATTTGCTATGTATATTATGAAGTATATTATGTTTAAGTACGTTTTTGAACAAGGGTACACTTCATCCTAATGGTGTAAAAGTTCTTCCGATGCTGATGAATTTGGCTGAAAATGTATTTTAATTTGATGTACACTGTATTTTTGCTCCCTTAAATTTTAAGGCCAATCATATTGGTCTTTCAACATACTTTACATTTCGCTGCTGACTTTCTGAAACCGTCTTTTCCGTATTTTCAAATATTTAAGTAAAGATTCTATACAGGTTTTGTAGTGAATATGTGCTTTGCTGAAACTAAATAAATGATGTACCCCCTTTTTGTCTGACACATAAGGAAACCACAACTCCATGTTTGTATTCTGACAGTCTCTCCCCTTTAACTCACTAATTGAGCGTGACAGGCGTCAGCCATTCGCTGTTCCCCCTCTCGTGCAATTTTGGGAAAATTTTCCATCCTCAAGACTTTTTCCAGCAGCATGGCAGGACTCCAGCCATCACATTGTCAATGGTTAGTTTTACTTCAGCCTGTTCTGGACCCTGTAAACAAACAAGCCAGCAGTAATAACAAAGCTGCCGTCTGCAGAGAAATGCAACATCTGCAAAACTTCACCAAAGATTAAAACAATCAGAGTAAAACTGTTCCAGTCTGATTTCAGGAAAAACTATATTGCATACAAATGTATGAAAGTGCAGACTACAAGCATCATGTTTTTTTTACCTTTATACTAATTCTAAATTTGATTGTCTGATTTTCGGTTCTTGCAAACATTGCGTTTCATTTATTTTACTTATAATCACGAGTCTGTTCAAGCAATTATTCTGAATGACACAATAACATTCTTACGAAGTAGAGCCAAATTGTATAACGTTCCACCTGTCAGCCTTGTGAGCAAACTGTCTTGAAAAACATTCAAATATTTTTTTGACCGCCCAATATTTGCAATTCAGAGAGAGAGAGAGAGTGACCTTTTGCTCAGATGGAATAGTTGCTCGGGATGAAAATTTGTCTTCATGTTAAGATTGCCTGAGTTCTCAAAGCAACAGCCTTTGGTCTGTCCGACCAGCTGTCTGGAACTGACAATACCAGAAATGGATTTACATTGTCCATACCCCAGACTGTCTTTCTCAATTTGGGAACCGTCAAGAGGCAATCTGGAAACCGTTAGTCAGTGAGTCCTTCAAGTAATTGCTTGCAGCTGAGAATTCTGTCCGGTGTGAGTGAAGTAAAGGGGGCGGGTTGGAGGAAACCTGAGATGTAACAAGTGCAATTGATCCTTTTCTGAATTCCCTCTGTGAGGAGCCAGATTTGGACTCCACACAGCTCAGGAAACAGGCTTTCTGCAAGCAGGAAATGAAGCGTCACACACAGACCGGCCGCTGTTTTTATTCCTACGCACAAATGGATATCTTGCTGACAAAAAGAACATTGATATATAGAGTTAAAGAATGCGTGGGCAGTTTCAGTCTTTAAACAACAAACCTACACGACTTTTACTTGCACAAACATACTCGTACATGCGCTCAGATGGTCTTGGTTAACACTGAGACTTAGGGGCTCCTACACTTTGTTTCCCCTGTGTGCTCTAGTAAACAGCATGACAGTATGTTTGATTAAGGCTGCACGCTGAAGAGAGCATGTTTCGAGGACACAGTAGGGGTCTGGGCTCTCTCAGGGGCCTCTGTGTGTTTACTCTGATTGTTTTAAGGTCAGAGAGAGAGAACAGAGCAATGGGAAGAGAGTCCCTTGACCACAGACAGAATGTTTTCTCGTGAAGGAATGATGATGGAAATATGTGTGGTATTCTGCAATGCTTTTGTCTTTTTAAAAACAAGTACAATAGAAAAAAGAAAGAAAGAAAGAGTTTACAATGCTGGAAATTACTATACAAACCAACCTGTGAGAACTTTAATTTAAAGGGATAGTTCACCAAAATATACAAATTCTTTAATCTTTTGTTCATCCATGTGTCATTCCAAACCTGCATGACGTTATTTTCTCTGCAGAACACTAAATGAGACATTTTGAAGAACATTTGTATCCCTGGGCCCCATTGACTTCCATTGTATTGACAAAAATACAATGATGCATATCTCCAACTTTTTTCTGTTGTCACAAAGTCACAAACAAGATGCCTTAAATGACAGATTATATAATTTGTAGAACTGTTTACTTAATGTTTTACTTTTTACTTCAGGGAACTCATGGAAGGGATCTTGTTTAGTTGGACAGACCCCCCTCCCTCTCTCTCTCTCTCTCTCTCTCTCTCTGCTGAAGGTTATGTAAGTGTACTATAGGGAGGATCCTACGACCGAACGTCTCTGATGGCATAAATAACACTGCTCTATGCACACCATCTCTACCCTCTGAACCTCATGTGAATCACTGTGAAACTTCGGCACGATCCCCTGCAGGCACCGAGACCCCATCCCTACATCTGCAGATATTTACATCCTCCCAGTAGAGCAGAATGAGGAGGACGTGCTTTAGGTTGCCTGGATGTTGCTCAGATCTGGACCTTGTTTGTCCAGCGATATAAGTTATATGCTGTTACCCATCTGAAAGAAGAGAAGCCACTGGGGTGAGCTCTTAATCACAGACACATCAGTTGAGGAGTGGGTGTCCTCCCTTATTCATGAAAGACATGGCTTTTTGTCGTTTTTCATTTCAGGGAAAGAGATGATGAAATGCAGTGAAATAATTTATTCAAAGCGCCGCACTTTCTTTTAGCTTATATGCTAAAATGAGAAAGATTAATTTTAATATGCTAGATGTACATATTTTATTATTTTATTATTATTTATATTATTTGGGGCTTGAGGACACATTATATCCATGTGTCAGGAGTGACTTCAATAGAGCTTTATTTGGTTTCATTTAGGATTTTTGCTGTAGATTTACACAAGAACCCCTCCGTTCTTAGTGTTCTCCATACACAATCCTTTGGCAGAGGGAGTAGAACATATAAGCCGTATATATATTGGAAACGCTGGGTTTTCGTGGACGTTTAATCAGCTCTTTATTTTCTTCACTGAGGCTGGAGGCCTCTGTGCATCGTCTGGTCCAACACATGAACTAATAAAACATTTCGTCTCTTCTCCGTCCAAACGTTAGCACAAGGGACAGCCATATGTTAGACCCAGATAAATCAGCCTCATTGAGTGGCCGGTCTCACAAACCATGCAGATTAGAGCATTAGAGAACTAATGAGGCTGCTGGGAGCCGAAGACCGCTTCATGTTACCTTGAACACCGGCTCTGTGTGAAACACAAAACAGACATGCCTCGCGTTGAAAACGGTATGGCAGCTGCTGGAGGAAATCAAACACAACAGCTTGTTCTTTTCTGGTCGATTCAACCTAATCCAAACTGTGCTTTTCAGTGAAAGCTCCACTGAAAGGATTACAGCGGTGACAATATGCGAATTAAGCTGGCAACTCACTCACTCGCTGATGTATGTGTACTGCACATTATTCAGAGTTCATGTTTCAGACTTTTTTTCCATAATGTAATCATCAGGGTTCTCTAGTTTTCTTCATTGCTTCCATAAGGACAGTGGTTACACATTGTCAAAATGTTAATTTATCACTCACTTTTCAGTTGTGCATGTGAAAAGCATAGTTTACGTTTGTCTATACCACAAGTATAGATCAATACGTAAAATGCATTAGGGTCATAAAGTGGCTTTTTGTCTCCCTGACCTTGTTAAAATATTCATAAATATCTGAAAGACTATCCACCACAGAGGAAAGAAAGCAGACCATCACAGGAACCTGACTCTATATCTGGCCAATCACTGTCCATACACTTTGAACTTTAGCACGCTTCAATGGACGTCTGCAGATCTTAAGACTCCTTGTCTTTAATACCTCCTGCTTTCCTTTTGTTGTTTTTCTTCCGCCAATTTGTTTGATAATTCTTGCTGACATCCTTAGGGAAAAAAACAACACTATAGGAAAGTTTTTTTTGCACTAGTGTATTATTTACTATATTATTTATGATTATTAAAGTGTATTTCTTGCTGTATTTTTAAAGTAGTTTTACTTATTTTTATAAGTACGTTTAAAAAGGTTTTCTCTAGCGCTTTTACAACCATGCAAAAACATTAATATAACTAATAGAACATTTTAAAAATGTTTAATCTAACGTTCTTCTAACCAAGCAAGAACGTTAATACAACATCTATGAAAAACTGGACACTTGGAAAGTTTTTTGAACTTTTAGAAATAAAGTGTTTACAACTAAAAAATATGGACAACGTTCTCATAACTTAAAATTGTTAGCTGAGCTAATGCACATGTATTATGTTGTTTCATTTTATATTTGTATTACTGTTAGGGCTAATGTCAGTTTTACTGAGGTAACGATTTTTTCTCTCTTCACTTAAACATCAACTTACGACTTCCCACATTTCAATATTTTGAGTGTGCCTCATAAAGGAATCTTTCATTGCTGTGGATATTTTAGAGAGATGCTATAGATAAACATCTCTCAATTGACTTTTGTTCCGCTGTCTGCTTTCATGCCGTGAATGTATCTGCCTGAGAGAGGTTACCGTTTGAATGGCAGAGGTCTTACACTTGTAGAGTTAACGCCTCGCTTGTTACTTTCTGAGGTAAAATACCCACCCGTCTATCACCCTGACAGCTCTGACAGCCATTCAGAGAGCCCCGAGGTGCCCCAGTGCGCTATCAAAGGCCTTTTTATTGAAGGAATCCCAAACTAGGCTGTCAGGACCGAGGGGCGGGGCTAGCTGTCATGGTGATGCACACAGCCCTGCAGCGGTAACTTATCCTGAAACAGGATGCTCAAAGATCCCGTATGTGGATCATGACGAGGTAGCCTGCTAGAAAAGAAAAATGAAGATGCTTTTGAGGAATCATTTTGCCCTCCTTCCTGTTCTTCATTTGTAATGTTTTCGTTAATTCTCTCTAAAGTAGCGTATATATAGCCTACACATTATATACATGCATTTGCAGACACATTTATTCAAAGTGCATTAGCCTTAAAAGTGCATTCAAACCTTTTTCTTTATTTGTTCATCTTCAAACCGTGTCCCCGACCACTTGATTTACAGAAACACACGCAATAATATAAATCATGTACTTATTTCAGTTATTCATTTTTACCACTGGAGGACACTACTGTACAGAAAATGACTTATTATTACAAATTTGAACGTTCGCACATGTTAAATAAGATTTACATGCTTGTCAAGAGTCGGTTTTGACTCTTTCAATGTTGTAAATTATAATTTTATGAAGCTTATATGGTTGCAGCGCCGTATGCCTAAAACAACTTGGATTTTAATGAATGGCAACTACAAATACTGCTGCGCAATGCAGACGCAACTGTCACAAATGGGAAACGATGGAAAATGGTGCTGCCCTTCAATAAAATATTATTACCAATAAAGAAACAGCTTGGCAGCCTTAAGCCTGTTTAACGACTTCTTTAGCAACATCTGTTGTTAACATTTAATTTTTTAACGCTTTAGGCAGTGCATGCATGCATTATCTATTTCTCTCAGAGACACGCATTCTTTGAGTTACTTCTTTATTTTGCGCGAAAAGCACACGCCAAGAGCCCCTGTGAGTCTGTCTGATGTTCATTAAAAAGACCCACACCAGCAGTTTCATCAGAACACAAGAAGCTTTAGCGGAGACTTGCTCTGAATCATGCAGATGGAAATAATAACGCAATTCATCAAATGAGGGCGACGCTAATATTGCAGGTGCTTTAGGTTCGCAGTTGGAACAGAATTATGTGTACAACTACAATGGTGATGTGTGAAGGGCTACTTTCATCTGTCATATCCTTTCATATTCTGTTTTAAAACGCTCCAGTTGTATCATCCTGTGATTTGAAAACAGCTTTATGTTTGTATGTGTGTTGTACCACAAAACACTTATGACACCGAATACTGGATTTGTGTGAACAGTAGAATAAGTAATGCAGCGGACACTACAATGTAACAGAACATAAATCCAGGTTTTATTCTCGTTGGAACAATTAAGAAGTACGTAACCATTTAAATCCTTGTTATTTTGTAGCTTGAGTCCTTATTCACTCTCATTATAAGTAAAAGAGTGGTAGGCCTACTCTTAAAGGTCTAGTGTATGGCATTTAGCGGCATCTAGTGGTGAGGTTACGAATTGCAATTGCTCACTCCACCCCACTTTCGAAGCATTACGGTGGCTGACACCGCATTAAGATGGCATCACTTTTTCACTTCATTGCCCATGGAGTGTCTGTTTACGGCGACTGTAGAAAATCATGGCGAATTCGATGTTAAGGGACCCGCGGTGTAAGTAGATAGAAACAGGTCTAAGGCTTTAAGGTAATAAAAACATACGGTTCATTTTGTTAGGTCTTTATACACCTCTGAAGACATATAGGCCAATTATATTGCATTTCTGCAATAGATCCCCCAAAAATTACACACAGCACCTTTCAAAATTATGTTTATCTTCCACAGGACAAAAATATCAATATTTTGGGGTGGTAGAAAGCTGTTCATGACAGAATATTCATTTTTAGTTAAACTATAAAATAGTGAAGTGTAGCTTTAGTCTTTATTATCACATTCCATTTGCAATTAGAGCTGACAAGTTATAGACTGTATTAAACCGTATACAGTATAAACGGCTGTATACTGGAGTCTGCAGTGAGATCCAGCATATCATCTATAAATAACTATCATATGCTGCTCTGATGTTACATCTCATTTATCTGACAACTGTTGTAAATAAAAGGATCGAAGAGACAGGCCACGATTAAGAAATACACCATAAGACCTGCCTCCAGGTCAACATATTGCTTTCTGGCCCTTTGTTTAAGCCTTTTGTCTTAAATTTTAAATACACTGAAATCTATGAGCGGATTAAAAACGGGAGTTATGTAACATTCTTCAAAGAGCACGTTCTCTTCTCTCAGATGAAATTTTCACCAGAAAGTCAAAGAGCGGAAATCTCTTTGATTGTGACAGACATGCAGGCAGGACAGAATGGAGAGCGATGAGGAAATGTAGGCATGTTTCACCGCCTCTTACAGTGGTAATGATCTGCGGATTGGAGCGTCTTCAAAAACAGTTGTTGTTCTGGTGACACCACAAATGCTGTAGATCTGCTGTCAGGTGGCAGGGAGATACTTTTTAAACAAGTTTCCAGCCCTGGGGGAAAAGAACATGAGCAAGACACTTGATTAAGTAGAAAGGATCAGGATTAAGCTTAACAATCCCCAGCTACATTGTTACAGCTGTACTATAAACAAGCATTGAGCTCAAACCAGTTAAAAGAAAGTTCACTGTCAAAAAGGCTAAAAGCACACAGTGTTCACTCTTTCCCTGACATGTAGTGATCAAAAGCTGAGCTTATTGTGTTCTTATCATATAATTGCAATGGTAATTTTGAAACAGACATTGTTTTTGTTCTATGCACGGTCTTGATGAATCGCTTTGTTTTATCCTTATAAAGGTCACTTTGGATTTAAGTGTCTGCTAAATGCCTTAATGTAAATGTGATGCACGATTTTTTAAAAACACCAAGGAGATCAGAATTAGAATTGAATTAGATTTTTTTAAAGCTAAAACAGTTGGGCATAACAATGATGACTTCAGAAAACAAAATTATGTCATAACTTCTAACATGTCATTTTAAATGTTTGAAACTCCTCGACTTTGGATACAACAAAGGATGACAAGGCTTTCAAAGAGACATGGGTACAGCTGTATTGAGCATTATTATTAAAACACAAAGAAATGTAACAAGGTCTACCAGCAGTATGTACGCATCTGTTAACATGCCATTTTTATTTTTTAAACCATTGAAACTTTGCTTAAAGCAGTCAAATATTAAATCACAGCAGCAATACAAATATATATGTGATCAGAACTGCTCACACTGACCCATTACATATTTTTTTAAGTACACTTAAGTAATGCGAGAAACTGCATAGTGCATATGCTATTACTGTCATCAAGATTTATTTGTTCAAGCCAGCGCTCCTATTCATTGCTGGATTATAAATATGGTCCATTTTCATTAGCTCGCAGCAGAAAGATGAATAATTAATATTCCAATTTGATTCGTATATTACGTGTTTAGTAAAACTACCAAAAGTTACAATGACAGATATCTTGACACAGAAATGAACAATTTCTATGCAAAATAACTTGTCAATGTCAGGTTTCCCTAGCAAATATGCATACATTAATGTTAATAGCCTATTTCAGTCCAGAAGATTTCTTCAAATCGTTCTTCAAACGAACATTGGAGCTTTTTTCTACATGTCTGTCAGTTTTTTAATGTAAAAGTTTTTTGTTATCTCTCTATAGTATGGCTTTCATCTGTGATTAGTTGTACAGTAGACGGTTTCATAAGACACACGTGCCGGCCCTATAACTCAACAGTTATTGATTCCTTGCGGAGGCTGCGTAATGTTTGTTTAGATTGTTACCGCTGAAACCATCAATACAGGAATGACAATGTTACATCTTTAATGAGTTGATGTGAAATTTGTTGTTACGCTCTACTGGCCATTATCTTGATTTAAACCTTGAGTAAGATTTTCTGTTATATACGGTACACTCAAAAAAATAAGTTGAACGAACTTAATTAAATTAAGGAAAACTTTTCAATGAAATTGAATTACATTCTTTTAGCAAAATTAATTTGAAATGATTTTTTAAAATGTTGTTGTATAAACCTAATATGTTGGACTCTCGATGTAACAAAAATCTCTTGGATTAACATAAAAGAGTTATAAATTATAATTAAGAGTTATAAAACATAATTATAATTAATTATGTTTACTCATCATAATTTATCTTTGATCAAGTTGTACTATTTTTCTTAAACAAACATGATTATAGCAAATAAAAATTTCAAATTTTAATTGCCCATCCTCAAAAGTTTGTATATGACATTAGATATTCATTTATCTTTTTCAAAAATATATTTGCTTGAGACAGCTTGATTAACCAACAATTCAACTTTTAACTTTAAATAAAAAAATGTTACCGCCCTTTACATAACCACTCTTCTGAACAATGGTAACCACAAAACTCAAAAATAACTCTTCAAAGATGAATGAACATTAAACACTAACAAGTGTTTCTCTTGACTGAAAAAGACATAAAACAATTCTCTCTAAATGCATTCTTACGCAAAGCATGCTGGGAAATGGAAATCATCTGCCAGTTTGAACAATTCTGTGTCAACACAAAACAAAGCATTAATTTAGTCCCAACTGTGTGAATGGATTAAATTATTGACTGAACATGGAATATCATGTTGTGTTAAAATTGTTAAACAAAGTGTTGAATCAATTTGTTTAAATTAAGTAAACTCAACAAGTAACAAAATTTATTTTTCAGTGTATATTAGCATGTTTATCCAACAAAAAAATAAGACTAAATTAGGTGTTGGTGTAAACCTCGATTCATTAAGATAACTCAAAACATTTAATGAAACTTTTTACCACAAATCTTTTAAATTGATAAACTCAATTATTTTAAGTAAAGAACACTAAATACATAAGAACAGAAGACTCAAACTAATTAATTTTGAATAAACTTTATTTTTCCATTTTCCATTTCACTCTGAAAAATTATCAATGTTGTTAAGGAACAACAGCTAATTACAGCTGTAGCATTACCACTGTGATGCCTTCAGATCAAACTAGTTTAATTGAATATGTTTTCCTCCTAAGCAAATGCACTACTCATCTGCACAATGGTAACCTCTTAAAATCAACAATGTTACAAAACTCTTAAAATAACAGAATATAACAAAATACTTAACATTTATAAGCCTCCTCTCATTGTAATTTTGATATAAATACATAAAATAAGATGGTTTTTTTTAGATTTACCTCCATTATCCATTCTACCAAAGGATACTAGGAATCATTCTGACGTCAATGGAAGATATCATTACAATTTTTAAGTTAAGTGATCATTAAATCACACTTAATAGTTGTAAGATAAATTCACTTTTACACAGTTTTGACTGGAGTTTGCTCATTTTTAATGAGTAGATTAAACTGTTTGGGAATACAGTATGGTTAAAGTATTTGATCTAAAAATGGTATTAAAAAAATAACTGAAATCTATTAAATTTCTTCATTTAGATTTAAAAGTCTGAAGTTCTCTTTAAAAACCACAAACATTAGAATATAGCCCACACCAAAGACATCACAGTGTGCAAAGCTAGTGCATAATCAGCATTTTTCAGTTTACATCATTACCTTAACATATAAAACAATTATTTTGAGCTTTAGTCCTTTTAAATATATTATCTCAGAGAACAGTTGGTAAATGAGGTTATACATGGTTCTGAATAATAATGTACCATTCATAAGAGAGAAAAAGATAGTGAGCTGATGGACAGAATTTATTCTGCCTCTCATTCTCCTTCTCGGTTGCTTTTAAAGCCTCAGGAAGGCAACCGAGTCCCTATTGAATAATAGATTACAAAGAGCAAAGCTCACTGCACACTGCTTTTGTATGAGTTGGCCTGTCCAGCACAAAGCCTCTCTCTCTCTCTCTCTCTCTCTGCAGAATCACATTCTAACCTCATTAAAAGACAACTTCAAATGCTCGCTTTCATCAGTCCACGCATTTTCACCCAGGCCAAATATTTATTAATATGCTGCACTTGCCGTTTGTGTTTTTGGCACAGGTCATTGTTATGGATGCGTTATGAACTGATCGTTTCATGATGAGATTTACATAATAAGAAAGATGAAAGACTATGACCTTCAGCAATGCTTTAAAATTGTATTTAATTTAATGTATTTATGAAAATGCAGGTTTAATATGTAAAACACCTGTATTTGTTGATTATGTTGTCAAATGTATTGGGTTGTAGTTCTCCAGAACCCTGTTGGATGCAACATAGCTGGGTCTCAGCCAATAACAGAAAATAACATTCGCTTACGTCACAGTGTTCTTTATTTACAAATCAGCCTGAGGAAAATGACCAGCAACCAGCAACCAGCCTGGCAAGACAAGCCTTATGTGCGCCCCTACACTGTCAAACCAGACAGTATAGTCATTCATTTGACATACAATGTGCATAAGAGCCATAGAAAGAAGAGACTTGCTGAGGCACCAAGTATGATACAGTATATGAACATTTTATGTAAGCTAATAAAATATAAAAAGCTATTTATATTTCTTTCCTTTCTTTTCAAGAGATGATTAAGCTGTTAAAATGTTGAGCCATTATGAATCAATGCAAAAATATTTTTTTCATTTGAATAAGGCAGATGAAAGGAGTAGATAATCATTGTACACGCTGACTAGCAAGACTGCGCAACACAACTCCCATTTAAAGCAGGAAGCTACTGTTGTTCCTTGTAGGCAGCATACACTGTAACGTTTGTTATGCATTCAAAACAAAGCTTTAGCGAACTACTTAAATTTCACAAACGAACATTTTAACATGTAACAAAAATAAACAGCTCACATGCCAACAACATATTTTTGTTTTGCATGCAACCGGCTATCATTTTAAGTTCACTTTGGTCACTTAATTAAAAACCTTTATGAAAAATGTGACAAACAAATATAGACCTTAGAATGACGTAAAGGACGATGGTTCAGTGCTGGTCCAGAAGAACGTCCTATCTCAGTTACACAAACGTTTTAACAAAATACCACCAATAGATCATTCATAACCAAACCAAAATGTTTAACGAACACCTTTAAGATTAAATAATAAATACAAGGATTTTTAAATTAAATAAATAATATCTGAAACTGAAAGTGCTTCTGTTTACCATCTTTCAAAGTGATCTATACTTAAAGGGTGTTAAAAATGTATCCAAGGACAATCGATCTAATGTCATTATCAGTACACTTCTGATCCATCTCTCATGATATTCCTGAAACTATAGCTATCTTAAAAACCTGTTTAAAACCCATTTATTCTCAGATTTTTCTACCATTTGACCAGTTGGTATGCAATCCTGTGCAACATATATTCTGAGAGGATGCATTCGCAAACAATTTTTATGTCTAACATGTAATTCTGGTTGTCTTGTATTTCTTTCTGTGCTTTTCTACCATTATAAAAACATTTACTACAATTATAAGCTTATCACCCATTGTAGGCTTGTTAAAGTGATTTCATGCAAGTTTCAAAGAAGAAACACCAGCAAAAACATCACAGTGATATTAATTTGTACATTCGTCAAATCAGTGCTTGGTTTATGCTGTTTCTGAAACATTTCGGTGAAACTCCCTGTTTGCTGAAAGCATATGTGAGCATTTACATGTAGTGCATCTGAATTTTCAGCACATATTCACAGTACAAGTGCCATATCTCTTTTAGATAAAATAAAACAAATTTATATGAATAATCTAGTGTAAATTTGGATCCTTGGTAAAACCATTCTCTTTAACTAGAAAGTTAAGATATTTTTTTTAAATGTGCTTTAAATACACTTACAACATTAATCTCAATAGAAAATATTCATTGGCTATCAAATACTGTAAATCCCCTTGAATAACCCTGATAACCACCTCTGATTTCTAATTGGCTGCTGGGGTCTGATTTGGCTCCACGCTGTAGGTGGAGTCTGTGCTCCGATTGGTTGCTTCACACTGACTTGATTCCGGCTCATGGGCGGAGTCTGCACAGTGACACGCTTCTGTATTCTCTCCCGCCTCCAGACTGCTGGTACACTTCAAGGTTCTCCGTGTTTGCTGATAGGACAGAGAGAGCTCCTCCCACTTTTTTCTGTTGGCATCTATTCCATCCACCATTGGCTGTAGCTTCCTGTTCAACTCCACAAGAGCCTATAAAACACATTTATTATCATCACTGATAGAAGTTTCTAACTTCAAATAAATGTCACTTTGTTATCCTGGTTTACCTTATACAGGGGCATACAGATCCCATCAATCCATTCCAACTGCAGTTCAGGAAGCTCATCTTTACGATTACGGTCAAAAATGGCCTGAATGGGAAATATCGGAATTCTCAATCTTGATTTTATGATAACAGGGACAGTGACACTAGTTCACTTACTGCTGGTGTCAACTTTAGCTCTGATCTCTCTCTGTCCCCCTGTTCAAAAAATTCACTGGTCACCAGTTCAGCCACCTGGAATTAGAAACAGAAATATGTCATTATTCTGAAGTTCAATATGATTTGGTGCCAACAAACAAACAAAATGTTTGGCTTATTGTGTAAAAAAGGAAAATATGGTAATATCCTTCTGTCTTACCTGTTTAGAGATCTCCCATGGTCGAGTCACAGCACCCAAGTCACATGCAGTCATCAGCATAGATCTGATGTGTAAATATTAAAAACATTTACAGCAGCGTTTTCCCTTATCAATTCTTCGATCAATGATCATGTGTTTATGAGTTTAAATTAACTTCAGAACTCTCACCTAATAATGTCTCTGTGTTCCTCATTGCTCCAACTGAACTGACCAGACAGAACACATTCAAAGAACTTTGTTCTCCTTCTATTCTTTCCAACAAAAAAATTAAATTAAAGCATGAATCTGACAGAATGAAACGAGTGAACGTTTTTAAAAGCATATGAACATTTCAACTGCTTGGATTTATATTAATTGATTTGATTTGATATGCTTTAATGCGTAATCTTTGGCATCTTGAAATTTAAACAAACGCTATAAGGACCTCTTCTGCCTCTGTTCAGAGGGCGCCTCTCTGTGGCCTAAACAAGAACTACACACCCAAGGTGAAATATTCAAATAGGACTGTCCTGTCACAATAGTACTCACTTGAAGTACAAGGTGAGATCTGTGGCCAGAATTGCCTGTTTCAACAGCTGCATCATGTTGCTGTACTCCTTAGAGGACAGATTGGCAAAGATGTTGTGACCCTGTGAAAGGTATACAATTACTTTACAATAAGATACTTTTTGTGGATTCAATATAAACAATCTATACTGTAAAAAATCTGTAAAAACGGAAATTTAATGGTCGAAATAAATGTGATATTTTTTACAGTTTGTCTTTCGTTTCGTTAAATTGCAGTTTTTCATATTGCATGTGGAAAATCTGTAAAAAAACATAAAATGTTTATAAAATTACGTTTTTTGTAGTGTACATGGTAGGTAAAATTAGATATTTTAAATTTAAGATGGTTAAATTACATTGTAACTTGGTATGAGTATTTATACAGATACGAATGTACAATAAAAGACTTTGAAATGCAACAGTGCATTAATACAATAGTATTACGAAATATACATATTGTAAATGTGTTATATGGTGTGACAGCTACAATATAGAAAAAAAACAATCAAGATAAATCTCCGTATGCTATTTTATATTATAAATATATTGATATAAAATAATGTTTATAAACACTTGGTTTTTGATGTGTCACACTATAGGACACATGTATGGTATATGTATCAACTACCCATATGTTAATACTATAAGGTCTTAAGTAAAGTTTGTGAAAATTTCATTAGAAATACAAAGCCATGTCTTTGCAGAAATAAAGCCAATGGCTGCACCAGAATTCACTTCACACCCCAGCGATCATTCATAAACAGTGTGTCTCCCAATTTCTCCAATCATGTTCAGCCTCTGTGATAGAAAGCAATTTCTTTCTGTCTTTGCTTCAGTGCAACTGACCCAAGGGTGGAATCTCCTTAGCACAGTTAATTGGTGGTGGTTAAAAAATCTCAATGGACGTCCACAGGAAATCGATACAGAGCTTGGTCATCATGATTAAACAGCTCAGAGCTAAACCACCCACTTCATCACACACTGACAGCCATTATCCACAGAGACATGCAAATGTGTAAAATGGTCATTTCGTGAATCAATTACTGGATTTAAGTAAACAAAATGAATCTGTTTGCTCAACAATCTGCTCATCGTGCTCATTAAACCACTGTCCTTATTATAAATTTACTATATAAAAAAAAGATGAAAAATAAAGAAAACACCTAACCCCACTAATCAGTCTTACGTTTCATATTTCAATTAGACCAATCTACCTTTCTATGTAACTGACCTAAAGAAGTTCTAAAAAAATAGATCACTAACTTGTAAGACTAGTCTTAGCAGTTTATACAACCGGCTGCTTAGCAAAACACCCAAAAACCCACTTACCTTAGCAAAAGCATAGCTTTAAGTATTGAGATTTTAAGTTTTCAAACTTTCTAAGACCCCAAACCACCCAATATTTTATAACAGATGTCTGGAGCTCAACAACTTTATTAGAACATCAAGGTCACCTCACTCTGTAGAATCATGACAGCATGGTTGAAATGATGATGCTCAAGTGTGGCAGATGTTCCATATAAGAGTGCCAGTGCAGAGCCAGACCTGTGGGACAAACACAGAGAAAATCTACAGCCAGCATGTTACATTGCTGTATAAACACATGGGTAAAACCAAATAGAGTTTTATTTGTGCTTCGTCTGAGAGGCCACTGAATAATATATATATTTATTCAAAGCGTGACTCACAGGTATTTCTGACCGGGTTGTGGACAGCAGGCAAAAAAACAACTGTAAATTATAAAATGCTGCTAGCCAAATAACAAAGAGTAACCCATTTTTGTTTGGTCCAAAGTTTTTATAGAGTTCTTGTATAATTCTGTGGTGCTTATTACTGTGGTAATATTTATTTTCTTGTAGCATCAATGTTTTAGTGTATCATTAACTCAAGTAAATTTTGAGCTTGTATCATTAATTACGATATCCCGTATAAAAAACAAATTCTATCAAATTTCTATTTACTGCAGATGTTAAAGGGATAGTTCGGCCAAAAACCCCCAATTTGCGGTTTGTTTACTCACCCTCGGAGTCCATCCGAGATGTAGGTGACATTTTTTCTTGAGTAGAACCATAAAGAAGATTGTTTGGTAAATCCGCAGCCTTCTCTGCTTCATATAATGGGACTCTGTGGGGTCCACCTGTCTGAGAGTTCCTAAAGCACATAATTTCAAAAAGGGGCTCCTGGCGACATATTGACGTTTCGTGAGGCGAATCGTTTGATATTATCATAAAACTGAACGTCGTTTATAATAATATTAGGCATACTGTACAGCCTCTGCACACAATCTCATGCGGATGGGATACCAGCGTCTAGTACGTTTAGCGCCACCTGCAGAAAGGGAGTGTTGAGGCTGTACAGTATGGCTAATATTATTAAAAATGAAGTTCAAATTTATGAAAATATTGACCAAGTCACTACACGAAACGTCAACATATCGCTAGGAGATGTTTTTTGGAATTATGTGCTTTAGGAACTCTTAGACAGGTGGACCCCATAGACTCCCATTATATGAAGCAGAGAGGGCTGCTGATTGTGTCACAAAAACGATTGTGTTACTATGGTGGGTCTCTTCTTACAGTACAGTACTGTTTAATGTAAAATCTGAGTCATAATGCTAGACGGGTTATGAACCCCTGCTCAAAATTACTTAAATACACTCTTGACTCACTTGGCCTGAAAGGCATTATTTGTTCCACGATGGTCCAGGTCATGGCAGAGACAGCCAACCATAAGAGCCAGAGTCTCTGTGTCAGTCAGCACCTCCTGGAACCCAGCAGTCTGGACCACAAAAGAAAAACCAAACGCTGCGGTCAACCCAGTCGCAAAAATCAGCCAAACTCACTGTGGGAATTATGGCATGAAAGATTTTTTAAGGATTCAAACTATGTACACACGTACTGTAGCCTTCATTTGAGGAAAGCATTGAGGGGACATTTCACTCTAAAGTGAAACCAATGACAGAATTTTTAATCACATATCAAGTCCAGATGACTCACGGTGATCATGACAAACATGCACTGCGAGACGTTGAAGGCGTGTCTCCAGTTGTGATACGCTACGGTGCGGTAGTTCTTCCTCACGGTAAGCAGCCACCGGCACAGCACCTAAAGCAAAGAAGTGATGATGCTGTACACGCTCAACCAAACATACATATGTCAAAAAGATCCATATGACCCCGTTGACACCTCACCTCATAATCAATTTTGAATTTCTGCACGACGCCGAGCTCCAAAAACATCCGCAGGGAGGCGGTGATCATGGCATCGTTGTCCAGGGAAAAGTCATTAAAGTGGAACTCATCGATCCCGAGCTCACTGCTCAAGGGGATCTTAGCGGCCTGGGTAAAGAGAAAGGACAATCTCAGTAACTCCAGTAGCCAGGCAGTTAAAAAGAGCAGAGCATTATTCACTGAGGGCTTGAAAAGAAAGAGTATATTACACTCCATCGTTTCAATTATTAATACATCAACTCTCTCAAGCCTGGGACCCACAAACCATAAATTTCTGACATGGGTTTAGATGTTTCTCCACACGTTTTTCGCTCTAACCTATGAGTTTAATTCAAAGTTTTCATCACTCGCTCGGAGAGAAAGTTTTAAACATTCTCAACAGATCTGTGAATCTTGTGCACGTCTTTGAGTGGTGTGAAACATTGCAGAATCTCCCGTAGCAGATTTCACTAGACTCGTCTTACAGCTGGAAGGCTGTATTTAACATTTGAAGATCCATGTTGGGTCAGCAGACCGGCATGCTTTTAAATAAGCATAAACATGCTTTTAGTAATATGAAGTACATGGCTCTGTTTAACCTCAATTCTGATTGACCCATGGGAGTAATCTGTGCTCGAATATATTTTTTAAATGCTTTATTGTTTTAGATCAAATAAAAATTGATACATTTACATACAGTACTTACTACTAATTTTACCTAAATTGACATATTTGTATCCTTAAAAATGCTGGGTTATTACACTCCTTTATTGGGTCAAATATAAACATTTTTGGGGTTCATTTAATGGTTGGGTTCGTCCCTTTTTGACCCAACGTTGGGTTGAAAATAAACCAAGCTTATTTTACAAAGTGGGAACTAAATATGTTTCTAATTTCCAATTAGTCTCTCTACTTTGACCGGATTTACCTTCAGCCGATCAACCTCTGCCTTGGAGCACGTAGCATGATAGGACAGCATCTAAACAAAAACAAAAATACATTATGCACTCCTTTATTACTCCCACAGACTGTAACCACAGCAAGCATGCATATAAATTCTCACTTGACAGATTTATGTCCAGGTATAAAAATACCAGTGTCATGTACTTTACAACAATAGATTTCATAACTAATAGGAAACACTACTCACATCTAAAGCCACGGACTGCTTGGCCCAAGTCTTCTTAACCTGGTTATACATCATTGTGTTGTTAATTCCCAAACCACAGAAAATAACAAATGCCTGTAATGAACGACGGAAACTAAAATTACTCGTGGGTATAATTAATGAAAGACTCACCGACTGCCGTGTGTCACAGTTAAACAAGGCTATAATTCACTTATAAAATATTGATTGAGACATGTCAGCAACAAATACAATAACACTCCATCTTTAAAGTCACACCTCAAACAGCCTTTGATCTGCATCATTAAAGGTTTTCCTGTCCAAGCGGTTCAGTATCTGGGCAACACCTTACAAAAGTGAGAAAATCTATTAGTTTATTGTTAGATTGCGGGTTTGTTTACATGCAGTTAAAAGATTATATGGGAAATTTACCGATAATCTGATGTGTTCGATTCCAGATGGGGACACACAAAACTGATCTGATATGAAAACCAGAAGCTTGGTCTGCCTAAAATGAAAACACATTGCATGTGTGCTCTTGCACAAATTGTGTACGTGTTTTTTTATCAGACTGTGCGTTCTGCTCACTTCAGCATCAAAGCGGGGATCCTGACAGACGTCACTAATGTTAACGGGTAGCCCGGTAGATGCTACCAACTCAGCAATGCTGTTATTGATCAACCAGTCAGAGCACGACACCTTCTCCATGCTGACTTGTCAAATGCACAAACACAGGCGCACACACGCGCACACATACGCGCTCACACACGCACACACACAGAAACATGTATATTCAGCATTGTGTACATTCATTAACAGCTCAAATTACACAAATAATAACAAAACTACAGACCATACCTTTTAAATGCTCTGTTATTTTAATCATTTGGTGACTTAGATGGAGTGACATCATTCGAAGGAGGTGTTCTCACCTTATGTCATGATCAACACTGCACAGTGGAGACATGAGCTCAAATGTCTGGGAGAACTTTACCACCTGAGGAACATTCAGGAGAACAGAGCAGTGAGGAAAAAGAAGAAGGAAAACTAGACTTTTACATTTTTACATTTAGCAAAAATGTGAGGGGTGCCTGCATAGTAAAACTCACTGCTGAAATTCTACATTGATTTTTAACATGTTGTCATGTGGTTGCTAGGGTGTTCTGAACGATTCAAAACTTGTTGCTAAGGTGTTCTGAATGATGGTGTTATGTGGTTGCTATGTGGTTCTGAATAATTTTTAACATGTTGCCATGTGGCTGCTACGGTGTTCTCGGTGGTGATCATAATAACTATCTCCCAATTTTCTGTTGTTTTCTGCATACTGCATTCTTGTTCTGAAATATAATAGCTTAACTTTTCAACAAGATATATCTAGTGTAGATACAACATTTGTAGCTTAAACCTTATTTGTAAAATAATATATCTTTTTGTTTCAGAAAATGTTCGTTTGTACCAAACCAACAACAAGAAACTGTTCTTCTATGGCATTACTGCCAATAACCCTTTTTGAAAACACATTTTTCAGAGTATAGAACAGGAAGGACCTTTGTCAATGGGTAAATAAAATAACTTACTGTAAATATGCTGTATTCTCTCCAAACACATTCTTATTTTATGCATTTTTTGCTTCAAAGTAACTTTTTTGAAGATATTTCCTTTACAAAATAGAAACTGAAATATTACCTATCGACATTTAATTTTACTTCAATTATTACAAAATTAAACTACATTTATTTTGTAATAGACCCATTTTTAATTTAGAATTTATTTAGAATATATAAGTAATACCACAGCAATTCATAACAGCCTGCAGATATGATATTGTTCAGGTCCAAACTGTGCAGAACAGGTTGCCTAAGCATTATTATTACATATTAATAATCACATTTTATAACCCTATAAGAAAAGCTAAATGCCTAAGTAAGGTTAAATTAAGTTTAATAAGGGAGACTAGAAAAATACATTCTCTACTAGATTTGTTAATAAAAGTAGAATAAATCGAGAAAAACATGTTATGAGAAAGGAAAAGACTATAGGATCTCACAGGGGAGTGGATGTCTTCTAGCAGAAGAACGGAGCAGCGTTCACACTGTAGCAACGTCAGCGCGCGCTGCATGATCTTCCTCACAATCTTCTCCAGGTCCGTCTGTTCCTCAAACAGATCGTTCACCACCTCCAGCAGGGCCTGGAGGAACAACAACTGTATCTCTGAATGTATTCTCACAACACAAACCATCATACACCCTCAGGCCTTCAATGGACTGGCTTGATACAATTTTAAACCTTTATACCTGAGGATTGTAAACAAACTTGGACAATAAAACAACAGCGTCTGCCATGTCTAGAAGCTACTGAAGAAGTCTAGAGGCAAAGTTTGAATCAATCTGAAAAACAGAGTTTTCTTCTGCATCATTTCTTTACTCACCCTGCTCCTATCATACTCCTTACGGGATTCAGAAAAGAGTTTGGCATTGGAGATCGATATTCCGCAGAATGGTAGATACATATGCATCACCTGCAGAGAGACGTCAGAGATAATTTGAAAGTTTTACTGAGAGTATTGCGAGAAATTGAGAAGGTAAAAATATCAGCATTTTTAGATTTGGAGGCATATTGACAGTTCGACTTCTGCATTTCTAGAGCGTTGAAAAACAGCAGTTTGTTTATACTGTTATTACAGTTTAAAAGTCAGTATGTCTATGAAAAGACCTCTCTGTTTTTTTATGTTGAAATGCTTTTTGCGGTTTTGTCTAAAACCAGAAAACATTCAAAAGTTTTACAACGTACTTCCTGAATAAAGTTAAAAAAATGGGCTTTTTTAATTATTGGTCCACGTCAGTTGGATATTTACTTTAAGTTACGTCCAGTCAAGAGCAGTGGAAAATCTGGCTGTGCTTGCAACCAAGGTTTGAACTTAGCATGCATCTCAACCTGACCTAAATTTCTTAATTTTCCGATCTGGTTTCTAACAGCTGTGTACGTTAAAGATAAATAAGAAGATTAAAACAGAGGAGAAAACACCCAGTATGGATACTGGTGCGAAAGCATGCAATGTTCGTGCCTTTTTTTTCTCTCAATGGTGCTAGAACATGTTGATTCTGTTCTTTTCCCCATTTTTGTCCACTCTGAGCTTGATGAAGTGGAATGCATCTAACATATTACATAACATTTCAATCTGGTTTCTAGTATTTCAGGTATTCTACACTTCTCCTGCATCACAGGTGTATTTACAACCTCTCTGTGAATCCTGCAAAATAAACATTCTTGAGAAACCAAAGAGCTGCGAAAAATATGATCTAGCCTTTAATTGTTCAGTAAGTGTGCGAAATGACCTCAGCGCTCCAGCAGGTTTGTGCTTCTGTTTCTAAGTTTATGAGAAAAAGACCTCCAGAAGAGATCTTCACATTAGATGAGAACAGCTCATAAAAATTTTATCAGCTATTCCAAGATTCAGATTCTCATTTGCTCAATGTTTAATAGCTTCTTTCACTCCAGCACTGCAGGTATGTACCAAGGTGCTAATTCTTTTTGATTTACCATAGTTATTATCTTCATACGCCAGAGTTTCATTACCAGCAAAACTTTGGGTACTGTAGTAACGGGCACCTGGAGAATGAAGCCGGCATAAATCCAGTATATGGAGCGGCAGGAAGCCAAGAGCTCACCTTCTCATCATCCTCAGTGAATGGAGTTCCATTGGGGTTCTTGTTGATGGCCTGCACTACACCAATGACCTCTCCATCACTGTTGTGGATGGCCATGCACAGAATGGACTGAGTCTTATAGCCCGTCAACTTGTCAATTTCATCGCTGAAACGATGGTCCTGAACAAAAGGGTACAGGATTGCGTCAATTTGTGATAATGCACATGCCTATGCTTTTTTAAAGGTAAACTGCTTTAAAACGGACAGCTTTCCCTCACAGCAGATCCTTTCAGTACATTTGTGACGGAATGACATTATTTATGTCATTTATTTTATTTTTCATAAAAAATATTCTTAAAATATCAGTATTCCAGTCTAACTCAGAGGATTGTGGCATAAAATCCGATTTTTTTAAAAGGGATATTATGAGTAGGCAAATATTGAGACTTTAAAGTAGTGAGAGCCTACATGAATTTTAATATTAATATATTTACTAGGTTTTTGTCCAATTGGTTTAAATATATATATATTAAATTAAGAATAGTAAAAAACAATGCATTCATTTATTGTGGTAGTTAATTTAGGGAAGGCTCCCTTGTGGAAACGTCGACGGTGTACTATAGTGATATTTTTACACTGGGATGTAATTTTCCATACATAATGAACAAATCTGAATTATTAGCTAAAGAAATTGTGACACTTAGACACTAAATTCCTATTTACACTACAGTGTTGTTTAACTACAAGAATCTTTCATACTTTTGAGTTTTGTGAAGTATTTGCACCTACAGCACGTGACAGACTATAATGCAATAGAATATAGATCATTATAACATTCGCTGTATTTGCTTTAGTTGCAAACAATACCTCGTATGCGTTCGGTATATTGACTGTCTCTCCGTGTTCTGCTACATAGCCTATGATGCCTTTTCCCCACGGAACCTGCACCTCGTTTGAATTAAGGGTGCTAGAAGACGGTCGCATCGTAGTTCCCGAATGCACATCAAAAAACTTAGACACGAGGGTCCTCTTATGAGAAGGACCCTCGACGAGGAAGAGCGAACACATGTCCGCGTCGACCATGATGCACACATTGATCAAAATCTTGTAACTCAGGTTTGTCATGTCAAGTTCGTTAGAAATGTCTTTAACGAGCTCGAGGAAGAACTCCCTCTCGTTGGACTCCTTGAGGCGGTATTTGTAGTCGATGGCGCTGGAGGCATACTGGGGCACGTTAACTCTGGACTCCAGCAACGCGCTCAGGATGTGAGCGGTGGTCGGTGGTAACGAGCTGGCTTTCCGCAGGAGCGCGCGCCGTCGCATGCTGGACTGAGACTCGTGAGCCGTGAGGCTGACGTGTTCGTCGTAGGTCCGGTGCGCCGTCATCGCTTTGGACCGGGCGAAGTTTCTACGGAGCTCCATGTGGGACGACCTGCGCTTCAGCCCATCGGGGTTCGAGGGCCAGAACGGATCCCTGGCGACTCCGAGCTTCTCCTCCACCGGGGAGGTTTTGGACGGCTGGTGCTCTTTAAGCCACCTGCTCAAGGTGTCACTTTTTCCCTTCCTCATGAGATATTCCTCAAAAAGCTCCGGGTGGCAGTCTAAAAATGCCTCCACGTCGGAAAAATCAAAATTGGACATGTCGATAGCCAAGCAGTTATTTAAATAGATTTGAAATTAAAATCAACGTGTCTCCTTAACGTTTGGACCTACTGTAATTCTCACCTCACTGTATGCTGAGCTTCACTCATCCATAATCCATCTACATATCTCTGCTCTCCAGCTTTTCTCCACACACGCGCGTCCTCTTTTATGAGGGTCGCAGAGTTTAACAACAAAATAAATAAATATGTGTATGTATGACGCTTAAGTGCAAGAAGCAAATTGTTCAGTTGACAGGAACAAAGATCTCCTCTGGGATGGAAGGGGAGTTGTTCCCTTCGAAAACCGATGGACCACATTAACTTGAAAGCAAAAGACGACTTGCAAGTTGACTCCTCTTTGAGAGGCTGCCCCAAAAATACGCGTTTGTTTGCATGCGTCTTGCAAGCTCTCCTCTTTTGCAGGACACACACACTTGCACATGTCATGCGTGTGTGTATTTGTATGAGCGTGAGAGAGAGAGATATACTATTGTCAAATATCTGCTTTTATTTTATTAAGCACTAATGAGCTACAGACTTTTGAATAAGCCTAAATTTGAAAATTATGCTTTTATTTGTAATCCTAGAGTCCATTTAATCTATACATGTCCACAATGTGTAAATTCCAACAAGTTCATTCTGTGCAAGAACAGTCAGTGTGTAGGCTATTTAATGTTTGAAAACTCATTACTGCACAGAGGATTTAATAATTTAATTTAATCGAACTGAAATTGGGCTTTGATGCACAGTCTCCCTTCTTCAGCTGTATTAAAAGCATATAAAAGAATAAAAACATAATACAACATTATAACTCAATAAAAATACACAAACAAGAACTAACATAGAAATAACAAATATAATAGATGTATGTATTTTACCTTATTTAAAGAACATTTCAACTTAAAACAAAAATACGCGTACTGACAATCTTTAGAATCATCCAGGGGGTAATGGATATTAACAGCCAACTATAACCTTCAACTGATGTGCTTGAGTTGGTATAGACGTGCAGTATATAGAAACTGCTTTGAAAGATTTCACTGAAAAACTATTTGAGTATGAATTGATTTCTCATCTGCTTCTGCTCATCACTGCAAGTCTCCTCTTTGAATGGTTGTCATTTCACTCAAAGACCCACACAGACCTTCACTTCTTGTGAATACATAATTGTGTGTTTGTTCGGCTTCTTTCATTTAAACCGAACTCTCTTTGGCTTTGCTTTAAGGCTGTTCAAAAACCTACTTTTTTTCTGGCAAACAGTGATTGCAGCTGTGTATTAGTTCTGCTTCTCTTTCTTCTCGGCTTGTAAACATTAAGGAATTTCAGAGATCTATAGCCTATATTCTTTGACATCAATCTTTTATCCAGGATTATATAAAGCAAATTATTTTAGACAAGAGTTTCATCAGCTTGCTTACAGATGCTATTTGATTGACTGCTGGTGCCATGCTTAAAAGAACCTGCCTCATAGGTATTTAAACTGTTGCACTTTAGCATATACCTGTTGATACTCATTAGTAAGATAGGGCACCGCAGCACTCCAGAGGTTTATCAAATGCCACAAAGGTGCACAGCACTGCATGCTGACATAGGCTAATGAAACCTGTTCTCTATAGTTGAGTATTAACAAGCAACCAAGGGAGCAGGATGTCTGCACTACATTCATAATACAACAGTAGGAAATGTAATACAGCAACCCTTCCAAAGCGGAGGATGGTAATTGGTCACTGAACTAAAGCTTGGTGTGTGCGTATTAAATCCCAGCTTTTCCAGAAACCTTTGACTGGGTCCTGGGAGGATCCCAATTAAACGTGTAACACTGCATACAGTATATTGCTCAACACAGCTTTATAAATAAGGCCGGTCCGTGGAAATGCTTGGCAAGCATTTGGCTGTGTCCCTCTTGGACAGGATCCGGTAGATCGATTGTTTGCTTTTTTGATTAAATGCTACAGGCAAAATATTTTTTTTACTGGAGTATGAAGTTACAAATTGAACAGGGTAGAACAAAATGTGTGATTTATGTCATGTTGTTGGTAATTCTTTCCTTTAATGACGTAATAATGAATACTTAAAAGTGGACATGATGCTTTCCACTTTTCAGAACCATGGACAGCTCTCCATACGATTTTGAATAGGGGGTATAAATGTATATCCAATGGCAATCAAGATCAAATCGGTAATTTTCCTGGCATACAAACATAAGTTTGATTATGTAAAAAAATGTATAAGCTAAAGGTCCAGTGTGTGAAATGTAGCGAAATCTAGCGGTGAGGTTGCGAATTGCAACCAACAGCTCATCCCCTTCCCTTTTGAAGCATAATGGCTGACACTGGTCTAAGATGTTGTCACGTTTTCGCTTTTTTGCCGAAGGAGATAAAGTATTTATAAAACTTGCTCTGTAGAGGAATTCGTCCATTACTGACCATTCCATTTAATGCTTGGTTAATAACATTCTTCCAAATATTTTCCTTTGTGTTTAGCAGATCAAAGAAATTTACACTGGTTTGGAACAACCTGAGGGTGAGTAAATAATGATAGAATTGTTTTTTTTTTGTGAACTATCCTTTTAAACACTAAATGGAATACAATTTATTTAAAGATGAATTACCGTTTTTGCTTCTCAAGTAATGGATTAAATGAATGCAGATGTAATGCAACATTAAAAAAAAAAATTGTGAAAATATTTTAGATAAATATATAGCCCCCGTTGACTTCCATTGTATGGACATAAAACCAGACATTTTTCAAAGCATCTACTTTTGTGTTCGACAGAAGAAAGAGTCATATGCAAGTTTTGAATCAAATGAGGATGACTTAATTACATTTACATTTACATTTAGGCATTTGGCACACGCTTTTATCCAAAGTGACTTACATTGCTTTATCCTATACATTTTACATAGGTATTTGCAATCCCCGGGATCAAACCCATAACCTTGCGTTTTTAACGCAATGCTCTTACTACTGAGCTACAGGAAAGCTATAAATGATTTAGGTCTTCCATTTGCCTCACATGATGAACGTGTTTGACCAATCACAGCAGACCCCTGTATTATGATAGGCGTTCTGTTTGCGGCACATGCTGAATGCGTTTGACCAATCACAGCAGACTACCCCATCTGACCAATCACATGACACTAGGCTAGCGGATAGGACGGGATTAGACGGATGAATCGCGGAATGAATCATTTGAGAGTCAGTCAAAAAGCAAGTTAAGAATAACTGCCTATTATTACGAGATAATAGTGTTTTCACACCTTCTATGACTTGTTGTTGGACACTCCATAAACCAAATTCGGACCTTAAAAATCATATGTTACTTACTCTTTAATTACCATCTACAGTACATTTGTACATGTGTTTAGACTTTACCATAGGGTGTGGGCACGATGACTTCACATCAGGCTGTTGTAACTGTAACCAGATATGTTTTTTCAGTCTCTGCAATAGCCTAGATCTGCGTCTCTTTGATAGCCTTATCTGGTTTCAGTCTCTCCATTGAGTGTCAAGCACTGGACTGTGATGGCTTATTGCAGTGGTATAGGCCCAGCCTCAGAAGACTTCACATACTGAGCTGTGATTGCTCTCTGGGGACTATTGATGTTTTTGCATTATTCAGTAGGAATAAATTTCCTTTTGAATTTGCATAATTAGCTTTCAATGTTACAGTTAAACCTTACCAATGGGAGCTGAAAGCAGCCTAATTTTTCCGAAGACAACTTTTGCATTATTTTTGGAATTTATAATCAGGATTTAGGGCTTAGTGTTCTTAATAGTGAGATTAAGTGCGATCTGACAGCAAAATCTAACAAGCATTCTCATCACCATATTTAAACACAACAAAGGGGTCAGCTTTGCTTCCATAGTGATGGAGCTTGGACTTGGATAAGGTGTCACTCTATGGTTTCATGTGGCTGTTTGTTAAGTCAACACTGCGGCCAGTCAAGAGGTCCAAGTCTGTGGCAACAAACAGGATTTGCACATTAGCATCCTCTTGTCAAATATTCAGTTTTGATACACCGGAGCAGTGGTGATCTGTACCAGGATGTTGGTCAGAGAAGCTGTTCTGACCATGAGAACTACCTAAAGCCTTCAAAAGAGGAAAACTGCCCTCCTCACTTCAAACTCCGTCAGATCGCGAGACAACTCTCAAGCAGATCTTTTCTCCATAGTCTGCCAAGGTGAGAATGCTCATGGGAGCTGGTTTTAAGATTTGTATAAGTTATTTTTAATGAAAGCAGGTAAATTGTGAATATCATTTTATGACAACAGGGACAAGGATCCCTGTAGCTCAACAACCAGGTCGTGACTCGTGGGTTTAATTCCCAGGCAGTGTACTTTCTATTAAAATGTATGCCTTGAATGCACTTTAAACTACATTACAGCATATGTCAAATGCATTAATATAATTGAAAGTTTTGTGTAAAGCATAAAAAAATGTTACTTGAAAACACTTTATAGGAACAGCAGGGCCTTACAAAGGATCCCTCAAAAAGAATGAAGCCCACTGAAGAGGTTGCTGAAAACGGCAGGAGCTTGGCTAGCACGCCAGCTAAAAGCTGAGCCCAAGTTGAGCATATTTCAACTCTGGGCACATGGTTTAGTGCTGGTGCTGAGTGTGGAAAAAAACAGCAGCTGCTCGCGTTTTCAAATAACGCGGCGTTTCTATTGGAAACAATTGAAAAAACACGTCCTACACCGGCAGAAACGCCTCAGTGGACACAGCCAAAGGATGGCTTCCAGTTGTCAGAGTGAAAGAGTCCCAGCAGTCATTAAGGGACACCAACACTTCAGCTATGGAGGGGCAGTATTACCTGAGTGAGTATATGACAACATTTGTAAACCTATTTTTGGAAAAAAAATGCTCAATATGTCTATTAGAATGCCTTTTAAAAAGACAAACTTTTTGTTTACTGTCCATCCAGGTCTGTCACTATCCAGCAATATTATGAGCTAACCCCATCCAAGAAGAGTAATCTCCGCATCAATGACCAGCTGTAGGTTTCACTTTTAAACACTTAAAAATTTAAAACACTGATAAATTGTCTGTATGTAGTCAATTAAACAGATCTCCAGTAATCGGGTCTCCAAAAACGTGTTTATATTAAATTACATATTACATTTTATAAACTTAACCTAACTTGATGCTCATGTAAATTGAATTTATT
This sequence comes from Triplophysa dalaica, assembly GCF_015846415.1. Taxonomy (NCBI): domain Eukaryota; kingdom Metazoa; phylum Chordata; class Actinopteri; order Cypriniformes; family Nemacheilidae; genus Triplophysa; species Triplophysa dalaica. The sequence continues at coordinate 11,317,652 of NC_079553.1, forward strand.
GTCAAGTTACTTTGTGCTCATTAAATGCCATAATGATAATATAAAACACAAGTAATCTACTTATATAAACCATTAAATTTACTTGATTCTCTACATAAATGTACAGTACATGAAAATGCATTTTCGTCTTTACTGTGGAAAGAAAAATAAGTGTTGAACCATGTTTATCAAATGAAAACACAAATCACTCGAGCTGTGACTTTACTAAGATCATCATACAGTAAAAGTCATAGTTCACCCAAAAATTATTTTCAAACCTGCATGACTTTCTTTCGTGTGGAGGATAAAAGAAGACATTTCGAAGATTTTGTTTACCAACAGTTGTGCACTGGCATGCCGGCGCTGTTCAGTTACCAACTTTCTTCAAAATATCTTCTTTTGTGCTGTTCAAAAGAAAGAAAGTCTAGCTTGATATTATAAGAGGGTGAGTATAAATGATGACAGAATTTTCATTTTTGAGTGAGTGTTTTGATGCTAAAATGAGTAATGACCTATTGTCTACAACTATCATTTCAACTATTTCCTGTCAGTATTTTTTTAAACTTATATTTTCTTTCAAGGCTTCCAAAACCTACAGACATCAATATGAGGTATAAACAATCTATACATTTATGTATATAGATTTCTAATTTAAATATAAATGTATGATTTATTTTTTTATTATATTGTACATGCATTTGCCTCATTGTTTTTTGTATTTTGCAGTGTGCATAAAGTGTGTACTAGACTATCTTATTCTGCGTCAGCTCATCATCTCATAGAGAGGCACAAATACAGCATTCCTTGCCATCCCTTTTTTATGCTATTAGGAAACTGAATTAGAAAGAGGGTTACAAAAAAAGGGTCAAGGATGGACAGAAAAGTATGCAGTTTTGAAAATCCTAAGTGTATCTATGTGTGTCCTTGCAGAGAGTGGATGATTAAAGCCGTCGTTCAGAAGGAACATCCATTCCAGTCCCACATCCAACGATATGCAATGTTTCCATCTTATGAGTCTCCTGATGACCCTCACACAGGAGTGAGAGCTGCTGCTACACTGCCCCTGAACCCACTGCTGCCCTCTAGTGCTCCTGCTGTTACTGTACTCCACAAAACTAAAGGTTACAGACAACACACCATGTTTTGTGTGCCTTTAAAACTCCCCACTTAAAGCAAGGCAGTTTGCAAGTCAAGTTTCCCTCAAAAACAAAATGTGCATGTCATCCTTGTCTCACATTAGAGGAATTAGTGCCTGTGAGTAGCTTGTTTTAATATTGGAGAAGTTTCTAGATTTTATCTTTTTCAAATGCAGGCAGTCCATATCGTCATGAGATACTTGATGTTCCCATGGCAACCAAAAGAGAAGCAATTGTCTACCCTGGACTTTGTGGTTTCCAGAATGTGAGTTGCATAAAATAAAAGTAATTGTTCTAAACATTCAGAACCCTCAGATATATTTATTGAGAGGCATAAGGTTTTGTAGTTACTGTTCTGTTCTGTTCTGTTCTCAACTCCTGGTTATTTAACGTACTAAGCCATTAAAAGGAGATGTTCAGGTGTTTTATCCTAAGCCTGTGAAGACGGTGTACCCAAATGCCTCTTTGCGTAACTGGAATACCACCTTGTCTGAGCGCAATGTTAACATGTTGCGCAACCTGGAAAAAGCGCAGTGGCTCACCTCATACCAGCTACAGTACACAGGTACTGTAAAATACAGCAAAAAAGGATGAGTTCATTTTTGTTTGATTATTTTCTTAAGGTAGCCTAATTTTTTTATTCTTTAAAATTGTTTTCATGTATTTTTGCTTAAGGGTCGTCATAATTGTCTGAAGGTTCATCACTGACTATCATTGATTTGAATTTGCTGTTGTAATGTTATGAAGAAATGTTTATTATAAGAAAAAAATCTTAATATTTTGCTAAAGCTATGCTTGCTCTGATCCAGGCACTGGGCCCAGCAACCCCATTAAACTGGACGATTTCCATGAGAAGACAATTGCCGTGATTACTGGAGAAATGAACCCTCTTACAACACAGCTGGTATGACTTACAGCTAAATGCTTAACATTTACTCAAGTGTCAGAGATACATTGCCAGATGTGCAGCTGTCCCTAACTTCTTTGTTAATGAGCTCATCCTTTATTAAGGCATTAAGGCACTCTCTTTTTTTTTTACCATATGCCCAGTTAAAGTCAATAATAATAGAGACTGTTGAAAATGCATTAAAACAATGCAAACGGTTATCAACGCCAAATGACGCCATACAAAATTAATATGGCTATTAATGAGCACCATTTATTCAGTTTGTTATTTGCTTAATAAATGTTTTAAGTAATTTCTTGATATTATTTTATCAAAGTATTTGTGAACCACAATAACGGCAGTGCAGGATTTATCACTCCTTTAATATTACAGAGGGAACGATCCTTTCCTACTTTCATTCCTTCTCGACCCCTTGAAGGACGCAAGGCCAGAGTTCTTCAAAACCTACATCCTCTGAAAAGCCTCTCCGCTCCGCGTCCATCTCCTCCTGCCACCTCTGATCTTGGCTTGGACCAGCCAATGACTACTCAGAAAAGTGCTCAATGGATAGATCAAGTGTCACATAGTTTAGAGTCAGAGGCATACAAAACTGAGCAGGTCACTGAATCAAATCAAAGCTATGAGGATAAGAGATCAAGTCCTGGGTTTGGACGCATGCCCGGACGTTCTGGGATGTCCGATCTTAGCTGTAGAGAGACTCCATCTACAGATTGCCGATCTTTTGATGAAAATATTCGAACAATGAAATCTCAGTTTGAGAAAAGGAATAAATATTTATCAAAAGGTCTCCAGCCCAGAAGCTTTAAAGGATCAAACACTGATCTACGACCACGCTCCACCCTGCTTGAGCTCCAGGACTCCTTCAGGAAAAGTGAGGCTCATCAGCGCTTCTGTCAGTCCATCAAGGACACAGAAGTTGACTTGCGTGAAAATCATGACACTGGGAGAAAACACACTTTCTGTGGTTTCAACTCCTATTACTTCCATAACTGATGTGAACAGAGACAAAACAGGAGGGTTATGCAATTGTGCGTGTTTGTAAAGTGTGTGGAGTTCTTATTATTAATAAAATGCTGAAACAAAATCTGAAAATGTAAAGGCCTGGTGGCTTTGTAATGCAACTTCTTATAACAATCCGATCTCTTAGTCCTATCGCCATTTATCCATCATCATTAAAATTGTCTGCGCTATTGTGATTAAAAAGAAAAAAGCTTTTAAAAGGGTTTATTTTTGCTTTGTGTCTTGCAAAATAGGTGTATGTCCCTGTTCCCAAAAATATCAATATCTTTATAAACGTATTCTGTCTTTGTAGCCCTGCAGATGCAGTCAGTGCAGTGAAAGGAATTCTGAGTCAGACTTGACTGTCATTTTCTATTCGAAGGTGCTAGGATGGCCTCAGCTACACCAAGAACAATTTGTCATTCATTTCTGCTCCCTCTGAACCTCTTTCACGTTAGTGAAAAGCATGCCTCTACGCCGCAGTGTGTATCGGCCCACTGGTTGTCCTTGAGCATTTTTGGTACAGACTTCTTTTTATTCTCCCAATGTCTGTGCCACCTCTGCATACAGATCTGAAGAATGACAGCAATCTGTATTTCAGCCATTGTCGGAAGTGTATAGAAAAAGAACTCGATTCTTTTTTGTGCGTTTCAAAGGGTGACCTTCTCATGGCAATGTTGGCCTACCACGCAGAAATGTTTTTCTTTTCCGTTGTCAGTCATACATTAATATGTTATGTATGTTAGTGTCAGTGAAGCATGCAGTGGCTCACCTAAGGCTTTAACTCTTGCATCCATATACTGTGTTATAACAAACTTATATGTGTTATTGATGTTAAGCATGAGAGGTATTGCTTTCCAGTGGTTTGTTTTGTATTGGCAATTGATTTTATGGGACAGTCAGGAATGTTTAGACATTTTACTGAATATTTAGACTGATTTTGAATCGTATATTAAATGGATATATACAGTTTAAATGACAAAACCTTTAAATATGAAACATGTGAGACACTAACTTGACCTCTTCGGGGTACAGACCACCAGACACAAGCTTTTATTGCAAGTCTTTTTACATTTTCAATTGTGTTTAATGTACATTTGTAAAGTTAAAGATGAATTACATTATACGCTGAAGTAATCTCATAAACACTATTCGTCAGTCGTTTCCAAGGTGACCGTGAAGAAAGATTTCTGCTTGTCACTGGCAACGTTATTTCTCAGGCAGCGTATTGCACTGAAGACACTGACCACTAGATGGAGGTATTGTCTATCTTTAAGTGCACTGGTACTGTATTTGTGTTGTGTTAACTTGAATATTTATTTTAAAATGTATTTACATCCTAAAACGTATTTGTTAAACTTTAGGTTCCTTTCAAACACTAAGTTTCTTTCTGTGTTTTGGATTACCCTTAAAATCAAATCAGAAATAGGTTGGATGTTGTGAGAGAATTCTTCTGCAGATCTGGGAGCACAAGAACTAGACGCAAAGGCATCCAGCTTTTGAACTCATTTATTTTAGAATCTACAAGCCTTTTTATAGGTACCAAAAGACCTCTGGGTGCTTTCAAATGTCCAGGGGTTCACAGAATGACCAAATAAGGTACAGCAGATAAGACAAAGAATGTTTAGCATAGAAAGAATCCCCCCATATATCCAGAGGGAAACACTTCCTCCAACTATCTAGCCAGGAATGTATTCAGTGTGCTTAACAACTTCACAATTCTGTTTGCAGGCTTGTATTCATTTATGCGGAAATTAAATCTAACAATATTGAAACTTGAAACCTAGTGGCATCCAATGTGCTCTAAATATACATTTGTGAATATACAGCCTTTACGGTTTATATTGACCAAAAATGTGAATCATGTGTTTGGACGTAAGCTGTGAACAACTTAAGAGGACATCCACGATTGCTTGCATCTACTATGTGGTGACAGCCCACACAATCTCCAGTACAGTCATGCACCATCCCACTTCATATGAATGAATTCTGTGTCCACACACAAGCAATCCCTGTATGTGATACCCCTGGAATGTGCTAAAAATATGCACTGCTTGGCGAACACATCCCCATAATACACAATATGTCCGACTATCACTAACCATAGCCATAGCTGTTTCGATTTTCACATCCACAGTGATAAAGACACAGCAATGCAGCCTTCTGTTTGTTGTTACTCATGTTTCTGTCATCAAACTAAATTGGTTTTATTGCCTCTGAGCACTCTTGAATGTCCAATTGTTAGGTTTAATTATCTCACAGTTTAAGGTTTGTGCACATCTAATTGGTGTTGTCATGGTGACAACCTGACCATCATTTTTGTGCCTGAGTGGAAGTTGCCACTACGAATAATGAAGGGAATATATTAACTTAATATTTAATCATAATAACAGTTTGTTTTTGCATGTAATGTTTACCACTGCAGTTCATTTAGAGACACGTTTGTAAATATGGTCCATTTGGAGATGTCAAAAGGCACAGCAGTATAGAAAAATACTCTGATAGAAGTTGAATAAAGTCGAGACACCTGCACTATGATTTATTGGGCCGTCATGATAATATTTTAAAAGTCTTTCACTTCAAATGATTAAGCTAGTTGTGCTAGTTTAGAGCTAAAACTCGCTGGAAACGTCACGGAAAATGTGCTTGAAACCCTGCATGGCCCCGCCCTAAAGAAATGACGAAGCTGGTAATTCCCCCGCTGATTGGTTGAGATCACTTTCAGTTGCGTCCGTTCTACGCTCGCGGAACCCACGCGCCCATCAGTTGTACCGTTTTGTAGAGTGAGGGAGGAGAAGGCTGCGCATCCTCTAATGCTTTTGTGATTCAGCTCTTAAACGCGTCACCAATTTAATCGTTTTATTTCTGTGCTGCTTGTTTCGATATTTAATTGTAAAGCGAGATGTTGTTTGGTTGATAAGTTCTGTTATGTTAACATTCTGTTAACTCTCAAAATTAGGTACAAATCTACTTTATTTGTTGTCATTCTTCGGTCAGTACGGTCTGTTGTCGACAAGATGCCCCGGGGATTTATTTCTCAGTTTTAAAGTTTGCGCCCCGGAAGTGTCGATTACAGCAAGTTTTAAAGGTAAGTTTAAAAACTTGACAGATTAACTATTGTAACACTGTCATTTACTGCACAGCGATTTTTCTTATGATTTTGACTATTGTATTGGTCATGCATGCCTTGCAATCTTAAAACATGCCCATGCACGATAGGTAGTAATATAACTATCAAGTCGAGACTAAGAGCTATAAAATCAGGAGCGGATTTAGGAAACTATGTTGCCTGGAGGCGTATACAACGCATGTGATCTTAGCCAAAAATAAAATAAAAATGAGAAGTCCTCAAAGATGTCTTCACTTTGGCCACATTGTAACGGAATTGCAGTTATGGAGCGTATTTATTATATTATTTTGAACCCATTATGCTATTTTAACTCATTCAAGTTTCTGTAGGAATTGCACTTCAAAATGTATCAGGAATGTTTGTATGTAACAAGCACACTAATCGCAAGAGCATCGTACATGTATGAGACGTTCTAGGGCTATTTATACACTTCGAAGTAGATATAAACTTTGTAGTTAAGATGATAAAGGTGATAAGGTCTGACAACGTGAGCTAAACATAATCGGAATGTGACAACATGCACTGTATCCATATTCTTTTGTCGTTTCCCTGTCACCATGGTAACAGATTGTGAAATGTGATTTCTAAAAATGTACAGATCTAGTCAAGTCCAGAACTGTGTCAGTGACACAGTGACACTACAATGTTTAATTTATTGTCATACTATAGCTCACTTTTTAGAGCATTACATTCCCATATTAAAATACCATATTCTTATGAAGTCTGTCTTGAATCTATTGTGGGTCACTTTGGATAAATGCATCTGCCAAATGCATTTATGTAAATATAATGTAATTTCTCTAACAGTATTCTAACAGCGATCTGCCAATGTTATATATTTTTACTGTAGTATTGTTATATTGGGGGTGGTCTGAATATTATCTCCTTAACCACTCATTGAGTGTAGGAGCTATATGGAGGATGAATCCTCTCTCTATCTCTCTCTCTATCTCACTGTCACTTTCTATAAACAATACTCTGTGAAATACAGTGCTCCAGACATGATAAGATACAGTACAGTGTAGTTCTGAATCTGATAACAGAACTGCTGAACATGAAGGTCATTTCATGCCTTTCTGAAATAGTGTGGCAGTATGTGATATTCAATGCGTAATGATTTTTTATTTATTTATACAACACAGATTATGCTGATTCAGAGTGATTGTGTTTGTAAATTCTCAGCTGGTGTCAGTGTTTCAAAACACTATTGAATGTAACAGGCCAGAGGGTGTCATGTTGTGTTAGGCGAAGCTTGAATTACTCTGTTTTTTGCAGTGAAGTGTGAAAAGGATTTCCTTTTAAGAGTCCAGAGTGTACATGGATCTGACAGTTAGCAGATGTCTTCAAGAACAGCAGGGTCATCATAACTTGAATGACTGACAGTCATATCACAGAACAGTCACATGCAACCAGAACTGTACATTACATTACATTTCTGAATCCTCACAAAATTCTACAGTTTACACTTTACAGTGTTTTTTGCAGTTTACTAGTTGCGTGGCAGTTGTGTTTATAGGATGAGGTGTTTTCTTCAGCCCTTTCCCATAAAAAGTTCCATTCAATTCCTGTGCTATATATATATCCCAGTGTGGGGAAACCTAAAGGGTGCATAAGAGGCTGTAATTTCCTTTTCCATAAATATTGTATTATGGTGCCATTACGGTGCACTTTCTTCAATTCTTTATGTGCTTCCTGCAGCTTCTTGCAATCTCACTGTGCAACCGAGCTCTCAGGTTAGCAGCTGTTAGTATATTAGACATTGTTTGATAAAAATCCTGTATACTTTTAGATTAGTTGTAACTATAAGCATTGAACGGTTACAAATGTGATTGATCTCTCTGTTGAGGATTGTACATTTGTGTTATGCTCTGTTCTCCTATGAAGGATTTAAAGGTCTCCGCAGACGACCACTTTCAAGAAGTTGGCATGATTTATTAGGCTCTTCATGAAATGTCTGGAACATATTTAGCTTAAAAACACTCAATGGCTCTGTCAACAAAACCCTTCTTGCCTCGTCAAAAACAGCTCTGCTCACAGCAACCCGTTTGGTGCATGTCTCTTTAAATGATAATAAGTTACTACGAACCCCACCCCCCTTCCATCCTGCGTCTCAACACAACACACTTGTTGTACTGCGATGACTTAGATAAATTATGTTTCCTGAACTCCTCTGTGGTTAGTTTTGTTTTAAACATCTCAAATCATTCATCCGGAGACTAAAAAATCCGTCAAAGCAAACAGCGCTCACGTTGTGCGTGTATGCTTGCCTAAAATCCACGGATTGCAGCTAAACATATTAATGCATTTATTAACATTCATACAGCTAAACTCCCAGTGTCCATCTGCTTTTATAAACAGTAAGTTTAACACAGGCTTTAAATGTTCTATTTGGCCCGTGACTGACTTAGCTCCCTTCGCTATCAAATGCTAACGTTATCCTCCTATATATACGGTACATATACGTCAATTCAGACTGTTGATAAATATTACTCACATCGGCAGTCGATCCCTCTTGAGGAAAAACTTCAAAGCTTATCCTGTTTGTACTGTCCCAGGTTGAAAAAGCATTGAAGTGATTTGCGCAAACAAGCAGGTTTTTACTTATGGTTTCTGAGGGATTTCCACTAAAAATAAAATAAATCCACTCCTCTCTCTTCCTAGTTTGGACTCTTGGAAATTATTTATGATTTATTTGCAATAATATATCGGCCTAAATTTTATTCTATTATGGCCGATAATTTATTGTGCATCCCTAGTTGGAAGAGGCTGCAAAGTGGACAAGTCCTCAACAAAGAGGATAAAGATGCATTAAATCCTGGAAATTACCTCCTTTCTACAGCACATGAAAGGCAGTAATGGAATATAACTGATGACACTATTGGAAAGTGGAGCTGAAGAATTGACATCAGCTGTCTACAATGCAGACATTATGACATGCCATAATGAGACCATGTCATTAAGTAAACACTTAAACATAATATTAAAGATATCATGTTATGGCACAACAGAGATGAATGCTTTCTAAAGCTCTGAATAAACAGCATATGAATACGGTGAAACCACACCCTTGTTTGAGAGAACTGTGCCTTTCCACCTAGCTGTAACCTCACCTGTTTGGGTTTAGAAATCACATATTTTATGATGAGAGAGGTAGACGGAGGCAGCACCTGTCAGTGTGCTTGAGTTCCAACATCTGCTCTCAAAAGTCTACCTGCTAATGTGTGTGTCTATCTAAATACATACAATCTCCTTCCAAATCTGCAACTCACTTCCTGAACACAGTTGAGACCGCAGAGAACATCTAATACGAAACAAACCACATTGCAGAATCACATTAAACGAAATGTAACATCTTAATGAAAAATTACAAGCCACTAAATGCAGATCTGTATAGTGTGACATTTATGTTGCATGTGCTACGAAAAAACTTATGTGGCACTAATTTATCCATCTATAGGTAAAATGAATGTCCTTTGTCATTTACCTGTGATGAACTGCACATTTTATACTTCTGCTAAAACTATTTGGTCTGTGCTACAAAACTTTAAACCTCTGTAGCACTTGTGCTATGTGCAGTCCTGATTAAACGTTATGAAGTACTTTATCATTTTAACTACATTTCCACAAATCTTCTATGATTTTAGTTCTTTAAAGGAGACATCATATGAAAACCCCATTCAATTAATAGATGTAGGCTGACCAGCTGTCATATTCAATCAGTTTAACATGAACCAAAGTTTGATTAAGTAAAGCTCATTCGAGACCTGCCAATCATACAATGATACAACTCATCGCTCTGAAAAGCGAGGTGTGCTATGATTGGCCAGTTAACCAATGCAAATTTTTCGAGTCTTATACATGCATGGGCAACACACCAAAGACACCGAAAAATATGTATTCGCGGCATCTGACCCATTTAAAGGGATGGTTTACCCAAACATGAAAATTGAATAGAATTACTCCCCCTTCAGTTTTCCCCTGTATAAATCTTTTGTTTTGTTAAACACAAAAAAGATAATTAGAAGATTGTTAGCAACTGAGATTTCTGGGACACCATTGACTACCATTAAAATGGTTGTTGAATGTGCCCCAGAACTGTTTGTTTACCTATGGTCTTCAAAGTATTTTATTTTGTGTTCAACAGAACGAAAACATCTTAATTCTTTTACTATGGTAGTTATTGTTTTGGTGTTATTTCGTTAATGAAAATAATGACGAAAAATATTCGTCAACGACTATTTTCCCAGGACGAAGACAATACGATAAAGAAACAAAACTTGAGGCCAATATAAGACTACTAAGACTATATCAGCATGCAATATTGTTGACAAAAATGATGAGACTAAAATGAAGTTATAAATTAAAACTTACCCAAAAAACATTTTTAGTCTTTGTGGAAAAATAGAACATAAACATTACAGATTTTTGTGCAAGCCTCTGGTATACTATCGTTTATCTTTGTATTCTGTGTTCTCTCATGAGCTGCTCAAACTGCGTTGATCTCCACTATATTGTATGTTAGCGATTGTGGTTACTGAATAAAGACCTACAGTATGCACTTATCAAACCTCAGTGTAAATACTTCTAAGGTGAATCTACATGAAGCTGTATAAACAATGCACATGATTTGACATTCTATTGATTTGTGCTCATTGGTAAAAGACATACTTATAATGAAATATAAAATCAAATTTCTCAAAGACAACAATAACTGTGATTATGATTTTTAGCAACTATTAACTATTTTTATCATTTTAACCATTATACACCATAACGAAAATGTGAAAGTTTGTATAGACTTAAACAAGACGAAAATGCAAAGACATTTAGTCGACTAAACAAAAACAGGACGGATGACTAAATGAGATAAAACTTAAGTATATTTGTCGTGGGACTAAAACTAAGACTAAAATATAAAATAGCTGCCAAATTGTAGGTGCCCCAGAAATATCAGTTTTTAATAATCTTTCAAATATCTTAATTTGTTTTTAACCAAACAAAACAATTATACATGTTTGAGGGTGAGTAGTTCATGACAGATTTTTCATTTCAGTCCAGTTTGTTGAGAAAAAGATTGGAGGTCATTTTTAATTGGCTCCTCAGCCTCATAAATATTAAACATAACAAAAGCTTCAGCCGGTCTCTCCGCTGGTCCCCCGCTGTCTTTACCTTTTAAAATACGTGTTACTGAAGGTCATAATAGCTGTGGTCTAAAAAAGTCCTTAGACTCAAATAGAAACACATCAAAGCACATCTGCATTATAGCAGCCTGTGAAAGAGGCCTCTGGTGGGGTGATAAGAATCCAGGGTTCCTGTGTGATATGAGCAGACTCTCATTAAACTCACTTTGCTTTGGAAATGTGGGGCTATTCTTCTATACAGTACTTCTGTCTAAAGTGAAGCTTTATTCAATTCAGTTTGTTATCTGGCTTAAGCTTGTGCGCTGAAAAGACGTGTTCACTTCTTCAATGCCTTGGTTACTCTTACTCACAGTGGAAGCACTGCAGTTTATAAGTGCAATAGCAAAGTGGAACTGGATATTCTGCCATCTCCCTGAGTGCTTGAGATAACTCGTGATATGGAGCTATTACCAGATTTAGGACGTTCAAGTTTGGCCTGTTACTGTATTTGTCGGGGCGCATATCTCTTCTCTGGGGCTCATTAATGGCTAATTCACTCTCTACTGGTGAAATATGGAACATGAGACACTGTTTTTAAGCGCTTGTTGGACATGCTCGATAGAGATGGAAATGCTTCTGGGCACCACTAAAAGACAAGTACGATTTTGCCATCACTTTTCAACGTCCTTGCTTTGTTTTGGTATTGGTAGGGCTGCCTTTGTTATTGCTTTATACACTACATGTACTTCATGTGTAAGATAAGCAGACTCCAATATTCTTAAACAAAAACGCCTACACAAAAAAATAAATCGTCAAAGTTTGGCTCGCTGTCATTGCCTCGCTCGTGAGGAAATGTGTTATCGCAATGTGATAATACCCAGACCTACGTCCTAATTGGTAGTGCCTTTGGTGTTCAGATTCACACATCTTTATTGTTTTGAAATGCGCAGTGAAAAAGTATTTCTGCAAGGCAGTAGTTTTATTGGGTCAGGCCCTCTGACAAAAGGGGACTTCTCTGTATGAGCCGAATTTTCTTGCTGGGCTCCACTGGGACTGAACCGAACTGTTTTTGTTTATTTTCAAGTAGGATTTCTGCTGCTCATTCAGCTTTGTTTCAGACATATGTTTGGCTTCCCAGCAAGATCATCTCTGGAGATCTGGTCTCTTGAGATCGACGTTGGTTTAAGATCTCATGGAAGCAGCAGTTTGCTGTCTGTCAACGGTTGGTTTGGTGACTGGGAGGATCACAGAAGAAGGATGAGGTAGGGCATGGGGTGAGTATGTGGTTTTCAGTCTGAATCTACTTTGAGAGATTCACAAGGAGGGGAGGAGCCATAGCGAGGAGGGGGTCGGAAGTGGTTAATACACAGGAAGGAGTGTTCATGGTTCTGTCGAAAAACAGTAAACATCCCACACAATGCATCTCACTCTGTTAATAAGGGATCTTCCCACCTGTTGTCAGAATCAGGATGTCTTGAAAATATCTAATTGAAGGTCAAGTACGTGAAGGGTTTGATCGATGTAAAATGTTCCAGTGCTTGGCATTTTTCACTTTTCGTTCCTTTAAAAGGTTTACCACAAATCTCACGGGATCAGCCACTTTACCAAAATCTTTTACCAGGCGTGCCCACTGCCTGAAAACTAGACCAATCATTTTCATGGTTCACCGGAGAGCTATTTCTCCATATTTTGTATTGAGCCAAGACTAATGCCAGTGTATATGTAAATCTGAGCACTCTCAGTTTGCCTGGCAATGACTGTTGGAGGCTGTAGCACCACGGGTTTGGCAGACTCTCAAATGGAGCTCTGCAGTATCTCATGAGGATAAGATCACATCTGCGCAGACTCATGAAAGAAAGACAGTTTAGTTCTTGGTGGTTCATAGTCTAGCGTGCAGGACACAGACACAAAACCAAAGTACTTTTTTCTTTTTGGGGGCAAATTTGCATTTACCTGCATATTTGAATGTGTATTTGAATGCAGACAGAAACAAAGATGAGTAAGAGCAGTTCAACTCAAGCTGAATATACTCTGTTGGGCAGTAAGCTGAAGTGTCAAAAAACGAGTTGGATGTATTAAGTAGTATTTCTGTGCTCGATACACACCCCCAAGGTTAGTTTTTTCTTTTTCGAACATAAAAAACCATTGCGTAACAACTTTTCTTAGTCCCTTATTAGTCCATTCTCCCGGAAATCACAGCAAGGAGAAAGAAATAGCCCCCCCCCGCATCAACCAACAAGCAATAGGAATACCTGCTTAACATTAAGATTGGCTGTGCTGTTTGCCTGGAGCTGAAGCTTGTTAATCTTGCGATAGTGAGAGAAGTTAAGGTGTGTTTGTTTGTTCAAGTCATTTCAGTTATGGATGTTATATAAATGGTGGAACTATAACGATGGATTTGCAGATAGTTTGAAACTAATAGATGTAGCAGTCTTAGCGCTAAAAGATGACGGACATGAACCGCATGCGGTTAGTGAAACTAAATCATATGTCCGTGTTTTTCTGGCAATCGCACGAACGTGCATGATGTAAACAACACAATTTTATATTGAATCATTACAGTTATGGAGGGATTATGTTATGATGCATTGTGTCCTTTTGATTTAGTTCCTCCCTTCGCACACCCCCAGTTTGTTTTGAGAAATAATCGTACAGCTGTATCTATCTTTAATAAATGTGATCAAACTAAATACTCTTCCAAGATACAAAGTATGCAATACTACTCTATAGGTATTCAAGAAGGCTGTCATGATTATGAAATTTGGCTGACGATTAATTCTCTAATAAATCTTTGCGATTATAAGGATTAATTGTCTGTTTTGGGGCTTTGACGATTATGACAATTAATTGTCTGTTTTAGGGTTTTGACATTTAATTCTCATAAATTTTTTATTTGGCTTTGAAATGACAACATTGTTCTCAATATAAATTGGCTTTTATGTTTATAATACAACCGCCAAGTACTTGTAAATTGACTAAATTGATCAGGGGTGAAATGAAGCCATCATTAAAATGCTATCAGTCATAGAAAAGCTTCTAGCCTTTTTTCTCACTTGCAAGATTACAATAAAATTTCACTTCTTTGTTAATGAAATTTTGGTAGACCTGCTTTCAAACTGAGATTTGATAATTTAATAATATAAAATTGTACTGCAGGTTATTGTGGTTGTACATTTGACCAGTATTACTATACTTTAGTTACAATATATACACAAAATGCTCCCCCTTGTGTCTTCTATAGAGATGTGCAATTATTATTGCATATCTCTATAGAATTATTTAATAATCCTGACAGCCCTATCAAGAGTAATATGAGATTGGCAGAAACTGCGCGTTCACTTCTGGTGGTCCACTGTCCACCTTGTCACACAGCAACTTTTAGTGATTGTTCTGTTTTTGTTATAAGTCAGAAATGACAAGGAGGCAGCTTCCCAGAAAGTCAATGTAAACGGTTGGATTGTTTTCCACCAGGTGTGGGTGTGGCTTAAATGCGCTCTGTCTCTATTGCTAAATTGTATTCTGTAAATGAAACAAATTCGCTGCACATTGATCTTTATCTTTTATTTGCACATACTTTGATCTTTATTTGCACCTGCCGTTTGTGTTGGATTGACCTGATTCACTAATTTTGCAAATCAGGTAACATCACAAACGTGCCCCAAAATCTGCGACGAACACAATTTACATAGTCAAGTATCAAGACTTCCAAATACTTTATCATATAGCCCAGATTTGACAAGTTTCTTTTATGCTATGAGTTTATCCTTTGGGGCTCATTAAAGTATTGTGTGAAAAATCCCATAGAAACAGAGTTAAACATCAGATCTCTGTAGCACTTCCAGATCATCAAGAAGCACGCGTGTTTCTCGCACAACACAATGAGTCATTCCTACCTCCGAAGCCTCGCCCAATAACAGCATCAATCAAAGCTCCATCGTCCCAACAGTATAGAGAGGAATGTGTCTGCTGTGCACCACTTTGAGTTTTTGAGTATCTTTGGTTTCTGATGCATAATTCAGGCCCACTGACAGATTAAATTAATGCTTTGCACCCGGGCTTGACTCGAGTCTGCAGAGCAGAGGTGGAATTTCACACATACTTTGTATTAGCCTATTTGTGCAGGGCTTTCTCAATAGAGAGCAAATAGGGATATCCTGACTTAATCTATTTGCAACACATTAAATGACAATGAGCTGTATAGATTTGCCATAAAAACTGCATAGCTCACGGCTAGCAATTTTGTGGCACTCTTACTTTCTCTCTCAATTTCTTGTTTCAATCTCTTCCTGTGTTGAATTCTTTCTATGCCTGTGCCCAATCAGATACTCTTACTGTAATAGTGTTACATTATGGAGTCGTGAATGATCCTCTCTCCAAAAAAACAGTGCCTGGTTCAAAACAAGGTCTTTTTGAAGTCAGCCAGTGTAATATTACTTGATGTATATGACCAGAGGCATATTGTAAATAAGGACTGTGATGCCTGCTGGGACTGGACTGTTGACCTCATACTCGTTTGTCTCATTGCCTAACATTTTGTTGTACATTTATTTTATGATATCTACAATCATCAGTTTGTGTTCTTCTTTTTTATTTAAACCATCTCTTAATCTTTTAGCTGTCTTATCTATTCAACTTCAAGGCTAGGTATTCTGATAATAGAAATGTCAAAAATAAACTTCTTAGTTATGGATGTAACCTCAGTTCCCTGAGGGAAACCTAGGGTCCTGCATAACCATTGGGTTGCCTGTCTGGCTCGAGGATTAGGCGATCGCACCCAAGACTACAGCGGTGAGACATGCCTAGCGACATGTGCACGCTGTAGGAGAATTTGCTCTTTGAAGACACCTCTGACCAGCTACTGAAATGGCCGGGGGAAGTCGCAAAGTGCCAGGACAAGTTCCGCTGCTCTGCGTCATAGATCCAGTAGGAAGAATCGAAGATCGCTCAGCATAAGCCTCGCATGTTCAAAAAGTTGAATGAATTAGCGTCCATTCGGCAAATTTCTTTTCAAAGTATAATCTGAGATGATAGGTTCTCAAGTCACAACGTCGAGAGACGGACAGAAAGGGAACTCAAGATTTCAAAAACCCAGTTGCCTGCTTGCATGGATGTGGGTGTAATCTGTCTGGCGTTGTCACGTGGAACACATCCGAAATAAAAAAGCTAGTTTTGTCCCCCTTGATTAAGGAAACGCATCAAAATTCAAGCATCAGTTAAAATCTGCAAAAATAAACTAGAGTCACCTTACGAAAGATTCAACCCTTACGAAAAGAAACCATGTTTTTGATTTGTGGTAAAAGTGTAGTAACCATGTTTTTTGTGTATTGATTACTGGCAAAACCATGGCTTTACTACTGTAATCATGGTTTAACTACGTTTGTTCCGAGGTAGTATTTTAGCACTTCCGGTTCAATCAGCCAAAGTTATGTTTTTGGTTCAATGCCTAAAATAAGGTTTGTGATTAACAAACCTCTAAATATTTTCACATTTTAATCTATGGCATAAAACACACCAGTTGTTACCCAGTCTTGATTTTTAAAGCTTTGGTGGTTGCTAACAATTCGCTATTCGCACATAGTTGGACGCTTGAACATTTTGAGTTTACTCACTTCATTCGCACGTGAAATTTGCTTCATTTGCGTGTGAAATTCACTTCACAACAGACGCAAATTCGCATCTTACAAGGGGCTTCTGCCAGGCGGCTCCAGTCTCGTTGCAAATGGCTGACATCGATTTTGTTAAGACTTACCATATTGTCCAACCTCCTCACTTACTTTCTTCCAAGCAAGATCCTTGTTATTCCTGTTTGATAAAAGTAAGAAGATGTATTGTACAGCTCCGGGTATCCACATACAGTGACGATGATTTTGTCATCCATTGTTGTTTCGGATTTCTGCCTCCGCTCGCTACATCATAATCACGCCACTACTACAACAAGCTCCTGATTGGTTAACGTGGCGCGAATTTTCACCAAAGTTCACATTTTTCAACTCGATTTCGCACGATTCGCAAGTGCAATGCTAACTTACAGGTTGTTACAACAACAAATTTCTGCAGAACTCTATTGTGGTCCTCAAACTTTTCCCTTATAACGCCCTCTTTACGTAGTATGCATTGCTTTGTGAATACTTAAAATTTTGATTAAACCAAAAATATATTCAGCAATATAATGTTTGGAACATGAATTCTTTTGGTTGCTGGTCTTATTTTTTCTGATGTTTGATTGCATAAATCTATGATAAATGTATATATTTCATAAAATGGCACAAAATCTGTGGCCCCCCTGGATCCATCTTGGGGCCCCAGTTTGAGAACCAATGCTCTATTGCATTCATATTCAATTTTGGCATTCATACTTGTAGCCCCATAGCACAGATTGAAGTTAGTAATTTGAAGACCCTGCATACTTCCACGTCGTCTTGAGTCTAGATCTCACAGACTCAAGAGAAATGGACCTGATATCTCTCACCAACATCTTTGTGCTGAAGGGGGCCCAAGTGTTGAGTTTGCATAGAGATGTTTCCTGTTAGATTTAATAAATTATTTATACCATAGCTGTAATGAATTGAAATCTTGTGCCAAGGGCGAAATTGTTTCAGATTTTCTGATCCCATTTTAACATGGAGGGACAGTTGCAGTCGAAGTCATTTCTCATGTGATTTTGTTTGTAAAGTGTAAACTATCACTGTGTGGCACTATCTAAACATTTCTCTGTGTTATCGAGCATTCCAGGAAGCCTGAAACACTAACCTTGGCTCAGCCGATGGCAGACAGGGGAGTTTGCAGGAAAGATGTTGAGAATGAAAACAATAATTATTTTTGTGATTCTGTGTTTTTCACAGACAGCAATATTTTGAGATCTGCATTTTCTCTCAAAATGGTGAATCACAACTTGCGTGAGGATACGGTTAAGTGTTCGTACGGTTAAGATTTTTTAGTAAAATACAATTATCCTTGAGGTCTCCAAATAGCACCCGTTGTGTTATAAGCCACAATTATTAACACTACTAAATTTACTTAATTTAAACAGCATCTCCTGTGGGAAATAAAGGCCTATGTCATAAATCCAAGCTCTTACATGCTTGCTTTCCCACAGGTCCTCCCTCAAGGGGAATGCGCATGCCTGATTTGTTTACAAACCTTTGTATATATGCCAAGACTTGAGATATTGTGGTGAATTTTTTAAAATGTTTTTGATGTTAATTATATGTCTATGTGATGTTTTTAATATGTTTTAAAGTCCCAGTGAAATTACAATTCCTAGTTTTTCATGAAATATAGCAGCATTTATTTTAAATAGCTCATCAGTGTGGGTCATTCTCTTTTTAAAATTCATATATCCTCATAATCTTCAGTTAAAATCTGAAAATGTACTTCTGTGATGAAATGAGTATTCATCTCAAATGACATAAATGAGATGGCTTGGCTGGAGCATCTGTTAACTAAAATCAATGCAACAGCTGTTTTTACACATTCAATCAAAGATCGCAGTGAAAAACGCAAGCCACAGTCACTACTATACTCCTACTGAAATTCCTTTTCACTCGGATGTTTGTTAGAATACGGAAGTAAAGTCAATTGCAACTTCTGGTTCAAGGAGACTTTAAGCTTCGACATTGAAGCTCCCACGTATTGCAATTTTTTAACCTGCGTGCGGACGAAAATATCCATTCAGGCACCAGAAGCGAAAGAAAAAACTTGATAAACAGTGATAGAAAGATGTCAGATGCAGATAGGAAAACGGCATTTCCTGCTTATACACGTGGTACTTCTTCCTATGGATTATTTGAGTTTCTGTGCGAGAGCGCCCTCTGGCATTCAGATGCAGCTGCAATTAACAGTATTTCACTGACAAACTGCGCATAAAACATGGCATCCAACAGCTAAATCACTTGCGGTTTCTTTTCGATTTATCGCGCAGCCCTACGCAAATATAGTTATAGTAACAATTATCTTTATATTTATCGTTATAATGTGAACGGCCCTTAACAGCCGCGACAATGCTGATCCACGAGAAAGACAACAGAGCTTAGTATTATAAAAATAGCGGTGTGTTCTGCAACACAGAGAGAAGCGGAAAAAAATTACACTTGATAAAACGGCCTGCTTTTACAACAGAACGCATAAAATCTGAACTGATTTCTTTCGCATCAGAGACAGCCTCTTCCTCCACTCCAACATCTTTGTGCCATTAACCAGGATCAGTCATCTCGTTGAAGCCTTAATAAAAGCTAAGGTTCAGGACAAGTAAATGTTTAACCATCCATCTCTAAGTAAAATGAAAATGTATGATGCTGCAAACCCCTTAAAATAAGCAAACAATCTAAATAATTAATAACAAAAATTGTTAATGCTTTCCTGTAGCTCAGTGGTAAGTGCATTGCGTTAACAACGCATGGTTGTGGGTTCGATCCCAGGGGATTGCAAATACCTATGTAAAATGTATAGGATAAAGCAATGTAAGTCGCTTTGGATAAGAGCGTCTGCCAAATGCCTAAATGTAAATGTAAACATAATACACAGAAAAGTATGCATGTGCAACTATAACATGCATAATAGTGCTTATGTAATGTCTAAACATAATATTGCTGTGAAATCAAGGGTTGTTTCTAATTAAATAGCTCCGTTTACACATTCAGTAAGGGGGTCCCTGCTCCATACATCCCTCATCTAAGTGGTCCTTACCCCAGAAAACGTTGAAGACACCTTCATTATAATAAACTTACCGCTGTGAAGCGTGGTAAGGCAATAAGAGAACGTTTAACACTGATGTTTCATGTACTTCTCCATTTACAACCAAAAAACGGATTATGGGTTGCAGCTTTAGAGGGACTTTACTACAAGCGGAAGTTGTGAAGATACCCTCACCTAGCGTTTAGTAGAAGAAACTTGATATAGCTCATTCCAACCCTTAAATATATGCTATATCTTGCTAATCCATCATCTCATTACCTCTGTGAAGTATATACCTCGTTGATCAAGCTCCATCTCAACCGTAATGCTTACAATCACTCCAGCTTGCTGCCAAATCCTCCTCATTATCATACTTGCTTATGATAGCCTGCGGATTAATGATGATCTGCCCATGCGATCACTCTGCCTCATTTACGCCTCTGTCTGTGACCAAAACCACTTCTTGCAATCGCAGTAATGAAGTGTTCTTTACTTTAATTATATACCCTAAAAGCATTAGAATAAAGTAACGTAGCATATGATTATTTCACAATATCACAGCGTATATGCGTGTGTGGGTGTGAAAATCTGCGTGCGCGTCTGTGTTTTGGATTGGATTGGATTGGATTCAATTTATTGTCATTACACATATAACAAGTACAGTGTAACGAAATGGATTTAAGAAGAAGAATACAGCAAACATGAGGGAAGTGGAGAGAAAAACAGATACACATAATACACCATAGACAAGACTTGCAACAGGGTAAGATAATCCAGCTCCGGCGAGCAGCCATCCGGTCCTGCAGCCATTACGGCGCTTAACACAGACCCGCTTGCCAAGCTGGCGGGTCAAAGCTACGGAGGTTTGGAATTGGTCAGAGTCTGTGTGTGTGTGTATGATGGGGGAGGGAACGCAAGAGCGTCTCGCCACATTGCCCTTCAGGGTTGTTTCTCCAGTATCGGCCTCGGCCAAGGCCAATCCTGGTACAGGGGTTCCGAAAAGATAAGATTGCAGTTGTTTAGTCTTGAGGCGAGTAAACCGCATTCCAATTCCACGGCTACTCTCTTTGTCCATTCTGGTCTCTAGCATCTTCAATATTAACAGTATTTAACATACATTAACAGAGACCCCCTGATATCATCCTTTCATCTTCAGTAACATTCTTGCACCTCACCCGCCACCAGCGGCCTGCATGTACTACCGTTGTCTCAGTTCCATCGGGGTTTTGTGTGGTAGTTATTTCTGGCATTGTCTGTGCCGTGCTCACTTTCAAAAGAAACACACAATAGTCTGCACCCTGTGACAGAGAGATTTAATTACAGGGGCACAGACGCAGAAAGAGCTGCCAGTCATCCTATCTCACCTGACCAGGTATTACATCACGTTTCTGTCTGTGCAGATGTAATAGCGTTTCTTCCAACTATGCTGGTTCTGTGCAGAATCTTAAGTCTTTTTATTCTCTATAGTTTTCACTTTCGCACTTGGTCTCCTTGATAGAGACAAAGTAAGAAACAAATATGTTTGTAAGACGGTTGGAGTCAGAGCTGCATCAAAAGTTTTTGTAATTTCTTTGCATTACTGAATCAATGTTCTCACACCAAATATTTATGCTTTAATAACTGTACATTTTTTACATGTTTAATATATTAACAAATATTAGAAATAAACAGACGCCATTTAGAGCAAATCTGTGAGAAGGCAAAACGTACCGTAGAATTAGGTCAGCACACAATAAGATATTTTTATTCAACCATAATCTTAATTTAGAATGAGCTTCCAATTGCTTAAAGCAGCAAAGTCCAAAGCAGATGGTTACTAAAAGATCACAATATATGATTATGGCTATATACACAGTATAAATAATATATGTACATATACACAGCCGTAGACAAAATATTGAGATTTGAGTTTTATTATTTTTGTTTTATTCTGTGAAATACTAACAATATTTCTCCTTAATTTCAAACAAAAATATTGTTCTTATATGCATTTAAAATGCTCTGTCATTTGTTTAGACATCAAATGCTGCAAATAAAACAAGTCCATAGTCACACTTTGAAGATACAACAGTAAAATTGTTACATGTATTTTGGGGAATTTAAAAAAAGTTCAAAAGTTGCGTTTTAAGTCCCCCAAAACGCTGTTTCCGTCTAAACGAACGGCCAAGACGCATACATTTTTTGCGTATTAGGTTGAAAACAGTCTCGTGTAAATGGCCCCTTAAAATAAATCTGCTGTTTTAATCATTTCTGGTGATGCTCAACTTTCCTTTTTAATAAATTATGCCCTTTGCCTAAAAAAGAAAAAATCTACATTATAGACGTTTCAGCGGCAACAACATATAGTAGTTTTTAGATGCAGTACTTTTTGGAGAGATAATATAAAGAGTCTTATTTTGAAATAAAGAGTCTGTGTATTTCTCTGGCATTTCTGTTTTAATTGGTGTGTGAGAGGTCCTGAATACCCAGGACTGTAATGAATCTTTCATTCAGCCTTTCTGTCAGGGGGTTGGAAAGTGGTGATTCAGAGATATGACCCACTTTTTCCAGCCCGTTTCTTTTATGACCCTACGAACTGAGATTCACATATCATCAATCAGATCCTTTCATCAGAGTCAAGCTGATAATGAACATATCACAATGTAAGGCAGCGTTGCTCTCATTCTGTCGCAGGACATCAAAATTTGAGAATGATTTTGCCATAATTTTACCAAATAAGTGTTTGCTATTTTGACAAGTGTCACAATTGGAACTGCTATATGATATGAACAGCATTGAGCTTTGAGCCTGTCATATTGCCGTCACTAAGATGTTACGACCAAAAGAGTAAAAGTGTGTCAGATCACATCGAGGCAGCAGCTCTCTTGTTGAGCATGTTGTAGTTTCTAAGTTGAGCAGTCTGGTATGATTTTGCACGTTGACATCATTTAAATTCAACCCATGTAATAAGCATGTAAGGTAACCTGCAATTTTATGTTTCAGAGATGACTAGAAAGAGGAAAAGTTTTTTACAGGGATATCCCACTCAAAAATTCTGTCATCATTTATTAGCGCTTATGTCATTCAAAAGCTATATTACTCTTTCTTCTTTGGAACACAAAAGAAGATATTTTAAGAAATGTCTCTGTGGTTTTGTGTCCATACAATGGAAGTCAATGTGGGCCAATGATGTTCGGTTGAAAACATTCTTCTAAATATCTTCTTTGTCTTCTGCCGAAAAAAGAAATGCATACAGGTTTGGAATGACACGATGGTGAGTAAATGATCAAATAAATATCATTTTTGGGTGAACTATCCCTTTAGATCATGTTTTGTACTTGTGCATGTAGTAGATATTATATCATATCATTGTTTCTGATATGGCTCATTTTTCCCTCACACTTATGGTTCTTAACCCAGTAATGCGATTTCATGTGTTACACTTTTAAATATCTGTGTTGGCACATCTAAGAGTGATTGTTAAACTGTATGCATGGCTGTTTAACATGAATTGAAACAGCCTGCTGCATGACTCTAATGTTATGCTGCATTCTCATGTGCATGTGTTTGCACTTCTGAAGGCCTTTGTCATTGTAATGGTGTGTTTTCACGGCTTCATGCGTGTTTGCGCGAGCGATTGTGCGTGTTGAATACGATCGTTGGAAAGTAAATGAATAAATGATAAAGCGGCACTCGGAGGCAGCTGCTCACTGTTGGCTTCTGAAGCAGCATGAGCGAGGCGGCGAAGGAGAACGACGTTTATCACAACCAGGAGTCTGTTTACCGGAACAAACCAGTCACGCAGCCACTGAGAGACCTCACGGCAGGGCCTTAATTAGCTGCGTGTGCATCCGTGAACGCTCAGTGAGAGGTCACGGATGTCGCTGTTGTGCTTTTGCTTTCCAAAGAATCTAAACAATCAACCTCACGCTAACTGATGTCAGCTCAAAACACATAAATGTCAACTTCTTGATGTTTTTGTAGCTGAAAACACAATGCATAATTGAAATTCAAAATTCATCATCACTTTTAGTCATCAATGAGGCCTGTTTACCCATTTACACAACATGTTATAGGAATAGTTCACCCAAAAATGAAAATTCTTTCATCATTTACTCAAACTCATGTCATTACAAACCTGTATGAATTTCGTTCTTCTGCAGGACAGAAAACAAGATATTTTAAAGAACATTAGTGAGTAAACAACAGTGGCCTCCATTAACTTTCATTGAATGGACACAAAACCACTGAGACATTTCTCAAAATATCTTCTGTGTTCCACAGTATAAAGAGGTATATAGGCATATCAGCATGAGGGTGAACAAATGATGACAGAATTTTTATATTTGGATGAACTATCCCTTTGATCGGATTCTAGTAATCAGTTATAAAAGTGATATAAAGACCCATCGTTGCCGTTTTGATGTCACTGATGGCAATTGCATTCTGGGCTCTGAAGGGTCTTCAGTCATTCCTTTCAGTTTAGCATGTCACTTACAATGAACTTAAACGCATCTGGAGCTGGTTATACATTTTCACAACATGCTGCATTGAGAACGGCAGATTTCTTCATGCTCACAGGAAGTGATTAAAGCTAAGAATGTTGCGTGGAGCTGAGATTGAGATGCTGAACATTAGCTCAAAGCTGGGCGTGGCGTGTGAATGTACAGCTGATATATTGCTCTCGGCTGCCTATGAGTTAAATCATATTCTGCACCCAGGGCCATGAAAATACAAATATATCAACAGCTTCAGTTTTTTTTTCCTAAAAGAAGTGGGAGTCAATAACTGAGAGAGAGAGGGAGAGAGAGAGATTTGCAAGACTGCATGTTTGTCGTGACCTCGGCAGGTGGATGGAAATAAAGGGGTGGTTGGTTGTGGGGGAGAATGTGTAATTTTATTAACCTTGCAGCATTTCTGTGTCCCACATTGTGACCTGTGCTGCTGCTTATAATGAAGGCTGGAAAGATGCTGCAGGATGACTCAAATACAGCATGAATTTCTTTATTAAATAAACTTGTACCTGGCATGCTAAAGATCTGTTAAATGAAGAAAAATCAATTTCAGCCAATTTTAGGTGTCCTATTTATTTTCAAGGGGTTTTTGTTTGATAGTGAAAAAACATATTCATAAATGTTACACCAGACATTTACAACGCAGCACAACTTGTTACCTAATATATAATGTGTGTTAAGTAAATATTTCTTGTCTGACCCCTGAAACAAAATGTATTTTAATTAATTAAGTTATTATATATTTCATGTAGTATTGAACATAAGAAACAAGTACATATATGAATCTATACACAGGGGGCTAGACACAGGTGTTGCGACATTGAGTTTGCATACGGTGCTTTTGTAACACATGACTTCAAACAAACCTAGAGACAAAGCAAGAGAGCATTTGCATGTTGTTCTCCCATCCTGTGACAGGGAAGATCTGACAGGCTGCAGTGATGACCAAAATCTATTCATGTTATACACGGGTTATGTGGCCAAAACTTAACTTCAGGTTGAAGAATTAATTACTGTTGAGTAATTTTGATCTAATTTGATACAATTAATATAGAATAAAATATTAATGTAAAGTAATATTAATATATAAATTGAGTGTAAAATAAATATTATTTATAATTATATTATAACCTATATTATTATAGATGAAACTTGAACTTGAAACTGCCTGTAAATGAAACCGTCTACGTTTTAGCCCCCACATTTTTGCTATCATAGTTGGTAAAAGCTGAGTAGGAGAAGAGCTTGTGGTGGACCTCTATGTTGAGTGATTCATGCTGTCTGAGTAGGCTTCCATCAACACAAAACCCAAAACTTTGTCCGGCTGACCAAGCTGTAATGCTTTGAGATCATTCTGCTATTGAATATCCTGTTGTGGGCGAGTGCCGTTCATTACCTGTATGGATAAAAGCCTGACATCATGTTGAGGTCTTCTAATCGAACCTTTCTCTCTATCATCATCTGTCCACAGGTTCAGACACTGCAGGGAAGAAGAAACAAATGGAGACGCACAACTACTGAGCTACTAGTTCTCCCTCAACCTTACTTCTCTTCCTGTCTCACTGCTGCTTACTGAAAACAAGAGATGTGCTCAGAGGAAAAAAGTTCCATCATGTCGCAGAAGATCTCGTCTCCATCGCACAGCAACAGCAGTTCCTCCTCCAAACACGACAGTAGACAGGTGAGTGCGTTGAGAGGTGAATGCATGTGCATTCACAGACATTGATTTATTCTTTTTGCTTTAGGACAGGACAAAATGCACCAACGTAAAGCGATTGGCATGTGAAATGTTACTGTTTGTTTTGAAGTTCTGCATGCTTTCATTCACAAGCGTGTTTACACTTGTCTGTTCATTTCTCATGTGATGCCAAGTGTGAGCATGGCCTTGCATTTAAAGGGATAGTTCACCCAAACATGAAAATTCTGTCATCAATTACACATCCTCGGGTTGTTCCAAACCTTTTTTTTTTCCTTAATTTCGATGAACCAAACAAATCTCGTCCCCCGTTTACTGGCAAAGTAGGGAAAAAAATACTATGGGGTCAATGGGGGATGAGATCTGTTCGGTTACTTACATCCTTCCAAATATCTTTCTTTCTGTTAAGCAGAACAAAGAAATGTACACATGTTTGAATGTAATTGATGTCAGAAATTTTCATTTTTGGGTGAACTGTCTCTTTAAGGATGGATTTGAGCTATATCTAGCAAACACCCACAGAAATCTAGGATTGTTGTGCCAGCTTTTGCAACTGCAAGCACTAATATTCATAATTCATGTTAACATTTACTTTTAGATCATTAGCACAAAGCAATTAACATTTTTTGTGTTAATTTGAAAGTTGATTGGAAAACATTAATTACAGAACTGTACAGTAATACAGCATTATGATCCAAATTAACTTGCAAGTTAAATGTCCACAAACACATTACTGTTAATTTCCCAAGATAAAATTAAATATAGCTGAGACCTGAATGGGAAGGCCTGGGGAGCGAAAATCAATTCCTATTCTGGAATCGGAATCGAAAGGTTAGAAATCGAATTCTTGATATGTAATAAAACATTTCGATTCCTTTGATCAATTCCTTTGTGCACATTTTCAGAAATGCGCGTCTGTTATTTAGTGATCTGACTTGTGATATCAATACAAGCTCTTATGAAAATTAACCATATTTTTACTATAGTAAGCATAGTTTAACTATGGTATTTGTAGTAAAGCATAGTGACCCCAAATTTACCATAGTTTCACTATAGTAGCCATAGTTTAAACATGATATTTGTAGTTGTATGGTAATACAAGTTGTAATAAATCTGACTAAACATGGTTCCTGTATGTTTACTGTATATACACAAAACAGTGCTCATAAATATATATATTTTTTATATATTTCCATGCAAACCAGTCAATCACCAGGCTAAATTACCATACAGGTTAATATCTAGATGTTTTACTTAATTCGATACAACTTGGGAATCAAACCTGGGAATCAAGAAGACTCAGAATCGATAAGTAAAATCAGAATTATAATTGATATAATTCAAACTATACCCAACCCTAAATCAGGCAATCATTACAGTGTTAGAACAACGGTGACGACAAGCTTCACTTTACTTTTGTAGTGCTATAAAAAGTTTTTGAACAAAACTTTGCGTTGCTTCCTGTTCTCAAAAATATTTCCGTTGCAATGTTCTCAAATAAAACAATGTGCAACAGATGGAATCAGTGGACTGTGCAAAATATATTTGGACTTGAAGCAGAAATGTCTCAGCTACTCTGATCTCCATCAGTCCTATCAACCGCTCTGTTTAAATACAGGATTAAACTGTCAGTAAATGACCGTGGGAAATAATAGTATCAGAGACTGGTATCATGATGGCCATTTAATGATATTGTGGAACACTTCCTGTAGCTCTTATGTGAACTTATGTGAAACTAATCATTGCTTCTCTCGACTTAACAGCAAACCTTACATAGAATATGTAAATATTTGTATAAACATTCTTTGAAAATTATTAAAATTCGTTCATCCTTTACTCACCCTTGTGTCATTCCAAACCTGTTTGACTTTCTTTATTCTGAGGAACACAAAAGAAGATATTTTGAAGAAGGTGGTAAACAAACATTACTGTACCCCATTGACTTCCATTGTATGGACACAAAACCACTGAGACATTTCTCAATGTATCTTCTTTTGTGGAACACAGGCCAGCTCTTGTGCGGCGCTCTGATGTGCTCACATGTAAGACTAAGAAACATAGAAACGATAAACAAATAGATCCAGAGGAGGATATTGTTACTATATTAAAAAGGGGTGGTTTAACCTCTCTGGTGTGAACATGGTTTGGTTCTTTATGACTTTATAACTACATTGTGTGAAATATAATTTTGGATTTTTGAAAAACAGATTTTGGGTTGTATCGCCCACCCCTACTGCAGTGCAACTGCCCTCACATTGTACCAGATTTGCCCGTCCTTACTGTGTGATGTTACAGTACGTCAGTTGTCCACAAATTCGTTTGTACGTTCCTGGACATTTCCGGTAATGCATTGTTTAAATCACTTTCCATTAAAGATCTATACATTTATTTATTTAGATTTGACGATATGTTTATTTTAAATTTTTTACAAAATCTTCTTAAAAGGATGTTGAGTTTCTGTCTGAATGTGCATGTATGTATATATACACCTGTGAGTGTTGCTCCGAGCATACGGAGGGCGGATGGACGTCCTTTCCTCAGATGAACAGGCTGACCTGATTATGAGACTCTAATCTCTAATCCCATCATTTGGAGCATTATAAAGCTTATTTCTCCTAAGCAGAGATGTTTCTACGTCCGGATGGCAGACGTTACTCTCAAAATCAGTTTTATGGAGTTATGTAGCATAGAGACAATATTACTGCAGAAAAAAAGGTTCAAATATCAGTACTCTGGTGCCCACTTCATAGTTTGTACTAATATGGACATCCCAGAGATGCATCTAAAAGAGGAACTTTAACTGTGAATGTTGCCAGTAAAAAATGTCAATGATTTTGTGTCTGCAAACTAAGTAAATTATCTTTGTAGACATTAATATTCACACATTTGGCCAATACTTTGGACAGTACAATACTGATGTACAAACAGCACGAGTCTAATATCAATGTAGGAAAAATGATGGTCTTGTGTAAGAGTGCGTCATAACTTCAACATTTACAAATGACTGTATTCTCTGCCACACCAGCACCGCACATGCAGTTTCTATTGCGAGATAGTCTGTTGAAATTTCTAGAAGCGGCTCTTTGAAATTCGATTTGCATGTAGAGTATTCTGGCTTTTCAAGTCAGGCTGTAAATTCATTATTGTCACAATGCACAAAGAATTGTATATTGCATTTAGAAAATAAGAAACGATAAGCAGTGTTTTGTTTGTCAAATAGTCTCCTCCAAGTCATGTTTGAAGGTTATGTTTGCTTTGAGCTGTTGTGTAAGAGAGGCCGGATTCATTAGTCTCACTCTCTGAATCATGTTTGGCTTTTGTCCTTGTCTACAGAGATGTCTTTTTGAAAGTTGTCCTTGATGCAGTCGCTTGATGAGAGTTTGTTGAAGCAGTACAAATCTTGCCTTGAGGAAAAGATGCAGTTTGAAGAGAGTAGAATCAATTCAAATCAATTTTATTTAAATAGCACTTTTCACAATCTGCATTGTTCCTAAGCAGCTTTACAGGAGAAAATAAGAAAAACACAGAAAAGGTATAAACACAGTGCATTGTGTTATACAAGCAAGATCATTCTAAAACAGTCAATAATATCTAACAAACATTTCTTTTTATTTCACAAAATTTTAGCTCAATATTGAGTTTAACCTTAACATTCTGAGCACAACCTAAAGTGATTGTAAAATAGATGATCATCATTTCACTTCATGTTAAGGAAAGTTTAGTATTTTTCAGTGTTTATTGAATTTCGTTGTGCTGTGCGTTTGTGTACAGGACAACTGGGAGATCGTGGAGGGCTTGCGTGGCGGTCTGTCAAATGTGCAGGAGCCAGAGAAACAGGCGGGCTACATGCTGAAGAAAAGAAAATGGCCTATGAAAGGCTGGCACAAGGTATGTGTGTGTGTGTGGAAAACATCTGTCCATCAAAACCCAACCGTGCTCCAACATCACTTTTCGTCTATGCAAAAGAACAGTTCACCTGTAAATGAAAATTCTATCATCATTTAATCACCCTCAAGTTCCAAATCTGTATAAATGTAGTTGTTGTGATGAACACAAAAGAGGATATTTGGAAGAATAATTGTTACCAAACAGTTATTGGTCACCATTGACCACCATAGTAGGAAAAATTACTTTTTAAATGCCTTTGTTTTGTTGAACATAAAATATTTTGAAGAATGTAGTAAAGCAAACAGTTCTGGGGGACTTTTGACTACCAAGGTCATTTTTCCTATTATGGTTGTCGATGTAAATGATGACAGATTTTTTCTTTTGGGTGAACGGTCCCTGTAACTAGGACACGGTTTGCTGGTATGTTTTAGAATTGAAGAAGTGTAGAAATACAGACACCCTTTTTACCCTATTTACCTTAGATAAAGATGGCAGCAAAAAAACTAGATTTTTTATTTTATGAAAATTACTCTTTTACTGTTTGAAAAGATATTATTGGATAAATTGGTAGAAGTGATTTGTAGGATTGTGTGTCGGGTTGACCTCCATGCCTGTCTTCATCATACATCAGAGACTGTGGCTGGACTCTGGGGATTCAGCTAATTGAAACACATGATGAACGATCTTCCTGTGCCGTGACAATACCTTTCTGTGTTGAATTAACACATACTGACACTTGAGCACACACAAACACATCCTCAGACACATGCTCTGTCTGACTGTGAATAAATGATGACAGAATTTTTATTTTGGGGTGAACAGTCACTTTAAACACCATCGAGGGTATCCCCTTAAAAACAAGGTAGCTACACCACACTACACTACAGCTATATCACTGCTTGTTGGAAACGACAGCAGGTAATTGTGTCCACAAAATAAGTACTTGTGTCCACAGAAAAAGAGAATACAAGAATAGCAAGAAAAGTGGTGTAGTGATCTCATGCATCAAATATGTGTTAGCATCTGCTGAGAGGTCATTCATCATTTACAAAATAAATCTGACCCAGATTTCTCTTTTGCCCTTTCCACTTCTCTCCTCACAGAGGTTCTTCTACTTAGACAAGGGCATTCTGAAGTATTCCAAATGCCCAGCGGATGTGAGTATGAAAGTATACAACACACAAATACACGGTCACTCACTCAATCTAACCACATCACTCAGGACTTTTAGTGGTTAGTGCTCCATCATTTAAGTTCCTCCACACGTCTCTCATTAGATGTTTCCTCCTGCAGCTGTGGGAGCTCTAGATCAATGCTTCTCCCCCTGGGTTTGAGAATATTGCGTGGAGCTGATAGTCAGCAAATATAAAGGCATAAATCAGAAACTACGATAAGAATCTTATAGTCAGAGCATTTAATTATGATGGAGGTGGATATTTGACATTTCATACATCATGCTAAAGTGCATTGTGCAATTTGTTTACTTAATTTACTTATATTGAGATATACAGCAGAGGAAAAAATTCAGAGATTATTTGTTATTTTGAATAAAGAAATTGTTTCTATTTGCATTTATTTGCAGAAAATGAAAACTGAGATGCTCTTTATTTTTTCAGACCTCAAATATTGCAAAGTAAACATGCTCTTTTAAGAAATACAGCAGTTATATGTTTACACGTATTTATGAAATATGAAAAAAAAAAAATGATTTTTTTTGTGTCTTGTCATGCTGTCAGTCTTTCACATTGCTGTTGGATGACTTTATGTCACTCGTGAGGTTTGAAATTTAACAGACACTGGACTGGAATGGCCACAGTACATCTAGAAACACTGTTTAAATAAAAACTTGGAATGGTCTCTTAATTTTTTCTGCAGCTATATAAGGCTATGTTCACATTTGGCTTCTTTTTTGACAAGAAAAAGTTAACAATGACTTTTTTTATTAAAAAAGCGTCTTTTGTTGCTATTACAACAGGTGCAACAGTAGCCGTCAATCTACCTGCATGTTCTCCATGCGAAAGCTTATGGCTGGAATACACTTCAAGACATTTAAAATCTGAATAAATAAAAAAAACTAGCCGACTACACTTGTCGACTTTGTAAACAGTTAAGGCTAAAATACACTACACGACTGGTATCATACACTAAGAGAGTTTGCAAATGCAACATCTTGTTGCAAAGAGACGCATGATCAGCGGAAAAAACATGCATGTGCAAAAGATAGTTGCTGTAGTTATTGTAACCTCGTAACTGGGCGCCTGTTTAGGTCAGTGGTTATCATGTCCGGTTTCCGTAGCAACTCATCAAACGCTGCTACATGTTTGTTTGCAAAAATCTGAAACGGTGATAATTTACACAGAGTATCCATAGATACTAGATAGACATGCTCTGCTGTATCAGAAGGAGCTTTATTACCAAGTATGTTTTAACACACAAGGAATTTGACTTGGCGACATGAGCTTCCGGTGCTGAAGAAAGTACACACTAGTGCAATAGAATCTGGCAACATACGCAAGTAATCACTCACACCCTGTGGTTTTTTCACACCGCACATACAGAAAGACGTCTCTGATGATGGTTTAAATGTGGTATGGGTTGTAAAATCTGCCCAGAATATCAAACATGTTTTGATATCCACCTACTGGGGTCTGCAGATAAAATATCGAGTCTTAACCCATCATCAACTACATAACTTTCTCAGAAAAAAGTCTGCAACAACTGATGACTAACTTAGACTGGAAATCTGTGTAAAAATACTCGGCATTAAAGGCGGGTAGTGTATATCAGCCTTTACGCCTGTTTCACACATACTCCGTTTGCAGTGCATATACAGTTCGTACAGGGAAGCCCCTCCCCCCACATGCCTAACAACCTGTGTAGTGTCTTTCACATGAAAAATACTTTTAGATATCATTTTTACCAGATACGGTGTTTTTGCAACTTCGATGCAACATGACAAAGGGCGTAAGAAACGCATTTGAACCCTTTATAATTTTCTATTTTGTCCACACTGGACGCGCCGGTCGCATCAGGTGTAGACATGATGTCATATATTATTATTTATTGTACTGTTTATTAATACATTTATATTACATATTGTTATGTACAGTATTTCATTCTTATTTACTTCTAATTAAAAAATCCTTTGCATTTAGAATTTGCACACTGTGCTTATATTTATTTATTGCCTCTAGATCAAGGACTGTAATAAATGAGCCTTTGAGGATGGACTATTCACAAAGCCATCTGTTTAGTAAAGTTGGCCAAATGCCTCCCAAATGTTAGTTGTGGAGGCTTTCTGAAAAAATAGCATTAAAGAAAGTGCATCCTAAATCAGTTGAAATCTGGTTTCACTTCATTCGTATCCAATCTAGGAACATGTTTGCTCAGTAGTAATTTGAGTGCACTGCAACAAGGTAACATCTGTTGTATTTAAATGGGAGTTAGCGATGACATTTATAGATCAGACCTTCTGCCTGTGCTGTCCGCAGATCGAGAAAGGAAAGCTCCACGGCTGCATTGATGTGGGGCTGTCCGTCATGGCCATTAAGAAGAAAGCCAAGTGCATTGATCTGGATGCCGAAGAAAACATTTATCACCTAAAGGTATCACAACTATTAGAGTAGTAGGCTGACCTCACAGCGTTCCGCGGGCTAAAGAAGAGCATTAGTGGAGATTGCTGCATAACTCATTTTGTTGTACTTTTACTGGAAGTACATGTATTAGGATGATACAGTAGATTCACCGAACTATAGGGAACTATGATGTCATACTGAGATTTGTGGCTACTGTATATTAGTATATCAGTTTTCAAAAATTATCTCATGCATTTGGGACAATGTATATTCATTTTATTTCAAATGAATTTAATGCTTTTCATACAAAAATGATTATTTATTATACTAAACTGACTTTTTATGTACCATCGTGACTTAATATTCCAGAATACACATATTTACCAGAGATTCTACTTGTCTAGAAAATAATAATTATTGATCAAAATTA
This sequence comes from Triplophysa dalaica, assembly GCF_015846415.1. Lineage (NCBI taxonomy): Eukaryota > Metazoa > Chordata > Actinopteri > Cypriniformes > Nemacheilidae > Triplophysa > Triplophysa dalaica. The sequence continues at coordinate 11,351,678 of NC_079553.1, forward strand.
TTTACATATTGTATGTTTTGTTGTATTATATTTTTAATTTCTATGTTTCCATCTAAATGTCTAAATGTGAATGTGTTCCTGGGTTTCATTTTTAACTGCAGTAATTGAGGTGTGAGCAACAGATTCAGATTCCAACTCGTGTATGAAATGCAGCCAATTCTTCTGGCGGCCTTGTTCACTGATGTCTGTTTTCATGATTAAAGCTATTTACAGATCATTAGGTCAGTTTAATATTAGAGAGCTTTAGAAGAGATTGACTCTGAAGCAGCAGATCATTTCAACATTTGCAGGACAAAGGTTTTGTTCGCCTTCCTTTTTAAATGTGAGGTTTGACGCATCAAGACCAACACTTTTTAAAGCCTGGATATGTGTCTGCATCTTTAATTTTCATCTCCTTGTGTTTGCAGATCAAGTCCCAGGAGCTGTTTGATGAATGGGTCTCTAAGCTTCGTCACCACAGACTATACAGGCAGAATGAGATTGCCATGTTCCCTCATGAAAAACGCTCTTCCGTCCTCATTACTCCCCCACCTCGTCCCCTCCCACACCTGACACTCAGTCCATCAGAAAGGTGTGTCAGACAGAGAACAATTACCAGTTAACGCACTTTATGGGTTAAATACCGGACAATACAAACAAAATAAGTGTTTATATAAAAGACAGCAGGAAAAACACCAGTTTTAGTTATTCACCTTAAAAAAAAAAAACGTGTAATTTGACTATGTGTTTAAACTGCATTGGGTTGTTCTGACTTTCTATCTCTCTCTTTCTCTCTCTCTCTCTCTCTCTCTCAATTTAGCGGGCCTCTCTCCCGAGACAGTCCTCCTTTCATTCGCCTGTATCTTTTACAAGTCAGGCCAAGGTGACCGCTTGGCTGCAGTCTTCAGAAGACATGGACAGGTGCACCAAAGGTACACACACACATTTATGAATCCTACTCACACTGAAAATGCTGATGACTGCAGCTTCTCACATCAATCTGTCCTCTCTCTCTCTCTCTCTCTCTCTCAGAGCTCTCTGTATGTGAGGGTCAGCTTCTGGATCTGAATCACTTGTTAAGAAGCATGGAGGTGTTACACCGCACCTATTCTGCTCCAGCCATCAATGCTCTGCAGGTAGAATGTTATTCACAAATAAAATCATTTCTCATTTCACATCTGGCTCAAAACACTGTATTTTATTATACCAGTCAAATTGAAAAATGTGTTTTAGCTGTTATAATGTTTACAAACGGATAGATGTTTTAGTAAAAGTATTATTTTTATGAAGTTTAATTCAATTGACTTTTTAAAGTGTTTAATGGAAAAGCTTTCACTGATGTCTCAAAAGGCTGTTCGTAGTACCCCGGGCGGCAGTCCTGCTGTGCATCTGTTTTTTATTGCCTAGAGTTTCTCAGTTGATAGCACAATATCAGAAAAATGGCGACGAGGAGTTTTTTAGTCGTGAATCAAATTACTCCACTTAACCGCTGGGACAGATGACACATTATTCCTTAAGCTGTGGTCTCGTCTGAATAACATTATTGAAATTGCTGTCCTTTAGCTGCACTGAATTACAATTATGTCTCCGTATTCGTAGACAGATATAGATTTATTTTCTCTTTTTATGTTATGTAGAAAGCCATCCTGCTGAAAGGTTTCTAATCAATCTTGGAAGGTGATGATTCCGTAAATGAAACACTGTTTTGTTTTGTGCAGGCTACAACGTACGACAGCCCTAAAAAAGAGAAACGGCATCCACGAAAATGGCGTCCCAAGAGTTATGGGAAAGACAACAAAACAACCCTACAAGTTAGTGATTTATGTTAACGCATGACTGTTCGACCTGATATTAGCAAACACAGTCTTTCTACAGCTTTGAAAGCAAATGATGACCACTTAAAATAACTAAAGATTTCTAGGAAGGCATTTTATTGTTCTAATATGAAATAACCTGCTAAACAGTATTTTAAACATAAATTGTGTGTGATGACAATAAAAGTTACTAAACCTTAGAACAGCATATCATATAATAATGCAAAGGACCGTAAACTATTACTGCATGTGCCAGATATTTAATATATAATCTAATCCGCCTCATGTCTGCTATTCTCTTCCTCCTGTTGTTATTAGGTTCCAAGCTGTATCTCTGCAGGGTCTATGCGTCTCCACGCGTCCAATCCTAACCTCTCTTCGGTCGAGCTGACCAATGAGAAGAGTTACCACGAGCCACTGGATCTGCCTATAGACGTATCCAAACTCCAGGAAGACTTCTGCCGAGTCGCCAATAACTGTAAGCGCAGATCCAGTCAAGTAGTCTTCGAAAATAAAGACAACACATTTTTTCTAGGTTAAGAAATTTAAAAGCAGCAGGACAGTGGCCCTTCAGGAATAGATCTGCAATAGAGCATGAAATTATCCATCTGTTTTCAGTCTAAATGAAGAGTGTATGTTTTCGTTAAATGGGTTTACATTATAATTGTGCTTTAAAATCTAGTCACACACTCTAGGTTCTTTTTTAGGAAATCCCTGCGGGATGTCCTGTTCTGTTAGCTTTAAAAGAGATGTATTAGAATTTGTGATGTTAAAGGGGTTGTATGGCGTGAATACTTGTTTTTCTGTGTCTTTGTTGTGTTATAAGTTGCCCATGCATGTAATACATGCATCAAATTGCTAAAATTGAAGTGCCGGTACAAAAGATGCATTCTATCTAAATGCGAATCCTCACCCAGACCTGCCTGAAACGCCTCGTGTAACCACATTCCCACAAATCAGCGTCAGTTGGTTGTATGATTTGACTAAGACCACCCAAATGTATATGCAAGTAATGTAGGCGTATCTGTCAGTACAATTGCTTTGGAACCTGATGTTCCAAATATGGTAAGAGGCTTTACATTTCCGTCACGCGCTTGCATTATTCAACCAATCACGACGCACTGGTTAACTGGCCAATCATAGCACACCTCACTTTACAGAGCGATTAGCTTTGTAAAAATCTGTGCGTTTCAGAGAGGCGGGGCAAAGAGGAGATACAAACATGCTCAGTATTTGGAAATTACAGACTTTTTTAATCATAAATCGTCTATACACATCGCATTACATTTAAAACAAACGATAATATTTGTTTTAGCCGTGTCATATGACCCATTTAACATCTGTCTATAAATTCTTAAAAATAAATTAATCAAAATTGGTCACCTTAACCAAATCCAACTAATAAAGGGGTTGGTTGGATGATATCCCAACCTCTCTGTAGTTCAGCTGACCAATAAAAATGTTGAAAAGAAAAAATTGGCCAGCATGAACGTCTAGAAACAAAATCAATTAAAATTCAAATGCATTGATATTGTATTGCATTGAGGGGATTTGGAGGTCTCAGACGTGCTGTAATGTCAAACTGGTCAAACAGTTTTTTTTCTGCTTTAGCAGAACATAGTGTCGCAGAGACAACTACAGCAGACAGCATGGATGTTTACTTCTGTCACTTGTTGCATAGCAACAGTGGGCACATGTTTCTGTTGTCATGTGTGATGTCCGCTGATTTTTTTGGTTGAAATCCAGTTTTTAACTCAATAAAATTGAAGAAAAAACACTTCTTGATAGGAAAATGCCTCAGGGATTGATAGAGATCAACAACTACATGAATACACTTGCATAAAGCTCTATGTTTTGCAGTGTTATGCGTAATGCGTACAAAAGTAATGTATTACAGTAACGTATTACTTTTTGCTGTAACACAGTAGTGTAAGGCATTACAAATCAATTTTCAGTAATATTTTACCAAGTACATGTTCAGTAACGCTTGCGTTACAACAAATTTTTAGCACGCGAGACATTAACAACACAAAAATCTCCCTCTGGCTGGTGTAACTTTGTATTTTGTAATGTAACAGCCCGCCGGTTCGCTGTAAGCAATGTTGCCAGGGTTGCGGTTTTCCAGCACAATTGGGCTACTTTGATAATGCAGTTAATAAATCATGAAGCCGCGGGTTGCGGGTTTTTGGGCTACTTTCATAATGAACTGCGGCCGCCTAAATGTTTAATTTTATTGTAAGGATAAATGTTAATTGATGAGATATTAAATGTGTATTCATACTCAGATGAATACCTGGCAACTTTTAAAAGTGTGGGGAACGAGCATTGACAGGCAGGCTACAGTACAGGGAGGGACGCGGGAGCTCAGCTCAACCAAAGAGGAAATTATAGCGGTGGTATTAGACAATGCATCCAAATTAAGTTTTTACCAATGTTTCGTTCTAAGGTGCATGTCACGTTGCACAAAGAAAGACACGTGTGAGTCTACAACAGTTGATTCTTAAATTTAACCATGCTTATATCTTTAGCAATTTTTTACGAAGAGAAAACACATTTCTCGTCCATTTCTGTGCATGGCCTCGAGCACACATGGGATCTTTTTAACGGTACACTCCACCCAAAAATTCTGTTATGGACTACTCACCCTCTAGTTCAAACCTGTATACATTTCTTTTTTCCGTTGTACACAAAGATATTTGGTAGAATGTTAGCAACTGAAAAGTCTTAGGCATCATTTACTACCATAGCAGAAAAGATAATAATGGTAGTCAAAGGTGACCCAGAATTGTTTGCTTTCCTAAATCATCCACCACATCTTTTGAGTTCAACAGAACAAAACATATATACAATACCTAAGAAACCATTCAGTTAAGTAAATATAACCCTAACCATATTCTTTTTGCCAGTCAACCTTCTTTTTAGACCGGATGGGCAGTGTTTCAAATAAAATCCTTTGAAATACAAAATACTATTATTTTGTAATAGTATTTTGTATTTAAATGCATGTAACTCTTTCCCCGCCAGCCTTTAAAAAAAACGTTGCCAGTGTTTTTTTAACATTTTCACAAAATGTTAATGGCTCACAGTACATTTTCTGTAATTAATTTATGGACAAACAATATATCAAATGAAAGAACAGAGTCTCTGCTTTTAAACAAAAGAAACCGTATTCTTCTATCTTGATTTGTTCTTTTTTTATCACCCCTTAGATGTAGGTTTCTTCAAAAATGATATAATACAAAACTTTTGGTCAGAGACTCCAACCAGATTAAACCAAGAACAATCATTAAAAACAGGTAAAATATATACGTTCTAGGTTCAGAGGTTCTCTACTTTTTCCAAAGGTGTGAAACAGCGCCACCTGCTCTACAACAGTACAAACACAGATTGCCGTAATAACTCATCTTTGGCCGGGAACGTTTTTTTTAAAATGACGAGATATCTCGTCAATGGCGGGAAAAGAGTTAATCTTAGTATTTTTTGTGTTTATTTTTGAAAATACAAAAATACAAAGACATTTAAGAATGTTAAATTCTACTTCTGTAGTTACTTATACACACCTGAAACAGATCATGAGACAAAACCATTGAACAAAAGAACTACAACAAACTACAACATTAGACAGGAAACAGGAACTAAGGAATACAAACTAAAAGTCCACAATACAAAGGGCAAAACACAGACTGGATCGTGACAGTTTCATATTCTCGAAAATAAAATAAAAAAGTTCTGGCTCCGTATTTGTTTAAAAATGTCAGAAACGTGTCTGCTGTCTCCTGCTGTCACCACGCAACAGGAGCAGCAGGTGACGCAAATCACACAATAAGGAAATCCTCCGCGAGACTAGACCGTCTCATTGAGTAAGGGAATTACTTTTAAATAACAGTAACAAGTGATCTGTAATGTATTACAGTTTGGTAGTAACTTGCACAACACAGATGTTTTGTGCCTAAACGTTTAACCCATCCACATTAACTATTGCATAACTTAATTTACTCTTCGTTTGTTTGTTTGTTTGTTGTCAGTTCATGTTACCATGAAGTCAGCCCTCAGTATGCTGACAACAGAGAAAGAGAGATTCAGACAGATGTTGGAGCAAGAGTCCTGTCCAGCTCCGTCCGCCCAGCTCATGGGATTGAAGAATGCCCTGGCTTCTGTATGAACATACCCACAAACCACATCACTTCTCCTTTTTCTCTTTGCTCTAATACTCACCACATGTTTGCTAACCATCTTTCTGCTTTGCCTTAATACTTTATTGCATTTTATGTTACTTGCAGCAAAAGTGTGAATCGTATTGTTTTCTGCACCTGATTTATAGTAAAACTTTTATAATCAAACGATATATTAGGTTCTTAATATATTTATTTGATTTTAAAAATGGCCAAAGCATATTTAACATTTATGCAGTATGGCAGATAAATGACAATGTCTAAAGTGCAGAGAATTGCCTAAATATGTTTTGTTTGGTATCTTGTGTTTATATCTTGAGAACAATAGAGTTACTCCTCCCAGGAACAGCTTTAACATACTAAAAACAGTCTGAATTATGACTCATCTTCCTCAATGAGTCATGTTATTGTGAAGCAGACCTCCACAAGCACTCCAGAGAGTAAAACTCTGAGCTAACATCGAAAAGAATCTGTTAGATGTCCAGAGTCTGAACTCAAACCAAATCTGGGCATCTTGTTCCAAATAATTTATTGACTGGGAAATCTAGAACAGCATGTGTTCCTTTAAAAGGGATAATTCACCCCAAAATACCCTTTGAAACTCATAAGACTTTTCCATTGTGCCATAGGACATCTTTTGAAGGATGTTTAATAGTTAGATGCTCTGTTTTGTAAACATTATGTGAGTTTTGCTGGTTGCTTCCTCAGGCCGTAACGCAGAATGCTGAGCTGCGAGAGCGTCTGTGCAAGATTCACGCCGAGTCGCACCTCCCCGAGCCCTCTGTACATATAAACCTCAGCCCTGGCCCCCTGCAGGTGGGTGAGGGAAATGTTCTGCCATTACCTCCCATCCCACATCCCCTTTTACCATTCTTATTATTTTTGTTCAAGATGTTCAAGTTTATCATTTTTGTTTAATTATTTGGGCAGTTTTTCAAATGCAGGTCATATTGAAAATCTGTCTCTACACCAGTTACCAACCATGTACAAAATTCATCAAATATGAATCAATAATCAACACAAGATATTACTTTCAAAATATAAAGAATCAAATTCAACCTTAAAGTTTGTTTAATGGTAGAAAGTATGATATCCACATTTAGTTTTACATTTACTTGTGGGCAATTCCAGCATTATAGATGCAACATTTTTAGTCAAAACTTGAAATATAAATAATATATAAATATAAAAAACACACAGGACATGTTTGAGCGCATGGTAGACAAAACATTTTTTAGTAAACATGTCAAGAGTGTGAAGTATTTGAATACAAAACATATATTCATATTTTCATATTTTCATTTCCTACACTTATACTTTTTATTTATAAATACAATAATTTCCAACAATTCCACCATTATGGACGTGACATTTCTTGTCAAAACTTGAAATATAAATCTTCAGAGAACGTATTGAGTACCAATATATTAATTCATCTGATTATATTTGACTAAACCCCTGATGGTAGAGTCCAGACATTAGAAAAATATCGGTCTATTATATCAGTCTAGTTTTCTATTTTAAATGAGGGAAAAATGTATGCGTTAGTCTGCAGCGTTTTATAGAAACAACATACTTTGTATGATTTCTGTGAATTAAAATATGCAAACTAGAAGCAATAATACCCAACAAATGGAGAAGGAAAACTCTTTATAGAGTATAAAATAGTTACTACATTTTCAGCTGCCTTTTTATGACGGAATATGGACCATTATGGATGTGACAGCCTGGTTATGGATGTGACAATTCACTTGACTATGGACAATCATGCTTATAAACATTTTGAGAGACCTCACATGAGTATTTAAGCCACAAAATATTAACGTCTGATCTATCAGTATAATAAAAACTAGATTTTTTCATCTGAAGGTCGACATGTGCATTGAATTGCCCTTGTACCTTTACTTTTTTATCTCCTGGAGATAAAAACCAAGGCATGATTTATGTTAATTGAACCCACAGATATTCGATGGAGAGGCTGAGTCAAAAGCTCCTCCATCAGTTAATCATGTCTCTGGGTAGTATATTCATCCAAACCTCCTTGCACGCACACTAACAAGCTTACATCTGACGCCCTCGCTTCGCTCACAAAGAGTTGTGTTTTTTTGTGGGATTAATCTGTCAATAACCAACTTCTCTAATTGACAATCTAGTCAACACAATGCTGTTGCGCTCATTAGCTTGGCAAGCTCTGCCACCATATGGCTTCCTCTTTTGTCACAACAATTCATGATTCACATTACATTTCTCGCTCATTACGGTCTACTTTACACACTTTTCTAAAAAAAATTGTTATATCTTTTCATTGTGCAGTGATTGACACAAGTTTGAAAATATGTGGGTCATGTTTTCTCTCACAGTGGACAAAACAACACATTGTATACATGCATAATGTACAAAAACCCTTTGAGTTCCTATATGAAACTCACCCGATGAGCAGCAAATAAAATGTTTCTTGCAGCGAAAAACATTTGACTGTGCTTTTGTGACTTCATCCAGCAGCAAGACCCCAGCGATGGTTCCCGCCCCCTTGTCCACCAGTTGTCCAATGAGAGCAGAGCTTCCATTACAGAGTCTCTTTCCGAGTTCTTTGATGCTCAGGAAGTGCTTTTGTCAGCTAGCTCTTCAGAAAACGAGGTGAGGATGATGACCATATTCCGCACCTCCCCCAGAACTGTGCAAGTACTCATTATCGAGAGACCGGCTGCCTCTATTCTCCTCTTTACTTCAGTCAGACACTACCCTGACACCTATTAGGAGACAGAGGAACGGCATAATTATATTAAACGTGCAATATGTGCCACGGATGACAATCCACAGACCCGCCTCCTTGACTTTCCGTCTGCCTTACACTGAGACGGACCTGCCCAGGGAGTTCCTGTAGCAGAAGTAATATGAAAATTAGATAATTGTTTTCTTCTAAAAATACGCCACGAAGATCTAAAGAGATACAAGTTTCGCTAGTGTGAGAATTAGTACCCTGGAAACCCACTAAGTCATTGCCATGTGTACAAACATACTTAAGTGTTCATAGTAAAGTTGTTTATTTGTGGGTGCGGAGCGAATCCATCATGTCTTTTCATGATTTTCAGTTGGTAGATGGTCAGTTGATAGGCTGAGATGTGTTTATTTTGTCAGAGAGGCAAACAGCTGTAATGATAATGTGTGGTTTCCTGCTAGGCTTCAGAAGATGACTCATATATCAGCGACATCAGTGATAATGTGTCCATGGATAACTTCAGCAACAACGTGGAGAATGAGAGGCTCAATACAGGTGAGAATCCCGCACATTTTTTCACAGATAATTTGCTTTCATTGAAAAATTTTGTGAGCTGTTTTACAGAAGGTTGTGAGTTTGGTAGGAGACAGGCAATTTTAACATGGCCAGCCCTACTGATGGTGTGCTGGTTACCAGCAGAAATTGTATTTTGGACATTGATCCCTATCATGGTTTTCAGCTCTCTAGACATCTTTTCAAGCTGCACCTGCCTAATCAGAAAAGTGCTGTTGGTCAGCCATCGTATCCTTAATAAACCAAATAAAGTAATACATAATTTCTTCATCAGGTTTTGTGGAAAATGGTTGTGCTCTGGAACAGAGGCGGTTGTGTCTTCCCTCTCCCAGCCCCAACACCAGCAACATCAGTCTGTGGCACATATTAAAGAACAACATTGGAAAGGATCTGTCAAAGGTGGCCATGCCTGTTCAACTCAACGAACCCCTCAATACACTGCAGAGACTGTGTGAGGAACTGGAGTACAGCGAACTACTCGACCGGGCCGCAAACACACAGGATCCATTTGAGCGTATGGTAGGCAAACATTTTATAGTAAACATTCCACCATTGAGAAATATTTGGATACAAAACATATATTCCATGTATTCAAATTTTCATTCCCTTAACTTATAATTCTTATTATTTAAAAATAAAATAACTTCCTGAACAGCATCCAGTAATTTACTGTATAAATGTAAATGTAAATGTGTTGCTGTCCTTCTGAAAGTTCTGATTTTGAAATTCGCTGTTTTTCAGGAAGTGGAAAAATGTTTAAACCCCTTTTTATTTGTTGGACACTTTTCTAAAACCCAGTGACAAAGGGTGAGAAAAATAATCATGAAATATGGAGATACAAGGTTTAAGGAAGCAGCTATATACTGTACAACAGATTTAAGGCATCATTAGATTTCAGCAGTGGTGTTTGAACAATCATATTTTTCCTCATAATTATTTAATCAGTCTCTATAATTAGAATTCAATATACAGTAAAAGATGTACACTCACCTAAAGGATTATTAGGAACACCTGTATAATTTCTCATTAATGCAATTATGGTGGTGTTGTAATATTGTGTTGGATGTTTTCTTGGCACACTTTAGGCCCCTTAGTGCCAATTGGGCATCGTTTAAATGTCACGGCCTACCTGAGCATTGTTTCTGACCATGTCCATCCCTTTATGACCACCATGTACCCATCCTCTGATGGCTTCTTCCAGCAGGATAATGCACCATGTCACAAAGCTCGAATCATTTCAAATAGGTTTCTTGAACATGACAATGAGTTCACTGTACTAAAATGGCCCCCAAAGTCACCAGATCTCAACCCAATAGAGCATCTTTGGGATGTGGTGGAACGGGAGCTTCGTGCATCCCACAAATCTCCATCAACTGCAAGATGCTATCCTATCAATATGGGCCAACATTTCTAAAGAATGCTTTCAGCACCTTGTTGAATCAATGCCACGTAGAATTAAGGCAGTTCTGAAGGCGAAAGGGGGTCAAACACAGAATTAGTATGGTGTTCCTAATAATCCTTTAGGTGAGTGTATATACAGTACTGTAAAATACAGGAATTTTGTATGCAGGAAAAAACTGCTTCTATAGACAGTTTCATCGGACGCCTGGCCCAAAGTTTACTTCCGGTCTGTGTTTGGTTGTAGTATAACAATTTATTTGATATTTAATTTATATTAAAGTTCATTTTTATTCATATGTTATTGTATATAAATTGTATTCAATTAAAACTACTCAATAGTTTGGGTGACACAAAGTTTTTTATGTTGTTGTCACTGAAACAGTCTATAAGCCTTGACAGCAAGTAATATATACATATATGTAGGATATAGATGAAATTTTGCTTGAATATGAGTGTGATGAGGTTCTGTATTATTAGAATGCCTGTGATTAGAAACCAGAAACAACATCGGAGTGTCTTTAAAACCTTTTTTTTAAAGGAAATGGAGAACTACTTTCTTCTGCCACAAATTCCAGCCAAGCATACATTAAAACAAACCCCCGTTACTGATTCCAAACCGTCACGTCTTTTAAATTTGCGCTGTGCTGCTTTAGTGAAGTTATTGTGGAGAAATAATGAGACAGGACATGCATGTGAATGACTGTAAAAGAACACTCACTGATAATTCGTAATTTCCATTGCACTGTGAGAGTTTCCATTATTTTTTAATGTAAACATGCACTTGTTTACTGCAGCAAGTTCTCACTCTCTCTCTGTTTATATGGCGAGCCGCAACCGACTTGTTCAGGTGACTGAGACACTTCCAAATGTACGTGTTTTACTTTGGTTTCATAAGTCTGATTTATGTGGCGGAGTGATACAAGCGGTAAAGCGGTTTCCGTGGTGGAATATCCCTAATATGTATAATAACATAATATTTATTTTAATAATAATTCAATTTGACAAAAACAGAATATTGTAATATACAAAAATAGGCACTATTATAGATCTTTTTAATAACTTTCTACACTAAACAAACAAAACAAAAATGTTCATGACAGCACTTACAGTATGACAACATAAAAACACTCTGTGGACTTTGTTTGGCTAACCAAATCGATTTGTGGCCCTTCAGACACAGGCATTGTCTGATTTATAATGTCACAGTACATTAGTCTTTAGTAGCCTGATGTGATTGTCCATGAGTAGAGTCAATCTTTTGAAACCCGTCTGATCCAGTATTGCTCATAAGTGGATGAATATTGTTCAGAAATGATTCTTGCTGTCTGAAAATGTGCTCTAGTCCGCTGCACTTTACTGTATCCAGTGACACACGCTGCAGCGTCATTGTCTCCGGAGGAGGAAAGAGATCCTCTCTTACTTTAAATGAGAGCTGCAGACTTTGAATTGTCATTGCACTAATGCCTCATTCAGTAACTAGCGGTTTAGATTTTCAGGATGTAAATTCAATCTAATTACAGTATAAGAGACAAAAGCAGTGAAGGAGAGAAATGGACCTCTCCTGTATTACCAGTAATTTAGCTGAAAGTCCTGCCCTTTGTTAAATATATAGAACTGTTGTACATGTTTTGTCTCCAATGTACATGTTTGTACATGTTTTTCTCCAAAAAAAATGTTTTTTATCTTTCATAAAAAATGTCAGCTGACATTACATAGTAATTAGCAAATTAAAATTGTATAACACTACAGCCGCACAGCAAATTAGACTATTCATATATATATATATGGTACACTATGTAATGCAGAAGTGAGTGAAATCAAACCCTCTCCTACATTTCTTCTCACTGAATATTCTGTCAACTAATGATACATGGACTGCCAGTGTTATTTCATGCTGAGTTTGAAATGTTTTGGTGATATCCACTCAGATGTATATCAGAAACAATATCATTTCAATAAAAGTTCAAATGAAGCATGTCATTCCCTAGAAAGGCAACATTAACATATCGAGCCTGATGCATTTTGTATGTAGGTGTACATCGCAACATTTGCAGTGTCAGGCTATGCTTCCAGTTACTACCGTGCAGGAGGAAAACCCTTTAATCCAGTATTGGGTGAGACCTACGAGTGTGACAGACCAGACAAAGGCTTTCAGTTTGTGGCTGAACAGGTAGGCCACCTGTTTTTATGCTTTGCATTTGTGAACAGGTGTTTGTGTGTGGATCTCACCACTTCTCTGTTTTCATTCTTTAGGTCAGCCATCACCCTCCCATATCAGCGTGTCATGCAGAGTCTAAAAACTTCATCTTTTGGCAAGGTAACACCACAGCAATAATGGCAATAATCTGCCCACCTGCCAGATTAGGATTTGTCTCTGAGTCACTTTTGATAATAAATGCTTTTGTTAAGAAACAATAGCACACATGTTGAATTAACATGTTGGATTACAGTTTGTTTTATTGAATTCAAAAACTGTTGCGTTCCTTCTAATTAAATACATTTGCAAAAAATAATTCACTGTTTTTACAGAGAACTCAAATGAAAAAACTAAGATTATAGGATTGTAATCTCTCTAAAATCTGCAGATGTGATTTTGACCATGTTTATTTGCATGACTGATTTAGATGTGCGGTGGAGGAATAAATTCTGGGGGAAGTCCATGGAGATTGTTCCTGTAGGAACTACTCATGTGGTTCTCCCCGGGTAAGTTTCTCTCTATATTTATTACTTAAATATGGTTTTGAGCACAAGCTATCTCTCGGGTCTTGACAATTATATGTTTAAAAAGTTGGTTAAAAGATATTTGTTTTAATGCACTGCAGTGGACTTGTTTAGTCACACTAGATTGTTATAGAATGTATTTAAATTGATTGATTGCGTTAACATGTGGTACACGAAAGTACACGAAAGAACTGCAGTATTGCCAAAATCCTATAATAATCGCATTATGAGGGTGGTTGTACACATAGTCATCGTCACAAATTCAAGTTATTAGACATTTGTAATAGAAAGCGGAAAATATTTTGCGCTTATTTAGCGATAGTTGCATCACAGATAAATGTAAACAGACTATACAAGCAAGGTAACTTTAAATGCGGAGTCATTGAATCGAAATGGTTCTCTCCTGTCATTTGACTACTTTTCATATAAGTGTTTTTCGACCACGAATAGCTACAATATTATTTAATACAACACTTATTGTGTTCGGCACAATAAGTCATATTCACCTAGGATGCCACGAGTGTGAAAACATTTTCATTTCAAATAAATCATTTTGATTTTTCTGTCACCTGCTCCTTCAAGTTATGTTGGTAATGTTGAGAATTTAATTGACGGTTCAGAATTCAGGTAATAAAGTCTTGTTTCTCGTGCTTTGGGACTTGTAGCGAGACCACGGAGGTGAGAACAGATTGAAGTCTGGGTAATTGGCATTTTGAATGATGGCACTGTCCAAATTGTAACAGCTGCTGTGGTTGATGTTGTCAGCGGCCTTGATCTTATAAAACCATAGAGCTCTTATCTTTTTCTTGAAACACCGGGACAGCAGATGGGGCATGAGCTGCTGAAGTGAATACAGCAGCCAGTTACATTGTGATGACACATGATGACAGCTGGCTGTGCATACGAAGGGCATGCATTTCACTCACTATATGAATGTAGCTTAGTTTTTCCAGGTGAATGAGAAACCATTTTGGGCTCTGTATTCCATCTCAGAAAAGGTGTAGGTATTAGTAGCGGTACAATATATGAGTTTCTAAGCACAATGAGTAATGGCAATAGAAAGCAGCATGGCCAGTGGCCAGTTATTGCTGTCTGGATTATTTAATTCTGATTGGTCGACAGGTCAAATATTTTTGTATCGACCGATCCTTCAAAGCTGTGATTTATTTATATTTATTATATGACTGGGTACTTTTTCTTCTTTTGCATAAAATCATTTCAAATTGAATGAGACACAAATTGCTGACATCGACAAAAACATATCTCTCCCGCAGCTTTGGCGATCACTATGAATGGAACAAAGTGACTTCATGCATCCACAACATTCTGAGCGGGCAGCGCTGGGTCGAGCACTACGGCGAAATCTCCATCAAAAACTCCAACAGCGAGAAGTGCCAGTGTAAAGTCACCTTCATCAAGGTGAGCTAACTGCATCGCCAATACAATCTCATCCGGTCTTCATGCCCTTGGCAAACAAAGGGAGTGTCTAAAAAGTGTGATCATTTTTACAATTCTATTAGGTTATTTATACATGTCACCTTTTGGAATCTGGATGCAAAATTTGTGAATATCAGAATCAGTTGAACATTTTTTATTATTTATATTTTACATCACAGCTAACATCTGCTGTATTTGAAAGCTGTTATTATTCTGATTCAACGCTGCAGTGTTTCATAGTCTGACAGGCCTCAGTCTAATAGCGTTCAAGACAGTCATAGGGTAACTCTCTGAGGTGTTCGGATAGGAGATATTAAACTCTGAGGTCTTCAAAGACTTCCAGAAATACTTAAGCAATACAGGTCAAGCTTTGGTGAGGAGAAAGAGAGAGCTGGTTTCATAAAACAATGTCTTCTTCTTCCTACATAACAAGCAAGGCATATCTGTCATTCACATTATTTTCAAATTCATTCATTTAAAATGCACTGCATTATCATAAAAGACAGTGTTCATGCAAAACTTAATTTCTCGTACTTTTGTGTATTATACACATGAGAAGCAGCTTCATGAAGTAAATACTGTGGACTGACAAATCTGTAACTATGAAGCTTATAGTCCTATCTGTCCAGCATTTTCTGTTCAATCTCACAGTTCAAAAGGCCGTCGCATCAGTAAAGCATACATACACGTAGACAGCGGCTAGAAGACTGCTTTCTTCATGTTATATACTATTATTTCTCTATTTACTATTGCACTTTTGGCAATTGTTTGCCTTATATTTTTAACATATTTGTCCTTAATCTGAGGTGTTTTGAAAAAGTTATTTCGTTTTAATTTGCCTGTTTCTTTATGCTGAATACATATCACATACACTTTTTTCCAACGACTGTAACCAAAGAAAAACAAAAATATTTTGTTTAATATTTTACATTTTGGTATTATTACTTGTACGCAGAAATTGCAATTTACTGGAATAACACTGAGCTCAAAACAACAGTTTGACATCCAAAACTTCAGACGTGTACATTTGATAGTTTGTTTCTTTTAAGTTCCAGACTTAGTCACCCAATATCGCTTTATCTCACCTATCAGAAATTTCTAACATTTTCTGACAGTGAGAATTGTAAAATATATATATTTTTTAATAAGTAGAGTTTTTTTTTGCAATATACCGATATATTGTAATTAATTATATGAGCTCAAAATATTCTTGAGTTGAATATACACTAAAACATTGATGTTACAAGAAAACAAATATTACCACAATAATTAGCTCCACAGAATTGTATAAGAACAACAAAAAGATCAAGGTGTTTGTGTTCTTTGCAGGCAAAGTACTGGAACTCCAGCATGAATGAGGTAGAGGGATCTGTCACAGACCACAAAGGGAAGATCGTCCACAAGCTGTTTGGGAAATGGCAGGAGGGCATCTACTGTGGCACCCCACCCTCTGCTACCTGCATCTGGAGGACGAGTAAGGAACTCATGCAAACTCACACAGTATCACAACCATTACTCCTATGGAATGTCCCCATAAACCACCTATACCAAGATTGTGTATGTTTGTGTGTGCTTCAGACCCTATGCCTCCTGACTATGAGCAGTACTATGGTTTCACCAAGTTTGCTATGGAGCTAAATGAGCTGGACCCTGTTACCAAACCACTTCTTCCGCCCACAGACACCAGGCTCCGACTCGACCAGAGGTAAAACTTTGCTTCCAATCACAATTATTCCCTTGGCTCAGTCAAGTTTATTACTACCTGAAGCAAGGACGTTATGAGACCAGAATTTTATTACAGAGGTAGTCAGTACAAATACTGTGAAATGTAATGATTTTCATACTAATTTTGATTCCACGGCAAAAAAATTGAAATATTAAAAAGGTTTTAGACACTGAATACTCCAAGAGGCTTACAAACAGTAATGTAACCATTTATCCTAGATCAGGGGGGACAGAAAGTTAAGAATTAAAGTGTTTACAGCCCTCTGCCAGTATGATAATTCATATAAATGAGTCTAGGAATACTGCACTTAATTACTTAACCTAAAAATAAATAATCATTTAATCGACATCATGTTCCAAACTGATGGCCCCTTTTTAATTCATTGAAAATCATTGAATGTTAATACATTGAAAAGACGTTGTCCCGTTTTGTGTCACCTTAGCTATACTTTTGACATCTATATTAGCAGCTTCGTTTTTTTATGACATAAATGTGTCACAGTCACAACAAGATGACATAATTGCATCTGTTATGCACTGCACCTGTTATGGTATATTCAAGGACACATGAATATCATATGAGACTATGTGATCATGTGTGCGTTCAGGCTACTGGAGGAGGGGAATATTGAAGCCGCAGAGATGCAGAAACAGAGGATCGAACAGCTGCAAAGAGAGAGACGCAGAGTCCTTGAGGAAAACCACATGACACATCAACCTCGATTCTTCCAGTATGAGCCTACAGTCCTACTTAATGTGCACCGTCACAATTTTACTTTAACAAAGAAAGTTTTTATTTGGGTCTTATCTAGCCCCTTCATTCTTAAAGGGATAGTTCAACCAAAAAAGGAAAATTCTTTCATCAGATACTTATGCTTATAGCATTCAAAAACTGTTTGACCTTCCTTCTCATGGGAAACACAAAAGAAGATATTTAAAAGAAATACACTGCCCCTATTGACTGGACACAAAACCATTGAGACATTTATCAAAATATTTTTTTGAACAATAATAGGGTAAATAAATGATATAAGATCTATCCCTTTAATATCACTTTGACATAATTGTACAAAACTGATTTCTTGACATTTCTCAAAGAACAAACTGAGAATAGGTTCATTTGTTTTTAGCTTTAGCCTGATGTCTATCAGTCTTGCGTTTATCATTATCTACACAAAGTCTCCACATCATCATGTATTTTCTGCTGTGTCACCAACAGAAAATCCAAAGACGACATCTGGATGAGCAACAACACTTACTGGGACTTGCGGAAAGATCCTGGATTCAGCAGTCTGGACTGCCCGGTCCTCTGGTAACTCCAACAGTCATCTGTGCTCACTGTCGCTTGTGTATTGTCCGGCCAACTTTACAGAATCAAGAGAAAGTGCACCCCTCTTGTGAAGTAAAGGCTGATGATGCTGAAAGAGGAAATCGATCAAACTGGCCTCAAATGAGAAGGCGACAAAGAAATGCCACCACAGAACTTTGACTCAGAATGAGATCATTTCAAATCACTCCAGTCATTATTTAATGTCTCAGCAGTTCAGTTGCCTTAATATGCTTATATGTAGTGTCTTTTATGCAATTGGATTCATTGATGTTTGAGAGAGATGCAATCTTGACCCAGTTCACATTCCTGTTTTATTATGAAGGCAACAGAAAAACTGTTGACTTGTGATCTCTTGTGGCTAAATGTGGTACTGCAAATAACTAAACAACCCAAGCCTAAAACATATAACGTTTGTTTATTTTGTATAGTATGTTGTCAGAACAAAACTGCATTGTCTACCTCTTTAAAGGAAACTGTCGATGAATTTATGATGTATATTAGGAGTATGAATTACACATCTGTCTAATGCCTTATATACTATTATATACTTATAATAGTCTTTGCTAGAACTTTTAATCAAATCAAATGTATGGTTGAAGAGTATTGTAATTTTACGAAAGCCTTTTAATCCGAGATTCTTGAATGAACAAGATGTGACATTTAAGGGTCCCGGATTACTTTCATTCATCTTAACTTATTCAGAAGACTGGCAGTGTTTTAAAGCTTCCAGACGCTTTGACCTGTAACCTGTGCACATTTCACTCAGAACCACGCACTACAATATACATTGTTTGGGAGACGGGGTAGTTGCGTGTTGATCACTGCAGCGTTTCCTCTCTCCATCAATAAAGTCTCATTTTAAACAGCATTCTTTGTTTTTATTTCAAACCAAATGAACAAGACAGATCATGTTTGATCATAGATTCATTTTGTAGCCAGTATAATGGTGTATCTGACATTTTAGTCAAAATTGAGTTATTCAGTTTATAGCCACGGAAAAAATTAGGAGACCATTTCAAAATCAGTTTTTCTGATTTTAAAATATATTATTTATAGGAATGTGTTCAGGTAAAATGATCATTTTTGTTTAATTCGGTGAACTACTAACAATATTTCCAATTAAAAGAAATATGTATTGTTTCTATTTGCATCAAATACAATCTGGAGAAACAGGTCAAAATAAAGATGATCCGTATATGTTCTGACCTCATATTCACTTTTAATCAATACATCTATAATATTTGAAGAGTTTGGTTGCAAAATGAGATTTTTTTTTTAAATAATGCTTTTTATTGTGCGTTCCAATTTATATCAATCAAACTGCAGTTGATTTGTTTTGATTTAAGCCATAATAACTTTGTAAAATACAGCTAACTAACATAATAAAACAATAAAAACATGATAACATAATAAAAATAAGATTTTTGAATTGTTATTTAAATGGAGTTACTTAAAAAGTTAAAAAAAAAATGTATGCGATAACCTGAATTTGTATCACAGTTTTCATGTCTCTTGTCATGCTGTCACACTTTCACATTGCTGTTGGATGACTGTATGTCACTCCTGAGGTTTAATTTAGTTGAAATTCAACAGACATTGGGCTAGAAGGGCCACAAAACATCTAGAAATGCTGATTAAATGAAAACTTGTAATTTGTCTCCTACTTTTTCTGTGACTGAATGCAATTTGTAGTTAAAATGCAGAAATTTGCGAAAGTTTTTTCATCCTTATTAAAACCCTCTAGTCATGTGAGGTTATCACATCCACGCAGACTGTCACTCCCCTAAACCAACTACTCTCCCTCTTTCATATGGCATTTATTAAAACCCTCTAGTCATGTGAGGTTATCACATCCACGCATGCTGTCACTCCCCCAAACCAACTGCTCTCCCTCTTTCATATGGCATTACTTTCAGATATTTTACAATAACTTATTAATAAAATAAAGTTTATTGGTGTGGTGTCCCACAAAGTTCTTGTTTTTAAAACCTATGTCAATAGTCCAAGACAGGATCATTTAAAACGTGTCGTTAAATAAAGAGAAGAAAAAAGTGAACTGCACAGTTTGAAACTTTAAGTCGAATATATTCTTAAAGACCAAACTATTAAAAAAAGATAAAAACTTGCAGGTCAGCTAACGTTACACCCTCCCTTTGATTGACAACCGGAAGAACGAATGAAATAATTAGTCTGGGCGCGTATGGGCGGGGCTATGAGACACAGACATTTCGGTGGGCGTGTCTAAAGCGGATGAGCGTTCGTCTGTTCATCATTGTTTTCGTGTTGTAGACCTCAGCAGACAGATAAGAGACGAAAGCCGAAGACGGTAACCGTGATCTACTTTTTACTCTAGGTTTTATTCTACCTGGTCTGTTGTTTAAGAAACGTTATATTGCATAGTTATCTTTATTTTGTATATTTGCCAAAATAGTTATGTTTTAAAGAGTGAAGATTTGAATAGAGTGAAGCATGATCGCTGCTCATCTCCTCCTCCGCACACAAGGGCAACGCTCCTCGTGTAACACGTTTAAATTATGTATAAATGAGAGTTAGGTGTATTTAGCTATTTGTTTTTATGCATTTATCAACCTCGGAATGTACAGTACTTACAGTATGAATAAGTAAGAGCAATGTAAAGGTAAATGCATGGAGATGAATGTACAACTAACACTTAAAAATCACCCTGACAGTATCAAAGATGTTTGCCAAATCCACAAAGAACCTGTTGTCAGAGATCGACCCAGAAGGCTGTTTGGTTCCCGTGTCTCGGTTGAACGATTCGGATAGTCTGGTTCCTTTGGGTCTCGTCATCAAGCGCAACCGGTATTGGTTCTGGCAGAAGCCGAAGTATCTGCCGTCAGACTTCAAACTATCTGATGTTCTGGTTGGCGATCCCATTAATCCAGGTACAGCTCAACTTCTCTTTTCATGCGTTGATGTATACTGAAACTTATTTTATTAAAGATGTTAAATAATCCCTGCTTATTAAAACAATAGGAGCTATAACAGAATTTTTGGATTTAATGGTTGAAATGGAAATTGTATTGGTTTTAAAGGAAAATATAATGATCTCTCCTGGAAATAACAGGAACACAATACATAAAGTAATGGTTTTAAAGACCTACTGAAAGTGCCTTTGTTTAATGTGTAGATGTCTCACTGAAACAGGAAGTGGGACATTGAGCGGCTCTTCACCCTTTATAGTGCTAGTAACAGTTTGTTTACTTTACAGCGTACAATCTGATGAGAAGCTAAAGTGCAGGTAGTAATAAAATCAGTGAAAAGTGGTGGAAGTCTGTTTTGAATGCATATCTTCCAAATGCAAAGGGCTTAATGTTTTGGAGAGCACTAGTTTACAGATATCCTCAAAGCTAACACATTCATACTAAAAGCAAATCACTTAAATTTCAATTTCATGGGGACTTTGATGGTAAACAGCTGATGGTTCATTGTGGTATTAGAATCCATTATGCTTTTTAAGCATGGGTGCCTAAAAACAACATATACATAAATACATATTTAGATTCTTTACACTTCCCTCAAAGACCACTTTTGTCATTAAAATGACCAACCAATCATGTTTGTGAGCTGATGATATATACTGTATATTTTTACCCTCAGTTGTGGTTGAAACAGACTTCATGAGCTTTGACGGCAAAGTCGTGGACAAAAAAAGTGGAAGTGTTGGAGCGGATATTGGGCCGGGGAGCATTACTGTAGGGGGTGCTGGCTCATCCAAACTGCAGTCGTCCTTTGGAAACCTTAAAAAACAGGAGGTGGATGTGCAGAAACTATTACAGGATTCCAAAGCTAGGTAACTGACCGCAGTCTTTTTGAGCTGGAGATGATGCGATGTGAATAAATCTTGCACACCCAAAATGAAAATTCTGTTGTCATTTAGAAAACACAGGAGAAGATATTTTGAAGGATGTTGGTAACCGAACAACAGCAGTACTCGTTCGCATCTACTGTATGGACACAAAACCGCCGTCGGTAACCAACATTCTTCACAATATCTTCTTTTGTTTTCTGCGGAAGAAAGAAAGTCATACAGGTTCGAAATTACAAGAAGGTGTGTAAATGATGACAGAAGGTTTATTTTTGGGTGAACTATCCCTTTAAAGACAGATACTGGGTAGGGCTGCACCAACCAGACTGACAGAAAATGTGAAGTCCACACTTTAGGTTTAGTAACTACTAGCTAGTTTTTAACTAACTCTGTACTTCATTAAGTTGCAAACAGCATGGGCAACCGGACCCTGGGCAGAAATAGCAGAGGAAGTGAAAGTGTATGTGTCGTCGGACTACATTTTTTGTTGTTTTTATTAAGTACTACAAACCACACACAATTGAAACTGACTGGTCATAAGGAGTAACAGTTATATGATTTCAATCCATAGGAATTATGTTCACAATAAGGGTTACATTCATTAGTGTCAATAAGGGAGTACAGCAAGACATTAATCCTATCAGGCAGATAGAAGGAATAACCACCAAGTGAGCATTCAAGTAGGAATCTATAGACCTTACAATGATCTTTTCCCATTACTCAAGAGGGTTGCAACAAAATGTATGGAAATACATGTGAGTGGGTTGGGAAATACAGGTCTACTAATGGCAACAACTTAAATGTTATCCAGCAGTTTCTGCTTTGAGCTAAAACACGCAGAAAATCAATTGGTCAAAAAAGCCATGTGACAGACTTGAATTACACTTACTTGAACCTGTTCTCTGGTTGTGTTCTGTGAGCAGAGTTCTGGATCTACAGCACTCTCTGGTCCAGCAGACACGAGAGAAACAAAGGGAGGTGCTGGCAGTAGTGAAGGAACGTATCATCACCACTCAGCCCTGTACGGTCACTGAAGAACTGCAGAGGGATGGCTCATGTACGGGGATGTTCGGATTCAATCAGAAGATAAAGGTGGGGCTTGAGATTTAGACACCGTAAACTGTTTCATACGGTACTGTGGTGATTTATATTTATACATTCATAATTATTTATCCATAGTATAACACACATTGTTTAAGTGGTGTGTGAGCTGTACATTCACCTGTCACGTGTGCTGTTGAACTTGAAAAGGACACGCCTCTTTCAGAGACATACAGGGAGGTGTAGGATTATCCAAAAACAACACAGACATGTCCAGTCCTGCCAGCTGCATCACAGCTGTTTGACACGAAAACACAAAACTCATGTGTCTTCTGTCTCTCTGTAGGTGTCAGTGAATGACAAAGGGAAGGATATTGCTGATTATGACGCTAATATATCTCTCAACATCCCTCCAAAAACCATCATCGCATACGGTGTGATCGAGCTGGAAGTTTCTAACACCGGACACTTTGGTATTGATGCTGTGATGATAGCTGAAATGTATTATTATGTCAAAATATTAACATGACGGCTCTGGGGGATCCAGACTGGCAAAGACTTGATTGTTTTTTGTATTTCTTCATTTTACCAGAGCTGTGCCTGCTGGGAAATGTTCAGGGTGGTTTTGAGGTCGATGCGCCGGTGAAGGTAAAGCAAGCAGTGCCAGTCGGCGCCTCACCAGGAAAAACCAGAAGCAAACTACAGAAAGGTACCAACAACACTGGATTGACTGGAATTTTGGATATTTATTATGTAATTTCTACACGACACCTCTGGATGCATTTAAAGCGACAGTTCACCCAAAACTAGTTACTAAGTTATAAGTTGCTGTAATTTAATTACTTTTCCCTTGAAAAGTAAAGTAAGAGTGTACTCTTTTTTTTCTGAGATTTAATTACAGTTAATTCTGATGTAATTTAACTAAGTACTGTGTAATTCATTTAATAGTTGAAAGAGACATCAAATAAAAATGTTAGTCTAAATTTAAAATGTATGATTTAATGTATCCTTATCACATTTGTATACTTTGGTCAGTTAACAAGAATAATTTATGTAGTTATTTATTATTTATTTGAATTAATTAAATAATTCATTTTGTATCTATCCTTGAATCAATTCTAATTAAGGTTGATGGAGGATATAGAAAGTATTAGTAATAAGTAATTAAATACTTTTTGGAGAGAGTAATGTGTACAGTCATCTAATTCCACTATTGAATATGTAATTAGTGACTAGTAATTAATACATTTTTCAGAGTACCTACCCAACACTGCCCTTCAGTTGTTCCAAATCTGGATACATTTCTTAGTTCTAATGAACGCAGAGAAAGAAATTTGGAAGAATGCTTGCAACCAAACAGTTCTTGGCTACCATTGACTACCTGAGTAGGAAAATGTCTTTATAAATTTCTTTGTTCTGTTTTTTCTACTATGGTAGTCAATGGTGGCCAATTACTGTTTGATTACAAGCATTCCTTCAAATATCTTTCTTTGTGTTCATCAGAAGAAACCAATTCATACAGAATTGGAACAACTTGAAGGTGATGACAGAATGTAATTTCTTTTGGTGGACTGTCCTTTTAATATTGACTGAGTAAGCCCATGTCAAAGATTGAAGTCATAGTGAAATGAATGATTAAAATCAAACTTTGATGCTCATTATCTCATAATAAAATGGACTTTTGCCTGGATTCACAGTTTGTCTAAAAAAAAGAGGACAACATTCTTATCAAGTGAAGAGCTTAGAATTAACATAATGTTGTTGTTAATGTCTATGTGGGCACTTTACTGTGGCTCAGTGGTTAGAGCATGGCGCAAGCACACCAAGGTCATGGGTTCGATCCCAGGGGATTGCGCATACTCTGAAACAAATGTATAGGATAATGCAATGTAACTCGCTTTGGATCAAAGCATCTGCTAATTGCGTAGATGTAATATAGTTATACTTTCTTTTATAGTGTGAATCGCCACCCTTACTAGAGTAGACTTTGTTTTCATAAAAATATATACATATGGAAGCATGAAAATACTTCAGTAAATGTTTACAGAGCCTTTCTTTTTTTATTCTCTTGTAGACCTGGAAGAACTGCAGGGCCAGTTTAAGGTTCTCTCTAAACTTCCAGCCAACACACGATCGTCTCTCTTCCAGCAGATCTGTGTGCTCCTGGAGAACAGATCAGCCATCAGCGTGCTGGAGAATGCAGTGAGTGTGAACATGCGGTGAACATGCTGCATACTGTGAAGAAGATACTGCTTACTGTTTATAAATGTAGAAAGTAAAACAGTACACATCATTCTATCATTCTATTCTATAGTCATATCATAAAATACTGTTATTTCACCTTTTAGTCAAAGGTGTCTTTGTCACATGCAACATAAGGATATGTACTATATGTATACCGTCACTGTGCATGTTACAAGACATGTTGTCCGTCTGTCAGCTAGAGGTCTTGTGTGATGGGACACAGCTGGATTTCAGTAAATTAGATCAAGCATCTGCTCTGCGGCCTACACTGGAACTGGTACAGAAAGCAGCCGGAAAGGGTCCCACCCAGACAACCCCTTCTGGACCTCTTCAACAAAACCCCAACACCGTTCTTACAGCCACCCACCTGCTTATCAGCTCTTTAGAGGGTGAGTTAAATTCAATACAACAACAAAGGTGGATGTTGTCAGGTGTATTTAGGTGATGGAAGGGGTTATAAAGGGAGGTTAAATAAGTTAAACAGAATGTCCACATACTAAACTGCTCCACAAGTTTTATAAATAACAAGCAACTATTCAAACGTCAGTGGCCTGTATCACAAAGGCAGTTTAGTTTTTTACCGGTTTCGGTAAGTTGGCGTTTAGTTTGAGCAGACGCAGAGTTTTCAGGCTCAAGAAGGTGTTGGTGATGGTGATGTGTATCTGACGGAGTGAAGCCATGTATCTCTCGCTCGAAATTAAAAAAGTTTAAAGCTTTAACATGTTAGAGACAAAATCTTTTGCTGCTTAGTGTTTATTTGTATTGTATATTTACATTTATTGATTATAATTCAAAACACAATAATATAATTAATACTCATTTCAGTTCGCTGCTTGGACTTTTAGTGCTGCATAAGTCCACGGCCGTTTCTCAATTATTAGTTTGCAGAGTCCGGTCTTGCGTCCTTCTAACAAACTTTGCAAGTTCGACCCAGACTGCGTCCAACTAACCCCACTTGCGTCTTGGTTACTTGAGAGCGCGTGCACGCGATGAAGGAAGAGCGCAGGTGTGTACAATGTCTTAAAAAGGCCAAAGGGCATTGTTCTTAACGCACACTAATCCCACACTAGCTTGAATACCGCTTTAGAGCGGGGCTAAGCGTATCCCGTCCTGCATCCTATACTGGATATGAATTACAAGACTTATTTGATTAATAAGTTACTTATTCACATTATTGCTTATTTATTTTCTATTAAGCCAGCTTATAGGATACAGGATAGCTGTTCATCAAATATGACTCTGAGGTTCTTGGCAAAATCGCAATCCCTTCTTCCAAAACAGCCAAGTTGGATGGTGAGATCGTGTTGCAGCGTGGGGTGTGCCAGAAACACGAGTAGTTCTGTCTTGGCAGGGTTTAGCTGGAGGTGATGCTCTTTCATCCAAGCGTAGATGTCTTCTAGGCAGGCTGTAAGGTGAGCTGCTGCAGTGGTATCGTCTGGGTGAAACGAGATGTAGATCTGGGTGTCGTCAGCATAAAAATGATGCAAGAAGCCAATGCCCGTATGATGGGTCCCAAGGATGTCGTGTAGATGGAAAAAGCACCGATCCCTGAGTGATCATGTGGTGAGCAGTCGATAGTGAGCCCCTCCATGACACCCTGAAGGATCTGCCGGAGAGGTAGGAATTGTCCCAGCAGAGAGGAGACCCTGAGATTTTGCATAATGCTTGGGTGGCATATCAACATATGAAATACAGAACTATAAAAACCTGAAGCTCCAGTCCCAAATAACTACATTGGGACAACAAGTGTGATTGACTTCACGCGGCGCTTCGCAGACTGATCAACGAATGACAACAAAGTACTGTTTGAGCGATTAGAAATCAGCACTTGCTCTTTCCAGCGTGATCACCTCAAGTCTGTCCCAAAATGCACTCCCATGTACCCTTGTGGACTAGTGCCAAGTGCCCTATAGGTCTGCACTTCCTGAAGTCACCAAGCGTTTATGTACCAAGTCACTGTTTGCCACACATCACACTTTCAGGTGCACATGCCTCACAAACTCTGGATCAAACCTGAGTTGACAGAGAACGTTTATAACAAGCGTTGTGCTACAGCTGAACCTGATCTAAACCAGGTTGGGTTTGTCAACTCAAAACTTACTCTGCAACTCAAATAAGTTAACCATTATGTTTTTGTCAAGTGTGTTCAGTCAGCCTTAGTATAAGATCATTGTCATTCACTTGAGGTTTGTCATGTGAAACCTGCAGTGAGGTGTGAACAAAATTGACCTTTGTTTTCATAAAAATCTTGCCTTTTGTGTTCTGTGTAGAGATGAATGACTCCACCCTGCTTGTGCTGAAAGCTTGCTGTACTCATGAAACCCTGCAAGCTGTGCTTCATATCGTAAGTATCCTCATACTAATAGAACCCAACAACAGTTTAGACCAATAAAGCGATAGTTCATCCAAAAAAGAAAATTCTATCACCATGTACACCCTCTTTTCATTTCAAACCAGTATGACTTTCTTCTGCAAAATACACAAAAAATATATTATGAAGAAAGCTGGTTACTGAACAGTGCAGGCACCCATTCACTTCTATTGTACGGAAACAAAACCAATGGAATTGAATGGTTGCCGGTTACCAAGATTCCTCAAAATATCTTCTTTTTAGGTTTATGTATTCATATTGTTTTGCAGGTGCAAAATATGGCTTTGAATAGGAAGTCTTCTTTGAAAGATGATCCCCTGGCTGTTTTAGCTGATAAAAAAGTTTTCGAGAAGATCAGAGAACTGTTTGGTTCATGTAAAGTGACCCTACGAAAGGAGAAAGATTCACTCATAACGGAAATCAGTAACCCACAGGATCGCCGTCCCCTCATGCTGTGCATAGCTGTGAAGGGGTTGGCGTGTATAGCTCCCCCTGCCTGACCGGAGTACAAAAGCTGAGGTTAAAATGAGCTTATGGGACCAGGAGCTTTAGCAAACTGTACAGGTGGCCTTAAAAGCCTTAATGTGTTTGACTGATGAAAACAACTACCGTGTCTTGTACTTTAAGTGGCCTTAGACCTGTTTGGTCAATGACATCAAAAGAAATACAGTAATTGTTTTAAAAATTTAAAATTTGTAGTGTTTTTACATTTGTATGTATTTTTTCATCTTTTTTAAATGCCACTGCTTTCTAAGTAATGTTCATTTTAAGCACTTAACTATATATTCAATACCATGAAATAAATTAAAAATTATTCACATCTTATTTTGTCATATTTTGTATATTTCACATCCCTGATCTCAGTCATCCAAGTTTCCTTTATAAGAACACGTTTGCACACGAAAATAATATTATTTTGTAATACAGCGCTCCAAAATTAAGGTTCATTTATTAGACAGCTATTTGATTTCAGAAAATACAACTCTCGGTATGTCAAAATATATCAATTTAAGTGAATATGCAAGCTGGATAAAAACTGTATTTACACAGGCTTGGTAAGGACAGTGGATGGAGTAGCCGGGGGGACAAAGAGACAGACACGTTCTTCACAACATACAGTTTAAAAAGTTATAAATTGAGAGATTACTTTGCTTATAATAATGACACAGATATGACACAGTCTATTAAAAGTCATTTCTCTCTGTAAAAGGGATGTAGCTAAATACAGCATTGACTGTATACTGACAGTGTTTTTAAACAACATAACGACTGAGATCATGTTTAGCAACTGTAAATGTTAAAACTGTGATGTTTAGATAAATTAAAATTAGTTGGCTTACTCCTAGCATTGATTCAATTTACCAGATTAAAATGGATGACACTACTGAATCATTTACATACAGTAAGTCTAAAGCAAAAGGTTTCTTACAATATTTGAAATACTCTGGTGACTCAATAACATGAGTGAGCTTCTTAAAGACCCATAAATAGCGGATGAGATGAAACCTGCAGTGTAAACCACTTCTTTTGTAACACTAAAATGACAGCAAGGAAACAGCCGTCTGCTTTCATTACTGTAATGCAGCTTATGCTGATATTAATAGTTTTCTTATAGTTTTGAATTAAGTCATCCAAATCCTATTTATCTCTGTCAACATTTTCCCTCCCAGTTACATTCTTAAACCTACCTACTTTATTCAGTAGAAAATAAAAAAGTTAATAAATAAGTACACTTCCTTTACGTCTGTCATGACTGGATGGCTAGTGTACGTTTGCATAGTGACTGGTAGTCCTGGACCAGCAGGTGGCAGTAGCACAGGAAGTTCCAGTGCCACTGACCAATCAGTGCTGCTGATGATGGAGGTGATGCGTTGCCCTGGAAACCGTGTGACTCAGTAAACCCAGTTCACAGGGACCCACTGAGGTTCTATGGTCAGCTGCTCCACAGCTGCCTGAAGTTTCTCAAAGGCTTTGTCCAGATTGTCATTAACTATAGTCAGATCAAAGTAGTGACTGTACACCCGCTTGATTTTGGCGCTTTCGTCCACTGTCTTCTTTAGGTCCGTTTCCTAAGAGACCGTGAGAATATAAGAAAGACGGAGCGATTTAAATCATTTCTAAAGTCTATGTAATGGAGAACATGAATCGTGTGTAGACATAACTAAGACTGACCGTCAGTAGTTTGGTTGTTATCCCAGCATCCACTACAGCTTTGTGCATCGCCCGGAGTGTCTCAATCTCTGGGGCAGCGATGAAGACTACGAATGGCGTAAACTCGGAAGTCTTAAGCACCTTCAGGGCCTGTTTATGAATCATGTTTATTAAAAAACTGAGAAGAGCTAGGCAATTTTTGTGCCCTATGTACCAGGGCAGTTTTCCTTATTTGTTAAGCTAACATGTAAATGTTAATACAAATGTGATTTCATTAAAATAAAATAAAAGCATATTCATTAATGGATTTTAGTGATTTTTGGACCACACTGTACAAAACTGAAATGATCTTGGCTTGACATCATTTATTTCATCACCTGTGGGTTGACGTCCAGGATGCAGGTACGGGCCGTCTGAACGACTTCATGGATGGAGTCCATATTGGTACCGTACAGATTACCGTCATATTCTCCATGCTCCAGGTAACGGCTTGCTTTGATGTCTGCCTCCATCTCCGCCCTGGACACAAAGCAGTACGACTGGCCGTCCTTTTCATCATCACGTGGATGGCGAGATGTGACTGAGAAAAAAAGAGGTTACATTTTCAATGTTCTGCTTTCATAGTTAAAATGGCAGTCTTTTTTCAGACATGGTTTAACTCACAAGGTACAGTAGTTCCATAGCGTAAAGGGTTCAAAATGATAAGACGGTTCTTGAGACTTCGACGTCCCACACCTTGTGCACCAATCAACACCAGAGTTTTTCTCTGGAATGGAGGCATCTTTGCTACTTCCTCATAGATCTGTAACTCATGGCGATCAAACTCTGTTAAAGAGAGAAAATGTTATTAGGTTAAGAAACTATATTTTAAAACAATGATTTGACATTCGTGATCTGTGATGTCTTCACGGCGAGTAAAAAATAAACCTTTCATGTTTGGCAATTCTTACCCGCATTCTTCGCTGTTAAGTACATCACTTTCTTTTTCTTCTTTTTTCCAGTTAATGTCCCACATAGAATTCCTGAAAAATAATAATGAGTTAGAATATTATGCAACAGAAATGATGGTCAAGTTCAAAATTCTTCATTATGTAAACATTAAAGGTGGGGTGCCACAGAGTTTCATGCATTCTGACTTCTTTACACTGTTAAAACATGCTGGCTTCTCATTCTTGGCATGGAGTAAAATTCGAAAAATGAGTTGGACGTATGATGTAGTATTTCTGTGCTCGACACACTCCCCCAGCGTTCATATAGGTTTCGGAAAGTTTTTTTTCGAACATGAAATTCCCTTAAGTTACAACTTTTCTTAGTCCGTTATTGGACAATATTCCAGGAAAACCATGCCCACGCGTCAACCAGGGAGAGTGGAAGAAGGAGCATGTGTACACATCAACTAGCTGGAGCAAGAGAGAGAGAGCACTGCGTTCCAGAAGTTCAGCTGTGTTTGTTTGTGCACTGCATTTTGATGATCATTGTTATATAAACGGTGGATTTGGAGATCTGATAGATGGAGCGCTGCCAGCGTTGAAAGATGCGGGTCATGAACTGCACGCGGTAAGTGAAACTGAGTCATACGTCTGTGTTTTGATGGCAATCAGCCTGTACTTGCGTAATCTAAATAACACAAGCTTAGTGTGAATCGACAGTTATTTGGAAATAATCTTACAGCTGTATCTGTCTTTTATAAATCTGATTAAACTAAAGACTCTTCGAAAATACGAATTATGCAATACTACTGTATGAGTACTCAAGGTTAATATGAGATTGGCAGAAACTGCGTGCGCTTTAAATAAAATCAAGCATGTTGATGCAAAGTTATCAATCTATAACAGAAACTATATTCACACTGTACCTGACCCATCCAAATCTCTCCTTACAAATGCCTTCCTCTTCTCCTCCAGAAACTGACTGGGGATCAGGCCAGTATGTCCCCCGTTAATGTTACAAGCCTAGAAAAAAACAATTACATAACATGACTGTAGTAGAGTAGGCGGGGCGAGACCGTGGTTCGAGTCCGGTGAGTAATTGTGAATGAGCGCCAGCTTTGCGCACACCGGGCTCGAATCACGTAGGAGATTGGGAGCATATAAAAGGAACGAGCGACTGGACCGTCGAAGAGAGAGGACCGGGCCCGAACATATGTTAAGTTTATATTTATGTTCTTGTGTTTTGTATTTATGTTTTGTTCGCCGGCGGTCGACCGTGAGGGGCCGCCGGCTTTTATTATTTATATTACATGTTTAAATGTTTGCCGGTTCCTGACTCCTTCCTTCACTACTTGAATTTTGTTACAATGACAATATATCATATATATGTCAAAACAGTGTTCTTGAAAATTATCCTGGTTCATGTGCTGCTCACCTGCCACCAGTTGGGGTCCTCCTTGTTCACTATATGCAGAATGTCTCCCTTAGAGAAAGCCAGGCCCGCTTCCTTACAAGGTATCAATTTATCCGTTTCAGGGTTGTAGTTGAAATGTGGCTTCAAATACATCTGAAAGACAAAGAATGTGTTATTCCTGCTGACATCTGAATCATATGCTGCCAATTATAGATTAAATGTGTAGTGTACAGCCTCCAAGCCAAAAATAATTCTATAAATTGCCTTCTGGCATAATACAGTGTGCCAGTAATTATATGTTTTTATAAATTACAGACTTGAAAGGTATCTGTGTCAAATGAAGAGATTCCAAATAAAATGGTTTGGTTGACAAATACAAATAAATAAATAAATATACACACACACGCACACATTTATATTTAAGCAACATTATAACACCTAGTCCTATTAGGTAAATCTGAAAACGTAAAACGTTATAAATATGATATATTAATTTTATAAACATGTTTTATATATTAATACATTTATATTAAATACAAATGCTTTTTTATTATTGTCCCTGCCGGGTAAATTAAAATTACAAGGTATTTTTATATATGAAAAGTTACACCTTGAGCTCAAACTTTTGATCTCAAGGTGAAAAAAAGAGCATGTTCTAGTGTTAAAGTAAACAATGACTAACATCTGCATGTACTTCTCTGAGTGCACTTGTTATTTCATTAACGCCGCAGGATAATTCCTCTTTCAAACTGTCAACCTTTAGTCTTTTGTATATTTCACTGGTTTGCACTCTTTTACCCATCTTCTTTTTTAAATATCCCTGCTTGTAAAGTTGTATTTTACATATATAAAATCTATATTTTTTATACAGTGTTAGAGTTATTTGTATGCACAAAGAGTCTGAGAGTAACGTAATTTCAATCCTCGATATGCATGTACTGCACATTTGGTTAGAGCATGGCATTAGCAACACCAAGGTCATGGGTTCGATCCCAGTGATTGCACATACTTGGAAATAAACGTATAGTATAATGCAATGTAAGTCGCTTTGGATAACAGCGTCTGACAAATGCATAAATGTAAATGTAAATATCAAGAGTGTTATATAAAGGACTTCTTCATGGAGGACAACAGGAAGTTTTCATGTGAAATATTTATGGACCTGGTGGATCTTTATCAAAAATGAGGAACGAACTGTAAACATACAGCGGTAGCGGTCTTGCTCTGTATAAACCCAACCACAGAGTAAAGTTCATATTTTAAACAGAGAAACGTTTGATTTGGCACAAGGAACGACACCCCCTGTCAACTCCCTGTCCCAACATTTGCTCTCTGTGCTGTTTTTGCCCTTCGTTAATATTTATTGTGGAAAAGCTGGTTTGTGAACAAGTCTGTTCTCAGAATGAAAAATAAATTTAAAATATCGTTACAGATCTCAGCTGTCCTTCTCAAACCTCCAGAATCTCCATATATATTTTTTTCATTAATCATTATTATTAGTCACCCTTTATGTTTGTCCCTGTTAAAGTTTTGCAAAATATCTAATCAGTTAAAAGTATAAAAATGATAAATAAATTATAAAAAACATTTTCAGACATCTGAGGTTTCCGGCCCTCTAACAAGTGAGAAAGACAAAGAGTATAAAGGGTGATGAATAACAACATTAGGACTCGTTTTGGCTTTAAATGCTTTAACATTGGTGACCCCTATAAGGCAAAAGCTCTCTGAGAGAAACTTCCCAATCTATTTCTCTCCAAGCCGATCTCTTTAGAGTAGAAATAAGGGTGTGTGTGTGTGTGTGTGTGTGTGTCCGGCTCCTCCCATCTGCCCTATTTAGTGCAGGTTGTGTTATTAATAGGGATAACCATGCTCACTTTCAGCCTGGTGGCATTCTGAGTCACCCTGAGGGCAGGTCTCTCCCTTCAGCTCCTGAAGTGTAGAATCAGGCCACAGATCAACTTCACAACCTTGTTCAGGACACAGCCAAGAACTGTAATGTCCTGCAAGCCCCTCGGGAGGACTTATATAAAGGAATAAAAATCAGGACTATTGGACATGGGTGCATTTACAATGCAAGATAGGATAGGCTAGGCTAGGATTGGTGAGGTGTCCACATAAGGGTGACGTAACCTTGAATAATGCTTTGAAACATTGTATTACTGTCACTTCTCATGATTATCGCCTTTTTAAGATGAATTGATGTTGTATTCCTCAACTGTAAATGTAATGTAAATGCACACATGTATGTGATAACCTGAATAATGCTTCAAGAATTAAAATAGATTTTCTTATTTTTGAGAAAACAAAACCAGTCTCTCTGCTATCTGCACAAACCCACAACTTTGACTTTAAATTAGTTTAAATCATTACGTTATTACAAACCAGTGCGATATGAAGAGTTTGGTTCCAAAATGAAATATCTCCATAATAAAAAACATGATTTTTTTATGAAATCGAGTTTTAATTGTGTTAGTTTGATGTATTTTGTGAGTTTTTATGACTTAAATCAAAATAAACCAACTGCAGTTTGAGTGATATTAATTGGAATGCACAATAAAACTCTTCATATGCACATTCGAGATATTTCGATTTTTCATGCAGCCCTAATACTAACTGGTCTAAACTGAATGGAGCTGATGTGATGTCTTGCTTACTCTAAATTTTAATTCGCCCCTGACAATTCTTTCATCATTTACTCTTCCTCTTGTCATTTCATACTTGTATGACTTACTTTCTTCTGCAGAACACAAAAGAAGATATTATGAAAAATGTTTGTAACCAAACAGCAATGGCCCCCATTCACTTCTATTGTATGGACATAAAAAACAATGCCGAGTGAATGAATACCGTCGCTGTTTGGTTAAAAACATTTGAAATATCTTCTGTGGAAGAAAGTAAGTCATACAGGTTTGAGTCCCTCTTTGATCATGGCTCA
Source organism: Triplophysa dalaica (assembly GCF_015846415.1). Classification (NCBI taxonomy): domain Eukaryota; kingdom Metazoa; phylum Chordata; class Actinopteri; order Cypriniformes; family Nemacheilidae; genus Triplophysa; species Triplophysa dalaica. Next base: position 11,386,463 of record NC_079553.1, read on the forward strand.
AGTAAGTGCAAAGGTTTACTTAGATTTTTATAATATTTGTGAATTTAGCTTGAGATGGAAAGCCTGAAGCCTTTCCCCTTTTTGGTTGTCAATGTATGATGTAGTGTTTGGATCATTTGACTCACGACGTTGACCGTAATCCGAGGTGCATCTTGAGTGAAAACCTCATTGTTCCCTATGAACGCAACATGTGCCGGTTGTGACTGAGCAGACTGAGACAAAACGTCCATTTTCATTTTTGGGTGAACTATCATATTAAATTAAAGATTTAAATTAGATATATAACCTCTTTTTCCTGCTCAATTGGTCAAACGAAATATGTGACCATGGACGACAAACCAGTCTTAAGTGTCAATTTTTCGAAATTGAGATTTTAACATCATCTGAAAGCTGTGGAAATAAGCTTTCTGTTGATATATGGTTTGTAAGGATAGGACAATATCTGGCGGAACAACAAATGTTTACGAAGCTGGAATTTGAGGGTGCAAAAAAGGCAAAATATTGAGAAAATTGGCTTTGACCTTCTTAATTAGACGCTCTTTAGCAGGCCATCCACTCACAAAAAAATCATAAAGTTTTCATACATTTAAGGAAGGAAATTTATAAAATATAGAACATGATCTTTACTTAATATTCTAATGATTTTTGCCATAAAATAAAAATCTGTAATTTTTACCCATACCCTGTATTTTTGGTGATTACTAAAAATGTTCCCGTGCTACTTAAGACAAGTTTTGTTGTCCAGGGTCACATATTACAAAAGCAACACTAGTCTTTGATGTATAATATTTTCATGCAAACAGTATTTATGCAGATGAAAATCTGCTCAAGTCCACAAACTGAGTTCTGAAGTCAACATTTATCAGTCCACACTGTTTATGGATATCCTAAATTACTAAGAATATTTGTTATATTATATTTTTGGTTAAATAATAAAAACAATAAAACATGTTTATTTAAATGCTACCACATGAAGCAATTTTTTTTGTATTTGGTAAAACCATGAATGATCTGGTGCAGAAGTTGGATGAGGGCTGATGGGTCAACGTGCCCTGAAGCATTAAAGAATTTTAATCCAGCTCTGACCATAAAAGCTGTTCAGAGCAATTGCCAAGATCAAGCAATTTAACAGCATCGAAGAGGAACCAACGATGTCCAGCGTCATAATAACTTTATAAAAACCTCTTCTGCAATGTGAATGGTTTCAGTGCAATAGGAATATGTAACACATCAGTGACATATGGTTTCACAGAACGTGATGTTATCTGTGGCGTGCTGACCTGTGCAGGTGGAGGCGTGTCATTGTAGCTGGGCAGGATTTTAAGAGTAATGCTTCCATTGCAGTCCCTCAGCATGTGCTGTAGCGCCATGGGGTCTATGCCCACACCCCGTCCATTCACCTCCCGGATGACATCACCAACATGAAGCATCCCTTGCCTGTCAATCATGCTTCCATGCATAACACGCGCGATGACAAGGTCGCCCTCCTCCACCCGGAATGTTACACCCTAAAAAAGACTACGCTGTGAAATTCCAGCAAACACACGGTAACACGCACACATTCTACTCAATATTCACAGCTCATCTAGTACACATCTTTCAAAGGTGACTGAACTTCTAGTAAAAGAAATTCATGGCTGCCCAATTGATTAAACAATGAAGTTCTTCGATCTAAAAAAAGCACAGACTCTCATTCGTCCTGGATCGGAAATGCAAGCTGTTAGTAGTTAAGTGTAACTTTAAGTCCAGTCTAACAGAAATCCAGAGGGGATCTATTGCACTGTGAAATGAAGAACATCCGTCACTCACCAGGGGCTCTCCGGCCTTCTTCTGGATGCTGATCATGCGGACAGTGTCAGCTGGCATGAAGGATGAGCTGGTCATGCTGGTGCAGGTGGTGCTGGTGGGAGGAGCGTCATATGACTTAGAAGCCACCTTGTCGTGAGCTTCTAAAAGGGACTGAAGACAAGAATTAGTTTATATCCAAATGTAAATAAATTAATGTATATATATATTAATGCAGTAGACGTGTTGTTTATTGTTAACTAATCATGACTGATGCATTTACAATAATGTTACAATTATTAACATTCGTTAAGTGTTACAGCAAATATCTTTATTTACATTTATTTATGTATTATTGCAGGATCTTTATTTCCAAAAATTACCCAAAAAATTGAAATGGTACTAATGACCAAATGTAATAACAAAGCAAAGCAAATTGTTTTGCTCATTTTACTTGCAATACGTAAAATTAAATCATAATTATTAAACACATCTGAAGATACTGTACCGTCAGTAAGTTTCTGCACTCTACATTTCCCTTGCACATATCTGTAGATAACTATACACGTCTATATGTAGTTCTATAAATATTTATGCATCTTATTTTACTGAACCGGAAGTTCATTTTGATACCTCAAAAAAGCAGAGCAAAAAAAAAAACTCTGCTCAAGGAAACAATGAAAATGAGTTTGTGAGAACGTGCAAAACTCCAGAAAAGTGCACAAACAGTTTTTTTTCTTAAGTTACATATTATTAATGATCTGATCCAATTTTATTTCTGCGACAATTTCGCTTATCAGTCAAGTTAACATCAAGTATCATTGCGACAAACAAACACAAAGCTGATGGTACCTGGAAGTGCGGTTCCTTCAGTATTTTACATAGTTCTGCTGTGCTCTCATCATGGCTGATCAGACTGCTCACATCAGATAGAATCTCACTCACTAGCTCCACGTTATTACTACGCACCGCCTCCAGTTTAACATCCTCCAATCGCTCGTGAGCCTGAGAAAGAGTGGGCGGGGCCAAAACAGCTTGAGTAACTTGTCAGAATCAGAGCCATTGAGAGAGTCGTGTCAACGGAAGTTAAAAAAAATTACGAGTCACGTGATTCATGGAGTCTTCAGATAGTCCCAGGAGGTTATATTTTCGCTTTAAATACTTTATTTCTTTCATTCATTAAAAGACTTACTTCTTTAAATGGGATAAAAGTTTGTCACAATCGGTCTGTTAGCCGCAGTTCCATGCGTGAGTAACTTGTTATTGAAATGCTCCATGAACCTCCATTGCCGTGAAAAAACTGTTGTTGACACAACTCTCTCTCTCAATGACTCTGGTCAAAAGGCAGATTAATGGATTACTACTAGACATAGATTATTTAAACAAATACATCTCCAGGTGTGCTTCAGATAGAATGTTTGGCCATACAAAACAATTATAGATTAATAACTGTAACATACATAGAAAAATATTTGTGTTTTAATTTGTAATCATTTGTTTTCCCAAACAGACTTTCAAGGTTTTTATCAGCATGCATCATCAGTCTTCCAGTTCACAGAAATCTGTAGAGGTATGACTAACGAAATAAAAGAAAAATGTCTTATGTAAAACCAAGTGCGTCACAACGGCTGAGAATAAAAGAGAATTGGCCGCATATCTAAAGCGGATGAAATGATCAAATGATGCGGTTAGTATCGTAAACAATTTCTTATCATAAAACCAGCAAATAAACAGCAACGTGATTTGTAAGTTTCATCGTAGCTCCTCTTCAAACAAGGTGAACGTCAACCAGCATATCTGGAAACCTGAACAATTTCACACAGCTATATTAAGAATTAGAAGAGGCCTCTTGTACATCACATTCTGATGACCTGTGACACAGCAAACAACCCCTGGATCCAGTTTACAAATCTACAAGCACACATACTGCAAGACATGTGAACAGCGACTTGTTATTATCTCAAAGCTTTGTATTATCTGCAGTTAGTTATACTAAAAGGATAGTTCACCCCAAAATAAAAATTCGGCCATCATTTTCTCACTGTCAGATTATTTCAGATCTGTATGAATTTTGTATTTCCGTCGATAACAAAGATATTTGAAAGAATATGGGAAGTCGAACAGTTCTGGGCGCTATTGACTCTCATAGTGGCGAAAAGCTAAAACAAAATATCTTCTTTTGTGTTCAACAAACTTAAAGGCGAGTTAATGATGAGTTTGTGTAAAGTTGAGAAACTGACATACGTATGGTCAGTGATGTAATACCTTCGCAAGGGAACGGACTATAGGGCTTTCCATTATGCCACGGAGGAAGATGAGGTCAATGTCTTTGGCTCCTGTTGAAGGAGGCAGTTCCTTGAGGTTATCCAGGACCTGTTGCATGGCTGATGGGTCACACACACACAACACATTTATCAAAATTAAAATACATTAAGCCGACAAATAGGCTAATTCTTGTTTAACAGGTTTTGCTTTCGTGATTTTGAAACAGATTTGATGTGGAGGCGGGGAGGATCTTAAAACAAAGAAACGTTTATCATAAACGCAAAACTGTAGATACTCTCGTTAAACTCGTTTTGCCTTGTATGACTGCATCATTAAAACTGAATTTTCAGATTTCTGTGCCGGTGACTGCTGACATGAAGTATAGGGTGAGGGTTTCAACCTTTGTTAATACTGCTTTGAAGATGACTACAATCTTATAGACCTCATATTCTAAAAAAATTCTCAGTCAGCACATCACTTACCGATATTCAGCGTGATATCGTTTTGTCATTCATCACGCCAATTGGCTAAAAATCATTTATATATACTTGAATTAAATGTAATTGAATGAATGCAGCACAATAATGTTCAACAAGTTAATTATTTTGAAGCACCACAAATTTACAGTTTACAGTTATAATCAAGCTACAAAATAACTTACAGACCTTTCTGAATATTCAGCTGGTTTGACATGCTACTTCCTATACATTTGACATAAACAGACACTAGCCCAAATGCATAAGAAAGTCTTAACATCTTCAAGATGCTTTGAACAACCTCTTATCAATCATTAACCGATGTCTGCTTTTCACACGCTGAGAATGCCCAAACCAATCCATGCATTATTAAATCAGAAAACACTCAATTAAAAACAACTCGAGAGGCTAGGAAAGGGCATATTCATCATGAAGTGGCTTCATTTGCAATGTACAAACAGCATGCAATTCCATGGTCACCACACCCTCACAGAAACGTCTCCCATGATAAAGCAACACAGCACACAACAGCAGAGAAAATGGCGTGTCAGTGGAACCAGCTGAAAGGAAACACTGAGCCGAGGGTCATACCTGCAGGACATTCAATCTGAGACATTCACTTTCATCAGCACTTTTCTATCACCTTTCTATAACCACATATTGCTGTTTCTTTCTTTCTCAGAATGCATTAGACCTCAGTATAGCTAGTAGTGACTAAAGAGCAAAGATTTAATGGAAAGCTTGGTATGAGTGGAAATTTCACTGAAGTGCACTGAGCTCCTTTTTCACTGCTAGTAATGTTATTTAGAAAAAGCTTAAATCTAGGTAAAATCTTAAATCTGATGTTATATTTCTTAAGCGCACACCAGTATCAGAGTGACCTATGATTGGTAGGAAGAGCAACTCGACCTAGATTCTCCTTCTGAAGAACGTATGCCTGTTAAAAAACCTCCACCACAATCCTATGCACTGCTGTTTAATGTTATGATTGGTTGCCAGGGTGCTGCAATGCGGTAGTTTAGGTGTTCTGACTTGTTTTTGTGCATTTCTTTGTGGTTGCTTATTGACTTAGAACGGCAGACGCCCCACAACATAATAATCTAGTCTATAGATATTGGTCCCTTAGCTAAGTCTATGGTGTTTTTCACCACATTCAACATCCACCAGGTAAGACTGCTAAGAAAGATGACTTGACACAATGTGACAATAATGCAAACTGAAATTATGATTTGAAGCCAAGACCACAGTCTCATCTCACTGGATGCTGTAAAAGTATAGCGTCCTATAAACCTGTAAGAGGTTCCAGGCTGCTTACCTGTGCCAGACCTGGCATTGGCAATGGCCATTATTCCTATTTTGCAGGGCAAACACACGGCAAAGACAAAATTTGTCCTTTATAGAGAACCATGCACCTGGGGGACAGGAAGAAGCATAAAAATGTAGTCAGATAAATGTTATTTTACTCAAGGAGAGTCTAGGATGTGACAGATTGTTTTGTGCTTCATTTGACTTTAAAGCAGAAGTGAGTTGAGGTGAATTTGAATTCACGTTCAATTTTTGGCTGCCTTAGACACCTCTTCCCACTATCTCTTAGATGTAAGAAAATGTAATGTTGGTGATAGGAAGAGTTAATGCAAGACGTAAACTAAGCTATGTTAGTAAATGCGGATCAGTTTATTCTTGAAAGCATGCAGTGTTGAAGTCTTGAGATCATATTTTAATGGTCTTGATAAATTTGACTCGTTCTCGACTCGTACTCGAACATGTTTGGAATTAGACTTATTCCCGGGTCCACTCGAGTCCAATCAAAATATTAAAGACATTGAAAAGACGTCCCTTTATGGGCCAAAAGTAAAATGTGCTTCTATGACTTTTAAAGACGTCTCCTGATTGTCTAATATTGACGTCCAGTGGAACTGATTGAAATTTCCTGGTTTGGGCACACACCGGGCCCGGGGCTCTCTCCCCAGTCAAGGGGCGGGTGCTCCGAGTTTGTGGAGAATCACTGAGCTCGGAGCCCTCGCCATGGGACAGCATGCGAACTCGTGAATTGGGATTTTGTTATTAATGTGTCAGCTCTGTGGATCTGTAGTTTGAGGTTTTAGCTGATATACTTTAAGCAGGAATTAACATATTCACACACTGCTAAACCACTTTAACACACAAAGAATCTGCATATGAAACTCAACAATAGTGAGAATCAACCAAAAGAAAGCTTCATGCTGGGTATCAACATAGTACAAAACTCATTCATGACTCCCAGCATGCATTGCAGTTGATCTATTTATCAGAATTATTTTGACAATTGTCACCATTGTTGAGGTTTGTATGAGTGTTGATGTCAGTGTGTACAACACTGATCACAACAATGGTTATTTTTGTAGGTTCAAATCTGATATTGATTCAGTGCCATTAACATTGATTAAATGGTTGCTTTGCTATCGCACTGCATTTAAATTAATTTTTGTGAAAGTAGTCTCCAGAAACTCAGGTCTCCTCCTGTACGTCAATATCCAACATTCAGAAAACGTCAGAGAAGATGTAGAAAAACCTTTCACTTTTGGCCAATAAAGTGACGTCTTTTGGACATATCTCTGTCGAGGGGAAGGTCATAATTGTAATAAAATTACCTTAACACCCTTTACTATGTGGCCTTTTAGAATCTCAACTCATAATACTTTCAGTCTAGGTAAATAAAATACAGTGTACAGTAACATGCCATGGTATATTATTTAATGCACTCTATGAGCTTGGTGCAAGTTTTATTTTTTCCACCAAACATTTAACAGATTCTTAAAGATATCTTGTGTGGACTCAGACTTGACTCGGACTCGACCCTCTCTGGTCTCTGTCTTAACTCGGACACAACCCTCTCGGGTCTCGGTCTTGATTCGAACTCGACCTACTCTGGCCCCGGTCTCGACTAAAAGACTGCAAGCATGCAGATAAGGGTTGCCAGATCTGTGTGACAAAACCCGCCCACTGGTCAATAAAAACTAGCAAAACAAACTCATCTCTTATATCACTAAGATAACCAAGATCAACTAAATAAGGCACTTCTATAGCCAAAATACAAATGTAAAACCCCCCCTTTTTATGTAAAATCACTGCATAAAAGTAATCAAAAATGTACCATATAAAAATAACTTCATATTATCTCTTAAAATGACAGCGGATGAACAAAAATGTAACCCATAGAAATTAAAAACACATAGCAGCAGATTATAGGGAGCCCAGTTCTGCAGGAAAACTGCAGACTTGGCAACCCTGCTGCAGGTACTCTTACAGTAGTATATCATTGTTGCTTTGTATAACTAAATCTTTAGAAACTGAAGAATACACAGAGGCGTAATTTATTGAACCTTTTTATGTATTTTATCTATCGGAATCTTCTGTTTTAGCTTTAAAACACTATCTCCCTGCGAAATGCCCACTGAACTTTGAAGGACTTTACACTAAACCTTCCCTCAGTAGGATAAGAGGACACACGCAAACATTCTGTAAACTAAACCAGGACCTGTTTTTGCTGATATGTGGATATTCCGGATATCTTTGATGACCTTATGTCTTGTGTGTGTTTTCTATACACCTTGTAATAAACAATCGCACTGCTTTGTTGTAAAGCAGCCAATCACTCGAATTTTAGATGCTGTAACTTTATTTGACCACTTTGACTGAATTTTAAATCAATCAAATTCACAAAAACACAAAAACAGAATCTGCGATAATGATATAAAAATCTTTATGTTTGGTGATAAATTTGCATTTATATTTTAATGCAATTTGTAAATTCATAATCAGTCGTTTTACAAAACAGACCCTGGTTATACAATGACATTTTAATAGTATTTCTCATAATTTGACATTTCCATTCATTCATTCATTAAATGGACTCAGATTTTTTTTAAAGAGAACTACATGTAACTCACCTACAAAATGAGTGTTCACAGAACGTCTGCTCACTTTCTTCTCATCTGGAACTCATGGAGACAGAAACACCTGTGAGGGAGAGGTTTTCAAGAGTTACTAAAAACCAGAAAAGCTGCAGAAAATGCAGCCACCTGTAATATGTTCCAAAGGTAAATAATAAGAAAAACATTTCAAAAGCCGTTTCACTCGGACACACCTCACGATACAGAAAAAAGTCAATTGCAACTTCCTTTTCATTGTGATTTTAATAAATAATATATGTCAGAAGTATTTTTACAGTAAGTAATTTAAGTTTCATCACTTAATACTGATCATTTACTTCCAGTTCAATTTGACTACTCTTGATCTAATGCTTTGCCAACCGAGCTACAGGACAAACTGAGTTGACTCACCTCTGCACTGTGATTTTCTGCGATTATTGTACAGTACATTATGTGCAGTTGCACATTCTCTTACTGATGAGTATGTACAGTAGTAGCTGGAGGCCAAAAGGCAGATGAGAGCATATAACCAGGCCAAGGTGTTTCAAAGTAATGAAACATGTAACAGAACATTTACATTACATGTATGCATTTGGCAGACGCTTTTATCCAAAGCGATTTACATAGGATTATACTATAGATTTGAATCAGAGTAGGCTACGCGCAATCCCGGGGATCGAACCCATGAACTTGGCTTTGCTAGCACCATGATCTAGCCACTGAACTACAGGAAAACATTTATATTATGAAACACGAAAAAAACAAATAAGTGAAAAATAACATGAAGTGCCTGCTCAGGCTATTATTAGTTCAAAATAACTGGAAATGCAGATCTGACTCATCTAAAACCAAAAGAACATTTTAGTCATTTAAAAAAGCAAAAACCTCTTTAAAAATAGATTGACTTGTGAAAACATAACAATGTGCTTCAATTAAAAAAAAACAGACTTTAATATACTATAATACTTTTCCCAATACATGAGGAGATTCTCAGAAATACCAGAAATTGGAGTAAAATAATGTTCAACTATAATTATAGTGAGTAAGCATAGAAGGCCAATGTAACAGTTTTCAATACGTTTTGGAACCGTCTTTTTCTTATTTATCCCTTAATGAATTGAATAGCACACTACTACAAGTCATCATAAAATAATCATAAATCATAAAATATCATGAAGACTATCTTCAAGATTTTAATTCAATTATAACCAAGTGTGTAACACCACCACGGTCTCCCCCTGCTTTTAAATGCTCTATGAAAAATACTGTGTCATTTGTAATAGAATTCTTATTAACAATAACAACCACCTTTGGTATAAATACAATAAATCATATAGAACATGGTTGTACTGTTAATTTTTACAGCAGACAAATGAAATAAAACTGAAAATCGCGACGTCATTGCTTATCCTCAGCTCAATAAAACAATCGCTGTATCGCACAAAGACAATAAACATTCAACAATAAGTACATCTGTTGGTGTTTTTATTGTGAGGTTTCCATAAATGTTGCAAAAGTCGCCACAATAAAGACAACTGATATACAGTGGGACATAAACTTCATTCATACAGTAGTACGTCGCGTTGTAAATAAGTTATAACGAAACAAAGAGCGTTTGTCTACGGAGCTGCTGTCGTGGTTGTGTGCACCTCAAGACATACTAGCTACTTAATTTGGGGTCCCTGTGCTTAAAAAATGTCCATTGCTTCAGTGTTTTCAACCATGCTGGAGCTGTACACATGAACTATTACCGCCGTACATTTTAACGACGGCAACACTAGAGCACGTGCGGCCCATTCAACTTGAAGGAAACGCGCAGCGCTGGGGACTCGCAGATCACATTGCTCGCGCTGTGCTACGACTGTTTTCCTACGCCTGCATATGAATGATTTCATTCAATATAAAGTTACTACAATGAGTTGAAGCTAAAATCGACGTTCTTTGATTCCTGCCTTGTTTTACCTACAACGGTTAGCTGGAACAGTGTAGCCACTGCACGAATCAGCTGTTTATTATTAGACGGCTAACTGGATTTAGCTGGTTAGCGCTCCAATCAAAAGTGTCCCCGGTGTGAGACAGCTGTATAGACAGCCACGTGTAGACCCTCAATGACCCGCACAGCTCACACAAGCACCCGCACCTTCCTCACGAGGTAACCAGTCAATTGTGACTTACCTTAACCGGCCCACCAGGTGGATCTGTGTTCCCGTATGAAATTTAGAACCCCATGAATTTCCAAAGCAGACAGAACGAGATACTTATCCTCTCTAGAGCTCTGTGTCAATCAAGACGGTCGGACTGGCCCCTTTCGTTGACGACTGAGTGGAATGGCCAATCAAAGGCAAAGAATGGAAAGCGGAGACGCCCCCCACACGTACAGTGGGATGTTCTGTTGAATTACTGTAGTAGCTGTGCACGTGCGACTTATTTGAGAAATATGTGAGGATAGTATATCATGTATCCGCCCCACTATTTGCGTAGTTAGTTCATAAGTCATTTATTCACGTTCACGTCGTTCAAAACCTCTTGCATGATTCTTTCTTCTTTGAAAAAGAAAAGAGGATATTTTGAGAAATGTCCTTGTAGTTTTGTGTTCATGCATTGGAAACTAATAGGAGCCATTGTTTGCTTAACAGCGTTGTTCAAAATATCTTCCTGTGTATTCTGCAGAAGAAAGTTGAGGGTATTTGAAAATAATTTTCATTTAATTTGGGGCCAATACCAATCATGACAAATGCAACTGGATACAAATAATATTATATTACATGTATGGGTCTATCTTCATGTAGCTCGCCTCACCTTCAACACACTGTTTCTTTCTAACGTCAGGAATAGAAGAAGAACATAATAATTCTTAATATATTGTTATGAAGAGTTTTGTTTTAAAAGGCAGGTGAACAGAAGCCCCTGTTATCAGCCATGTATTAAACGGCAACCTGTCACAAGTACTTGAGCACCAAATCTTGATTTGACATTAAACATTTTATTACCAACTATTGGATTTTTAAAATGTATAACATTTAACAAGATAATCAATATCACCTTTAAAAATATTAGAGGGTTGAATGGTGTGATTGATCAATCAGACGAATTGAACAGCACAGTTAAGCATTTTAGGAATATTACAGACTGCTTGAATATTCAAAACCATTTGCATTATATTGATTGTATATTGCTAGGTAACTATCATTTATGTCTGTGTATTGCTAATAACACTGATTTCTGTACTGTATATTGAATAGCACAGCATATGATTTGACCAAAGTAAGTACATTAGTGTCAGAGCAAAGGCTTAAAGCTGCATACTGCCACCCTCTGGTCATCAATGAAATGGCGTGATGAATAGTAAACATCTTGCATCATAAAATTGACAATTGGAATCTAAGAAAACACAAGCAAAAAAAACCTTCATAGTTTATAACATGAAGATGACAGTATATGGGCTAAAACTATGTTTATACGAATACTAAATTATCCTTCTCTCTAATATAATATATGTATCCTTAGTTAATAAAGATTAAGCAGTTAGACATCACCTCATATTTCCAATGTCTAAACCAAAAAAAAAAAACACTTTTGAGCACAGTGTTCTAACCTGATTTTGTAATTTTCACCCTCTGTTTGCCTGTTCTTTGATTTAGGAATAATTTCTGGTGTGTCTCTTGGCAGCAAATCCAGGAACACTGAACACAGTATCAGGACTGGCTCTTTTTCCATACCTTAAACAAGTTAGGACAGTCAGAGTACTATGTCAACAAAGAAAACGGAATAAACAATGCACTAAATGTTATTGTCAAATACATTTTTTTTGGATTATCTGATTTATTACAAAACGTTTTAGCAATACAATTATTATTAATATTAATATCATATTCTTAATAAATGTACCCTTTATTTACTTACCTTTGTCGTGTGAAATTTATATTAGGCATAATATTTGACCCGGTCATCAGCAGGGATGACTTTTAGTTGTGTGGATGGATGAGCACTTGTGACTGTCACTATACACAGCACAGCAATGACCAGGAACATTACCTGATGTGAAGGCATCTAGAATGTAAAATAAAACAAACAAAAGCTTTGTCTTGGAACACATAATGTATTTGATTAACAAGTTTTAAAAATAGCATATTTTTTCTAAAAGATGATCAATACTTGAGTTGTCTTGAATTTGTTCTATTGTAAATATTTCTTAGGCTTTTTTGTTTTTGTTGATACATTTGTTTTTCATTTCCTCATTAAAAAGTTTCAAATACACACAAAGTGTAGACTACAACCTTCACCAATTTATCACATTTGACCTATGAGGTCTTTTTTATTGTGACGATGATAATCCAAACACTGCTATAGACACCAGTTTTTTTTTTTAAATAAATTCCTGTCTAAAACAAAAATATATATGAAGAAGTTATGAAATCAATGAACAAAACATGTACCTTCATCCGACGACTGCTCGTGGATTTCGGAGTTGTCTCAGATCTCTCTCTGGCTGACTGAGCGCATGGGCTCCTGTTCCTACATCGGCTCTAGTGTGCAGCGCTTGTTTTTTAAAAACAGCTCTAGACACGAAGAAGAAGGTGGCACTTATTCGTTTTTGAAGGGTTTAGCTGTTTTTTTTACGAGAATTTGGATAGGCTACTCCACATTAACAAACGCCTTGCCAAAAAGCAGAACTGTACAGGGCATGAAATTTGATTGTCAGGCTATTGCAACAGAATCAAATTGCATTAACTCGTTTAACAATAGGTTCAAAATGATCAACAAAAAGCGATGTTCAGACTTATTAGGATAAAATGTTTTTGAAATTGGGCGTTATTCAAGGGACAACATGTGCCTTTCACATCAAAGAAAAATTATTCAATGCACAACTGAACAAATGAAGTCTTTGTACTAAACGATCTTGGGTTGTCAAATAACCAATAATACAAGAGCAATTTAGGATGATCAACGCTGGGCAATATTTTCCAATAATTAACTTTATGTTGTCAAAACAGCTCATCCTAATGAGCAGATGAATAAGGACCAAAATACTTTCAAGAGGGTAGTCAAGTATTTCAAGGTCAATCACATAAATAGGTTCAACAAAGTGAATGTCAAAAACAGATGTAGTAATCAAATTAGTTCTTATTTCCTGTAAAGATGGCAGATTACACACCCGTCCTGTAGTTTCACTCACCTGCACCCTCATCTTTTTTCTACACTTTACCAAATGTCACATTTCAAGAAAGTGCAAGTAAGAGAAAATATGGATTCTCACAACCTTATAAAGACCCCTCAACTTGTTACAAATGATAATATGGGCACAATTGGGAAGTTTTAAAAAGGACTTGTCAATGACAGAGTGCAGCTGACATCCTTTGCTGTTACTCCGATCAAGCCAAGAACATGATAAAATATCACATGTTGAGCAAGGGAGGAATTTTTTCAAGAAACCATAAAATAATGTACATCTCTCAACTTCACTTTGTTCTGCCTCTATATATTTATTTAAGGAACACAAACTGTAAGGGAACAAACAAACAACTCCAACTTGTTTTTCTTTCTTAGACAGAATATAAGAAAAATGAAAAAGAATTTAGAACTAAAAACATTAAACATTTAGAAGTCAGCCGACGTGAGGTAAGCATCCTTTAAGGTCTCAGGAGCAGACAATCTTTCAGAAGAAATCAGTAACTTTGGAAGAAGGATTTGCAAGTTTTCATCCTGTAAGAAACAAAGACAACTAAATAAATTCCTTTTATAATTATCAACAGATTTTAATAAGCTAATAAATTTACCAGATGCAATCCAGTAAACTGCACATTCTGATTCTCACTCTCTAGAGTTGCATTGAAGTCGGGAACATGCAGCTGTAAAAATCATTGTCCATTTGGTGATGTAAAAAGATTTAATGCTGCATTATTCATTATAAAAAGGACAGTGGCGAGTGGATGATTTGAGTGACAGTTTTACCCAGAGCAAGATGCCTCCAAAGGCATACATGTCAGTGGCCGGGGACAGGGGATGACCCTTTCTCAACTCTGGAGCCACCAGACTGATAGAACCAGCGACCATTCCACTGTCAGTTGCCCTCTGCTCCTGTAATAAACAAATAATTTAAATAAACAATTAACACATTTGAAATTCTTTAATGGGAGAACAAATTTCTATTTTATTTCTAAGTCATTTTTTATGTTTAGCAAAAAGGCAAAAAAAGCCATGTCGATGAACCTCAATTTTTTATCCACTTACAGGTGTCTTTGTGAAATCATAATCCCCCACAATGGCTTTTTCTCGGCCCAGGACAAACACGTTGTTGGGATGCAGCGATGCATGAGTAACAGATACAGCATGAAGACCCTGTAGTCCAAGAGCTACACCTCTCATCACCCTTTTAATCTCCTGCGTGGCCACATTTTCACATCAACTTTTTGCACTTTTAAATAATGTTCATAAACTGTAATAATATGTCTTTATTCTAACTTTGTAAATGTCTCACTTTCTAATACTTCAAATATACAATAAACTCCACATACATGATTTACAGTCTTTGTCTAAAATCCTGCACAATTTCTAAGAAATACAGCTACTCACAGAAGACGACAGTGGAGAAGATTTCTGAATGGTTCGGAGGCTTGCATTAGAATAGTGTGGAACCATGACGTATGCAAGTGGATCAGACTGGACAGAAACAAAACATCCTTATACACACAGGCTTGTATAAACAAAACTGAAACATACAGAGATCCACTGTACTATATACATTGTAAAACTAGAGTTATAATAAAGATAGAGAACCTTGCCGCAAAACAGTGCTATAAGAGGCACGACTTTGGATGGGTTCTGCTGCTGAGCTGTGTGATACTGGGCAGCTTGTTTAAGCATCTTCTCCTCTGACTCTTCATCCACAGTGTAACACTGAAAATAACCCAAATCTTTAATACATGTGCAATTTATACACTTTTTTTCCCAGTCAATGTACAAATATCATTCCATAAAAAAAAAGGAAAATATAACTCAAACACTTGTCAAGTAACGTATTTCACAGCATGATACATTTCTTTCAATATCAAAACGTATGCCATTAAGATGAAAAAACAATCCGTTGCTGTCCTTCTGAAACGCTGTATGTCCAAATTCACTGTTTTTCAGGAATTGGCAAAAACACTTTGGCCCAGTTAGACAGAAAAGGCTTAAGGCTAGTCCCAGACTTGGATGAATGTGTGACCTGTCTTAACTGAATATAACCTGCCCAGAAATATCTTAAAGGCGTAGTTCACCTTCAAAATTAAAATTCTATCACCATTTACTCCCTCTTGTCATTTCAAACCTGTATGACTTCCTTCCTTCCGCTGAACACAGATATTTTGAGTAATGATGTTAACAGCCCCCCCCATTCACTTGCATTGGTTACAATATAAGTGAATGGGGGCTTATCTGTTGTTACCAACATTTTTCAAAATATCTTCTTTTGTGTTCTGCAGAAGACAAGAAGAAGTCATACAGGTTTTGACAAGAGTGCCTGCTAGTTATGACAGAATTTTAATTTTGAAGGTGAACTACACCATTAAAATGTATCAGTGCCCTTGTTTTGTCTCGAGATGCACACCAGTAATGCATTCTTCGAAGATATATTTATAAAAGCTACATAAATACCAAGTATAACTAAGGCATAGACCTTGCTTAAGCTAAGTCATGTCTGTGAAACAAGGCCTTTACATTTTAAATGATAACATACTGTGTCGTCAAAGTTGACAAGCCCTTTGTAATACTTTTTATGAGTTAGACATTAACCCAGGGACAAACATAAAGGTAGATGTGGTTAGGAAGACGTGACGAGAGCCGTGAGGCGGGGATATCTCACAGTGGAGATTGGGAGCATAAGAGGACGAGCGACGGGACTGTTGACGAGAGAGGACCGGGCCCGAACATGTTTGTATTTGTATTTATTGTTTAGTTCGCCGCCGGTCGGCCGTGAGGGGCCGCCGGCTGTTATTACTTTATTAAATGTTTAAATGTCTTCCGGTTCCGGTCTCCTTCCCTCCTTTTAATGAACCTCGTTACAGTAGACAAATAATAATCATTTATAAAAAAATGGACAGCAGAAGGACAGCAGCGATTTTTTGATAATCAGTGTCACTTACAATTTATTAACAGAGTTGATGTCAATCTCTTACTGTTATTTGACTACTGCAAAGCAAATGACTACACCGACCTTCAGGACTACTTTCTGCCCTTGAAAATCTGTGCTCAGAAGAGGTCTCCTCCCACTCAGCTCTTTCATTGGCTCTGCATCAAACATGTCTCTGTCCAAGCTCTTCAGTAACAGTCCTGCAGAGCTCTAAAACCATTAAGAGAAATCAATATACACAATTAAAACTGTCTTTTCATTTCAACCTGCCTTTTACAACATTATGTTTGAGCACAAAACCATTTACTAATTAATACTGCAAATCACAATAAATAATGCAAGAATGTACCTTGTAGCTGTTGATATCTGCATCAGGGTAGATCATTGGTAATTCAGGAAACCCTTTGTTCACCATGTCACACAGCATAAACTGCACATCAACAAAGTATGGACATTTCACATATTACATAAGCTTGACTAATTTTAAGGTATAAACACTATTATATAATACTGCAGAACTGGTATCCTTCAAACCAGACAAAGAGTTGTTGTATAGTATTGTATATCAATTCAACAATCAATGGCTAGTATCTTCTAAAAATGTCAAATTGTCAAATAATATCACCACATACATATTCCCTCTGCTCATGGCTGATTTCTCGAAAGAGAGCGTTCCTCGTCTCAGTGATCTCCTCCTTCTTCTTCAGGATCTCTGGCAGATCCAGGTCTTCTGCCTGTAAACAGGCATACAAATTTTAATATGCATATCACTAATATAAACATCCAGGATGAAATCCCTTTGTTAACTGCAACCTCGTGATGTGGTTTACATCAGGACTGTTCTCACCTCTTCCAGACAGCTGACCTCCACTAGTTTCCAGCGCAGCTGAGATCTCAAGCTCCTGATGTGCTTCTTCACTGCAAAAAGCTCATCCAGTTTAGGAGGACCGTTCTGCCACTTCAGCACCTCCTGCTTAAACTTAAAAGATAAGCTATTATAAAAGTGATGCTTTGCAAACACCAGCCATCATATACTTATTTAAATTCGAAGATATTTTCTTATCCAGAATTACAATCAACAGCTTTAACAAGATAAATTTAAAATATGTGATTTTAAGATACCTTCATGTTGAGCTCATACTTCTGCCTGATGTCCTCTAACAAAATCTGTTCTTTTCGGATGTCTTGCATGGCTTTGTGAAAGGCATTTAACACTATTTTCGTCTCCTGGCTCTTCTGTTCCTTTCAAAACAAAGCGAAACTATTTTTAATTAATTCGCAGAAAGTCTGAAATACATCTACAAATACAAATACACATGTGTTTCACATGCAAAAAAAAGAAATTCCATCAGTAGCCCAGCCAACTTACACAAACCCATTTTAAAAAGCTATCAAAAGAAGGCATGACGATTGAAATGAGAATGATCAGACAGCAATGTGTAAATAATGGTAGACATCTTACGGATAAGGCAGTGTTGAGTTCTTCACACACTGCAGCTTCAGCATTCATCAGTATCTCACACACTCCATCAGCAACATCCTCTCCGGTCACCAACGTTTTTTCCAACAAACAGAAAAACTGTCAAATGTTCACATTTTTCAAATATGGAGCAGAAACAGCACAAGTATCTCCATTATGTAAACTAGAGAGTTAAACAGACATACCTTAGTAAGCCTGGCTGCCCAGTTGCTTAGAGCCATGAGAGCCTCATCGGTAGCTTTCTGCACATCTTTGGTTTTCTGGTGTTTCTCCCTCCTCCATTCACAGAACTTCTCAAAAGAATGTTCGTCGACCTGCTCCTCCGGCAACACTGAACCAAACAGAGCAGTCAAAGATGTCCCCACTTCCTGCAGAAACAGACAGCTCGATTAAAAAAGCAGCTGTGGAAATCTTCACTATAAATTCACTTTGGGCCACAAAAGATAATCATTTAACATTATTGCAAAACTGCTATTAAATGAGATCGACATTTACTGAACCCATAATAGTCACTTCACTACGCACCGTCAGTCTCTCCAGTCGTGCATTGACAGGCAGCTCGTCCACCTCTTGCAGAAAGTCATCCACACTAACAGAGAGAGCGGCACGGGCCTCATTTCTCCTGTTCACCAAACACTCCATTTCCCCCATCTGACAGAAAACACTGAGCTTATCAATCCTCCATATACAGTATATCACCAGTCTCATCAGCATTTGACTGTATAATACATCTCTTATATCAGGTTGCATAAGAAGAATGTTATGCTAGAATATATAATAATAAAAGGTTTACCAAAACTGATTCCATATTTAAACTTATTTAAAAAAAATGATTAAATTTATTTGAGTATATTGTACTCACCGTTTGACAAGCTTTTAGTTTCTCTAAGGTCTGATTGTAATTTTCCCACAAAACCTCCAGCTTCTGTGAGTTCAGAGGCATTGTGACCCTGTAGTTCATGATGATGGTGATGGCTTCCAGAATGTGATCTTCAGAACGCGAACATGAATTACTGTCCCTGGGGTTGCAACTCATATTAATCAGCAAATGCACCTTTGAATCATCAAAACTTATTCTGAAATAAACAAACAAACACTCATAACATGAGAGTATTAAACAAACAGAAAAGTTTGGAATTTCTTTTTTGGGATAGTTTACCCAAAACTGAAAATTCTGTCTTCATTTGCATCCCCTTTAGTTGTTCCAAGTTGATATAGAGGTTTTGCATGTGTCGTCGCCGAACATGTTAAGTAAAGTTAAGTTATCATGCCCACTTAGTGGTAGAAAGACAAAATGCAGCAGTATTTACCTTATCTGTACTGTATTTACAATTTAGTTGTTGTGCGTTTGATTGTACAATCAGATTGAGCACGAAATCAAAGAGATTTCTTTTTAAAGACTGCCGAAGGATAGAAAAAAGCAAATGAATCGCTGTAATTTGTTGAAACAAATGGAAGACGTCAATGTTTTTGTTGATCCATACCATAATAGTGTTGCCAACCTACTTTCTATACCTTGTGTGTTGTGTAAATGTATTTCTTTTAACATTCCAAGTATGTTACGCTTTCCTGTAGCTCAGTGGTAAGAGCATTGCGTTAACAATGCAAGGTTGTGGGTTCGATCCCAGGGCATTGAAAATACCTGTGTAAAATGTATAGGATAAAGCAATGTAAGTCGCTTTGGATAAAAGCGTCTGCCAAATGCCTAAATGTAAATGTAAGTAGATGTATTTCATGCAAATGTAATGATTAACATATTAAGACTCTAAAAATTTAGAAGAGCAATGTAGATCTTGCAATATTCGGTTTATTAAATCACTAAAAGCGTTTCCTCGAGTAGAAAATGTTTAATTAAGGGTTTGCTTAGTGTATTTCCCCCAGCGCTGAAATTGGGTACAAAATAAATATCAGGAAACGCAATTCCCTGCAATGTTTTAATGTACAAGGACACCTGGTTCCTATGTTAGTCGTAAGGATCCCTGTCGAGACCAAATGCTTTAATTTCAACAAATAATTGCATGTTTTAATCCTTGTTGCTTTGTTTCTCCAATTGAAAGCAGCCATTTTGCTGACTGGCCATTTTGCAGGAGTGCTCCAGCGTGTTCATGTGGGAAAGTGATGTCAATGCATAGCCTCTATTGTAGCCACCATTGACTACCATAGACGGAAAAATTGCTTTGTACATTTCTTTGTTCTGTTAAACACAAAAGAAGATATTTTGAAGAATGTAGGAAGGCAAACAGTTCTGGGACACTTTTGACTACAAGTTTTCCTACTATGGTAGTCAACAGTGGCGAAGAACTGCTTGTCTACAAGCATTCTTCCAAATATATTTCTCAAGTGTTCATTAGAGCAAATTATACAGATTTGAAACAAATTAAGGGTAAGTAAATGATGACAGAATTGACATTTTTGGGTGAACTGTCCCTTTAAGGTTGAGTATACTTTAATCCCACAAACTTTGATCCATTGACGCTACAAAGTACCAACCCTACCAACCGAGCTACAGGAAGAATCTTGCCTTAGTTTCCTCAACGAATCCACTTTCTTTGACAGCTGGGTAATTCTGTCTGCAGATGTTGAAGGATGATTATGTTCCGTCTTCTCCACAAAGCTCCCCTTCAGTGCCTGCAAAATATGAACAAAGCTTTATACGACTTATCATGTCATGGCTTAAAACACAATCAACACCCAAACCCCCATCGAAAAAAAGTGTGAAACAAAGCACCCAGTACAACCCCACTAGCACCTTGAGCTCGAGTCTGGCCTCCTCTAGCTGCTGTCCCAGGAGAACCGAGTGCTGCTGGAGAGCCGTTCCTTCTTTTTTTAGCTTCATGATCTCCATCTCCTTCTCTTTAAATACCTCGCTCATCCTCTGGGTATACTAAACAAGACAGTGGCCAGAGATTATATCAGGCATGTTTTCACTTGCCAAAAAGGGTTTGACAGGGGTTTTCAAATGTAAAATACGAATGATACAATCAAGTCTCTGGCATCACGATAATGAGGTAAGCAATTTTATAATTCTCTATTAGGGTGTAATTAAACAAGTCTTCATAAATGAGCTCTATTTTACATTTAAGTACATTTCCTATATATATTTTCATGCTTAAAATCTCATTGATAAGCAATGGTTACAATTTTAGTGCTGTCAATTCGATTGCAAAATAAATGTTTGTGTTTCCTTAATATGTGTATACGCCGTTAACGCAGTGAGACTCTTATCGCGCGATAAAAAAATGTCGCCGTTAATCTATTCTCAAAGTTGGGTTGGGAGCTGGGTCTATACTACGCAAGCTATGATGACTTTCACCTTGATATTTTAGCGCGGATGTATACCAGCTTAACTGCACTGTACGGGGCGAGAACGAGATTTTTCAACTCGCGTGATTCGCGTCATTCGCGGAAGCAGAAGCCGCCTCATCATCTCATAACCAGGGCTTCATTCGCGCAGCAAGTAGGACTATTGGCTCTTTGCATTAACATATAAATCACTCGCGCTTGACACGCCATTCGCGTTTGGTCTGAACACAACATAACGATACTGTGAAATTACAACATCAAACGTGACGTGCTAACATGGATGCAGCTATGAAGCCGCCGGGTTTGCTTCAGGGAATATACATTTTTAAGAAGCTTCCCAATAGAAACATCGAAAAGACTAAGGTTGTTTGCACCTTGTGCAATGCGGAATTGGTTTAAAAAAAACACTTTCTCTCAACAGGTAGTGGTCTAGCTTTAGTTGAAACCAGTAACTTTGTATTGAGATCTAATGTATTATGGCTCCTGTATGAAATATCGCTTGTTGCTCCCTCACTCTTTGTAAGTCGCTTTGGATAAAAGCGACTGCTAAATGACTAAATGTAAATGTACTGTTGGAGCTCTTCCAGTCTCAAGTACCACCTAAACGCAAAGCATCCCTTAGCTAATGCGGAAGTAAACACAAGTTCATCTTATTGAACATAATTTAATTTTCATCACCAATTATCATAGTAGAACAGCTTTCTCAAGCAGTTTGTGATGCATTTTGGAAACAGGAGATGAGCCTCTGGTCTAATGCGCCACCTGGCTTGAGAAACCCGTTCTCAAAGACTTACTTTTAGTCATTATTTGGGTAGCACACATATTCTGAATGCCTTCGGCAGAATTCAAATGAGCCATTTTAATCTAGATTAATCTAGATTAATCTTGGAATTGATCTAGATTAATCTAGATTAAAAAAAATAATCTATGCTCACCACTAGTTTATATATAAATGCACACACAAGCTCGTGGATAAATATATGTTAGAACAAATGTTTACTGTACGTGAATATAAGTTTACATTCAAATACAACTAACATGATGTAGAAATATATATTAGTCACATTCCTTAAATATATACATGTATGTTTGTGTACTCATATATAAATATACACACTACACACACATATATAAAATAATCACAATATTTATTTTGTCATCGATTAATTGCAAAGTTTCAAAAATCAATTTGAGCCAAAACAGAGTAACAGACTGAACTTTTCCTTCATTTTAGAAGTTTGTAAGTGTAAAATATTTGTGATATGTCACCTGCAGTTCAGAATTGGTGTCGTTCAATCTCTTGTGGGTTTCCTGAGTGTTCTGCTGTGCATCTGCCTTTGATGGCTTGACCTCTTCATTATGTTCAATATTCAGTCTAGCCAAAGCCTGGAGTGCAATGATAGTTTTCTGCTCCCTAAGACAATTGCGAAAAACAAGGATCAGTCACTTACTGTAGTTTTGGAGATATTAATCCTGACATGACAATATCTGCCTGTTAAGGTTCATAGATAAGATATATACAAATATAAGAATGCTTTGTTAAAAGTGTCATGAATTAAAACCAAAATTTTAACCCAAGCTTTTGTTATACAAGAACATCATGTGTCAGAACTGAAAATTCCCTTGTTACCGAGATTACATCGGTTATTGACACCAGGCCAAGCAAACGGCAGGTTCTGGAATGCACATTTCTATGTCCTATCCTATCTAGGTTAAACACCACCTACACAGGAGAATATCAATGAATACTTCTCTAGCCCCGCCCACTGGTTCGCGCATGACAGTACTGAAGTAATAAAAGTGGCCCAGAACCATATAGAGCGAGCAAGCAATAAACATTTCGTTAAAGATCGAAAATATTGTGGAGTCAGTGCCTGCTGTGGAAGAACACAGTCGCTGCATAACCGTCCTTCGGATTCCGACATTAGTAATGCGTGGTTGAAGTTTATTTTTAAAGACGTTCCAGCTCAAGTGGGTAAAACATTACAGTGGATTCATTTGTGAACAAGGCAAAGGTCGACGATGGATTTGCGGAGAATTTAAAAGAAGTGCTCTGCCGTCAATATTGGATACGATAGGAATGGCGCAGCAATCTTATGTGTACAACATATTTTGTTCTATGCGCCACTATTGCTTTGTTAGAGATCGCATGATATTCCGAGCCCTATTCTCACGGGATTAGTGTAACCTGGGGATCTCTTATCATTTGTAATACTTGCAGGGGTTGTCTGTGATCTTAATCCTATGCGAATCGTTAAACACTATACAACTATACGCAAAGCCTTGCCATCACATCATGGAATATAAGTCAGTAAATTTGAGTAAAATCACAGGCTTCATTTATCTCGTGCAAATGCGCCACGTGAAATACAGATGTGGGGAGGTCATTTATAAATCACACGAGGTCCCCAGATAATACTAATCCTGTGCGAATAGGGCGAATGTGTAACCTAATGTTACGTCTCTAACCGGCTCCACCTAAGTTTACTACACAAACTGCTATCCAATCGTAGCAGTGGGCAATTACTTGCAAGTCTTCATGGCGGAGAGCCCATTCAAACCGATTGTTTGTCAAGCCTACCTCAAAACGTGGGTAGAAAAGAGCCTATTCCTTATTGATTTTGACATTTTGAATGTAAAAATCACGCGAAAGTCATAAGTAGACCTCATACAACAGTATAAAACAATAAACAAGCCCATTTCATCACATTTGTTTTAAATGTAAAATTCAAAGAGAACTTTGGAATGGTTGGCCACTTACTTCATGATTTGAGGTTTCTGGTCGGAGAATATTGGGCGTAACTTGGGCATGCAGCCCGGTGAGGATCCGAGTGTCCCCAACTCCCTTGGGGGGCTGCTGCCGGGCCACAGTCCTGTGTCCTCCCTTAATGGGGAGATGGAGTCCCTGTTGCCCGGGAGATTTAATTTGGCAAATTTAAATTTCAACAGCTCCTCACCAATGTCAAGATTTCCCTGGAAGGCTTGAACCAGGATGGTTCCATCAAAGCAAACCGACTTCTTATGGACACGTAACTTCTTCCCGTGAATGATATTGTGAAGGAAGGACCTCCCCTAAAGGATGACACATCAGGGCACACCACACTCAAACATTTAGGAAATTATACAACAATCTTTGTAAGGCAATGAGTTTGACAGTTGAATCAGACAAACAGTGATGCATTAAATGGTAAAAGATAACATACAACAGGAAACATTCAACGGTTTATCCAATACCTGTGAATAAAGGGGAGTTTCCTCCTCGCTCGACACATGAAAGCCCCAGAACTTATACTTTTTTGCAAGTCCAGGGGCCTGCAGGTCCTCTGGAAGTTCAACTAAGTCAGATCGGCTGAGAATCTCCTTATTTCCATAATCAATGTACGAAATAAAGAACTGGGCACATAGAGCAAAACACAAATAAGACATGATTTTCATTAAACGTGCATTAGCATCAAACTTCTAAATATATGTAGAAAAGCATATAATCTGACATTGTATGGTCTCTTTTCCATGTATTCTGAAGGTGTCACTTTTTTGAAGAGGCCAAAATATGTAAACTCCCATGAAATGAGCAGTAACTGTTATTTTTGAGGCAATTTAAATAAAACACAGAAACATTCTTGTATTATTTGGCCTCTTTTGGTTTTCAAACCTTGTCATCTGATTTTTGTTGTACCGTACACCTGTACCAGCACCTGTCCTTTGAATAGCGTGCCCCGTAAACCTACAGAGGACAAAAGCATAGTGATGTACAGACCAACATCTGTTTTATGCTTAATTTCATTAATTTAACCGCAACTTGCCTTTTGTGGACTTGGCCTGGCCATCAAAATCTGGGCAGTTGGACACTTCTCTGACAGCATAGCTTCCATCTTCTCATTTGCTTTGTCTGTCACATTCTGATTAATGTTGATTTTTGACACCAAACCAGAATACATATTAGACACGGTTAAATAACAAATACTCCTTATATTAAAATTGGCATGGTAGCAATTTATACTTTTATTTACTCATCATTTACTTATCATTTTGACATTTTAACGTTACCTGAGCCCAAAAGGTGATGGCGTCCACAATATGAGTGACAACAACCAGCTCCACTATGTGATGAGAATGGAAAACATAACGTTACTAAATAACAACTCTTAGAAACGACATAAACAAGCCCAACATTAAACAAAAACGAGCAATATACGACATTGAAAAACACGAAAAGCGACAACTTACTTTTTTCAGGTTTAAAGTTAATCCCGGACTGGTCCATGCGATTTAACGCTAACGTTACCTAATATCAACATCCATTATAACGTTAGTTGTATTTTTTCAACCGATGACAGTTGTATTTTCCAAATGAAGTCCTTACCAGTGTTGCTACCGTTGAGCGGCCACGAAAATATATCGCAGGCGCGCGCGCGAATTACGTGTAAATCGATAGAATATTTTGTGTGTATAATATCTTGCAAACCGCGAGAAATGTGTTGATCGTGTAAATTGCTTAATTGAGTGTTGAAAGTTTACACTAATGACTTCGCATGTCTGAGTCGCTCTCTTCACTCGCTAGGTCCTAACGCTAGGATACGCTAAACGTGCACGAGTCTAGCGCGCCGTACACTAATTTGATAATAACAACTGAAAAATAACTGATTGATGTCCGATTTAACTGTAATATCAATCAAAAGTTATTTTTGTTAGGAGTAGTTTGAGCGTTACACAAGCAAAAGCGGAAATTCTATCCAAGGCCACATTCTTTCTCTACACCGGCCGCTAGAGGCGACGCGATCCACTTCTTGTGACTTTATTAAACGTCAGTGAAATTCGTTTCTGAAAAGGATTTATTGTTGGATTATAAAGGTGTTCATATCAGTTGTATTTAAAAGTTTTAGTGCTTTTTTTAAACTTTGTGCATTTGTGTAGCTTTGATTCGTGTGAGGATTGAAATCGAGTTAAAACAGGTGCGTTCAGACACGTTTTTATATGACGTCAAAATACCGCGAGAGTCACTCGAAAGCGCAGTCAGCTCTAAAACGACTCTTACGACTATGACGGTCTGCGTTGCATGAAGAATTAACCATTTTAATAATAGTTTACTTAATTTTTTACTCAAATGATAATACAGAATCATATTTTTTATATATTCAATTGTTTCGGTGGCAATTTGTAATGTAAAAATAACGAGTGGATGTAATAAAATAAACTAAGTAGAATTGGCCAAAATTATGATTATTTTTAAATTTGTTTTGAAAATCACACAGATGACTTCGACCAAGCTCTACTATGTGTCTAGAATGAAACTCAAAATGCATTTAATTTGTGTGTGTAAGTTTGTTTGTTGACAGTCAATTAGTTGTGTAATATGCTTTTTTATTTTAATCTTTTTATTCATTCTCTGATGAATGGAGAAGGCTCTAATAAATGCATTTTACATTATTTGTAATATTGTTGTAACACTGTAAATAGCCAATAAGTTTTGTTTTTGTATCTTCTCTGTTAATAATGATTTGCATTTAAAGATTTTCTTTGCTTTTCAGTGTTGATGGTCTCTGTCTCCATGGATACAGGTAAGGCTACATAAGTTACAAACACTTAGTTGAATTATTACCTTTTAATTATACATAATATATATTAATTATAATTCTGAATGTATTGAATTATCTATGTAGAACTGTCAAACTAAAGTTGACTTGTTTGTTCTGCGGGTGTTTGTGATGCCGCTTTAAGGTTCTGTTGAGTTCTCAGCTCAGCCTGCAGGAGTCCTAATTGCCGGAGAGTCACTGAACCTCATGTGTTCAGTCATCACACCAACTGAAAGTCTTTTAAGCCCCACAATAACCTTTTTAGTGGATGGCAGAGTGATCATGTCCAACACCAATAGTAGTGACACAGGTGTCTTCAGCCACAGGATTCACAAGGTCACCTCAAAGCATTCTGGCAGGTACAGGTGTGCGGTTCGGCAGCAATCGGGTGAACTGAAGGAGAGTAGACATGTGCTCATCACTGTGACAGGTAAGAGCACACCTTATGAATAAGATAATATGTGATCAGTTAAAACAGTGCAATTATTTACATAATATATATATACAGTATATAGGCCTACAGTGTCAGGCAAAAAAAATATGCATGAAATTTTCTATCTCCAGAATCTTTTCATGTGAAGGTGCTTACATGTTTGAAATTATCTTTGTAGACAATAACATAACTTTGCCAATATCTACTTTAAGAGTTTGGTTCCAAAACGCCATAAACCTCATTTTAAAAAATGAGTTTCCGCCAAAATCAGTATTATATGAGGTCGGTATTAAAAAATGTCACTTTTGAATTTTCACGCAAAAGGCGATATCCGCCTTGTTATTCTGTATGTTGTCTCCCTTTTTTCCAAACCGCAATATACGCCGGTCTCACTTCTCTGCAGAATGCGAAATATCCGCTCAACCAATCACAGCACACCATTCCACAAATTATAAACAGTAATGGCGGCGCTCTGTTAACGGTCTGCTCCTAGTTTCCTTGATCTACTCTGTACTTTGTGCTCAACAAACAAACACAAAAATGAATCATTTTGACGGCATTGATGCACCTGTGCTGGTTTCTGAGGTGGCGAAGAAAAGTAAACCGTCGAAATCTAATAATTTACGTGAGGAGCATTAAAAAGATGACCCGTTGAATTCATTGTAGTAGCGATGACTGCTTGAATCAATGTACTTTTAGTCCAGTGCCTGTATGTAAGATCAGTATTGTATTGAGTTCAACTGACTTTGATGTGTATTTTCAACAGTTTCAATATGAAAAATAGCTTTTATATTGATTCAATTCTTTGCATAAAAACAAATTGTCATGGATTTATTGGGTTTTTGGAAAGAATCATAATTTTTTATAATAAATCTTTTAAAATCAAAATCTGGATTTTAATTGTTAATGTTTCTAGAAATGCTATGTGAAACTTTGAAACAGAAAATAGTTGATGGCAGAGTGCTCATGTCCAACACCAATAGGAGTGACAATTGTTTTCATCTAGTCATGTTCTTTGTCAAGATTTTTTTTTTTTAACTCAAATTAATCAAAATGTGTTTATAGCGTTTTGGAACCAAACTCTTCATATACTGTATATAAGTTAAAATATAATTTTTTAAATGGCCAATAAAAGACCTGCAAAGATGTAAACGTCGCAGGCTGAGACTTCAAGAAGTTGATTCATGAAGTATCATGTCAAAATTTTCTATTGTCACAACATAATTCCCACATTAATAATTCCATAGTTTATTAGTATAAAATGAAAAAAATAGTATGAATGAGTTAGTGACCCTAAATATTTAAACAAAAGTAAAAAAAATTAACTTAAATGTTTATTTCATATAAAAATGCAGACTAAATATAATATCAATGTTATAGTTGGTATTCCCAAGTATGCGTGTGCTTTGTGAGTATTAATCCATTAAATGGAACTTGGCAGCCAGAAAACCAAAGCCCACCTTATCCGTGGATCTACAAGATGGCCTTGCATTCTCCCAGAATCCTGTTTCAATGATCTGTAGTCTTTCCAAGCACCAAGGCTGGATGTTTCACTGGTACAAGGACGGTGAGGAGGTTCCTGTTTATATTCGATGGGGAAATGGTGGAGGGCAGGCCACATATTGGCTGTGGCGAGCCGAGCCTGCACATAATGGCCATTACCGGTGTAGAGCAGGACGCGGAGAACCACAGTTTTACTCTGAATACAGCCAAACAATTAACATTAACATCACGGGTGAGTCATAGAAACTTAATTTGATGTACACAAATATTTTAGAACCTGTTCCTGGATTAACATCATTTGTTGTATCGGAAATACATGCTCAAGAACTTGCTAGAGTTATTATTGAAAAGTCAATACAGAATTATTTATAAATTCTCGCTGGTGGATTTAATTCCACAGCGCCTGTAATTTTTGCAAATTATCATTTATTCTATTTCTAACATCTAAGATTTATATTTATTTAATATAAAATATATATTATTTTTTCAGATCTATTTACTTCTGTGACATTGACTGTGACTCCAGATGTTGTAAATGAGGGGCAAACTTTCCAGCTAGCATGTCATGCAGAATTGAGCAGCCGGTTAGGACGAAAGGTTGAAGATGTTCAGCCCACATTTACGTTCCTCTGGAATGGGTCACCTGTGCTCACTGACTCCAAATATCAGGTGTACAGTGTCTCCCATGGAGGTCGATACAGTTGTGTGGCTGTTTTAGGAAACTCCAGGCGTGCCAGTCAAGAGATGTACATTATGATAAAAGGGAGTGAGTCCTTTACATATTTACAAATTTAACAGTGTGTATTTCATTTACTGAATTAAGAACGTGACGTCGAATTTTGCGAAAAAAATGTATGTATTTGTGCTCATGAATTGTGTATTGCAGATCAGACCACACTTATTCTGACCCATGTTGTGGCAGCTTTGGTGCTGTTTGTGGCTCCAGCTGTGGTCTTCATTTGTCGCTTTATTATTAAACGTAAGTCCTAAATTACACATCAAGATAAGACTGATGACTTCTTTACTGTACAAATTTTCACAATGTTAATATTCTCTTTTCGTAATTTTTTTTGCAGGTTGCCAGTCCAAACGTGCCACAGTTAGAGAGTCTGAAAGCTGCCCAAACAATCTAGAAGTAGTACAAGATATGTAAGTGAACAGACCATCATATTCATTAATTAAGAATTATTTGTAAGGAATACAAGACAATCTAACCTTTACACTTCATTTCTTGCAGTTGCAACGGAAAGCAGCCCTGCTAAATATCTGCAGTAAAGATTTGTATTCGCAACTAATTTGCAACCTGTTTTCTTGCCAATGCATGGCATGAACATATCAACCACTAAAACTTAAATCAGTTCCGTTGTTAAAATAATATTGCTTTGTTTTCAAGTTAAGAGACTCTGAACAAGGCTCATTTTCAGGTGTCCTAAACAGGATCATTGACCACTAGGTGACGCCAGATCTCTACAAAACCTCAAACTGTTTAGTCAGTATAATACACATTAGTGTACAATTGTCTGAGACCATATAGAAATCTGTTTTGAAAGGATTTCAATAGATCTTTAACATAGACATTTTGTAAACTATTTAGTTTCAATCAAATGGAAGCAATTTTTTTGACATAAGAGGTCAGATTTGCTGGTTTCTATCACAGGGAGTAGTTTCCTTAGTTTCCCATTGACTTTCCATAGTAGGAATAAAAATTACTAGGGAAAGTCAATCAGGCCTTATTTTGAAGTGGACTACTCCTTTAAAGCAAAACTGATTTTTTATTAATTCTGGG
The DNA here is from genome assembly GCF_015846415.1 of Triplophysa dalaica. Lineage (NCBI taxonomy): Eukaryota > Metazoa > Chordata > Actinopteri > Cypriniformes > Nemacheilidae > Triplophysa > Triplophysa dalaica. The sequence continues at coordinate 11,417,088 of NC_079553.1, forward strand.
ACTAGCATCATCCAGATTAAGCACAAACTTCTGGAGACTTTGCCATAAGTGTGTGTTCTACCAGCAAAACAAACTACAAATGAAAATAAGAATAGCTTGAAAAAAAACAATTATTACACTATTTTACATTATATCCTATCTGCATTTGGAGTTCACCTCATCCTGTTATTTAAACGGATAATGTACCGAAAGAGGAAATTCTGTCATCATTAACTCACCTTCGAGTTGTTCCAAATCTTTTTACATTTCTTTGTTCTGATGAACACAAACAAAGATATTTGGAAGAATGCTTATAACCAAACAGATTGACTCCCATTGTAGGAACAATTACTTGATCTTTTTTTTTGTTCTGTTGAAGACAGTTTCATAAGAGAGGTTAGGTGGCTCTCAGAGAAGATTGCGAAACAAGAAACAGTATTAACAGACAAAATAAAAGGTGTATACTTTTTTAAAATACTTTTCTATGGAATGAAAGAGAGATTGAAAATAAGTGAGAGGTGTAGACGCAGCCTGTTAACGGTTCTGCTGGTCAGAACCTTAGTGCGAACTGCGGCGGTGATGTCCGTTTATGTAACCTCCGGCCCTCCGAAGCACGCAAGCCTGAGTTTCGCCTGATCTAGGCGGCTCACACAGACGTGTGAAGACGGGGAATGAGGCAAGAGACGGGTGCTGTATGGCACTGGAGCCTTAGGTGTACAAAGAGACACTTGTATTGCTGGTCTGTTCTGTTTGCCAGCGGCGAGTGCGAGACAAGATTTCTGTCACATCTGCAAGATTTGCAGGGTGCTGACAGAAACGGTCTGGTGTACTTGTGCGAACACAGGTTTCGGTAATAAACCTGGCGATCAGCATCCATACGTAAGCAAATGTGGGTTGTTCTGTATGATGATAAACTCTTTTGAATAATACGGTTTTTGTGTTGTTTGTATCTTGCACACCAACTCGATGAGGTCCGTTTGGTACGTCTGCTCGTAAAGAAACAAAAGTAAAGAAAGAGAGAGAAAACAGATGGGAGTTTTGAATTCGGGTCTGTGGATGTGCGTCTTAGAGTAAGGGAGCCTCTTATTCTCTCTCAGCGGGAGCTTGGCCTAAACTTCGGCCTAGTCTCGTCTGCCCAGCAGGAGATTTTCCTGAGCTGACTGCCCAGGGGAGGGGCACCTGCCCCTGCTGCAAACACTGGAGCACAGGCGGAGAAAGAGAAGGGGAGGGTGAGGATGGAAAGACGCTCAGCATTCCAGGAACAGGACATATGTTGGATTTATGAAGCACACAGGTAACACAAAACGATGCCTTGAAAAAAGGGGAACAGTTTTCCCCCATACGTACCTCTGAGGTCTGTCTTTGCTGCTTCCTTTAAAGCGTGAGGTTTCTCTACAACAGCCACGGCGGTTATTGTTGGAAACCTCAACTGTACCAGCTCCTGGTGACTAGCAATATAAACTGACAGCTTATGGATTCGCTGGCCTCCCTCATGGCAATATTTTCCACTGTTTGGGTTTGCAGGACACTAACATATGTTTGAAGTTTATCACGCGTTCAATCATTCGGACCCTCTTGAGAGAGGACGACTGTGAGAGGGACAGACTTTAAGGCCCCAAACTCCCCCAGCTGAACTTATTGTCTTTAAACTATGAGTGTCAGAACATTACCTCAGAGACTTCTACATGGTAAATACTATAAATAAATACCACAATACAGAATAAATATTAGGTGGTTCTAGTTAAACACCAGAAGATAACTGAGGAACAATTTCCGTTTGCATTCTTAAAAATAAAGGTTATTAAAGGGACATTTCACCAAAAAATAATTTACTCATTCCAAACATGTATGACTGTCTTTTCTTTGCAAAATACAAAAGACGATATTTTAGAGAACGCTCATAACCAAAAGATATTGGCTCTCATTGACTTCCATTGTATGGACACAAAAACATTGAAGACATTTTTCAAAATATCTTCTTTTCTGTTAGACCGCAGAAAGAGTCATGTTTTAACTACTTGAGGGTGAATAAATGATGACAGAATTTTTGGGACAACTATCCTGTTAAAGCAGGGGTCTTCAACGTTTTTCGGGGTAAAGGAACACTTAGATGAGAGATGCATGGAGCAGGGACCCCTTATACTAAATGTGTAAACATTGCTGTTACAATAAAGTTTGTTTTCATTTAAACAGCTCTATTTTGTTAAGAAATTACTTTAGCACTATTATGTTATTGTTGCACATACTTTTCAGTGTATTATTTTTATCATTCATATTGATTGTTTGATTATTTTAAGGGATTTGCAGCATCATTTGTTTTCATTTTACTGTGAGATGAACAATTTACTTGTCCTGAACCTTAGTTTTTATAAAGGCTTCATTGAGATGACTGACCCGGGTTACTGGCATAAAGCATATTCTAGTGGAGGTAGAGGTTGTCTATGGATTCAAAAGAAATAAGTTCAGATCTTATGCATTCTGTTGAAATAGCAGGCCGTTTTATAAAGTATCTTTTTTTCTTCCGCTATTTTATACATCTGAGCTCCGTTGTCTTTCTTCACGAGTTTTTTTCTTCTGCAGAACTTGATATCAGACTAAGGAGAGCATCACGGAACGAGTCCTCTTTATTTTTGGGGCAATTTGTTTGAAGTGCACCATCAGAGGTCTACTAGACGGTGCGTGTTTCATTTATTTTAAACATATATACGATAGTTTTGTCAGAGTTTTCAACGCAGAAGCTGTGTGGTGTCATTTGCCTGTCAAATTAGCGCTTAGCTTTAACACATTTTACAAAAGTTCAGAAGTATATGAGAATGCATTTTATTTGCACGCAACTCCTTTCATGCCCTGAACTTATCGGAAGGGAGATGATGAACCAGATGTAACGTTTCTTCTATCGCTTCTGCTGCCTTAATGGATGTTTTTGTCCGCACGCCGTTTAAAATTCAATGAGTCCAGGCGGTCGCGCACGTGCGCAATTTCTGTGCCCATGCTTTACATTTTGAACAAAAAGTTGCCTCTGAGTAAACAATAATTTGCGGTCCCCTTGCAGTTCCACCGAGGACCCCCGGTTGAAGACCCATGCTTTAAAGGGTTCTTCGCAGCAATGCCACTGAATAACCGTTTCTGGTCTTAAAATGGTTATTCGACAAATCTAACCATTTTTTTTTCCTTTTTAGAAAGATGTTCCTTAAAAAAAACTTTTGTTTAACAAAAAGGTGTTGATGTCTGTCATCAATCACTCAGAACTTCTTAACCTGTGAAAATGTCTATGTTCTGCTGAAAGGAAGATATCTTTTACTGCCATAGTAGGGAAAATAAAAAGGCTACTATAAGGGAGTCAATGGGGAGATCTGTTACTGACATTCCTCCAAATATCTTCCTCTGTGTTCATCGGAACCAAGAAATACAGGTTTGGAACAATCTGAGAGTGAGTAAATGACGACACAATTTGCATTTTCCCTTTAAGAGTGTACCTTAATCCAGATCCCATGTGATTGTGGCAATGGTGCTGTCACGTAATAGGACCTGCTTGATAGCTTCACGTGGTCCGATCACACAGTGAAGTAGGAGTAGACGCATATTGCTCCTCCGACTTGCTCTGATGTTTTGCAGGTACTGTAAATGGGAAACACATGCCCATGGAAAATGAAAAGAGTTGAAGGGAGGTGGACACATCAGGTCCTTGTGGAGTCCTAGATGGCATTCTTCCAAACTATACGTGGAATGGAAATGTCAGACCAAATGTGGTGAACATCAGAACATCAGTGTATTTTATCATGCAACATAAAACTGTTACATGTGTTTTCATAGGATCAGTGATTGAGGTTGGAGAGAATTATTATTTCAGTTGATTGTATGTCCAGAGAATTTATAAGCAACTTAATATAAGAAATAAGAAAATAATATTTCTAGTTATATTTTAGTATTCGCTTTAAACATTTAAATGTCAGTCTGTTGTCTTCAGCCCGCTAACTAGAATCTCCATCAGTAGATCTTAAAAATGTCCCTAACAGATCCCCTAAGAGTCTCAAGAAGACACCCCCATGATACTCACATACTCACACGTCTACTCCTCACTGCTTTCAGTCAAATAATATTTGTTCATGTGCGTCAGAGAGCAGCGGGCAGCCCTATACCAATACAGTGCTACATTTCAAAAATACAAATGATATGTCAATTATTAAGAGGGCGCTATAGCTTGTACTTATCATAAACCTCTCAGATGAAACATTGTATACGGATGTCAGAACTGACACATGACCAGCAGTGCTAACCCGACATTAAACCCATTTGTGGTTAATTTTGAGAAAGTGTAGAAAAGCTGATACAGAAGCTCATGTTTTCCAATGAAAACACTGTCCCATCCAAGCACTGCAGTGCAATACAGACACACACTCCATACAAGACCTACAAATAAGTGAATGCTTGCAAGAGCACAGAGCCGGCCAATGCCAGCACATAAATAAATGTTTCCTAGGTAAAAACCATATTTCATATCTCAGTCTCTCCCTCTTGTTTTCTCTTCATGTCATTTTCATATATTAATACTTTCCTTACTATTACTTTTAGTTCTGCCTTTCCATCTGGAAAAACTTTGTCATGTGTTATAAAGAACAGTAACACAGTGTAAATCACAGGTCTGTCTGTAGTTATCAATAAAGGGATAGTATACCCAAAAATAAGAATCTCGATGATCTTTATAAACAATCTGTATAAATGTCTATGTTCTGATGAACAAAGAGAAGGATATCTGAAAGAAAGCTTAATTGTAACCAAACATTTCTTGGCAACCATAGACTATAACATAGTAGTAAAAATGACAATGCTTGTCAAAAGTGCCCCAGAACTGTTTTCTTTCCTACATCCCTTAAAATATCTTCTTTTCTGTTCAACAGAACAAATAATTTTATATATGAATTTTTCCAACTATGGTAGTCAATGGTGGCCAAGAAATGTTTGGTTTCGACCTCCAAATATCTTTCTCTGTGTTCATCAGAACAAAGTTTATACATATTTGGAGCAATATATAGCAAACAATAGCGCCCAGAAGAGCGTAATCCATTCAGCTATTCTTTTACATACAATTTTTATTGACCATTGTATGTTAAAATAAGCACCTCAGATATCATAGATTATTTTAACAAAGCCTTGTGCAAAGCAATGCATTATTTTACAGTAAAACCAAAACAATACAAATACAACAAAAAACAAGCATCTTTTCAAAATATATTTTGAAGGGTTGAGTTTAGGTGCAAGACAGGTTGATTTTATTTCTTTAAAAATGGTTTTCTAACTTAGCCAGTTAGAAATGGTCATATTGGACAAGATGTATTAAGTAAAGGAGTAAATTGATCAACATTATGCTAAAGTGTGAAGGTGCAAAAAATATGTTTGGTATTTCAAATATTTTAGGAGTAGTTCAGATTTCATAATTAGGTCCATAATTTGCACAATCCCATTCAATAATAGTAAAACCATAAAAAAACAACAGTTTAATAACAAATGGCATATAATTAATATAAAGTGCCAAAACATGCTGTTTTCTGCACAAGATTGTTTTAGACGAGTCTCATAAAATATCTCATGCAGAGTGTAACCATAATGTCCTGTTGTAGAATGGGTGATGTTTGTCCTGGCATTGTGCAGACAAGTGATTTATCCTCCTCAAAAGAGCAAACTCTGACACGTCCTTTAGCTTTGAGCCAAATCTATACTATGTAATTTCATCTTTGCACTTAGACTAATAAACCAATTTCACACCTGTTGTCAGAATATCCCGGGGCAGTCCATGGATACCGACGAGACTTGTTTTGTCCCTTTCAAGTTGCTTTTTTTTACCATTAAAACAGATGTTTCACACATAGTAGCCCAATCATTTTGAAGGCAGGTTTGAGAGGGAATTTGATGTCCCTGTCAAAAGTTATATACCCAAGATTCCATATAAGCATTCACATGTCTTATGTCTTTTTGGTTTATAGGGCCGTAACACATAATATATATACAGTATATATTAGTAGATTCGATTCGATTTTGGTTTTGACAATGTTGCTGTATATACAGGGCATGTATAAAGCTATAAACCTTAACCCTTTAGCCCAAACTAATAAGTAATCTCTTGAAACATTTCTATATTGGTGATGGGCTTTGTAGACTGTACTTTTTGGAGGCCAAAACAAATGTCACTACTGATCAGAGCTGCCTTTATGGCAAAGTGGGGCAGCTGCACTTATCGTCTTTCTGCTGGTCCGTCTGCGCTTGCCCGTCAGCAGCGTGTAGAAGAACGGATTCACACATGAGTTTCCGTAAGTAAGCCCTGTGAGGATGCGATTGACGGTGACCTGCGTGCCCACTGGCACCGCACGCAGCACATCTGGGCGGTAGAGCGGCAGAAGCTGCCATATCCAGAACGGAAGAAAACAAGCCCAGAACGTTATCACGATGCCCAGGATGAGGAGCAGAACTTTGGGGCGAGGTGCACGAGGCGGGTAGGCGTTTCCCCCTCCTGCCCAGGCCGGTTGAGTCTGAGATACCCAGTAGAGTCTCCCCAAGGCTGCATACAAAGCTCCGATGGCCAGTCCCGGGCCTAGGATGCTGGTACAAAAGAGCACACTGAGGTAGGCTTTAGAACTCTGCTCATCCCAGGCCGGCACGCACAACTTGCCCTCTTGGTTCTCTCCATCCTCAAGGTGCAAAGTGATCATCATGGGTAAACTCAGAGCTACAGCAAAGCCCCAGGCCAAAGCTACTCTCAACAGTCCGGATGACGGTGTGGAGGAGGCTGCCAATGGGTCGGCCACAGCTCGATACCGGTCCAGACTCATGGCAGTGAGGGTGAAGATGCTCGCGTGCATGGTGAGCAGGTCCAAACTTAGCAGGAGCCGGCAGCCGAGTTCTCCAAAGGCCCAGTCAGACGCCAAACTGTCATACACGATAAAGGGGGCAGTTGAGAGGTACACCAGGTCTGCTAAAGCCAGGCTTAGAACCTGCAAGTGCAGGGAGGAAGAAGAGGAGGAAGAGGTGGGGGATGAGGAGGGAGAGAAAGAAGGAGAAGGGGGGCTGAGGCAGGGGAGGCTGTAACAACAGATGGGAGCTGTACGTCGCCTTCTTGACGTCCTGCGGCGCCGAATGAGAAGACCTAAAGTGTATAGGTTTCCCAGAATTCCCAACAGAGACAGGAGTGATAGGAAAAGGCAGAAGAGAGCGGTGGATGCTACGCTTGGGGATGGAGAGAGAGAGGGGGAAGAGGAGGGAAGGGAGAAATTATTGAGAATGGGAAATGTGTAGGAAGGAGAAGGGGAGGAGGAAAGGGAAGTTGAACCGGAGATGTCCATTTGTCTTGAATGGCAGATGTCCCAAGATGAGCAAATATCCGGAGCTTCAGAATATTTTGAGGGGATTCACATTAGAAGAGCTTTTTTGGGCACTGCCTTAGAGAAACAAGAGATATGATTAGTGAACCTTTGTTGTGATTAAAAGAATTTGCATTCGTCAACATTGTTTTCTTTTTGAAAAAACAAACAAACAATAAAACAAATAGAACAATAACAACCTTTGATCTGTTTGATGTGATTAAAGTTTGTTTTAATGTCACTCGTTTTAATTGACAATTTATGAGTAAACAGAATAGTGCTGCGCAACGCATAAAAATTACTGTAGTTCTGTTTAGGGGTATTTGATTATTAACGATGTCACCAATATATTTATATTTAATATTTAAATTTGTGTTTGTTAAATATTTTGCTCACAAACATATTTGACTTTTCGAACTCAAGAACCTTAATCCCAAAGGGGAAATATATGTATGTCATATTAGCCCTTTCTATCAAATCAATATAATTATTTAAAGAACAGTAAAGTTGCCTCGTACACACATTAAAGCTACAATCTTATTATATGTGTACTTCATGTTTTATTTGTTTATTTTCTATATAATCCGTAAAATTCTATAATATGAAATCCGTAAAATCAAATTGTTAATGTTACATTATCGAGCAAATATTCATTTCCGTAATGCGTAATTTACTGACTTCATGTAAATGTCTCAAAGCTTGACATCTTGACACCTCTGTTTCAGAAGCTCTGTATGGAAATTATGATGACGGGTGAGGAGATCAAAGCCGTGCCGCGGGCACACGAACACTGGAATTACGGGAAAGAATGTAGATGGCACATGGTGACCCTGAAAGACGCTTACGAGCTGCTGTTTAAACGCAGCAGCATTGGCACATGGCAGTATCCTGCCGCGTCCATTGCCCGGGTGCTTTAAATAACACCTTTTTTAACGGATTGACACACCTCATGTATAGGACCAGTACTTCATAATTTTATGAGTTTATTTATGTATTTTTCTTGTAGATGTTCTTTATGTGTTGTTCATACACCACGATTTGCCCAATAAACCAAAGGCGAGATATGTCAAACAGCTTAGCAAAAAGGTTAGGAATCGTAAATAAATACGCCAACTAACTGAACAAAAATAAGTCAACGGAGATTTATGTATTTAATAACGAATAACAGTCAAGGTCTAGCTGTGTCTTTCATAATACATTTTAGGCACTATGAGTAAGATAAACATTACCAACGTTGTCATAACATTAAGTTTAGTTCTTGTTATTTATTTTTTCAGAATAAAAGAATGCCAATCATGTAGCCTATTTATTTATATGTAGGCTACAGTTTAATTTAAGCATCTTTAGCTAGGTACCCTGCATTGCTCTATGTAGAAACATCGTCACATTTAAGATAGATTTGTGATTTGCATTATGACAGAAAAAAGATTGTTAAAGACATTTGGAAATCGGAGGAGAAGTACGGAGAAATACAGCGACGCATTAAACATACATTATTGCTATAATTTAGTTTTGTATCTAAAATATATAAAAAATCGATAATTATACGCCAGTAACGAAATTACAACGGTAGGATTTGTATTTAGATTATATAAATTGTCTTACCGTGAACTGGGTATTCAGGGATGGCATGTTCCATACGTAGACCTGCAGTATATCCAGACTTAAACCGCACAATTATGAAACGAAAATATCCTTATCAAATTGTGACATATGAAATAAAATGATATGTCATACATCAAGATGTTGTTAAATGTATGATGATATTTCTTAATATGGACGGACAGAAAGTTTCAGTGTAGATCTCAGGCAGTCACTTCCCGCACTCATTTGTTGTCAGAAGCAAATGATGGGAGGGATGAGGAGAGGTTGTGCTCAAAGACTAGAGAAAGAGGGGTGTCTTTAACAAAGACCCACATTATCATGAATAGTCTTGGAGCGATTAGATTGATCCCCATTGGCAGAGGACTGACTATGATTACATGTTGCAGATGTGTTAAATCTCAAAGATATTTTTTGCGGTCTTCATGTTGTTATCATTAACTTTTCTCCTGTATTTGGATTTTGGATTCACTTTAATTTGCACTTTGGGGCAATATTTACACATGCCAAGAGCAATACAGTAAGTATAGCGTAGAAAAAGTACTTGTAAATGTCAGAGACAAATATTTATGTCCAACACCCATTGAAGTTTCTTGGATTTGTAATCGTGCAAGGAATACTTTTAAGGTATTCATTAGAGAATTTGTCAAGGAGTTGTAAAGGAGCATAAAAGATTTTCAGTTATACAGAACATATGAATGCACATTATTAAAACCTTTATTTGGGACTGAATCATGCGTGAAAAATGTTGGATGAAATTTTAAAACGTACCACAATCCAAGCCACAGACAAGGCACTGAAGATATTTCACTTGAAATATTGCTCCCCAACATACAGCAACACATAACCATTAATGGACAGAAAATGTTTCAAAGACATTTTCACCTCCTTAGTCATGCAAAAGTTGAAAGTGATACATGGTCTGGATATCTAACACATAATTGCTCTGCCTGAAATATGTGTTCACATGGACATTTCATAATGTATAAAACGTACACTTTAAACCAGAAACAGATGCTTCAATAGTCTGTGTTAAGAATATAATAATGGATGTTAACTTTTCATGACCAAGACTAGTTACAAAATTGATTGTGGCTATTTACAGTATTTTTACATCCCTATTTAGCTTCACCCTAATTTTATTGTCAATTTTCAGCACCATTTCATTTTAAATGTGATCCTTAACTCAGGAGGTCTGGTTTCTAGATCTTTGATGCACGTGAGTGAATCTGCTCACACATGTTCTTTCCTGTAAAATGAAGATGACTCATAAGACGAAGGCAGTCCAGTGTAAAGTAACGCTCGGTGTAAATTACTAACCAATGAGAAAGAACGACAGAAATAGAGCGATAGAATGAGAGAAAGACAGGGCAAAAGAAGTTATAATCCTGTCTCCTCATGAGCTACTGACACCATTTTCTGCTTCGCACCACGGGCCAACACACACATCTACTCAAGAGCCTCCAAGGACAACACACACATATCTGCGCATTCAACACACTCCAGCCAACACACACACTACTGAAACACTTCAACTTAACACCAGCACCAAACACCCAACACCCGATACAGTCAACACTCACACACATCTAATCAATGAAATGAGTATGTGTGAAGTTGACCGCAGACATCCATTGAATCTGTTAAATGAATCAGTATCCTGGTTTCACTGTTCAATATTTTTCAATGCATTTCTGTGACCACAATAAGTAAAATGAGTTAAACTGACAGTATTTGAGACTCAGAAATGTTCACAAAGAATGACTCATTATGATTACTGTTGGATGTTGACCTTCTAAGATTTTTGTCATGAAATCATCGAGGTTAAAAGTGTCAAATCACACTTAAACAGAGAAGTTATCCAAAACGGAAATTGTCAGATCATTGCTATTATCAATCAAAAATGCATCTAACTGTTTTAATATTACACTGTCTCATGAAGTTGATGAATTTCATATGAGTGTAACCGCATTTCCACTGGAAAATGTTCTTTAAAAAAACTAAAAGTATGGGGTGATATAACCCTCAAAACATAAACATAACAAAACCCACTGAAAAACCAGAGGTTTTATCCATGAAACACAAAAAGCACTCCAAATGGCAAAAAGCACCCTCGATGTATTCCATAGAATTATATGATGCCATACAAAAGCTTTCTGCGAACCAGCCAATGAACCTGGTTTCATGAAAATTCACATCATTATACCAGATGGCTATTTTGTATAAATTTGAAGTGAATCTGACAAAACTGATTGTGAAAAAGCAGATCCCAGGGGATTGTATACCTAAGAAAAAATGTATAGGATAATGCAATGTAAGTCGCTTTGGATAAAAGCGTCTGCCAAATGCATAAATGTAAATATAATTCTCTAATAATTTTCTACTAATTTGAGTCTGCAGTCCACTTAAAGGAACAGTTAACCCAAAAATAAAAGTTCTGTCATCATTTACCCACCCTCGAGTTGTTAAAATCTTTATAAATTTCTTTGTTCTGAAGAACACACAGAAAGATTTGGACAACGAATGCTTGTAACCAAACAGTTCTTGACCACCATTGACTACCATAATAGGAAAAAATACAATGCTTTTCAAAAGTGCACCTTTTACTACATTCTTTCAAATATCTTCCTTTGTGTTCATCAGAACAAAGAAAAGTATACAGACTTGAACCAACTAGAGGGTGAGTAAATGTAGACAGAATATTCATTTTTGGCTGAACTGTTCCTTTAAAACAATAAAGAGGTGTTTTTGATGTCAATGCCAACTGGTTCACATATGGACTGTGATCAAGCACAGGTGTGCCAGTTTAAAAGTGCTAAATGAAGAAAATCATACAAAAGTTTAGCAAAGGTTTTAAAAATGTCCTCCTTTTGTTTTTTAACACACAGCATGTCTGGAATGACATGAGTGTGTAATGACAGAAATTGGGGTTACTGTTCTTTTAATTTCTTATTTTGTTCATTATATCTGTTGGGGCACTTTGACCGGTAATCTCTTCTCAGATTCTGCTATGTTGGTCTAAACTGTGTTATAACTCCTGTGTGAAGTCTGCAAGGCTTTGAGAAGTGATCTTAGCGTGTCCCAGGCATGTGCTGTATATTTGAGAACACAAGATGGACAGAGACAGGCACCGGGGCCAAGACGAGAAGAAGGGCAACATACCTCTCCCTGCGGGGTGTGTGGAATTTCAACAAATACCTGGCACAGGCCTGCCAAAATAGGCAAAGGAGAGAGAGAGAGAGAGAGAGAGAGAGAGAGACAGTGGAGACGGGGACATGGAGAAGGAGACAGCAAGTTTGTCTGGCGTGTCACTGAAGGATTATACTCAAACATCTCTATAAAGAAGAATGCTATTGGTTGACATAAACATCCATTTCTTTTTGGAAAGACCAGCAATTGGATGGATGTTGATGTCCCAGCTAGACGTCTTACACATATGCCTAGACCAGCAACAAACCAGCACGAACCAGCTTGGAACAAAATGGATTTATAAAACCAGTCCCTTTCAATCACATACATTTGCATTTATGCATTTGGCAGAGATTGTCTTTCAAAACGTGCATTCAGGTTAAATTTTTTATCAGTTTTTGTTTCAAACCCCTTTATCAATAATTTCTGGAAGAACAGCCCCATCATAATTTCTCACCACGGTTTCCCACTGACACAAGGCCTCGGTGCAGATTAACACATCAGATATAGTGGTGTGTGGTAGTCTTGATGCCTTAAACTTAAGGTCCTGCCCTTCCCAGGGTGTCTCCCTTAACATCAAAGGGGTCATAATTGCCAGACACAGTCACCCAGCCCCACGGAGACCCCCGGTTCAGCCTGTGTGTGTTTCAGCGCTGTGCCACTACACGGGGGGATTTAGAACGAAAAACAATCTGATTAAGGTACCACGACATAAATAATCAGGGACCCTTTAAATGGCTTTAAACCGCCCTTGTGCCTTACTTACATTATGTTAATTAATTCTCCAGTGCTCGTCTGCCCACTGACAGATTGCCCACTTGTTTGACTGCCCCGTACAGAAGATTTAATTAAATGGGTGGACATTTTAGCATGTAACAAATGGTTTGTTTCTCCGCAGACTGATTAGTGAGTTCAAGATGAAATATTGATCCTCTGTCTTTGGTGCTGATGTTTATATTCACGTCACTTTCAGTAGCCCTCTGTGACAAAAACAGAGAACTCATGTTACTCCAATAGCCAGTTTATTTATAATCGACTTGCATCTAAATGAGATGCATTGAAAATCATTAGACTTTTTTGCTGCATGTTACCTGTCCTGGCATTTATCCTCAGATCTTTAACAACATTCTCATGTTTTCTCATATTCAGTCCATCAACCATACCGGAACTTTCCTTCTATATCCTTAACATTAATTGGCTAAATTCTTATTTGGAGATTTAAATTCTTATCTTATTATGCAATTGTGCAAAACTGAGTTTTTAAAAAGTAAGTTTTTATTCAGACATGCTGAAAATAATTTGGTTAAAGAGAAAAGACAATTGCAAATTTCTAACTGTTTGTATTTCTTATTTTGTTGTATATTTGTGGAGACTTCTTCCACTGCAACAACTCTGGTGTGCTAAACAAAAACCCTGACTCTGGACTAGACATTTAGTTCAGCATTTTATGGATCTGGCAACCCAAGTCAGAGCGAGTGAATCAGACTCTAGTGGAGATTGGCATGAGTTCAGCTGGATGTTTATCTCATTTCAGGACCACACTGAACATGAATTTGCTGAAAGGTAGCATGGGAAGAACTGCATGCAGTCTAAAAGTTAAATTGTATAATCCCAGACCCCATGAATTTTGCTAATCATGCTTTCTGCTAAATGTTTGACTAAATGATTGATACATGTATTCAACAGTCTTTCCCAAATACTAATATTACATTAAATACTTTTGCTTTATTCATGTATTTGCTATTTATTAGTTTATCTATTGAATATGATTATATGACATTATTATCATATTTGCAACATATTACCCAACACAGTGTTCTGACATCAAGGATTCTTCCTTCCATGTCCATTTCAAAATGAAAAGAAGCATTGTGACATCACTTAATATTTATTTATTCAATCATTCATTCATTCATTTATTTAACTTAATTATAATTAATAATAATGTTATGTTTTCTATTTTAATAGATATTCTTCTCAATCACAAAAACAATAAAGCAAAACGTCTTAAAGTTTATTAGGCTACTAAACCTCACAGCGCAAGGTTATATGTGATTAAAGCTTTATGAATTACATGGCTATTGGAGCCTATTTTACATAAAACCTCGAACAGATACATTTTATTGTAAAACCACAAATTCTTTCACAATTAGAGGCACATTCCCTCCTTTAACTCTGTTTGGATCTTAGCAGTCAGTGTAGCAGCATATCCATCTCCATGTGAGTTTATTTTCACTATATTAGGAGACTTTCTTTCAAGTTGTACCGTGTATACAAGTTCAAATAAGTGCTCCAGTCTGATATAACAGAAGTCTACTGTCATCTAGTGGTTACTTTGTGAAATCTCACTTTAAGTGCATATGTGGGAAATATCAGGGCAGGGCCAGCATTCAATGTTTGTGTGTCGGTGCACTTGTATATTTTACAGAGATGTACATGCATGCTCTTAATTGGATGTTTTTCCCATGTAGCAAAATCTTGATTTGGATTTGTCAGTGGACCCCTCACTTCACTGCCATAGAGAGCAATGGGTTCGATTACAGATTTAAATATTTTCAGCCAAATTATATTTGGAATTTCTATAGGATATTGCAACAAGGGTTTACAGAATCAAGTTATAGCAATATCATTTTTTATATGTTTTCTCTTTACAAGTCTAATTTTAGTTACACAATGAAAAATCAACAATGAGGTTAACTAAGGCATATAAAAAGCACAACTGTCATATATTCACTTATTTAATGCATCACGCGAATAAAAAAACAATTGAAATGGTTGTGCTTTTATCTTTGAAGTTTTTTTTTGTAGACGTACAGCAAACTGTATTAATGTGTGTAAAATTTGACAGTTAAGATTTCTCTCTCCATGCCATTTTTTATTAAAAATAATCAATTTAGGCAAAAGAAAAAGTGATGATGGGCGTAATTTCAACTATTCAACCTATGTGGAAGATGGACAAGTAATAATTCTATGTACACATGTGCAAATTTGTATTTACAAATGTGTCTATATCTGTGCACCGAAATCATGTTCTGTCACCTCAACAAATTCTCTGTGTGCAAGAATACTTATAAAAATTAGTTGCTGTCTTACATTTTAACATTGACTCAAATTAACAAGTAATTTGAATTTACATGACATTGAAGGGGTTTAAAAACATCAAGTTGATTCTTATATAAGAAAAATAATGTGGAAACATGGTTAACTGAATATAATTAGTTAAAGTAACATATGTTGCCATGACTTGTTGATCATATTATTTTTACAGTGTATTCACAGGGCCCAGTAGTAAAGGAGTGCCAGGGAGCCCTCACAGATGAAGAGCCTTGTCTTAGAGGCCTTGTATAGTCTATGGGACCCACATGTTAAACATAAATAATCATTTGTTTGCATTGTTTTTGGGTATTCTGACCCGGTCTGTCGTGATTGGTTCCACGCTTAGAGAGTTTGTGAAGACGTCCCACCCACACCATATTCAAGGTTTCAATGTTTTATTTGTCACATACACAATTATACAGAATATAATCTGCAGTGAAATGTCAGGTCAGGTCCGCTCAATAGACAGTGCAATTATATGTACACAACACAAGAGAATATACAGAAATATGGTAGAAATAAAAAAGAAAAAATAAATAAATAAGAATAAAATGTGCAAGCAAAATAAAAAGTGCAGGACAGTATACTGTTGCAAAAATATGAGCCTCTCAGTGCACATGTATTCATAAACTTTGGCTTTGAGCAATAAACAGTAACAATGGCATCAACTTCACTTTATCAGTTAAAACATGCGGATCCATTGAAGTCTAACGGAGGTCTGCAAGTACATGTGCAAACGTCAATCTTTGTTAGAGATTGCGCATCGCGCACGGATGTTTCAAATAAGTGTTTTAGAGGTAAGCGCACATATACGAAGTTAAAGTCATGGAAGCTGTTATTTGACCGTTCGTTAACTTAGAATGTGTGTAGCTGCGTAGCTTAGTCAAATGTTTAAGATCTCTGACAACCGAACACTACTCCAGCGGCTCTTCCTCTTCTCTAAGGAAGACCTCGACCATTTTTTTGCGTATTCCTTTGGGCAGAGGTTATTAAAAGCACTTGGAATAGTGACATAATGTACCCGGGAAGTAGATGTCTGTAGTCCGATCCAGTCGTTCTCTGTAGTCCATGAAAGCGAATTCTGTTAAAGACTATATCTCGCTTTGCACTGTACTTTGAGCCTTCATTTTGCAGGTATTGTTTATGCTCTCACAGCAATATTACACACTAACTAAAGGTTGAAAATGGGATCTCGGGGAACGTGCTGTGCGTTTTAGTAAACACTGCAAGGAACCCCACATCATTTTGTTTGCTGAGCCAATAAACAGTCAGTAAAGGAGAAGGCTTTCAGTCATTTCGATTTTATCATATTGATCATAAAACCAAGTAAAAACAAAGACAATGCCATCAGATGTATTTCATCTTAAACGTTTAAATTGTAAAATGTAACAAAGGTCACTTTATGCCTTTACATAAGTCTTTCATTTACCCCGAACTCATAAACAAAAGTCCCCAGAAACGGACGTGTTAAATTCCACTATTCCTGAGATGGAGTGGATGCGGAGAGGATGCAGCTCATTGCACATTACGCATCTTTCACTGAAGTATTTCCTGCTGCTGTGAGCGCGCGTGAAGCAGAGCACGAGGGGGACGAAAGCCACTTTCACGCGCAACAAAGCTTGTAAATGCGATTCAAGGTCAAAACGGAGCATCTTTTTTCGGACTTCTGCTTAAATACGAATGAAAAGAAAACATGTTATTGAAGTAAACTGAACAGGAAAGAGAATTCACCCTCAAGTGGACTTTAACGCGATGACATTTGTGCACACGCCGGTGAGTGACATTTTATTCAACTTCAGATTGTTTGTGATTTATAATGTTTTATTATAAGCATAACTTGATATAAACCTTATAATTTGACTGTATGTGAATGTTATACATGTTAGTAGTTTATTAAAAGGGAGGCTTGTAACAATACAGAAATATTTATGGTCGATTAAAGGTGAATAGCCTACACAAAAATGTATGTAACATATACAAACTAAACACGAACTTTTGGTAAAACATTGTCAATAAGAAAGTACGTACATGGTTTATAATCATTTTTATACATTTACAACATTATATTAAAATTTGTTACAGCATAAACTTACAAATTTTGCTTATTATAATGTTATAAAATTTCAATTTGACCTGAGAGCAGGGCAAGGACATTTCAGTCAGACCTCATTCCCAGAAGCTGATATCAAAGCACAGAAAACGCTCAATATCAGCATGCAGTTGTTAACTTATACAAACAGTGATTAACTCATGATCATTATTTTTTGCCAATGTAACAATGAAGCAAGATTGTTTAAGTCATACATTTAGATGCTAAAATAACAAGTATGTTATGGTTGACCAGACAATTCGTTTTTACAGTGCACTTTAGATAAACATTCAAGTCATTATCAAACTAAACATTATACAAAATATAGGCTATACCAACACTGTGGATTTTTTTTGCTGATATTCAGAGTTCAGTATAGGAAATGAAAGTGTCCTGCTTTAGAGCTATTGCAAAGAGGATTTTAATTCCTTTGCCCTTCATCTGGTGCTGTTTACAGTATTATTCATCTGTAGTTCAGTGAGATTAACCTCAAGGTCATTAGCTCTAAGAATCAATTCTTTGCTTTAGCACAAAGGGAAGTTCGAAAGTTTTCCTTAATGGAGTGATTTCTATAAAAAATGACATTATAGCAGCATCAAGATTACTCACTATCTTAAGGGGTGTTCTGTGTTTGTAGTTCATGTAGCTTTGTGAAAATGAACACATAATCTGAATCTCAAAGATTATACCCTCTCATCCTCCTCCACATGATGGGATGGAGAGAGACTATGAAATTGATAGCATGAGCCAGTGCTGTATGTTTTTCAAGCATTTGGCACACACTTATATTCAATGCAGAACACTGCATTGAATGTATACCTGCAGAATTTACAATATGTTGTTCCCATGCCTTTGGTGTGATCAGCACTACAGTATTACTATTAAGTGTTACATGTTTCTAAAATATTATTTTGTACTGTATAGTTAGTACCAATTTCACTTTTGATACATCATATGAATGTGGCTGTTTGATATTTGTACTTTTCTTGGGTGCAGAAGATGAGAGCAAGAAAGACTGATAATGAGATTTGTGCATTATTCCAGTCCAGCTATTTATCTTCAGGGCATAAGAGGCAGTGCTGTAGGAGTTATAGAGAAAATTGAGTCAGAGAAGATTGAGATGATGCATATTATAAAAGAGATATTACAACACTTGAGCAGACTCCGTTTTTCAGATGTCTGGAGCTCATGAGAGATGATATCCACATTATCTGTATATACTTAAACTGTTTACACAGCCATTTCAGACATAGCAAGACCACGGTCTTATCTACTTCGGGGAAACAGATATTTCTGATATCAAATATTTCAGATATCGCTGGCAAAAATCACAATTAAAATTGCATATTAATAAAAAAACATGACATAAACTGCATCGTAACTTTTGTATCCTCAGTCTAAATAGCACTGAAAGATCAGTCTTTATGGATTGATGAGTGGCTCTGTTTACTGGATGGTGGGACTTCCCTCAAGCCTGGCCATATTGAACGTTGGGTTCCCTCCCCATAGTGTCGCATCTTGTTAATACAGTATTATCTTTTATTATCTTTGGTATTTGTGACATCAGTAGGCTCTTTGGCACCGGTTATAGAAACTATCCACAAGTACGATCCCCCGAGAACTTCTTATTGTATGACCTCCTACTCTAAAGTAGGAGCTTCTTTAGTACTCTAAAGGTGCAAAGAGCGAGTAAGTAAATCTCATGTAAGTTCTGTATCTGCAGCAACAAGGCGTTTTTTACCGAAAACAGCTCTCAGGTGTATATCTGCGGTAACACAACACTTTATTAGCTCCTGGGATTGAAGTGTTGCTGGCTCAGCATCAGTGCACACAGAGAAACCAGTTGGTTGGTTGAGGTGATATAAATTAAGGCAATCTACGTAGCCCTTTTATGAAAATTGTGGAATACAAAAATGAGAGTTAAGAGAAGCTTTTTAAAGCTCTTGTTTTATCTTGCAAAACTTTTCCGTTCCCCGAGACACATTGCTTTCCCTCGTAAAACCTTTCCCTTCTCTCGCAAAGATATTTACGTTCCTTCGCAAACATATTTGCAATATCTCGGAAAACATTCAAATGTCCTGTTGTCCCGCTCCGTACATTAACAATGTAGCGGTTCATAGTAGATTCCCTGACCAATAACTTGTGAGCTAAACGTTGTTATTGCACAAATAACACATAATTCCTTAGATTTGGATCTACAACCTAGTCTTCCTCAAAAAGAGAATATAAATTGATCTCTGTATGAGCAGGCGACACAGTCTGCAAAGTGACTGTAAATCCGAAAAGCGTTACTGCAAAAATAGTCAATAATAACCTAAATGTTATACACTGTAGTCTCACTGAATACAGTTTACACATTAATTCTCTCATGCTGAATTTAAACTGGTTTTAGTTATACTACAGTATGAAGCACTAAAGTTAAAGGGGTGATATGACATGGCTAAAACAAATATTATTGTTCGTTATAGATGTAATGCAATGTGTCTACACGATTTACTGTAAGGTTAAAAATCGCTGTATTTTCCACATACTGTGTATGTTTGTATCTTCTCTTTGCCCCGCCTCTCTGAAATGTGAGGATTTTTTACAAAGCTCATCACTCTGTTAAGAGAGGTGTGCTATGATTGGCCAGTTAACAAGTGTGTAGTGATACGTCGAGTACTGTAAGGATGTGACGGAAATGTAACGCCTATTACCATTTTCGGAACATCGTGTTCCCAAGCAATTGTACTGACAGGTGATAAAATGTACATTCCTTATCAATTCGAGCCCGAATCTGATCCGGAAAATGAAGGTGATCAAGCTAATACATCAACTTTGACAGCACAACTTGAGCAGGATGTAAAGGATTGGTAAGTTTTTTTAAATATTATGTTAGATAGTTAAAAACTATAGCTAACTGTTTTACCTTTTATAAACGACATTATAAAGATTTGCCGTTAGTGATCAATCAGTGTTATGCTATGTCTTGTTGCGACTCAACAAAGACAATAAACCCCATTATAAACATAACCTTTGTTGCCCCTAGTTGCAACTTGTCTTTTTTTCGTATTGCGCTCATGTCTGCATTTGCAGATCACACAAAGAATCAACATGAGCTACAAACACACAACGTTTCAGGCAGGTCTGGGTGAGCATTCACTTTTAGATAGAATGCATCTTTTGTTCCGACACTTTGATTTTAGCAATTTTACGTGTCTAATACATGCACGGGCAACTTATAACACACAAAAGACACAGAAAAACACTTATCTGCGGCATATGACCCCGTTTGGTCAGGAGACATTTAAAAAAAGAAAAGGTCAATGCATTCATAGTTTCTCCTTTTTTAATTGTCAGCTGGACATTTTCAGAGGCGTCCAAGGAAAATCTGCACTGACAACCCCCCTGAAATTTTACAGAATTTTTCTATTATTTTATTAGAGATTTTGAATTTTATTGTTTTCTTTGCAGTTTACTTTGAAAAACAGTCAAAAAACATAATATTAATAAAAACAAGAAAAACTATTATATATCCTTGTATCAAGTAATTTTACAGGAAAAAAAATTACAGTATATTTCTGTTGCTACAGCTGACAGAAATTTCATTTTTTTACTGATGTTTTCACAGTATGCCACAGTGTTCTATCTTAAAGAGAATGCTCACCCAGACCTGCCTGAAACGCTTCGTGTAACCACACCTTC
This sequence comes from Triplophysa dalaica, assembly GCF_015846415.1. Classification (NCBI taxonomy): domain Eukaryota; kingdom Metazoa; phylum Chordata; class Actinopteri; order Cypriniformes; family Nemacheilidae; genus Triplophysa; species Triplophysa dalaica. The sequence continues at coordinate 11,438,079 of NC_079553.1, forward strand.
ACAAATCTACATCGTGGTATGATTTGACTAAGAACGCCCAAATGTGTACGCAATTAAGGTATGCGTACCTGTCATTACAATTGCTTTGGAACCTGATGTTCCAAATATGGCAAGAGGCGTTACATTTCTGTCACATGCTTGCAGTATTCGACCAATCACTACGCACTGGTTAACTGGGCAATCATAGCACACCTCGCTTTTCAGAGCGATGAGCATTGTAAAAAATCCTCACGTTTCAGAGAGGCGGGGCAAAGAGGAGATATAAACATGGATGTAATGTGGAAAATACAGCGTTTTTTAACCTTAAATCGTGTATACACATTGCATTACATCATTAGCCATGTCATATGACCCCTTTAAAGACACAGATGACTAGAGGAAGGTTCATGTAATACAAGTCTATATTAAGCAGTATAAAAGCTACTAGTTGGACTCTTCTCATGTATACACATGCATATGGAGGTTGTACAGAAGCGTGTTATGGAGAAATGCTGTAACTGATGATGTTATCTGTACTTTCTCATTACTTCAGCCAGATTAATGCGAGCTAGTTTCCAGAGTGAATCACAATGATCTCATTTTATACTTCTGCCATACCTACACTGAGAAAGAGGAACCCAGAGAATTTATGAGAATCTGAGGGAGTGGAATGGAGAGAGATGGAGCTCGGCCATGTGAATGTGAATGCATGGACATGAAGGCACATTTTGTGGCCCCATTTTGTGGCATAGGGGAATCAATGACACTATGGATTGGTTGTGCAGTCTGTGCAGGCTGTTGTATTATTGACTGTTATTGTCTATTATACACTATACTTATAGAGGTTAATTATTACAGATAAATCATGACCCGATTGTACAGTTTGTGCAATTTTATCATAGAACGATCTATACTGCAAATTAATTGCGGCAGTACACATAAACATGGTTGATATTTCATGTTAATTTACAGGAAGTGACATGTGCTCTCAGTAAAGTACAATAACATTAGATTTACCCACTGAAGTCTGAATGACATCAGTCTTATGACACTGTGATGTAATAAGCGAGTACACTAAGCGTTTCTAGATTTGAGATTATCAGATTTGTCTGGTGAAACAGAGCGTGTGTGAGAGGAAGAGAGGGACAGGTTATCCACAGTATTGAATGTTATTGAAATGATGTTCATAGGGAACCTTAATCTGCCTTCATAACACTTGAACATGGACATATAATCTGAGAGAAAGACGGATTGAGGATCAGAAAGATTCAGTAGATAAAGTAAACAGCTTGTATTGTTTAAGATGTTATAATGAATGGGATATTTTTAACTCTGTTGTTTGGACTTATTTGCGTCTTAGTTTCATTTTGTTGTGTAACCTTTGACCTGAATTGCCCATCCTTCAATGCTTTACTTTTCATTGCAGTCTGTGACCTAGTGTTATTTTGAAACAAGCCTGGCACTGCTGCTCTGGCTCTCTGCCAGCCATTATTCTAGAGCATCCACTCATATCACTCTGACCTTGACCTATAGAGGTCTCATATCTCACACCTCTGATGCTCCATATGCTGAGGAGGATCAGGGTGTTTGTAGCACATGAGGGGCATGGGAGATTTTTGCAGACACCTCCAGCATGATGACAAGAGAGACAATGAGACAGAAAAAGTTTAACATATGCACAGTCAATATCATGTGAAAACCACTCAAGCTCTTAGGTTTTTTAGTTTTTTGGGTCGTTAACAAATTAAAAGAATGAAAATGATTGAAATAGTTGCCAAATAACATGAATATAAACTTTGGGGTAAAATGTATGTACAATACATTCCCATGTAGTCAATTAATCATGACTATAATAATAGTGAAAACCCAAAGAATAATGATAAAATAATTAAATAAAAAAGTAATATGATTTAGCTTTTTGTCAATGTTGTATTTACAGCAGTGTTGGTTTATGTGTTAATCAATAGGTTCAGTGCTCTAATGAGATCCAGGCAGACATAGATAAACTGAATACAAGCACACACACACGTACACACACACACACACACACACACACACACACACAGAGAGAGCCCTAGGTTAATTGTGTAGTTGTGTATAGAGGTCACTGGCTGGTGGTAAAATGAGGTGCACAAGCACATGCTGTCCAGATCTCTTATTAAGAGCCACTTCACTGTACATGGCTAGGAACATTCTAGTTAGAAAACATTCCCCCTTTTCTTTCAAGGTGGCTGTAACACTGTTCGTATAAACGGCATGACCCTCCTTGCTCCCGGGTTTTGGTACCAATGTAACAAAATTCGAATTATGGAAGGAAGAAGGAGGCAGGAAACAGAGAACGTTAAACCAACATCCAAACGAAAGTAAAGTTCCTTCACGGTTTACTGCCGGCCACACAAACAGAATGAAACATAATATAAAATCCCGGCCTGGTCCTCTCTCGTCCTTCACTGATGTCGCTCCGCCATTTATGCTTCCGGAGCTCCTCCGTGAGAGATGCGAGACTGGTACTAGCGCAGCTGACACTCATTTATTCTCGTGTCACCGGCCTCGTGCCGTTCCCTCATAGCCCTCGTCCCGCTCTGCTTGTCACAGTGACCTTAAACATTTTAACAATATAAACAGTAATCTAATTCTACAGTGAGACACCAACAAGATTTTCCTGGCCATTTGAAGATTGTGGGAACACATGATTTTGAGAAGTCTCATACTGTGTTTTACTGTCTTTTTTAACAGATTTCTGCTAACTGAAAAAGTGGAAACAGAAAATGTGGGATCAAATTGATTTTCATTGACTCTTGGCATGGGGAAAGGAACACCTTGGCCTTCTAAATCAACTTTACATGTAAGTCTGTCAAACAAATCTGAACAAATGTTTGTGGAATAAAGTAATAATGTATTACAAGCAGACATTTGAAGCATGTGTGCAATATTGGATTGTTCGATCTTTACTATCATTTGTTTCCATTCTAGGAGTTAACACAGACTCTACGATGACATCACTGCAAAACTGCAGACTCATGTATACAGGGAACGTGACAGATGCCTCCTTGAGTTATATTTGCTGCCTTGAAGGCACCGGATATTTAAAGATGAACCCTTATGTCATCCCTTATGCCAGATGTCTTCCTTAACTTTTATTTGTTGATTCCTTTTGACTGTAAGCCATTAGTTTGAGTAAGCTTATAAAAAAGGTAACATTATATATCCTCCCCAGTCACTTTATATATATCTTCATATAATTGCATCAAATACGTACAGTACATGAAATGTTTAATACCTTTAAAGCTCTTTTACACCACAAAGCCCCCTTTTCTCTTTTTTTCTTGCCTAATGTTCACTTTTAGGGATATTTCAACACTTGGACTGGAATTCAGAGAAAAATTTCACCTCTGAGCAGTGTTGGGTAAGTTACTCTGAAAAAGTAATTAATTACTAGTTACTAATTACATATTGAATAGTGTAATCAGATCACTGTACACAGTGCTCTCTCCAAAAAGTGTTTAATTACATATCACTAATAACTTTCTATATCCAACATCAACCTTGGTTAGAATGATTCGAGGATAGACATGAAACGGCTTATTTAATTAATTCAAATAGATAATAAATAAATACATAAATGATTATTGTTAACTGACCAAAGTATACAAATGTGAGAAGGATACCTTAAAGCATACATTGCATAGTCAGACTTATTATTTTGATGTCGTTTCCACTTTTTGAATATATTACACAGTATTTTGTTCAATTACATCAGAACTAACTGTAATTAAATTACAGGAAAATAAGAGTAATAAGTGTCAAAAAACTTTACTTTTTCAAGGGGAAAGTAATTGAATTACAGTAACTTATTACTTGGTAACTAGTTACACCCAAAACTGCCTCTGAGCTATGTTAAGAGAGGTCAAGGTTCATCAGGAGGTCATACTTCAACCTGACTCTAAACTTCCTCGCTGTAATGTATCCATTTTTTCCTCTTTATCAGATTTCGGCCAATGATCCATTTATAGCAGACTCACCGTTATACCACCTGCACTTCAATCAGAGTGCTTTCTAGAGCAAAATCTTTTGGAGAAATGAGCCTCGAGACTGAAACATCCTTTGAATCAACTGGAACCAGGACAGTATAAACTAAACTGGACATGGAAACAATTCTTTGAAAGACTGTCACTCTCGATGTGCTTAAGTTTTTTGGACTAGTCCTGTTTTAGGGTATACATAATTATAGCATTTTGATCATACACATGATGAAATGTTTTAATATTAATTTAATGTCTCTCTTGTGTCTTTAAACATCCATTCATTTAAATAAGGAAATGGGAAGAGGTCCTAGAAGAAAGACTGGTCTGTATATGCATGCTGTTGTTTTTATTACTTTTTAGAGATGTAAATCAACTATTTTGATGCATGTCAAACATAGTCCCCTACATGTTCTTAAGGCTGATTAGTGTTTTTGTTTGTTTCGATGTAGTTTTTTCCTCTCCATTTTTTTAACATATGCTTTACCTTGTCTGTTTGTTCCTTTAGCTGTTTAATTTTCTTAGTTGCCATATGTTTTAAAAATTATCATAAGGACACTGTTACTGTTTTCCTCTGTCTGCTTTATCTCATATCTCTGCAAATAATATGACATTGACCTTGAGTTTATTCATACAAAAACATTTATCTTTCCTTGTGGCATCTTACAAATTTGGAACTTTACGTTCAGAGAATCATCCTGACTGTCTGGATTGAGACTGATATTGGTCCATTATCTGTCATGGAATGATACTGGACGCAAAAACTGTACATGAATTTTCATTTTTCAAATACTTTTTTGATCAACGGTTAAAGATGATCTTTAATGTGACTGTGTTCCGCCTCTGGACAGTGATTGGCTGCCGGGATTTGAATGACAAACTGTACTCTTTCAGCCAATAAGGAAATAGTCAAACAGTCTCACTTATAATTGGGATATCTCTTTATAACTGTGGGAATTCACCAAAAATGATTTTCGCACTAGATTTATCTGGCAAACTATCCAACAAAACCTAAATTTAGATTTTCTTACCCAGAACAACTTTCAGATTTGGTTATCTTCTAAACCTTCTTGAGATTTGTTGAACAACACAAACACCATCTGTGATCTCCAATAATGGGAGCTGCTCGAGTGAAGCGGCGCTTCAGTGCAGTTGTTGACACCCCCATGGACGAGGAAGAAGTCATGAGGTTGGCTCAAAGTGATGATGTCACTTCTCCCATACGGGTGAGCTGCCCTCGCCCAACTGCAATGGCAAAGTGCTTGTCCTGCACCATAGCAATGGAGGAAGGACAGAAGAAAGGGGCGATGATGGTGAGGAGGAGGATGATAAGGATGATGGAGAAGGGGGAGGAAGGAGAGGAGGAGGAAGGCTTGGCTCAGTGCTCAGGGGTGAGTCTGGGGCAGAAGGGAGATGGGAGAAGAGGAAGAGACCGTCCTCAGCTTCCCTCTCACCCACGCCACCCCATGATCGCCACGGCCAGTGCCGCCGGCCCCGACGGCGCTTTGTAGGCAAGGACGGGCGCTGCAACGTCACCTTCGTCAACATGAGCGACAGGGGCCAGCGCTACCTCACTGACCTCTTCACCACCTGCGTGGATATCCGCTGGCGATGGATGTTTGTGGTGTTTACCCTCTCCTTCCTGCTCTCCTGGCTTCTCTTTGGTTTCGCCTTCTGGCTCATTGCCGCTGCTCACGGGGATCTGGTTCCCCTTGCATCATCTTCGTCTGTTTCTTCTCTGGCTCCTCTGGAAGCTGCAGAGAATTCTGGTCCAGCGGAGACAGTTGTGGACACAGAGGAACGCTGCTTTCAGCAGGTGAACAGCTTCATGGCAGCCTTCCTCTTCTCTCTGGAGACGCAGACATCTATAGGCTATGGTTTCCGGAGCGTTACAGAGGCCTGCCCCCTGGCGGTGTTTGCTGTCGTCTTGCAGTGCATTGTGGGCTGCATCATCGACGCTTTCATCATCGGGGCGGTGATGGCTAAGATCGCCAAGCCCAAGAAGCGGAATGAGACACTGGTGTTCTCGGATTTGGCCTTAGTGGCCATGAGGGACGGGAAACTCTGCATGATGTGGCGAGTGGGAAACATGCGCAAAAGCCACCTGGTTGAGGCTCATGTACGAGCACAGCTACTGAAGGTGAGAGACAACGTTTATTTCTGACCACGGATACAATCATATTGAATTACAATAGTACTTTTATATCGGGGTATTGATATGATGGAAAAAAAAAAGAAACCACTCCAAATTTAAATTTAATCTGCATTTCAGGGCGTTTATTCTAGTGTTTGTTAAATTCCTGCTAATGGCTAAATGCACTACAAGACTTGTAAAATCTCAACAGATTTTTTTAAACCAGACATCATACACTTGCAGACTTTTTGAAAGTTTCAGATAGAAACACACTAACTGATCGAATCTATAGACTGGCACAGACTTTCTGCAGCAAGCCCAGCCTGAAAATCTTGGCAAAATCTGAGCAAAAGTCTTGTAGTGTATTTTTGCATTAAAGCACACTCAAAGTCACCGAAATGCAATGTGAAACACAGAGAGTGTGCCAAGATGCATGAAAACTGTGCTTAAAATCACCTAAAGTTAAATAGAATTAGTTTTTTTTAGCTCTCCTTAAATAAACAAGTATTGTCTTTAAAAGTGAATATGAACTTGTTTTATTTATGCAAGGTCTTTATGCAAGGCATTGCATATTTTTTCATTCTTTTTTCATTATTTTGACCAGTTTGTCCAGTGTTTAGCTGAAAATAAAAATTGGGGGGGGGTTTATTGTCAGTAGTTCACAGAATTAAACAACAATGATCATTTTAATTGAACACATACCTATAAATAGTGCACTGAAAATTAATACGAATTTTGGAGCGGTCTCTTTATTTGCTATTTGTATTATATTTGTCCTGTTTAACATGTGGTACACCACAATACTTCAGCAAACACAATGGAATTGGCGTTGCAAATGTCTAAAAACAACAGCGACACCAGGATGGTTAGTGAAGGTACAACAAGAAAGTTTGATTGAATACATAAAGTGTTGAGATGGGGAGAGTGATAAAGAACAAGAGGGAGTGGACATCTGGACAGCTGGTTTGGTTAATGAGGGTTTGTTGTATTCAGCCTCATACTGGAGGTTTATAAGATTTAAAGGAGGGATTAATTTCACCCGAGCAAACCATTGTCTCGCTAATCTACCCTGTGTGTGTATTTATTTGACTTCATTTAACATATTTGATGCATTTGATGTTTTTGCTTTTCAATGGCTAAACTTTTTAGAGCTTTATGTAGGTCTTTGTATTCATGATGCAGTATGTCTGTACTGTATGTGTGTTAATATGTTTTTGATTGTGTTCTGTGCTATGTTTCTAATAGGCCCATCTCAAATTGTTTGAGCATAATCTAAATGCATAGAAAAACACTTGAAGAGTTCATTAGCAAAAACAGAGTTTGAAAACCCCTGGCCTAATCTATATAAAATTTCGAGAAGAAGTGTGCACATATCTAATCATAAAGACATGTTGTTAAAGAATACCTAGTATATGTTTTTTTAGGTCCTACTTTGGTTTATGGTGTGTCCAACAACAAGTGCATGTACATACAATGTGTAAAAACACAATAATGTCGTAATAATAGGCAGTTATTCGTACCTTACTTCTTGAATGTCTCTCAAATGATTCGTTCCGCGATTCATCCGTCTAGGCCCCGCCTACCCGCTAACCTTACATTACATTTACATTTTACATTTTAGTCATTTGGCAGACGCTTTTATCCAAAGCGACTTACAGTGCACTTATTACAGGGACAATCCCCCTGGAGCAACATGGAGTAAAGTGTCTTGCTCACACTGGTCGTGGCTGCTGGGATTGAACCAGCAACCTTTGATTTACCAGTTCAGTGGTTTAACCCACTAGACCACCATCTCCATCATGTATAACCTTGTGTCATGTGATTGGTCAGATGGTGTAGTCTGTTGTTATTGGTCGAACACGTTCATCATTTGTCGCAAATGGAACCCCACTACCATCATTACAGGATTACGGTTTACATGTGTTTGGATGTCATGTATATATGTGTAGCTAGAGATAGCGGCGATTTTACCGTACCAATTTGAACCCGAGTCTGATGAGGAAGAAGTCGCTAATCCACAACAAACTCCATCACGACTGGAGCAGGATGTTTGTCAGTGGCAAGTGACAACTATTGTCATAAAAACTCCCAGTGTGACAACATGCATGTTGTGCTTTTGCTCATCAATTTAATAAAACATATTTTTTTCTTAAAATACTGTTAATACGTTAGTAATACTATTATTTCGTCTTAAATGTGCGTTGTCATGGTACATAAAGCATTTCAGAAATGCGACGTTATGAAAAATATGTAACCCAAATATATCTATATAGGTGCACGTGAGGCAAATGTGTCAAAATGCAAAGTTAATAGCAAGATAAACAAATGTAACACACCAAAAATAACGGTACATGCTAATATTAGCGTTATATCCATTAGCTAAACACAGATATAAGGTAGAACATATTTCTTGAAGTTAAGACAAAAATCTAAAGTCACACTTACAGGTTTGGATTCGGTGGAGCTAAAAGGTCCAAATAGAGTTTGTATTCCCCCTCTTTCAAGAATAGTCGTTTCACATACCCTGCAGTGAACGCGCCAAGATTATTAAACCAATGTTCGGTGAAATGACGCGCGCACAGTTAAACCCTGTGGTTATACTCCTTTGGTATCGTTGGAAAAATGAACTGTAACCATTTTTCCCTCAGGCGTTCTTCCTTTGGTAGTTGAAATAAGACGGACTTAGTTTCACACCGTAGAACACAGGCTCTAGACATGATGCACACGCATCACGAACGAGCGACAGTGTTTGTGGGAGGAGAAATACATTTTCGCGGCAGTCTCAGCAAAACGTATGCGTGGACTATGTATAGTGACGTAGATATGCAGGTGAACTATTCCACGTCTCCTCTGTGTGATTCAGAGTCGACTCCCATTTTTACAAGCAAATAACTTTGTTATTTATTCACCTTCGGCCTTACAACTTGGCAGACATCTTACTTTCAAACACGGCAACAGAACAAACTGCATGAAATGTCATTCATTTGATCATTTCATGATCTCATGCTATGTACTTAGCATCTCATGCTATGCTATTTGCTTACAGTGTTTCTACATGTTCTTATCAGCATGGAAAGAAATTAAGTGCAAGATAGACTAACAGCTTGCAAGCAGGCCAAATGCGTCTTTTGGGTGTACATAGAATACTATCGGCATTTACTAAAGAGACGGAGTGAAAATTATTCCCGAAAAGATGTTTGTGGACACCTGTTTTGCTACTGACCTTATTGCATATACATTTGTACTGTTGCAACGTACTGGTATTTGCGGCTTTATTTAACGCCCAGAAATACCCTGCGCTAATTTGCACTGCTCTTGGTAGATTGCATTTGTTATTATCGGAGTGAGAAATTGTGCTTGTGTTTTTAATGTGTGCTTCCGTAAATAACCCACAGAAATCTCCACTTTTTTAAATTGTGTTCTCTCGCTATTTTGCCCTCTTTAGTATATCTAGCTCTAAATGAAATGAAATACTTTATTGTATTATAATCTTACAAGTTGCCCTATAGTCTGATAATATTGATCTTTCACCTACCCTGCAGCCACGTGTGACCCCCGAGGGTGAGTTCCTGCCTTTGGACAGTGAAGACATCAATGTCGGCTTTGACACAGGAACAGATCGTATCTTTTTGGTGTCTCCTGTGACCATTGTGCATGAGATCAATGAGGAGAGCCCGTTTTTTGAGATGGACAGATGCACACTAGAGGGAGACAAAGAACTAGAAGTGGTTGTGATTCTGGAGGGCATGGTGGAGGCCACTGCCATGACAACCCAATGCCGCTCTTCATATCTGGCCTCGGAGATCCTCTGGGGTCACCGCTTTGAACCTGTGCTCTTTGAGAAAAAAAAATGCTACCAGGTGAGAAATAAACAAAAAACAAAGAAACAATTTTGGTTACCAGAAATTTTTGCCTCAACTCATGTCTTTCACTTGTCGTTTGCCATTTCGGCCTCTAGGTGGACTACTCCCACTTCAACAGGACATATGAGGTCAAGGACACGCCCACATGCAGTGCCAAAGAGTTAGCAGAGAAAAAGTACATCCTTGGATCCCGTTCCTCTTTCTGTTACGAGAACGAGGTGTCTCTGCAGCTCTCCTCCACTGCCCCTCCCTGCCCTGCCCAGTTCTCTCCCTCCCCGTCTTCTACATCCTCTGCCTCGCCTTCATGCGTACGCCCCACACCTCCACCCCGACAGGACTCCTGTAGTGAGCATCCACATATACACTGAGCCATGCGGCTGGCATCAAAGGAGAAAGCAATGGTCAAAGTAACATAGAGTGAAAAGGAATGGAAATGGGCCAGAATGAAGGGAGGAGTTTGAATTGGGGGTAGGGAGAGACAGAGAACCAGAATAGAGACAAAGGGCTGGAAAGACGGACTCGGACGGGGGACTAAAAGGCAAAGAGATCCATAAAGGAACAATGTAGAACCCTGGGCTGATTAATGACAATAGGGTCATGCGTAAGACAGAGAGAAAAGACAGCACAAAAGATAGAGAGTAGGGGAGGGAAATGCGCTTCTCGCTGGTTGAGAAGGAACGACAAGGCGTGATGGGTTGAATTCAACAAAACAGCACCTGCATCTTTTTTTACTGACCACCCGTAATCCAGTTTAACCAGTCACAGTCTGTGCAAGTTTAATGCTGCATTGTGCATATTTTGGTCATTCACTCTTTTCTATGCAATTTTCATAATTATACAATATACTGTATATACATATATATATATATATATATATATATATATATATATAAATCATAGTGTATCATTCTCTAGGCATTTGTGTGCATGTTCTATTAAGAACAGTTATTAATACAAGTATTAATAAAAAATAAACTTATTGCAAACTGGATTGCAATGGTGATGTCAAATGGTGAGAGTCGTGTGTGATATTAATCATGCAAGCAGGCAAATTGCACATTAGTTTTTATTGCTTTATTTGCACTTTATCCAGTATACATAAATTCTTTAGAGAATTGGCTGCTATGACAATGTGGACATTACATGAAAATAACATTTTATAGACCAATTAGCCAATGCAATTTATTTTTGGTTAATTGCCCCGATTTTAAAATTGGAGCTTTGAAGAGAAAAAACCAAGGTAAGATAGACTCGAGAGGGAAGAAAAAGGAGAGGGGGTCAAATATGCCAATAAATGTGATTGAGTCAGAATCCAGGGGAATGTAGTACCGCTGGAGATTCAAGTCAAACACACTGGGATGGAGGTTTAATGACCAAAACAGATTGAACAGATTGGGGGAAGGGTGTGCGAGGGAGAAAAGAGGCACGGAGGAGGTCATTTTGACTGGAGGAGGGCTGCGACACCGACCCAGTGAGCTGACTGGATCTGGCGATCAACACTCACCTGCAGTTGCTCCAGCACGTACCTGACAGAGACACAACAGTGACGCCTCGTGGCCGCAACCAGTATAACCGATTTTAGAGAAATTGGACCTTTAAACAAAAAACAGAATAATTTGGTCAGTGATTTTGTCTCAAAAATATCTGATTACTTGCTGCAATAACTATTGTGTCTTGAATTAAATATCTGGGTAGCTGCTAGAGCCACTGCAGAGCAGGAAACTACTGAAAATCTGCAGCACTTTCCAGTTGTTTCTCTAACTGTATGCACTGTACTATTTGTTTTGTATTTTTTCATATTGGAGCACTGTTTTGTATTATGGTACACAAAGACATCATGAAACCACAGATTGTGTGAAGCACTTTCAATGTAACTTCTAACACAATCTATTCATGCACAGCACAACAAGTCAAAAGTTTGGACACACCCACCCATTTTTACTATTACTATTTTAGAATTATAAGTAAAAATCTAAAATATTTAAAAAATAATATGTATAAAAAATGTGTTCTAAAAATTTGATAAAAATGAGCATAAATACATATAAACATCAGGTGTGTCCGAACCTTGACTTGTTGTGTTTTTCACACCGCACAGACTGTATTTTAACTGTATGTAAACTATGTATAGGACAAAAAATTATATGTAGAATACATTTTTTGAGCGGTGGGTTGAGAAAAATATACTGTAGTATTACTCAGCACTGGAGTGGGCTGGATGAAACGCCTTTCATAAGCAACTATTTGGATTGTAGTGTTTTGTGTTTTGTGTTTCGTCACTATGTTAGAGCTACACTACAGAGATAGCTACTGATTTCACACTGTGTCGTGCTATTGTCATGACTGAGACATCTATCACTTATCTCTTTTCTGTCTTCCATTCATTCTCAAATAGCCATTCTAATACATTCTTTCCTAAAGCACGTGGTCAAACAGGTTTTTCTTCCAGAGATAAAGAGTGTAACAAGTTTTTTTTAAGTGATCTGGCTTGTGAGGGTTTAAAAAGGAATCTTGAAACTAAAAACATGTTAAATGAATGTTTACGTCCTATACTGTATGACGACTTGAAGGCGACTCATGCATTTCTTTCAGTTCAGGTTTGAGTAATATTTGGTGGATTAAAATGCACTGGATTTTATTTCAGTTAAAACATTACAGGTTAAACTTGTTGAAATCACCACATTATAAAGATCTTAATATGAAGCCTATAGCTCTGTTTGAATTTATCTTTTTTTTTTTTAATTGTCATCCGTTCTTGTTTCATTGTCCGTACAAAAAAGTGTGTTTTTTTATAGCCACAACAGTCTATTAATACGCCTGTGTGTTGTGGTAGTAAGTGACCAAGTGCTTTTCTGTGAGTCTGGTTACTTCGTTCTGACATTTCAACCTATCACCTGCACTTTGACCTCATCCTCATTTTTAAATGCTTAAGTGAAACCATTACCCTGAATAAATATCAGATGCTCTCAGCACTCCATAATTCAATACTGTGGGACTTAACCATGTGGCCCATGTTCTATTTTTATTTTGTTTTCTAACTGCAGTTATTGGTCAAGCAGTGTTTGGGTCACCGAGTTGTATGTTTATTAACACTCACATTAAGAAAGAATGCGCATCATGGACATGTGTAGAATAAACAAGCGTGTGTATCATTGACTTAATATGTCCTTTTATTATATTTCAGTTTTTTTGTGTGCTTAAAGGGCAAGAATAAACAATGAACATCAGAACTTATCATTAATATCTGTAAAATAATAATCACTTGATTATATATGAATACAATCACATTTTTACTGTAATAGTTATTGGTAACTTCCGAATATAACACCAATTAGGCCACCAAATATCATCCTATTCCACGAAACGTGTAATTATGCGGTCGTCCAGACCTCGAAGAGTCCTCGGCGTTCATGCGGAATCTGGGGCGTCCATCGCGCGTCATGCAGACAGACTGCGCTGCTGTCAACAAAGAGCGCGCAAGTCTTAACCCCACCGCGCGACAGTGTTGCAGCGGCACCTGCTGCTCTTCTCCGATTGGCCGCCAGCCGTGTCAATGCGAACAAGCTTCATCTCTTAGACGCTCATTGGTTAGTTCCACCTGTCAATCTTATCATCGCGCGTGTAATTGGCTATCACGTGAGCTGCTGCCAGGACAAAGGCGTGCCCGCTGAGCCACACTCCCCAGGCGGGTTTAAAGGATTATAAGGCCTTTAATTAGCGGCCGCTTCTAGAAGGCGGGACTTTGCGTGGAAGTCTTAAACGTCATTGGTCAAAAGCGAGGAAGCGTCAGCGTTACGGTGAAGCCTCCCTCTTGCCCTCACTTCTCTTTACTGTCTGTTTTATTCTCAGTGTGTGAATGAGTTTGCGGCTTCACCCGAGCGCTGTAATGCGAAAAGCCGCATTTGCACTATTAGTAATCACACACTCAAAAGAAAAACAGAGACCACCTTTCTTTTTACTTCACTGCTCTAGTCATATCAAGAGTGTGGATTAACACAGTTAAGGTAAGACGCGCGTTGTCTTGTATAATGTCCGTTTCTCCTTATTCTGTACCGTGCGTCTGATCATGTTTCAGTGCGTTATAGGGCCTCGAAATAAAGGCGAAAATGACACCGGAGGGGGACAGTCCCCCTTAAGAGTGGTCTAGTAAAACCCCGGCATTTAAATCCTTTGAAGAAAACAGTCGCATCCCGGCGGATTGAAGGATCTTGTAATGAACGTTCAATAAATAATGCATTACGTTTTTCGAGTAGCACGCTATTTAATGATTTACGCAATGAAGTAGATTAAATTAAATGGGTCTTTGTTGACGGATAAATCGACGTCTGGCCGTGAATAGAAATAAATAGTAATCACCGCTAAAGGGTGTTTCCCTGAACCGTCTTAAAAAGTATGAAGGGTGCAGGCGGTCTGCACCTTATTCCATGCTCATGCTGCATTAAACCTGTCACATCAGACTGCTCTGTTTTTGTCGAATTATACATTAGTTTAACGCCAGAGGTGTGGTTTCTCTTTTTTGTAGGCTATTGTTGGTCTTTTATTATTGTAATGGTCGCTTTTGAAACAACCTTGTTTAAAGGGACAACGATAGACACGCGCAGAATATACAGCGATATAGACCCAGCCCGGCTACCGGCGCACGACACAGGCGGTGTCTCAAACCCCAGTGAACTAAAACACTTTTGGCCATCAAATGCGCGTTCCGGGGCGATTTGGTCACACCACCCGCATAATACGTAAAACGGCTTATTAAAAATGTTACCATGGGAACTATGGAAGGTTACTGGCGGTGTTATAAAGATCTTGCGTGTGTTTGTTGCTCTTTGACCGCGTAAGCTCGACATCATAAGCTACAGGAGCCAAAAGACATTTAAAATGATAAATATAAACAATGTTAATTCCTGTACTATTCTATTCGTGTCGTTTCTGTGTCATCAAGTAACTCTAATAATTAGTTTATGTACCAGAGAAAAGAAAGAGAAAATACACCCTAATTCTTGTCATATCTTACACATACTTAAATTCAGAGAGTTTCACCCGAGGAAGACATTTGAGTCACCGTGAACATTCCATAATCACTGTGAAGGAAAGGTGTTGATAGGTGTGCCAGCCTGGTCCCCTGGATTTCCACTGTATTGAACAATCACTGCAGAAATTAACCAAGATGTTACTACCCATCCACCTGGGTCATAATCATCTGAGTTTAGCTACTAAAAGGGATAGTTCACCTGAAAAAAAAACTATCAATAATTTTACAGTCAGATATTTTTTGCCCATCCAATGGAAGTCAATGGGGGTTTTGGGTTCCAGTGTTGTTTGGTTTCCAAACAAGTAAAATATATATTTTTATTTTGGGGTGAACCCTCTCTTTGAATACGTTTTGCTTTCTCCTGGGTGTCAAACCTATCATTTTGATTTTGACACATTTTACAGGTTGAGCTGGAATTCAGACTAAATCAGCTAACTTTGTGACTTTTTTATGTCAGTTCTCTAGAAAATAGATTTAAAGCAAGTCAGTGATCATCTAGTTCATGCACATTCCCTGCATGTTGTAAAAAAAAACGTGTCTCTTGACTTGACTCTCTTGTGGTTGAAGTTCCTACTTTCACAATCAAAGGTCTTGAAAGCCAGATGAATGAAGTCACTGCGTCCAGAGTGCCAACACGATCACAGCATTGTTGAATCATGTCACACTTACAGCAGAGTTCATTATTATATACCGTATGCTAATTGATTTGAAAATCATCTTTATATGTAACTATACTACTGTATAAGAACCCTGTTTTACTTACCGGGAAATGAGTATATACAGCCATGGAAAAATTAAAAGACCATTCCAAATGTTAATTTATACAGCATTTCAGCACACGAAAATAATTTTTGAACTTTTTATCTAAATACATGTACAAATATAATTATTGAATTGCTAGTACATGTTAAAAGTGAGCATGAACTTGTTTTCTTTGCAGTAGTTGAGGTCTGAAAAAAAAGAACATCTTTTCTGTTATTTTGATTATTATTATATATTATTATTATTCTGTTATTCTGTTATTTTGAAATAGTTTCTCCAGTTGTCATTTTCTGCCAATAAATTGAAAATATAAGATAGTATAGTAGAAAAAATAGTAAATAGCAGAAAATCAGTAAATAGAAATAAACATTTTTATTTTAAATTTCGGAAAAATATTGGTAGTAGTTCACAGAATGAAAAAAAAAATATCTTGTTCCTCGTACCCTAAATAGTATAATAAAAAAGCTGAAACTGACTTTTGAAATGGTCTCTTTCTTCAGCATCTTTATACATATGATGGTTTGGATTACCCATACTCTGAGGCATACAGTACAATGGGTTGTTTTTCACTGTGAGATTAAATGTGTAGACCCTTTTTTCCACTCTTTGCTATCTGGCCTGGTTGTCACTTTACCAATCCATCAAATTCATAACGTGCACGTTGTCCTTCCATCCTCCCCAGACACAAATGTGGTCCACCATACACAGAGACACACAAGCATCAACACACAGATTTAAACAAAACCTCAATAATCCAACCCCATTACACATGGTTTATATGGTTTATATATGTTTAGTCATACTGAGATAAAAAATATTTGTATTTACTCATCCTTTTGTCATTCCAAATCTGAATGACTTTCATTATCCTGCAGAACACAAAAGAAGATTTATCGAACATGCGTCCCCATTGACACAAAAACACATTTCTCATAGTATCTTATTTTGTGTTATACAGAAGAGAGAGTCATAAAGGTTTTGAATGACATAAAAAAAATTATGACAGGTTTTAGACAACACGAGCATGAATAAATGATGACATTTTTATTTTGGGGTGAACTATCCCTTTAAGCAGCCTTTGTGCTGTATACTAAGGTTGACTTTGTCAGTTAGACCATCCTACAGTATAACTGCAGCATTAAATGTCACATTACTGTAATCCTCCTGATCTATTTTATTTCTTTAGAGGGGTCACATGGCGTGAAAAAGCGTTACATTTCGGTCAAACGCTTGCAGTATTCGACCAATCACTACGCACTGGTGAACTGGCCAAACATACAGCTCACTTTTCAGCGCGATGAGTTCACTAAAAAATCTGCATGTTTTAGAGAGGCGGGGCGAGGAGGAGATACAAACATGTACAGTATGTGGAAAATAACGTTTTTGAACCTTAAATCATGTATACACATTGTATTCAATCTTAAACAAACGATAATGTTTGTTTAACCGTTTCATATGACCCATTTAACCCTCTCTGTCTGTCGGTATGTCTCTTACAATAATCTGCCTTATCTCTTCTATGTAATACGCACTGGCCATTTGCCTGTGGTGTGATATTACTAAGATCCTAATGATGATAGGTATGATTACATTAAGGGTAGTGATCTGTCTCTGTTCAGTATGTCATCTACAGTACGAACAGTTTCAAACTCAGTCTCTCTTTCTTTACACAGTGCTACAATCATGTCCAGGCCAGCGGGGGGTGGTGCTAATGATGTCACCTGCTTCCTCTCCACGGGGGCGATGCCTGGGTCACCAACCACTGTATTCTCTGCCTCCAGCCAAGCTGATTGGGCAGCCAAGAGGCTTATCTGGGTGCCTTCAGAGAAACATGGGTTTGAGGTAAGATGGAGAAGTCAGTAAGTTCTGGATAAGTGGAGTAAATGTCCTCTTGTGATTGTCAGAGAAACATATTGGCCGGAGTGATGCAGGGACCATGCAAGAAAGCATGACCAGATTCTTCACATTTAACTTGGGCAGAGTGCCCCCAGCCGCCCAACTCGTCTGTGAGTCGCGGTTTGAGTGCTTTGATATGACGCACTATGAATAGAATAACTTGTTGAGCCAGTGGTTGCTAAATGTCTTTTGCATTGCAAAAAAAAGATCCTGTCATAAAGTGTCCCATGTTGAGAATCTGACTAACTGAAAGGGAGAGAGATTTCAGTGCTTCCTGTTGGAGGTCATCTCTCTCTCTCTCTCTCTCTCTCTCTCTCTCTGACTCAGTATATCTATTTCTGCTTCTCAACCCCTGACACACTCCCCCTCAGACTGCCTGACTCCAATAAACATGAATGTATTCACTGTTTTCCACAAAGCAAGTAACAAGTGTATAAAAGAGAGAGAGAGTCAGTGCTTTGTATAGTATAAGAATTTTAAAAACTCAGACAGTGTCTGTAATCTTTCAGCATTGTTTGAATGAACACGCACATTCTGCGAAACTGATGACGCAATCCTCACACAAATTGTCAAGAAATGCCCAAGTCATGTTTCCATCTTAAATCAAGAGAAAAATTTGAAAATTATATATTATGGCCCGTTTTAATTAACAATAGACAGAAAAGAAACAAATAGAATAGGGGGCAATAAGAGAGAATATTTATTAAATATTTATAAAATTTAAGATACTGTAAAGTAATTGTCATGAATATAAAGTCATTATGCAACCCTCAAAAATAGGCCTTATATGTATAATCTTATAAACATTTTCTAGTAATATTTTCATAATGTTAAACATATAAAGCCCCAGTGAACCGGAAGTTGGGATCGTTTTTTAATTAAAAAAAGGGGGCGTGGCTTTCCTCTTCTCTGCGATTTGATTGGATGTATAATAACAGCCGTTGCATTTTAAAATGGAACTGGCCAGAGCCGTTGAAAGGGTAGAACTCTACAGTTTGTTTCATTTACTATACACGGATTTATTAACATGCAAATTAGTCCCCGCCTACATTTAATTGCTTGAGCTTATACCATTGATTATAAGTACATAGATGCCTCATTTGACGTGTAAGCAGCGAGTTTACAGTTTACCGGAAATATTGTTACAATAGATAATTATAAATCAATTGCATTTTGAAATAACAAGAAATTTGTGCCACAAAAATGTATATACAGTGATCCCATTCAATCTTTTCCCTAATGACCTTTTGTTTATTTTTCTTGCGGTCAGTCTGCAAGCATACGTGAGGAGCGGGGTGACGAAGTGGAGGTGGAGCTTACAGACAGCGGGCGGAAACTGACACTTTCAAGGGAGGAGCTCCAGCGAATGAACCCGCCCCGTTTCAGTAAAGTAGAAGACATGGCCGATCTCACGTGCCTCAATGAGGCCTCAGTCTTACACAACCTCCGTGACAGATACTATTCAGGACTAATATATGTAAGTCCCATGTTAAGCTTTGGTTAGTTTCCTCACCTCATTCCGTCTGACTTATTCACCTGACTGTGCACATCACATGAGTGTGTGGGGGGGGTTTTCTGAGTAAGCGAGCAGGATAGCGTTACATGCAAACGCATCCACGTGTTTATTCATTACTAGTTTGCGCTCAAATTTCTGCTCTGGTTTCATGCAGAATGCACTCAGGCAAGTCCAACACACATGCACATATACATTCATACACACATAAGACCAAGAGCCCTTATTCATAATAGATCCGTCAATGTTTACTGTCTGAGTTACTTGAGCCCAGTGTCTTCATGCGATTTGGTCCAATGAACAAGTTGAAATAAAGGCATGCAATCGATCCAGAATGTTTAAAAAGAATAAGAAATTACAATCTTTTGGGTTAGTTCTTAGTTGTAGTAGTAAGAGACTTCTTGACAGGTTTGCCATACAACATCATTATTTACGTCTGTTTGAACTCTTGTGTTTGTGTGTGGTTTCACAGACGTACTCCGGTCTGTTTTGTGTGGTGATAAACCCCTATAAGAACCTGCCCATCTATACAGAATCCATTATTGAGATGTATCGTGGGAAGAAAAGGCATGAGATGCCGCCTCATATCTATGCCATATCAGAGGCAGCCTACAGGAGCATGCTGCAAGGTACCATGGCAACCAACTGACCTGCTGTAGGGTGCTTCAGTGTTCGTGTATTTATTCATACACCATTTTCTGATAGAGGTCGATCATTGCCTGGGTTACTCCAGGCATGACCGAGAAACTGAAATTGATCATAGTCAGTGTGTTCAGATCATCTTCTAAAAGTATTTGTCTATCTATGGCATTATGTATATGTTATTCTTAACCATAACAGACAGGTGTACTGGCAGTGTTATTAAAACTATATAAATTATAGGAGGATGATGAGATAAACTGGACGATGATGATATAAACTATATTTATTCAAAGTTTTTTTTAATTGGTGTTAAAAATACAGGTTTAATGACTTTATAAATGCTCTTAATGTAATTAAACGTAATTGAACTTAAAGTATTTATGTAAATGGAGCTAAATGTGTTCAATTATGTATTTATATTATCTATTCTCAAAGCAAGTTTATAAGATTCTTAATCTTTTCTTTTAAGTTTTAAATATCATTGCAAAAAATGACTGCTATTTATGTCCTTTTTCACATGTCTTGTTTTCTTCACACAGACAGAGAAGATCAAGCCATCCTGTGCACGTGAGTTTCATGCAAAGCTTGTGACCATATGTCTGAGTATCACAACGTTTTTGTGGAAATATAAAGTTAAAGATTCAGAACTGTTTGGTAGCTCATCCAGAGCATCAAAAGAGCATTCTTTAAAATATATTATATGAAAATAATTCAACATTTAATATGAGAAAATGAGGCAGTGAGAGGAATGCTGGTGTCTTATTAGACACAGAGTTACATAATACAGCTAAAGTTTCTTGGTACCTCAAACCTGACATAGCTAAACATCCAAACAGGTTTTTCTACAAGTCTTCATTTTTTGCCTGTTTACTTAGGCCTACATGTGTTGCCATTTGTTTCATATGTATTTTGTTTTGTTTATAGTCTGAAGGGGAAGTATATATTCAGTCTTTTCATCTCCTGGTTGTTCGAATACCTTGCGGTTTGAACCTGTTTTTACAGACGGCCGTGTCTGTGGTGTTTATTTGTTCTGTTTGTGTGTGTATTAAGAGGGGAGTCTGGTGCAGGAAAGACTGAGAACACTAAAAAAGTGATTCAGTATTTGGCACATGTGGCGTCTTCACACAAGTCTGGCACGCTGGGTCGATCTAAGGACAGCGCTCTTCAGGTAAGAACAAAAACCATCAGAAGACATTAGGAGACAAAAACAAGTGTTCTCTTAAAGGAACTGTTTTCCCTTAAATGAAAATTCTTAATTTACTCATACTAGGAAACATGTCTGTATACATCCTAAAGCTCTACAATTTCATTACAATGCCCAACAATAAGGATTTGAATAGAATTTTACTTATAATACAATAACTAAAATCTTCTACAATTTTTAACTGACCCCACTGAAAGATAAAGAATATTATTTCAAATTCTATATTTTTTTCAATTTGACACAATTTTATTAACATTTTTGTTAAATTTGCATAGATAAGCTGAACTCCATGACCACATGTCGTGTGACAGTCCTGTCAACTCTCTCAAAACTGTCTCACATTGACCCCAAACTTATTGTTGACCATTGGCGTAAATGCTGGTGTATCTATGTTGGTGTATCTAGGCTATAAGCAAACAAAACCCAACAACTAAATTCATTTGCATGTTATTTTCTTAACGTTATGATTTCGTCTCTTCTCGCCCGCTCTGTTCTCTCGCTTTCCTGTGTCCTACTGTTTCTTTATGCTTTTCTTTTCTGTTCCCACGCTCTTTTCCTCGGCTCTGTGCAAAAGATGGACGGCACGCGGTCTCTGGGTCGAAGCAGCAGTTCTGTGAACAGGGTGAGTGAGGGGATTCATAACACTCACATGCGTGGTCTACCTCACAGGAGGACGCTCAGCAACTCTAATACATGTCCTGGCACTTTAATCTCATGATGTGTGATGTATCATATGTCTAATAAATGTGTGTGGATTTATTTGTCTGGTGGTTGTTTGTTAACATGTTTTTATGTTTCGGCTCATATATATGTTATTTTCTGTTTTTATCCCCTGTGTGTCCTGTATGTTTGTTCCATCACCCCATCTCTCTCTTTTTTGTGGACTCTAACAGACTGTGCAGTATGTGAGTACGGCCTGCATATGACTTTATACATTGTTGTGCTCTAATGCTTCCACTGTGGGCCTGTAGGAGGCGATCTATGCATATTATGAAAGCTTTGCTGTGCTGTTCCATGACCCACATAGACCATAGAAGTCTATTATATGTGTGAGAGCAAAACCTCAACGCAGAGGTTGTTAGGCTACACGGATTGTTTTTACAGCTATAGGCTTTTGCTCAGCTCTGTGTGTGTTGATGTGCGTGTGTCTGATCCAGGTTCAATTTTAGGACAAACTTGTAAACGTGTGTATGTTTGTGACAGAAAGTTTGAGTGTTTGGATGCACGCACTTATTGTGAAAATGGCTTTAGATCATTTCATATGCTGATGCTTAGCTTTCCTCTCTGAGGTGCATTGTGGGTAATATTTGAACTGCTCTGATGTGCTGTTCTTTCTGTCCTCTGTCTAGGGGGAACTAGAGAGACAATTACTGCAAGCTAATCCCATTCTTGAGGCCTTCGGCAACGCAAAGACTGTCAAAAATGACAACTCTTCCAGATTTGTAAGCTCAGCTTCATAATATTTATCACAAGAAGTCATGTTTGATTTCATAAACTGGTTTGACATGTTTGTTTTGGATTTTTTTAGGGGAAATTCATCAGGATCAATTTTGATGTTGCTGGATACATTGTTGGTGCTAACATTGAAACTTGTATCCAAACAATTGATTAATTTAAACCTCACAATAATACACACACAGTTTTTAAATGGTATCTTCATTTTTCCTGCAGCTGCGTGTTTTATTCCGTAAAACATATAAAGATAGTCGGAGGTGCGTCCTACATTTGTGTATGTACATTTTTCTTTAACCCGAGTGTGTATCAGATCTCCTGGAGAAGTCTCGAGCCATTCGCCAGGCTAAAGAGGAACGAACCTTCCATATCTTCTACCAGTTCCTCTCTGGAGCTTCTGAAACCATCAGAAGTAAGTAGATGGCTAAACACACACATCTATCACACTCTGTTTTGGGGGTCTGTAAAGTTTAACTTGACATTTTCATTTATTTTTGCTCATTCTGTAGAGGAGCTTCTGCTTGGCAGTGCGGATCAGTATCGCTTCCTTTGTGGGGGCTCACTACCTGTTACGGGTCAGAGTGACTCTGAAAACTTCACACAGACAATGGACTCTATGACCATCATGGGCTTCAGCAGTGAAGAGTCCATCTGTAAGGGGAAATATATAAGGCAGCAGTGATTCATATTTAAAAATATATATGAATTGAGATTATGAGAAGAAAAGGATGTGTCGTTTTTTTTCAGCGATGTTAAAGGTGATCTCTTCAGTGCTGCAATTTGGCAACATCACGTTTCAAAAAGAGAAAAACACAGATCAGGCCTCAATGCCAGATGACACAGCAGCTCAGAAACTCTGCCACCTGCTGGGCATCAGCGTGCTGGAGTTCAGCCGAGCCATTCTCACTCCTCGCATTAAAGTGGGACGGGAGTACGTCCAGAAGGCCCAGACCAAGCAGCAGGTGTGTGTGTGTGTTTGTGTTTTTTTGTGGGTTCATGTAAGTGCTTTTTAATGCTCCAAATGTGCTGCTTTTACCTTGGAATAATGCAATAAAGCATCAACAAATACGCAAGGCTGCATGGACAGGCAAAGAGTTTGCCCAGAACCGTTTTATTCCGCCAACCTTAATTAAATATTGCTATTGTTTAAATATTTGATGACAGTGGTCCTGACAGAAATTGGACGACACAGGATTTCAATACTCTTAGTTTTAAAGGGGTCATATGGGTCCTTTGTTACCATATGGTATGTTCGGTGTGTTATAAGTTGCCCATTTATGTATTAGACAAGTAAAATTGCAAAAATGAAAGTGGCGGAACAAAAGATGCATTCTATCTAAAAGCCAATGCTCACCTGATGTTCCAAATATGGTAAGAGGCGTTGCATTTCCATCACACGCTTGCAGTATTCAACCAATCACTACGCACTGGTTAACTGGCCAATCATAGCACACCATCGTTTTTTCAGAGCGATGAGATTTGTAAAAAATCTGTGCGTTTCAGAGAGGCGGGGCAAAGAGGAGACACAAACATGCATTGTTTAACATGATACAACCTTAAATCGTGTATACACATTGCATTACATCCAAAACCAAACAAAAATATTTGTTTTAGCCATGTCATATGACCTCTTTAATTTCTGATGCAATTATGCTGGCTAGCCCCATCCACTATGAAATCTCACTGGTCCAAATTCCTGCCCTACAACTGAATGTTAAGTTTTAAATGTCTTTTGATTGGCTGATTTTAAGAGGAAAGCTTATTTTTCTCATGTGTTATTGTGCTCAGGCTGATTTTGCAGTGGAGGCTTTGGCAAAGGCCACGTACGAGCGTCTTTTCCGTTGGCTGGTGCACCGGATCAACAAAGCACTGGACCGCAGACAGAGACAGGGAGCTTCGTTCATCGGCATCCTGGACATCGCTGGATTTGAGATCTTCCAGGTGGGAGAGCAGACCAGAGGGTCTTAACAGCTGTTCATTATTTATCTGATACATAAATTAACGTCTCTTGTGCTTTCTGTCTCTGTAGCTGAACTCCTTCGAGCAGTTATGTATCAATTACACCAATGAAAAGCTGCAACAGCTCTTCAATCACACCATGTTTGTGCTGGAACAAGAGGAGTACCAGCGTGAGGGCATCGAGTGGAACTTCATTGACTTTGGCCTGGATCTTCAGCCCTGTATCGACCTCATCGAGAGACCGGTCAGTATAGTTATGTGTGTAGATCTTCATGCACATCATGGAGAACCGGGTTCTCACTAGCAGTTCCATTAGCTGTTCATAAGTAGTTTTATTAACTGGATGTTGCTGATTGGTTGGTTCTGCAGGCCCATCCTCCTGGTGTGCTGGCATTGTTGGATGAAGAGTGTTGGTTTCCAAGGGCGACGGATCGCTCATTTGTGGACAAGCTGTCAGGCGAGCAGGGTTCACATCCGAAGTTCATGCGGCCGCGGCAGATCAAAGAAGAGGCTGATTTCTCCATCGTACACTACGCTGGCAAGGTTAGGGAAACTCATTTTCCATTTCTTCCTTTTGTCTTTTGAAGTCAATGTGAAATCTAAATAATTTTGGTTATTTGTTTTTAGGATGCATTTTCACAATAATAAATAGCTCATTTTATTTAAAGGTCCAGTGTGTCATTTTTTGGAGGATCTATTGATAGAAATGCATAAATTATACTGTACATAACTATGTGTTCAGAGCTTTATAAAGACCTTATATATTGAAGCGATATGTTTTAATTACCTTAGAATGAGCTATTTCTATATCTACATACGACATGGGTCCCCTTACATGGAACTCACGATGTTGTTTCAACAGTAACTGCGATAATATTATTATGTTATATATAATCAAGCCTGACGTTTTTTACTTTATCGCTGTTAACAACGACGCAGGAGAAGGCACAAAATGCATAACATTGGTCGCTTCACTTTTATACATTTATGTCAGTTTTGTTTGTTGCAATTCGCAACCTCACCACTAGATGCCGCTAAAATCCCACAATGGTCTTTTAGAGCTGCTGTTTGTAACTTCTGCCTTTATATCCCCATCTCTGTTTGATACATTTAATTTGAAGGATATCTTACATGTATTAACATGTGAGACAAATGACAGCTCGTATCCAACATTCATTTTTATAAACTTAGGATTCAATAACTAATTTATTTTTATTTTTATTTATTTTAACCAGATTGTATCTATAAAAACAAATTTAAAATGAAGTTAACATATACTGACTTGTGGATGTTATTGACTTTTCTCTTCATCTTGTTCAGGTGGATTATAAGGCAGATGAATGGTTGGTGAAGAACATGGATCCTTTGAATGATAATGTCGCATCTCTCCTGCATCAGTCATCTGATCCCTTCATCTCTGAGCTCTGGAGAGAGGGTGTGTAAAAAGCATGCGTATAAGGTGTAATTAAACAGGCTGGTGTATGAAAAATCTGTTTGAGGGATATTTTGACTATTTCATATTTCATTTGAACTGAGCAGGTCATCAGATTAAAAATATATACGATGATTAAATAATCACTTGCCATTTAGTATTAAACAAAGATTCAAAATCATTAATCAAATTAATATTCATATTTTACCTTATTACTAATATTTATCTTTGTAATATATTGCAGACTAATACTTTGCTTGTGATCTCTCCTTCTCTCTCCCTATCACCTCTCCTCCTCTCCGTATCGTTGGTCTTTCCTCTTCCCTCCTCTAATCTCCTCTTAGATATTCAAACTCTTCCTCGTGTGTACTTTTTTGACTCCTATGCCGCAATGCAAACCAATGGCTCTGACAGCAGTAGGTTTTGCTTGCTCGTCTTTTATTTAACCTCTCCAGCAGTTACCAACTCACCCTCTTGTGTCAGAACTGTGTGTCCATTAGAAAGTCCTCATTCTTAGTAGTTTGCCTTCTCTGTTTGATTACATTTTGATGTGATATGTAGTTGAGTAGAATATGTAGTTTGTTTACCGAGTTGGTTAAAAATTGTAGTTACATTTCAGTTTAGATGGTGTGATCTGACGTTTATGCTCCTTAAGGCATTTTTCTTCTTAAAGGGATAGTTCAACCAAAAATGAAAATGCTGTCATCATTTACTCAGCCTCCTGTCATTCCAAACCTGTATGACTTTCTTTTTTCTACAAAACACAAAAGAAGATATTTTGAAGAATGTTGGTAACCGAACAACAACGGTACCTCTTGACTTGACGTGAATGGGTACCGCAATTGTTAGATTATCAATTATTATCAAGAAAGAAAGTCATACAGGTTTTAAAGGACAAGAAGGCTAAGGAAATGAAGACAGAATTGTCATTTTTGTGTGATCTATCACTTTAAAACATTTGTATTGTAAATGCCAACTGCTCTCATGGAATTGATTTCTGTTTGGCAAGTGTCCAATAATGTAAGACAAAAATTTAATCCAACATGAAATTACAACATTATCGTTCAAAAATCATAAAAATGTCATGAGACATGTTGACTTTGGCCTAAACAGAACCGATTCTTTAGATTCTTGTTACTTTGTTTCTATAAAAACAGTGAAATGCTTCTGAAATCGCCTACTTTAATAACTGTGCTAGGTTTGTAATGAGTTATATGTCCCAAACCTCAGTATGCAAGAAAAACTGTAAGTGAGAAATGTCTGGGTGGTCTACGCTGAGACTTCTCAGAATGCAACGGATGGATACTTTTGTATCCCATGAGGTGGAGGGAGCTGAGGAGACAAATTCAAAAAGTTACAATAATAAATGACAAATACCTGTGAAAAAAACTTTTGCTGATTTATCAGTCAAGAGAAAGGTACTTCATTTAATTCACCCACTGTCACAGTATGTGATTTCAGACGCAGAACACAGTTAAAACATTATCACATTAGCAAGTTCTAACACTTTTTTTATTTTGTGTCGGTAAGTGGAGAGGATTGTGGGTCTGGATCAGGTGTCGTCGGGTGAGAGCAGTGGACCAGTGAATTTTGGAGCAGCTGGGCTCAAAACGAAGAAGGGCATGTTCCGCACAGTGGGTCAACTCTACAAAGAGTCCCTCACTAAACTAATGGCAACCCTCCGTAACACAAACCCCAACTTCCTGCGCTGCATCATCCCCAACCACGAGAAACGGGTAAGACAGAACGACAGAGCAATATGGAAATACATATAACGTAAATAAAAACATATTCCTAAAAAACTGAAATGGCTCTTTAATTGTTCTTTGAATTGAAACAGGCAGGAAAATTGAGTCCTCATCTGGTTCTGGATCAGTTGAGGTGTAATGGAGTCCTGGAAGGGATAAGGATTTGCAGACAGGGCTTCCCCAACCGCATCCCA
This sequence comes from Triplophysa dalaica, assembly GCF_015846415.1. NCBI lineage: Eukaryota > Metazoa > Chordata > Actinopteri > Cypriniformes > Nemacheilidae > Triplophysa > Triplophysa dalaica. Next base: position 11,465,908 of record NC_079553.1, read on the forward strand.
TTTCAGGAGTTCAGACAAAGGTGTGTGTCAAAATATAGTAGCTGTTTACATAATACGATTATTTGACTTTTACACTTCATGTATGGATTATGTATGTTACAATTTATAATATAATATTTGTCTTTCAGGTACGAGATCTTGACTCCAAATGCAATTCCTCGAACCTTCATGGATGGGAAACAGGCGAGTGAGCTTATGGTAAGTGGCCCAAACTTAAGTCTTTTTGACCTATGGTTCATAATGTTAGAGATTTGGGGATCTCAGAACACCTTAGCAACAGTATAGCAACTCCCTGGCAACCACCTAGACACCCTTTCATTGTCGTTTAAAACTTTGCAAGATCAAGCAGACACTCTTCTAACATTCTTACTGTTCTCAGATCAGCGTTCTGGAGCTGGACAGGAATCTTTTCCGGGTGGGACAGAGTAAAGTGTTCTTCCGTGCTGGAGTCCTGGCTCATTTAGAGGAAGAACGAGACCTGAAGATCACCGACACCATCATCCGCTTTCAGAGCGCTGCCCGTGGATACCTCGCCAGGAGGTAAACATCTGCACGTGTGCGTGTGGTACAGTAGGTCAGTGTTTACGTGTGTGTGTTAATGATGTGTGTTTCTGCAGGGCATTCCATAAGAAACAGCAGCAGCTCAGCGCTCTGCGAGTGATGCAGAGAAACTGTGCAGCTTACCTGAAGCTCAGAAACTGGCAGTGGTGGAGACTCTTTACCAAGGTAATACACGCCTCTCCCAAGGCATGACAGTAACATAGAGATTTATAAACTAAAACCGTACATATCTTCACTAAACTAATAACCCTACTAAAAAAACCTAAGAAACCCAATAGAAACCATCACAAAAATTCCATCACAAACCATTTGTTTTTTTCGTTAAAACCATCACCATCGCAGAATGTATTTTTGTAGAGTGTTTTTGGGCATTATACCATTAGGAATAATCTGCCAGATGACACACCACCAATAGAATCCATCACATACCAGTAGACACATTATAGTTTTCATTAAATGCATTACATTTTCTGTTGCGTTTTGGGCAGGGTTCTATTGTTTTTTCAGAAGGGAAGTGTGTTTTTATGATGCAAACACAAGAAAGGACCGGGGCGAAGACACAATTTTATGAAATCATCATTATGTCCCAATACCGGCATAATTACGTTTACTACATGATGTCCTAACCAGGAGGAAAATATTATTGTACAGAGGTTGATTTTTCATAGCTCAGGAAATCCGATGGCATTCTCCGCTGTGTTTCCTCTAAGTTATCAAAAGTAAATGATCCTAGTGTGCGTGAATGTATTTTATGTTAAATTGTCTTTTTGACATTTGACCTCTCGCTTAGGTCAAACCCCTGCTGCAGGTGACCCGACAGGATGAGGAGATTCAAGCTCGTGAAGCACAGCTTCAGAAAGCCAAAGATAACCTCAGCAAAATGGAGCTTGATTTCACTGAGATGGACAGAAAAAATCAGCAGGTGCATTCATCATTGCTCGTTTTCATTCGATTTTTTGCATAATCTTTGATTTTCATATTCATCCGATGTCTTTCTTATCGACAGCTGTTGGAGGAGAAGTCTGTGCTCACCGACCAGCTCCAGGCGGAAGCGGAGTTATTCGCAGAAGCAGAAGAAATGAGAGCCCGACTGGCCAATCGCAAACAGGAGCTTGAGGAAGTGTTAGGAGAGCTGGAGACCCGATTGGAGGAGGAAGAGGAGAGGACTCTCCAGCTGACCAATGAGAAGAAGAGAATGCAGCAGCACGTGCAGGTGAGGAAGAGTGTGTAGCGATAGAGGTCCAGCTTGATTGAAGATCTTCGGTCAACAACATCTTTGTGTTTCTAACTCTCAGGATCTAGAGGAGCAGCTAGAAGAGGAAGAGGGGACACGCCAGCGCCTCCAGCTGGAGAAGGTCACTCTGGAAAGCAAAGTGAAGAATCTGGAGACCGAGACCTTGACGATGAGAGAGCAGAGGGACCGATTTAGCAAAGTAGTTAAAGAGTCCAGTTGAATTTAATCCATCGGAATAAACTCAGTTTAGCAGTTAACAATGGTTTGTTTATCTCTTTTGCTCTGTCAGGAGAAGAAACAGCTGGAAGAGAGACTGAATGAGGTGACGGATCAACTCACAGAGGAAGAGGAGAAGGTGAAGAGTCTCAACAAGTTGAAAAACAAACAGGAAGCTGTCATCGCTGATTTAGAAGGTAACTGTCGAACTCCCCCTGGTGGACGGAAGCGGTATTGCGGGGGCTCTGGGTTAGGCAGAATCAAATTTTTGACATATTTAATAAAAACATTGATATATTAAATGAATTCTCCTCTGTTTCTCTCCGATGCTTTAATGTAACAAACCAAAACGTCTCTTTCTGTTTCTCAGAGCGTCTGAAGAGGGAGGAGCAGGGTCGCCTGGAGCAGGAGAAATGGAAAAGACGGATGGAGGCAGAAGCAGTGGAGGCTCAGGAGCAGATGTCTGACTTTAGTCTGCTCTCCACAGAGCTGAGAAACAGTTTGAGCCAGAGAGAGAAAGAGATCACCACACTACAGACACGGTACACACTGTTAATAATCTAGGCTGCCACTATAAAGTAACTCCAATAAACATAAGATTCAGAACGGCGTCTCTTCTCTGTGTCTCTCAGGATGGAGGAGGAGGGCGCGCGGCGTGCAGAGGCTCAGCGAGCTCTTAGGGAGGCCATGTCTCAGGTCTCCGAGCTCAAAGAGGAGGTGGACAATGAACGAGGGATGAGGGAGAGAGCTGAGAAACAGAGGAGAGATCTGGGAGAGGAGTTAGAAGCTCTAAGGACCGAACTAGAAGATACACTGGACACTACAGCTGCTCAACAAGAGCTAAGGTGTGTGTGTGTTTTAGATCCTACCACAAAACATGCCCCAGTTAATTGATTCTGGCAAATGAAAACTCTTTGAATTTTGTTACTAAAATAAAATAAATGAAATGCAATTAGATTAAATCTTAGAATTTAAAGTAAGATTACCCGAAATGTGGGGGTACTATTTCTCCAATTCAATTTATTTTCATTCAAGTGGTCTCATTGTCATGTATTCAAATGTTATGTGGTTTGATTTGATTTCATACGAATTCAGTAAGTGATGATTATTATTATTAAATTTTGTGTAAATATGAAATATTATAATGTTTAAACAAATAAAATCCCATTAAAAAGAGTAATAGCAATTGTTTTTTTTATCAGAAGCATTTAATAACCTTTAAGAAATAATATAAAATGTTTAAAATTATAAAAATTAAAAAAGATGAAATGTAAATCTTTGAACATCAATTGATTTTACTCTATCTATTGACTTCATAATATTAATTCAAGTGCTCACTAAGTTTAAGCATTTATCAGTTTTATCCAAACCGACATACAAAAGTAAGAAAAACAATGTGATTATTCTTAAGGATGTCTGAACATGAGAAGTACTATGCAAAGTTTCAACAATGAAAAGAAAAAATAATTTTGAATAAAGAATGAGTGTTCATTTCAAGTGTTCCCAGCTGAGGTGTGTTTTAAACTGTTTAATATTTTATATTTTACCCTGTTTGTCTGTGTGCAGGTCTCGGCGTGAGGCTGAATTAGGAGAGCTCCAGAGGTGTTTAGAGGATGAGACCCGTCGTCATGAAGCCCAGCTCTCAGAGCTCCGCATCAAACACACCGCTGCCAACGACTCCCTGCAGGAGCAGCTAGATAACGCCAAAAGAGTGAGTATCAGTGTGTGTGTGTGTGTCCAGTGCAGTGTGTCTTCAAGTTACTGTTACACTGCAGGTTACACATCTCCGTGTTTAAGCCCAGCTGTGTTTATTTGTGTGTGCGCACAGTCACGTCAGTCTCTGGACAAGGCTAAGGCTGTCCTGGAGGAGGAGCGCATGAACCTGAGCGCCGAGCTGAAGACCCTGCAGGGGGGAAGGATGGAGAGTGAGAGGGGCAAAAAGAGAGCAGAAGGACAGTTACAGGAACTGACCGCACGCCTCTCACAGGCCGAGAGGGAGAGAGAGGAAAGAGAGGAGCGAATCAGTAAACTACAGGTATGAATGAAAAAGCAAATAGGCCTGAAGAGAGTTCATTTGTAGGCAGGACTGTGTTTCTTTTTGAATAATTACATAAGGACTGCAGTTTAGGATGTTGGAAAACTCAAATTTCCCTCTTTCTCTCTTAGTCGGAGCTTGAGTCTCTGTCTAGTTCTCTCTCCTCATCCGACTCCAAATCTCATCGTCTAAATAAGGAGGTCAGCAGTCTGGAGAGTCAACTTCATGATGTTCAGGTAACTTAGTGTGTGTGAATGCAAATGTGTGTTTTATTCTACAATTGTCCACTATATGCTATAAGGCTCATGGGGCTAAATTGAAGTGCTTTTGAAACACTTATGACACATCACTTAATCATGATTGGATGAATGTACGGCACATAACCCGCCAAGAGATTCTCCACTGGTACTGGATGTTGTTCTTTTTTGAAGTGTCTTGAATAGAATGGCCTCTTTATTTCAATGCGCTTAATGTGTGTCCCGCTTTAGGAGCTCCTGCAGGAGGAGACACGGCAGAAGCTGGCATTGGGCTCGCGAGTGCGCACTCTCGAGGAGGAAAAAGCAGGGCTGATGGAGAGGGTGGAGGAGGAGGAGGAGAAGACCAGAGAGCTCACACGTCAGATTCAGAACCACACACAGCAGGTACAACCAGTCACAGTGTGATCAGTTCACTCAAAATGGAAACATGTCCAAATAGATCAAAATGGAAAAGTGTGAGTTTATCTATATTACAGCCATTTCAATTTACAAAGAACACATACTGATAAATAATACACATACTGATAAAATAAAGTATAGCTTGAATGCTCTGAATAGTCCTTTTGGCTGCACCCAGTTACATATGCCTCTATTATTAACATACCTAAACAGTTTTACTACAATAGACTCTTCTTTTTTATCACTAAAACTTATTTTCTCCTTGTTAATCAAAAGTCACTGACTGCACCTATAATATGTCAGAGGAGAACTGGCCCTCCCGCCTGAGGCTGGTTTCTCCCAAAGTTTCTTGTCCATTTATTCATCATTGGAATTTTGGTTCCCTGCCCCTGTTGCCATTTTGGCTCGCTCAGTGGGAGACTGCTGATATTAGATTAACTTCTGCAAATTCTATAAACATAAGAATGGTCCTCCCTGTGTGTACTCTTTACACTAATTTTCATCTTCTATGTTTAATTTTTCATGAAAAGCTGCTTTGAAACAAAGCAACCTTGTTAAAAGCGCTATATAAATAAACTTGCCTTGACTTGATTTAAAACGTGTCTGCCAAATGCCTAGATGAAGCTTAAATGTATTAATTTCATAACTCTGATTCTCTCTCTGCAGCTGGCTGATCTAAAGAGGCAGATGGAGGAGGTGAATGCAGCAGTGGAGGCCGGGGAGGAGACCAGGAGAAAGATGCAGAGAGAGCTTGAGAATGCCACACAGAGAGAGATAGCCAAAGAGGAGGAGAAAGAACGCGTGGAGCGACAGAAAGAGCGCTTGAGAGAAGAAATAGAAGACATGACGATCGCTCTGCAGAGGGAGAGACAGAACTGCACAGCTCTGGAGAAGAGACAAAAGAAGTTTGATCAGGTGGGATAAAGAAGGAAAAGATGGATGGATGAATGACAATTGATTCATCATTTACTTGACCCCATTTAATTCCAACCTGTATGACTTTTGTTTGTCGGTGGAACACAATAAAGATATAACATTAGCCCCCATTGACTTCACAAACACATTTCTCAAAGTATATTCTTTTGTGTTCCACAGAAAGAAAGAACCATACAGGTTTTAAACAACGTGAGGGTGAATAAATGACAGAATTCTTAGTTGAACTGTCCTTTAATAGAATGTGCAAATGAATTAATGGATGATTGACGACTCTTTGTCCTTGACCTCTGATCAGTGTCTGGCAGAAGAAAAGGCAGTAAGCGCTCGGCTGCTGGAGGAACGAGACCGAGCGGAAGCAGAGAGCCGAGAGAAAGAGACACGCTTCCTGTCTCTCTCCAGAGCGCTGCAGGAAGCCACGGGGCAAAGAGATGAAATGGAGAGAACCAATAAGCTGCTTCGCCTTGAGATGGAACAGCTGGTCAACGCCCAGGATGACGTGGGCAAAAATGTACGGCTTGGTTTTAATTAGCTATCAATTTACAGTTTATTGTACAATACGTGTGAAGTGATCAGTGAACAAACGTCCTCAGGTTCATGAGCTGGAACGGTCCCGACGTGCTTTGGAAACGGAAGCTCAGTCTCTAAAAGAACAGACCCAGGAGCTGGAGGATGAGCTGACCGAGGCAGAGAACGCTCGCCTGAGACTGGAGGTCACCCTTCAGGCACTAAGAGCTCAGTTTGAGAGGGAGATCAGCACTAAAGAGGAGAAAGGAGAAGAGAAGAGGCGAGCGCTCAACAAACAGGTAGAACGGAGTAGTGAAGGAATGACATCATATCTGATACTTCATACGATTTCCGATCTGAAATCAGATCTGGTGTCTTTTTTTTCTGCACTTGAACTTCAATTTCAGTCTTTCTCTTTGGTCGTTTGCAGGTACGCGAGCTGGAAGTGATGCTCGAGGAAGAGAAGACACAGAGAGCTCAGGCGCTGACGGTCAAGAAACAGCTGGAGACAGAGCTGCAGGAGGCGGAGGCTCAGGTGGAAACAGCCAATCGGAGCCGAGAGGAGGCAGTTCGGCAGATGAAGCGTCTCCAGGTTTGTGTGATTGAAATGTATGCGGCAGCGGGTTGTGATGTCATAAGTTTGAAATACTTACTACAGACAATAATGCCTTTTCTTCTCTATTAACTTCCCAACCATCAGACTCAGTTAAAGGAACTTGTACGTGAGCTGGATGAGACCAAGTTGGCGCGAGATGAGATTGTCGCCCAAGCAAAGGACAGCGAGAAACGTCTGCAGGTTCTGGAGGCTGAACTATTGCAGTTGACAGAGGTTTGTTATCCCACATGTGAGGACTCAATAAGAGAGATTTGTTGCTATTTGCTGTAACGTTCTGCCCTTCTCTCAGGATCTGGCTGTGTCTGAGAGACAACGCAGACAAGCACAGCAGGAGAGAGATGAGATAGCAGAAGAAATCGTCAATACCGCGAATGGAAAGTTAGTATTTATATGTGTGTGTGTTGAGGTTATGTGGTCCTCTGGAGGTACATTGTGTTTCAACAAAGAAGATTAATTGAATAACCAATATTGGATGCAGTTTACTTGTGTAGTCAAATTGGTTGAAAACAACATGTAATATTGAGTTGAACAAAGTATGAGTGAAACAAAGTAGAATATATTGATTCATGTTCAATATTCTGGATTTGACTGGAGGAGTCTAGTATAATTAAAATCTGAACATTTTTCCGACTCGTGTTCAAGCAGAGAAGGTTCAGATTTTGCTATAAATTATTTGAACAAATTACATTAAGGTACCATTTATAAAGCATTTATAAATGTGTTCATTAATGATTAATAAATAATTTATAAATGCATAAAAAAAGAGAGATACTGAGCAAATACTGAGCCATTTTTACCTTGTATGTAATAAATGCTTAATAAATGTTTTTATTCATGATTTATTTGACTAAAAAGCAGATTCATTATTATCTTGATGTTGTTTGCAATATAGGCTGTCAGACACTGTAGGGTGTTATGTTGTTTTTCATATACCTGCTCACTATTTGGCAGGTAGTTCGTTAGAATCCTCCCCTTTATTCATGCAGTATTAACTGCATCACATCCATTAAATTTACAGATTCTTTTTAAGTCAATTGGTTGTAAATTCAATTAAATTTCATTTATATAGCTACAATGTTGCATAGTCTCAAAGCAGCTTTACTCATCATTATGTCATTTTCATTGTAGATCGGCACTGTTTGATGAGAAACGGCGTTTGGAAGCGAGGATCAGTCAGCTGGAGGAAGAACTAGAGGAGGAACAGAGTAATGCAGAACTACTGGCTGAGAGGCAGAGAAAGAATACCTTACAGGTGCCAATAAACACACGCTATATACTGTCCTACACCAACCCATAGAGATGGAGATAGAGTGTGTGACATCTCTGCTTCTGTTAGGTCGAGACGCTCACCGTTCAGCTGTCTGGAGAGAGGACCCTGGCTCAGAAGAGCGAGGGTGCACGTGAGACCCTCGAGAGGCAGAATAAAGATCTGAAGACTCGTCTCAGTGAGCTGGAGGGGGCTGTGAAGGGAAAACATCGACTCAGCGTCGTCGCCCTGGAGGCAAAGATAGAATCAATGGAAGAACAACTGGAGCAAGAGAGACAGTGAGAGGACAGGGGCATATGTACAAATAATACAAATGCAAAAAAACATATAATTTGTTAATTATTTTAACAATTTCTATATTATTTGAGAACAGACTGCAGAGGGATAAGAGAAATATTGCCTATTGTTTGGAATTATTACATAAATATTTGTCCCTAAAATGGAATAACTGACCAATCAAAAAAATTTATTCCAGAGAGTCTTAAAAAGACTCACTTTCAAGATCATTCATTCACAGTGACATACATCAGTAATGTGTTTTTGTTTGTCCTGTTGGATGTGATCTCACCCTTTCCTCTGTCTCTCCCCAGAGAAAGGACTGCCGCCAATAAACTGGTGAGAAAAACAGAGAAGAAACTAAAAGAGGTTGTGATACAGGTGGAAGATGAAAGAAGACACGCAGATCAGTACAGAGAACAGGTGCTCCTCAATATCTTCTCCCTCTCTTTCAAGTAATTGTCTGTAAACAATTTTTTTTGCAAGTTTTAAACTTAGAACCAAATCAGCCAATCCTATTAATTTGATTACAATTTCATTTATATCAAAAATGATCAGATCTTTTATTAATATGGTATATATGATTTATATCATTATTTAGAGGAAAAGCTATTGTCCTCAGCTTGACTTCTGAATGGTTTCAAAGCAATGCATTGTAATGATTTTGGGCGGACAGCGTATACTCTAGTTGCGTACATTTCCACAGTTATTAAAAATGTATAAATTAAAAGTCTTGTCACACCCCATGCGAAAGTCTTTTAATTAAAAAGTTTGGATTCTTTTTGGAGCTTTGCTTTGCTGACTTTATATACAATTCTTTATTAGTTTTTTGGGTCGAGCACCTACTTGAGGTTGATGTGTGCTTTTGTTCTTCTTTTAAATTTCCCCGGTAACAGCAACTTTGCCTCTCTCTTAAAGATGTAGTACTGCAGGAATTCTTTAAAGAGGTCATAACTAGGGATTTGTAGCCTGTTAACTGTCTCCCGTTCCGTATACGGGACACCTAAATTTGAGTCAATATTGTGCATGTAATTTCTAATCGAATCATGACAAACTATATATCATTGGAAGGGTCTAAGACTCTAGAGTAAAGATTTCTTTGGTTTATTTTTTAATAATTTATGTAGGGAGAGTAATTGATTATTTTTTATAAAGAGTGTGCTTAGATTTTATGTTAACCTTTTGCGACCCGTATTTTCATAATGTATTTTTTAATCAAAGAAAAACATAAACTTTGTTCATTCATTTTGTACAATAAACCTAACAACATACCTTTAATTTTCATTTTTTGTGTGTATGTGATTTTTTTTAGAAATAATCAGCTACTTTTCTTTTTTCAAACGAGACCAACCATAAATCTATATTCCAAAGAATTTATGAGTTACCGCCATTTTTGTTCCAACATGCGTTTTCATGTATAGACACAAAAAGGACTCCGACAGTTAACAGGTCCTTCTTGGGTTTATGGAGAGTCCAACAACAAGTTTGTGTACATAGAAGGTTTAAAAAAACAATTATTTTGTAAAAATAGGCAGTTTTTCTTACCTTACTTCTTGACTGACTCTCAAATGATTCGTTCCGTGATTCATCTCAATCCCCTCCTTTCTGCTAGCCTAGTCTGATGTGATTGGTCAGATGGAGTAGTCTGCTGTGATTGGACTACCGCGAAGGAGGCTCACAAGCTACAGTGTTTGGGGGAGATGAAATGTAATTTTCATGATCTTATGGTACGCTTTAAATTACGTTTTTTTTGTTTCTATCTCTGTGCAGCTGGATAAATCTATGGGACGTCTCCGTCAGCTAAAGAGGCAGTTGGAGGAGGTGGAAGAGGAGAACTCTCGCTCCAATGCCCTGCGCAGGAAACTGCAGCGAGAGATGGAGGAGATGAGTGACAGCATGCACAGCATGAACCGCGAGCTCAACTCACTACGATCTCAACTCAGGTATACACACAGTCACCTGCTTACAACTGTGAGCTATGCCGTTTTACATTTGACAAGAGGTTGAGAGGCGTTTACCACATAGACTCACATGTGAACAATCCATTTCATGTTTTATTGTATGTGCATGTTTCATTCACCCATCGACTCGCGTAATGTGCCTGTGTGTCCATCCATATGTGTGTGTTTGTCTTCTAAATCCATTCAGCATCAGCGAACTCCAGAAGTCAGAACAGTAGGTTTATTTCATGTGTCTGTGTGTTTGAGAGAGAATAAAGGGTGAAATTGTGTCTTTTGTTTCTGTCCCCTTCTTTATTCTTATGGTGTGTAGAGGTGCTCTGGAAGATTAGAGAGTTTTTCTGCCCCTTGTATCTGATTTATTAAAGCACAGATTCTGCTGTTGATTCTGTAATCTAGAATTGAATTGTGGGTCACTTTCTGTCTTTAGACTGTGTAGTCCTTCACTAAATCAGACTCATATATTTCAGAAATTACTCTCTTTCACTTTGCTTTTGCTAAATTCAGTGGTTCTCAAACTGTGATATGTGTAAAACGAATTATGAAAATGAATAATTTTTTTGAAAAGATTTAAAAAAATGAAATATACATGTTGAACAACTTCATAATTCAAAATATTTTTGCAATATTATATATAGTTGTATGCACATGTTGAATTGTCATTGGATGATCGTAGCTCATGTGTTACATAGCAACAGCACAAATGTAGAGCGGGAACAAACTTTAAAGTTGTTTTATTTCATCTTCTCATAATTTTGCTACATTAGTAATAAATTGCATTTACAGAACAAAAAACAGCAGTTAATTGTAATCATTTGTTTGGTACTTCATCAGATTTTTAGAACCATTGATCTAGTTGATATACAGTAAAGTGGGCCCTCAAAGTATTTTGGACTTGTGTTTCTATCTTAAAGTGTTTAAAATGAATCTGTTTCGATTCCAAAGTAAATGTTTGTGTTTATATTTCTTAATTTATACATATAAAAACACACCATACACACATATATTATATAAACACAAGCATTTATTTTGGAATCTATTAATCACGATTATCTCATTTGACAGCTCTAGTATTAATATAATAATATTTCCACAAAGCATCCACCAAAACGATTAGTTGGCCAATAGTCATGCAAAAAGTCGGTTTTATGAAAACCACTTTAATGTTTTATTTTTAATTCAATGATATTCAAACATTGTGTCATAAGTGTGTTTACAAACATCCAAATATATTTTGAGGCCACTGTAAATGTATATTATATGTTGTGTATACTGCATATTAACATGCTCTCTGTTTCTCAGGCGAGCACCACTCGCTCTCTCTGTGCGTGCTGGCCGCAGGGCTCTGGTGGATGATCTCTCTCAGGAGAACTCAGATTCTGAGGATCCAGGTGCTTCTCCCACCCCGTCCAGCGGCCCGCCGAGTACCCCCACACCCTCAGACAACGCCCTGGGCCCTCCTCCCCCCTACAGCCTAACAGACGCTGAATGAGACAGGGACTGCTTGAAAGACTGACTGATTAACTGAGTTAACACACTTAGCTTTGCAATCGTCCACCGTGCAGTCATATTGACAACAAAACAACTTGGAAATAGGTTCAAATTGATTTTAATGAACTGACGAATTAGCATGTAAGATGGAAAATAACTTATTCAGTGCTCTTATAGTACTATTTAAAGCAACGATGCAGTTCCAAAGACTGCAGTTTTTTTTAAGTAAGAGAAAAACTACATTTCCCAGAATTCTTTGGGAACTAGAAGTACTGTATAATGGCATAGCCTCATATCCGTGCAGTATATCAGGCTAGTTGTGGCAAAATCACGATGGCCACTTCTAGCTCTCAATCGATGAAAAGCCATGTGTTTAAGAGAATTTTGCATGTTGATGGCAATCAGATGAAAATGCCATTTAGGTGTTGCAAAGATGATCCATATCAACAGAGTCATGTTCGGACTAAAATCCATTACATCAGCTGTGCTAGCACAAGCCATTGAACGTTTCTCTCTCTCACTCCGATTTCATGTATTAAGCAATTGAATAACCTCTCTTTGATATTTTAAAATATCTGTGTTTTAAAATTTTAGAAATTATAGCGCTGTTTCATATTAATACTTTTAATCAGATGTGATTTGGCATAGGACTGTACAAACCTCAAGCTATGATTGTACAAAACAAAGGCCGAAAGTGAGAAAGAGAAAAATGGCTTTTTATTAGATGAATACGCTACAAGTTTTATTCATCCATAGCTAGCTAGCTTTTGTATCTTAGCCATAACCTGACCTCAGATATCATGAGAGCAGAAAAGAAAGTAAAATATACATAACAAACATAAAATCCTGGTGAAAAACTAAAAAACAGCCAAATCTGACGGATTTCACTTCCATGTAGATTTAGCAGTAAACGTTTCTAGACCTTTTAAATGGACCCATTGTAATGTCATTATAACATTAGTAGTTACAAGTTCCTGAAGTTCAGCGTGTGATGTCTGGATGCAAACCATACCTTGTTAGCTCTAAAGAGAAAGCTTTTGTTGGAGTGACTTATATAGGTAGTTAGGATTTATTTATTTACGTCTTAACACATCAGCTCCAGTTTGAAACTACTGTCATTTTTACCTGTTATGAAAATTCCAGTAGTCTATCTATTTATTTTGTTTTGTATGATTTTTGTGTCTGCACATACTGTAGACATGTCATGGTTTCGGTGAAACAGCACAAAGTTAAAGAGATTACAGGTGTACGGTTGGGGAATATCAGTCTAGAACACTGGATAAAAACTATTGTCTTTGATGAGCTGCATTGAGCCTCAAAGGACAACAATCTTGAGAACATAACACATCTTTAAAAGCATATATGATGCTTACAGAATAAGAGGTCTGTTATGAAGATTTTCTTTGTCATTGTGTGCACTTGAAATACATGAACATAGGATATTGTATTATGTTTTTTTTCCCGAGGGTAAAAGGCTGCTACTTAATTATCTTGTAACGTTTTTAGTTTGTTTGTTTTTGAATGTGGTAAATGTTTATGGATCAAAGCTTTTATGTTGAGCACAAATTGGGGCATATGGATGACTAAAGGGACATAATTGTAGTTGTGTGCATCATGTCAACAGTACATGTAGGACAAGCCACAGATGTGAAGAAAGAACAAACATTATCTGAAAATAAAACGAGTATATAACTAATAAGATGGATATTTTAAATTTGAACCTTCTTATCAATTCACATCAAGTCACATTGCAACGTGTAGTTGCTGAATTTGTTTGAATTTTTTTCTTTAAAAAAAAATCATTTTATAGATTTTGTATAATGAGGATCATTTTGATACATTGCTTCTGTCTCACACACTTGCTAGTGTTATTCCTTTAATGTTTGTGTTGCAGTGTTAAACTGTACATGATCATTGTATTTCTATATTCTAGTATTAGAACAAGTTTCAGACCTGTTCAGCTACTGAACCTCAAATATTAGGGAAAGTTAGAAGAAGTATTCAAGACTGATATCTGTAAATTGTTAAGCAGGGTTTTCATGTCAGATGACTAGATTCTGTTGTATGCCTTTAACTGGTTATGTTGATTACACCTTTATACATGAATTGTTTAACTTGCCCCAATAATGTTGTCATTTTTTTATTTGGTGTTATAAAATGTCAATCCCAAAAATCAAGATATTGTTATGCAACGTAAAGTGTTTAAAATGAGAAAACCTTGCTGTTAGATAGACAGAATCAAAGAAGCCAAGACCACCGTGAACCTCCACCAATTCTACTTATTTGTTTTAGAACATTTTCCTAAATTATAGCAACCTTTAATTTCTTTGACTATTTGCCTTTCAACTCAGCATTGCTGCTAAAATGGCACAAACACTTTTTTAATAAAGGAAGGCACTGTGCTCAGATATTGATAAATAATCACTTTGGAAAGAGTTTAATCTGAAACCCAGTTATTGTTCTCAAATTCCAAAGTTTGTCTTTATTTAGAGATCTTGTTATACTCGACCTGTGCTCCATAACACAGGGTTTACCCAGTGTAAATGCAGTGGACACGAGCAGAGAATATGTAAGGATCACAACCCCAGCGAAGATACTTGTATGTGTCTGAGATGGGTTTCTGAAGAGGATTGTGTGTTGTCTTTTTGCATCTGTGGAACTTGAATTTCTAATCATGTTGTTTAGTTGACTTTTTTGTTTATTTTGCTATAATGATCAGATGAAACTGGGGTGAATTTTAATATACCGTTGGTTTTGAAATCAGTGTGGTTTATGTTCATTTTTATCTCTTTCAAATGCACATACACACGCAACTGTTCACCTTCAACATGCCAAATAACAATATTCAGAAACATTACACAATTTACATCATTTATTGACATAATTCATTTTACAACACAGATGAGAACATTTCACAGAAAAGGTGAATACAATCACATCACAGTTTTACAACTTAAACAATTTTAGTCACAATAAAATTTACAAACGTGATTATTCCCTAGTTGTCAGTCATGCTTTTTCCCTCTGCCACTATATTACTAAACAACCAATCATCTTCCAGAGGTGGAGTTGGAATCGGAGTGGGGTGGATCTTATGTATTGTAGCAGGGAACGATCTAGCCACGCCTTCAAAATTGTGATTACTCCGATTGCCTCGAAATACCGAATAAGAACAAGATTTTCCTTTATCATAAAGACTTTCAATGCAAGAACCATCCATTATTGTGCTTTGGAGATCTGATCCAGTCCTGTTGTGTGTTAGATTCTTGTCTGCATCTCTCATATTTGTGTCTTGCGACATATGATGCTGATGTGTTTCTAGAATTGGTGAATAGTTTTTGTATGTGCTCTTTTCAGACTGTTGTTCCCAGTTGTCAAATTGAATCCTATTTGACTGACAGTCCAGCTGGTGGTCTAGAATATGGCTCGGACCTATACAGTCAACCATTTGGTCGCTGATGGACAAAGCTGTTGCCAAGTAACCCGTGTCATTTCCATTTGTCATCATGCAGGGTGCAAACTGACTAAAATGGTCCTCTGGGATGTGACTTTGACTTGTGTAATAGTTGACTTGATTGGGATGGAGAATTCGCTTTTGGGTCTCTTGACTGCCAAGAACACTCAATTCCTTACCTTTTTGGTCCAAATTATACATGGAGTTTCCTAACATTGGATTTATTTCTAAGTCATATTCAAATTCTTGAGGGCTAAAACCACCAGCAGAACCTGTAAGGTTGTCCATGTCCCATCCTAAATCTAGACAGTTTACACGTGTGTTGTTATTCTGTACGCAGCGCTCTTCCCCATCAACTATCCACTCAGCCGTTTTACATTTAGAATCATAGATCTGCACATCTTGTTTTTCAGAACAATACAGGTCAAAACTGTCCATCATATCCATTTGTAAACTGTCTTGTGTTTGGGCAGAGTGATCAGCATCTATAAGCATTTGAATCTCCAGATCACACAAATCCAACGACAGTAATGAAATGACTGGGGAAGGTGGTGATAGTTCTTGAACATCATTCCATGTGTGCTGGGGCTTCATATCAGAGCATTTGGTGATGAGCGGTTTTGTATTCGTTCTCATTCTTTCAATACTTCCAATCCAGGTGGACACGCTGTCCTCCAAAAGACTGCCGGTCATTTGTGTCAAGCTTTCTAAATCAGTTGATGTTTGTTGCCTGTCAAAGCTGAAAATAGTGTCTTTTTCTATTGAGCTTCCAGTGTTGATTTCCATTCGATTCTTGTTGTCCAAAGCCTTCTCAGTTCTGGGATTTGTGCCTCTGCTATCAGTCAGTTGGGTCTCCATAAGAGTGTCCAATGTCCAGAGGTCACACACGTCCTCTTGCTGTTCAGCAGGCGCTTCAGGTTTATCTGTATTTATTGACTTGTCAATAGCTGCAGAAATCAAATGCAATGTTTAATAGAATTTGAGCACCAGAACCATCCAACATGTCAGACATGAATACTGAAAGTTATAAAAAATATGAAAGCATTTTACCATTTTTTGAATGTTTGTCGGATTGGTCTGGAATATAATCTGTCTCGGATGGTTTGGCTGTTAGATGACTTTGTGTTTTGTCAGTTGAAAATAAAGCAGAAGCCAGCTGATGGTTGGCAGCCTCTATTTCAGCAAATTTCCTGAATGGGGGCAGATGTTTAATTTTAACAATATATAAATGAAATTCAACATTTTGCATTAAAGGTGCTGTATGTATTTTGTATGTAGATCTTTTGACAAAATTGCAATGCAATATGCATAACAATGTATTCAGAGGTATTAGAATGAGCTATTTCTATCTACATACACCGCGGATCCCTCATGGAATTCGCCATGTTGTTTCTACAGTATAGCCCTAAACGGACAAACTGCTCTAGCGTTTCCTAAATAAGCGATCTTGTTCCGCAAAGAAGTGAAAACGTAACAACATCGTAGCCCTGTGTCAACCTCCCTAGTGCTTAGATTGGTAAAGGGAGGAGTAAAGTTCACAACCTCACCACTAAATGGCGCAACATGTCATATACTGGACCTTTGAGAACCAACAACAAGTACTGTACACAAAGCTATGTTTGGAAGTGTTTACAGTGTTGAGTCTAAAAATTAACTTTCGTTAAACAGAGTTAAACAATAAAATGTTCAGAATATAAAAAAGCTGTTTTTTGGTTTTGGTGGTTACAGTCAGGGGGTCTGACAGGTCATTCCATCACATAGAAACTATGATGTTTTTTAGATCAATTTGGTCCCTCGTTGTGAGGGTACAGTCAAGATCATTACACCTATAGTACTGAAGTGTATATTTACCTGTGTATCATGTTATGCAGAAACCTGCGATGATTTACTTGTCGTTTTGATGGCTTGTTTTTGCGGGGCCTTTGCAAAGTCCTCATCATGTGACCAGCCGCAGAGGTCACAAAAGTAAAAAGGTCACGGCCCCACGGGACTCCATGCTCCAACCCTGGTTCAAAGGTCATAATACTGGACGGATGCATATCTTTTGCTATCAAATGAAATCAAGAATAAAAAGAGAAATAAAATATGTGACTTTATTATATATACATATGCATATTTATGTGTACAAGCACTTGCGGGACAAGAAAACTACATCCAAAAATAAAATAAATCTAGAAATCTTACAAGTACTATAGTAATTAAAACAAACAATAAAATATCAAATCGTCTCCATAAAATAAACAGAAATTTGTAATATGAAAATATAATAAAAAATCATAAATAAGTTAAATCTATTAATCATAATACTTTTTTGAAAATGTACCAAAGATCAACATATTCACACCACATCTTTCCAAATCAAAACACAAAGACACTAAGACCAGCTCCACGTACCTTTGAAAGAACACGCCGAGAGAACCTAGGCTTTGCACAGGTGTTTCAGTTATACGACTGACTGAGAGGGGATGAAGGAGTCAGGGGAGGGAGGCAGTGCTTCAATGATGATGCCACGGGACGGGCGATTCTTTGTCCCCTTAGATAAAGGGCCGCGAGCCAGCACCATTAAAAAGGCCACAGAAGTGCGGTCTCAGAGCACAAGAGAAAAGAAAAGCAATTAGCAAGAAGTCAACTGGTTGTGGACGTGTGGTGCATTGTCAGAAAAAGCGCTTGTTAAGTGTTAGCAAACAGTGCGGGTCTGTTAAACGCTTCACAGACCCATAATTGATCTCTTTAATCTCTGATCCTCATTAACACATTCTCCCGTCTAAGAGCTCTGTTGGTTGCCACAGACAAATTGCTTTTTCACATTTTGGATCTCAAAGTGTTCTTTTTACATATCTATGGGGGTGTTCAACAAAATGGAACACGGTCTTGAGAAAACATCAAAAAGGAAGAGTGACGTGATTCAGAAAATGAATGTTTTAACTTTAAATGGTTACTGACATAAATGGTTATATACAGCACAATTAAATTACTTAAAGATCTTAATGCAAGCATGGAAAATAGGTTTATTTAAAAACATTTATTTATTTAACAAAACTTGAGACTGAGACATCTCTTATCTTTACATGTGAAGGCAATACCCTTACGAAACAAAATTATATGGCATTTACTGTAAAATATAATGCAACACATTAAAGTGATAGTTCACCCAAAAATTTAAATTCTCTTATCATTTACTCACTCTCTTGTCATTTCAAACCTTAATGATTTTCTTTCCTCCGCAGAACGCAAAAGAAGATATTTTGAAGAAACTAACCGAACAGCGTCGGACCCCATTAACTTCTATTGCATGGACACAAAACCAATGCAAGTGAATGGGGTCCAGTTAACAACATTTTTCTAAATTTCTTCTCGTGTGTTCTGCGGAAGAAAGAAAGGCATTCAGGGTTTAAATGACAAGAGGGGGAGTAAATGATGACGGAATTTGTATTTTTGGGTGAACAATATCGCTTTAAATAATCCTTTCCATAATTTTATTAGAATCAAGTGCTTATATTTTTCAACATGAAAATTGACAATTCCTTATCTTTTATTGAATATTGAATACATATTTTTTCTTCTTCCATAAAAAATGAATTTGACTGTTTCATTTTACCAAATTTTGATTTGTTTCTCTTTTGAAAACTCAGAAATGGACTGTAAATTTACTAGTCTGATGTAAAACAGCATGAAATACGTTAACTTGATAAATTTTTTAAATGTATACACTTTTGTATTGTTTGCAGTTTTTTTGTAAATGTTAAATTATTTAATATATTTAGAGTTAAGGCCTATAGTGGAAAAGATATTTTCTTCGTGTAAAGGTACACACCCAATATAACCTTAAACTACATTACAACAACAGAAAATGTAGAATTCATATATACAAATTTGTATATATATTGTATTGTATTAATAAACACATAAGGAAAATAAATACTTTTTAAGTCGCTTTGTAGGAAAATGTCCAACAAAGAGTCTATTATCGGGTCAAAATTTTATTCATCTCAGATAACACACACAAACACAGCTATTGGTCATAATGATAACTGTTCATGTTATATGGTCCATTATCATGACAGCTCTGTGGTAATATAAACCAGGGTGGCGTGTAAAAAGTCTTCACTATATTTAGTGCAGCTACACACATGCCTGTGTTGCAGCTCGTGTTCTGGGTTTTGAAGGACTTCTGCTTTCAGACTGGATTTAGGACGTGGTAACTAATGCAACAATGTACTTCTGCTGAGTTAAAAAAGCTATGATTTTTATCAGTTTTCATATTAAGGTTGTCTTTGTTTTTCCCATTCATAACAATTGTATTTCACCAGAAAATAAAAGTAGATAAATTGTTCTCAGCATGTGTTCTTTTCTCACATTCTTGCACTGACTGATAAACGGTATCATAAACGCTCTAATTCTCTCTCTCAGTAGAACTTTGTACCAAAGACAAATCGTTCTGATTGGTCTATGTTTCACCAATGAGCTTTCTTTGTTTTAAAGGATCACACAAAGCTAACCAAAAGAGTGAACCTTGTGATTTGTCATTTCTAACACTGGACAGCTACAGTACATGGTAAGTCAAACAATGTTTTACTTTTTACCCTTTAAAGCTGTAGGTTGGATAAATAAATAAACATGATATAAATGTTCACAGAAATGTCTTGACCTTTTTTCTGGCTTTTAGAGTTTGGGCCAGCAGTCATGAATAGAGCATGGATTATGTTCAAGTCCCATCCATACATATCCAATGTTGTGGGATACACAGCACTGTTTGCTTCAGCTGACCTCATTCAGCAAAGCTTGATGGGAGAAACATTAGAAACCGGGACTTTGCAGAAGCAAAACGAAGTGGGACAGAATACATCAATTAAGAGATTACCTGTGCCTGAAGATGAAGATACACGACATATGAACTTGTACAACCCAAAAGTAAGTCAGCGTCATGGCATTGACTGGACCCAGACTGCTCGGGTGGCGCTGGTTGGGTTCTGTTTCCATGCCAACTTAAATTACCATTGGTTACGAGCATTAGAGAAGATGTTTCCAGGGGGAGGGGCCAAAAAAATATTGATCAAAGTGGGTTTGGACCAACTAATTGCTGCACCTACAACGATAAGTGCTTTTTACATTGGTGAGACTGAGGATTTTTGCATATTTTTTCATGAGCATATGTTGTATATTAACACATTTAAACTTAAAATAATAAGCAGACATTGTTTTTAACAAATCATCTGTTGCATTAAGGGTTGAGCACTTTAGAGGGTGCAGAAGATCCTCTTGAAGACTGGAGAGATAAATTTTGGACCTCTTATAAGGCAAGGAATGGTGAAAACAGCAGTTAATTTACCTGTTTTTTTTTTAGAGTTCTGAAATTATTATTTGACAAATAACTCATTATATTATTTGTTCCTCTGCCTAGACTGGAGTGGTTTACTGGTCGACAATGCAGGTAGGGCTTTATCAATCCATTCATCTGAGCATCCTTTCATTTTCCAAGATATTTTCTTAAGATTCCTTGTTTTTTATTCTCTACAATTCAGGCTGTGAATTTCTCCCTGATCCCACCTGTAGCTCGTACTATCTATGTTGGAGGAGCCGCTCTTATCTGGACTGTGTTTCTGTGTCACTTCAGACAGCAGAAGAGTAACTCACTGACCTAGACTTTGTTCAGACATTTGAATTATTAAACTGTAGATTACATACAATGGCAGCAGAGATATTGTATGTTTCTTTTGGCAGTTTTTAGACAATCATCAAGGGGCATGCTGGTTGATATGACCATGGTTACATTTGTTACTAGTATCACTGACATATTACTATAGGCCTATATTTCCTCTAGGCCCTAATATCTGGTTATAATCTGAGTAAAAGTATATTTTAACTCAGACCTCGCAGTCACTATCTTGTCTAGTAGAAATAATACTAATTTAAGACATAAATATAATGTCGTATTGTATATATGTGTTTCAGTAAAGTTTCCAACAGATCATCTAACTGGTGAAAGATTTTTCTAAGGAACTGCGAATAAAACATAAAAATGTAATCTTTGTTGTTATTGTTTTTAAAAAAATGCACAGGCACACCTATAACAATTTCTATTCAATCGTATTAAACTTTAAACATATGTCTCTATATACACGTATATTGAACATACTTGAGACACTTCGCCCTATAAACTTCTTATGTCAATGGAATTGACGGTGCCATGCCTCCTTGTGCCAATTTAACAAAATATGTCCTTCAGATAATTTTGCAATATTTATTAGTCATTTTAAACATATCATCAATTATTGTGTTGTAATTATTATAACAGATAAGTGCAAGCTATTTCACTCATTAGAATGGGTTGTGAGCCCCGTAAGTAACATTTTTACCATATGAATAATAATAACAATAATAACCATGCATTTTGGATCAGAAGACGCACAATTCCTCGATTCTTTTTCGATTAGTAAAAACAAACTTATATTTACGACAACTAGATAGTGACATCACACTCCTTTGCACATAATCACCGTACTGTACACAAGTTCAATAGCTTTGAAACGTATAAACGTTGATACTCTTTAGACCAATCAGCGCACGCTACTGTAGTCACATGACTAAAAGTGTCCCGTAATCTCGCTAAACGTCTTCTCGCG